>NC_081294.1:118961218-119604075 GCF_030435805.1 Mustela lutreola | reverse complement strand
TACCATGGTTCACTGCTATTTTATTTGTACTCTGACATAAAATGCTAAAATTAGTTTGTAGTAAATATCACTAAAACATAGAAAACTAAAATAGAGACTCAAAAAGAAGACATTTTATATTCAACAAGCAAGCTTCTTCCATATTTATTAGAAATAATCTCAAATATTTAAATAATTGAAAGCAACTGCCTTTAAAAATATGTCACTTTAATTATAGCTGACCTTTGAAGAACATGGGGATTGGGGCACCAATATCCCCCCCCCCCCGTCTAAAATCTACATATAACTTGTAGCCCTCCCCCAAAACTCAACAGCCTACTGTTGACCAGAAATCTTAGCGATAGCTGAAAAATGTATTTTATATATGGGTTACATACTCCATTCTTATAATAAGGTAAGCTTAAAAAAAGAAAATGTTACTGAGAAAATCATGAAAAGAGAATATATTGAGAGTATTGTACTGAATTATTAGATCTGTTTATAAGTGGATGCATACAGTTCAAAGGTCAACTATACTTCTAATCACTGTATTTTTAAACTTTAGAATGCATTTTAATTTTTAACATATTTCACAGTATGGATATTCTATAAACACTAAAAATTGATTTTTACTTATTTTACTTACCTCTAAAAGAAAATCCCCTAGATACTGAATTGGATAAAATGGAGCCTTAAAATGGTCTTTTTCTTGCTCAGCCTTGATTCTTGCATTACTTGCAATCACATGAGTTATTCCACTTGGTGAACTTTTTGGTAAAATAACATTTGCTTTTCCAGCCTCCAGAACTCTAAATAAAAATGTAAAGAGTACAAAAAGAACTTAAAAAAAAAAAAAAAAAGCATATTCAGTCAAATTATCTAAATCAATTACTTCCTTGGAGTAGGCGTGGAACTTTCTGAAAGAATTAAATCCCCCTGAGTTGAGTGCCATGGAGAATAACTACTGCAGTGATTTCTTAAATTATAACTTGCTCAGAGAAGATGTTAAAGAAATCACGCTCTTCTGTTTACCCATTTCTTGATATGGAAAGACTTTTTAAGAATCAAGCATGTTGAATTTATTCCTTAAGGAAAAATCACCTCCATAAGCCAAAAGAATAATGAAAGAGGTTGAATGTAGCTACTTCAGAAGGCAACCACCTCCAAGGAAATCATTCTAAACTACAGAAAAGGAACTACAGTTGCTAGAATTCTTATAAAAAAATTAATTCTTGATTAACTAACTTTTGACATCCCAAAAGTTTCATGAAAGTTCTGTGGCTGCTTAGGATTTAGAAAGTCACAAGAGAACACTATTATCACTTAACATTAAGAAAAAGCCAAATGATCTACAATATCTTAACTTTCCACAAACCCATCAGAGAGCAAAGGTAATAACCAAGCAAGGAACTTAACTTCCCTAAGAGTGATAATGATAAACCCCTTTGTGAAGAGACCGGATACTCAAAAAACTATTTCATTTTGCCAGGGTGCAGGAGAGAAGTAGCTGTCATAAAAGTAGGTAAAACTGTAACAAATTTAAGGGCCAAAGGCAAGTACCATGATGATTTATAGTATCTGGGAGTTACTGACTCAAGGAAAGTTCACCCTCACTTGAAACCTCTTTGCCTCAGTAGTCATGAAAAAGATTAAGGGCAGATAACATTCCCTACTGGGTAGCACAAGTGGGCCAGTGAGGACCAGCTGATCACCAAAAGATAGACATTAAACCTGGTCCACTTCCCTGGATCCTTCGCTCACATGAAGAAAATGTCCTAAGTTATTGGGGTAAGGTCTTAATATACTTTTAGAATCCAGGAAAAGATGCACTGCTTCTGTTGGGAGAACATAAGTAAAATCTATGTGCCCTGAGAAAGGGGCAGGAAAACCTCCTGCTGCATTGCCCAAAAAAGAGTATACTGTTTCTGGACGAGGGATAAAGGCAAAATCCATCTGTCCCTGGGCAAGCGGCAGAAGAAATGCCACTCAAACATAGGTTTCCGCATCAATACAAAGCAGAAATCTAACACTGGGGCAGAGGGTGAAAACGGTCTCTTGCCAAAACCCTGCCCACAGATACAAAGCAGAATTTGGCTGCCATGGGTAACTGAGACACAAGTACTGAGAAAGTGCCAACACCAGAGAACAAGAACACAAAGAATATTTAAGACTGAAGTCTACCAGCAGAACCAAAACATATCTTACTCTTAGCCTCAACCTAGAGAGGAGTAACAAGCAAGAAAAGAAGAGAATGACAAGACAGTCCTCCTATGACCCAGGCATGCGGGCACTACGGAAAGCTGACAGTGAAGCAAAAACATCGATTAAAAACCCCAAGAACGGAGGCGCCTGGGTGGCTCAGTGGGTTAAAGCCTCTGCCTTCGGCTCAGGTCATCTCAGGGTCCTGGGATTGAGCCCTGCATCGGGCTCTCTGCTTGGCAGGAAGCCTGCTTCCCCCTCTCTCTCTGCCTGCCTCTCTGCCTACTTGTGGTCTCAGTCTGTCAAGTAAATAAATAAACTCTTAAAAAAAAAAAAAAAAAAGAAAGAAAAACACACCCAAGAACCAGGCCAAGCACAAAGAAACAGTACTCTACTGCAGGAGTAACCAGAAAGGATGCACTAAAGGTATCTATAGCACTAACAAAATCTAAAACCTGCTCAAAAACTGACAAGATTAACTCAACTAACAGCTTTACAGAAAAAAGTAAGCCCATTTTTGGACATAAATATTTATTTGAGCCTCCACTGATCTATATGTGAAATCTTACACATGCAAGAAAACAATACAAGACATACACAAAAGAGAAGAAACCAAACCACTGTCAAGAGACAGAGGAATATAAAGCACATTTGCTAAAATTATCAGAAAGTGACTTTAAATTAACTATGACTGAAATGTTTGAAAATACAAAGGAAAAAAACTGAATAAACTGCATTAAGAGATCAGGAACTGAGTACATAAAAATGGTGGAAATAAAAGTTACACTATCAAAGAATAATCTCTTTGACAGGCTTAAGAATAGACTACATTCAACTAAGGATGGAGTCAATGAACTTAATGATAGGTCAATAGAAATTATCCACCTGAAACAAAAAATGGGAAGAAAGTTAAAAACAAAACAAAACAGAACATACAGAAACTGTGGAAAAGAATTAATTTGCCTAAAACACAGGTAATAGAGCACAAGAAAAAGAAGACAACAGAATTTAAAACATAATGGCTGAGAATTTTCCATAATAAAAGATAAAAAGCCACACATCCAAGGTCAGAAACTCCATGCAAATAATACGAACAAATAAATAACAGATAATACATAAGACACACACACATTTGGATACATTATCAAACTGCGAAAAACCACAGGTAATATCTTGGTTGTTGTTGTTTTTTTTAAGATTTTATTTATTTATTTATTTGACAGAGAGAGAGAGATCAGAAGTAGGCAGAGAGGCAGGCAGAGAGAGAGGCAGGCAGAGAGAGAGGGGGAAGCAGGCTTCCTGCCGAGCAAAGAGCCTGATGTGGGGCTCGATCTCAGGACTCTGGGAACATGACCTAAGCCAAAGGCAGAGGCTTTAACCCACTGAACCACCCAGGCGCCCCAATATCTTGCTTTTAAGATTTTAATTTCCAATTGACCATTACTAGCATATAAAAAATAGTAATTTTTATGTAGTGACTTATTACTCTGCCATCCTGCTGAAATCAATAATTACTTCTAATAGCTTTTCCGGATAAATTACTTAGTATTTAGCCATATCTTTTGGAAATAAAGAGAATTACTTTATTTCTTTCTATCTAATTCTATGTTTCTTATTTATTTTCTTTGCCTTATTGTACTATCTAGTACCTCTAGTAAAATCTTCAATAGAAAAGGTCAGAGTGCAGAGCACCTGGGTTGCTTAGTCAGTTAAGTGTCCAACTATTGATTTCAGCACAGGTCATGACCTCAGTGTCTTGAGATTGAACCCCATGCCAGGCTCTGCACCGGGGATGGAGCCTGCTTAAGATCCCTACCCTCAAGTCCCCAAGCTCTCGTTTTCTCTTAAAAAAGAAATGGTTAGAGTGAGCAACCATTTCTTAATTCCTAATTATGGAAGAAAAAAAAAATCCATGATATTAAATTTATCTATTTTACAGTTGTCAGTCGCTCAGACTGAAGACACAAAAACTCTTAAAAATATTTGCAGATAGAATATGCAATTATTAAAAATGGTAATATACCATGATGAAGTACAGTTTATCTCAGGAATACAAGTTTGGTTTAACGTTTAAAATTGATCAAAATAATTTACCAAATTAACAGAATAAAGGAGAAAAGCCAATAATCTCAACAGATGCACATAAAAACATTCAAAGCAATCAGTCCATTTATAATTGCATCCCAAAACATGAAGTGCCTATTATTTTTTTTTTAAAGATTTTTTTTTTAATTTACTTATTTGACAGAGAGAGATCACAAGTAGGCAGAGAGGCAGGCAGAGAGAGAGAGAGGAGGAAGCAGGCTCTCCGCGGAGCAGACAGCCCGATGCGGGGCTCGATCCCAGGATCCTGGGATCATGACCAGAGCCGAAGGCAGAGGCTTTAACCCACTGAGCCACCCAGGTGCCCCTGAAGTGCCTATTATTAAACTTGGCAAAATATGTACTAGATTTATATAGTGAAAACTAACACATTAATGGCAGAAATTAAAGACCTGAAGAGATAAGGAGTCTATAAATAGGACAACTTGACATTCTAAAGACCTCAATTCTCCCCAATTTGACCTATTCATTCAATACAATTGCAATCAAAACCTGAGTTTGCTTTGTTGTAGAAATTGACATGGTGGTTATAAAACATATATGGAAATATAGAAATTCCAGAACCACCAAAACAGTTTTGAACAACACAAAGTTAGGAGGCTCACCCAACCTATAAGATTTCAAGACTCATTATAAAACTATAGTAACCAAAACTATGTGCTTTTAGTGTAAGGTAGACAGATACCAATGCAGTAAGAAGCCCAGAAATAGACCACACAAATATACTCAAGTGATTTTTGGACAATAGCACCAAAGTAATTGCATAGCATTTGAAATCTTGCACATTGCTAGGAGGAAATGTAAAATAGTACAACTACTTCAGAAAATAGTTTGGCATTTCCTTATAATGTTAAATACACAACTGCCATCTGAGCCAGAAATTTCATTCTTGGTATTTACCCGAGAAAGAGAAAAACAAATATACATTAAGACTTGTACTCAAATATTCATAGCAGCTTTATTTATATTAGCATAAGAGAAAAAAACGCCCCAAAAACGAAAACAAAAATCAAATGTCTATCAATGGGTGAATAAACAGTGATATATCTGCAAAATGGAGTACTACTCAGCAAGAAAAAGGAATAGACTCCTAAAAACACACAATAACCTGGATGAATCTCAGAAGTAATGAGTTAAGCAAATGAACTATATCAAAGGAGTATATACAGAATAATTCCACTTACATGAAAATTAAAGAAAAGATAAATCTATTGTATGGTGACAGAAAGAAAATCAATGGTTGTCTTGTATTGGTAGGCACTAGTAAATGTGTAATGATAAGAACATTGTAAGATTACATAAATGTTGGAGGAGGAGTCAAGATGGTGGAGAAATAGCAGGCTGAGACGACATCAGGGAACAGGAGATCAGCTAGATAGCTTATCTAACCATTGCGAACACCTACAAATCCAACAGGAAATTGAAAAGAAGAGCAACAATTCTAGAAACAGAAAATCGATCACTTTCTGAAAGGCAGGACCTGCGGAGAAGTGAATCCAAAGTGACGGGAAGATAGACGGCAGGCGGAGGGGCCGGCTCCCTGCAAGCGGCAGAGCAACGGAGCACAAAATCAGGACTTTTAAAAGTCTGCTCCACGGAGGTACATCGCTCCAGAGGCTAAACCGGGGGGAAGCCCACATGGGGTCAGCATAACCCCACGTCCCACAGGGTCACAGAAGGACTGGGGATGCCTGAGTGTCGCAGAGCTCGCAGGTATTAGAGCAGGGAAGCTGGCTACAGCAACAAAGCTGAGGAGTGAGCTCTCAGCTCGGGCTTACCTTGAACTGGTCGCAGGCTGGGTGAGCTTGGAGCGCGGCCGGAGGCCACGGAGACAGAAGCGACTGGGCGCGTTTCTCCAAGTGTGACCCATTGAGCACTTTCCTCCAAGCGCAATCAGAGGCCAGGGAGAGGGGGGCAGTTGGGCGCTTTTCTCTGATGGCGCACTGAGGAGTGAGAACCTGAGCTCTGGCTCCTCCGGGCCTGAGATTGGGAGGCCGCCATCTTCATTCCTGTCCTCTGGAACTCTACAGAAAGCGCTCGGGGAACAAAAGCTCCCAAAAGCAAACCCCAGCGGATTACTCAGCCCGGCCCCTGGTAAGGACAGTGCAATTCCGCCTGGGGCAAAGACACTTGAGAATCACTACAACAGGCCCCTCCCCCAGAAGATCAACAAGAAACCCAGCCAAGACCAACTTCACTCACCCAGGAGAACAGTGAAATTGCAGAGGACGAGAAAGCAAATCTTAACTGGACGAAATGACAAGGCGGAAAAACTCAACACAAAAAAAAGAACAAGAGGCAGTACCAAAGGCTAGGGACCTAATCAATACAGACATTGCTAATATGACAGATCTAGAGTTCAGAATGACGATTCTTAAGGTTCTAGCCGGGCTCGAAAAAGGCATAGATAATATTAGAGAAACCCTCTCCGGAGAGATAAAAGCCCTATTTGGAAAAATAAAAGAACTAAAATCTAACCATGTTGAAATAAAAAAGCTATTAATGATGTGCAATAAAAAATGGAGGCTCTTACTGCTAGGATAAATGAGGCAGAAGAAAGAATTAGTGACATAGAAGACCAAATGACAGAGAATAAAGAAGCTGAGCAAAAGAGAGACAAATACTGGACCACGAGGAGAGAATTCGAGAGATAAGTGAAACCATAAGATGACTCAACATTAGAATAATTGGGATTCCAGAAGAAGAAAAAAGAGAGAGGGGAGCAGAAGGTATATTGGAGAGAATTATTGTAGAGAATTTCCCTAATATGGCAAAGGGAAGAAACATCAAAATCCAGGAGATGCTAAGAATGTCCCTCAAAATCAATAAAAATAAGTCCACACCTCATCACCTGATAGTAAAATTTACAAGTCTTAGTGACAAAGAGAAAATCCTGAAAGCAGCCTGAGAAAAGGCTGTTAACATACAAGGGTAAAAACATTAGATTGGCAGCAGACCTAACCACAGACACCTGGTAGGCCAGAAAGAACTGGCATGATATATTCAGAGCACTAAACAAGAAAAACATGCAGCCAAGAATACTATATCCAGCTAGGCTATCATTGAAAATAGAAGGAGAGATTAAAAGCTTCCAGGACAAACAAAAACTGAAAGAATTTGCAAACACCAAACCAGCTCTACAGAAAATATTGAAAGGGGTCCTCTAAGCAAATAGAGAGCCTAAAAGTAGTAGATCAGAAAGAAACAGAGACAATATACACTAACAGTCACCTTACAGGCAATACAATGGCACTAAATTCATCTCTCTCAATAGTTACCCTGAATATTAAGGGGCTAAATGCCCCAATCAAAAGACACAGGATATCACAATGGATAAAAAACCAAAACCCATCAAGAAGAAACTCATTTTAGACCCAAAGACACCTCCAGATTTAAAGTGAGGGGGTGGAAAACAATTTACCATGCTAATGGACATCAGAAGAAAGCAGGGGTGGCAATCCTTATATCAGATCAATTAGATTTAAACCAAAGACTACAATAAGAGATGAGGAAGGACACTATATCATACTCAAAGGGTCTGCCCAACAAGAAAACCTAACAATTTTAAATATCTATGCCTCTAACATGGGAGCAGCCAACTATAAAAACCAATTAATAACAAAATCAAAGAAATACATCGACAATAATATAATAATAGTAGGGGACCTTAACACTCCCCTCACTGAAATGGACAGATCATCTAAGCAAAAGATCAACAAGTAAATAAAGGCCTTAAATGACACACTGGACCAGATGGACATCACAGATATATAAAGAACATTCCATCCCAAAGCAACAGAATATACATTCTTCTCTAGTGCACAAGGAACATTCTCCAGAATAGATCAGATCCTGGAACATAAATCAGATCTCATCCGGTATCAAAAGATTGTGATCATTCCCTTCATATTTTCAGACCACAGTGCCCTGAAGTTAGAACTCAATCACAAGAGGAAAATTGGAAAGAACCTAAATACATGAAGACTAAACAACATCCTTCTAAAAAATGAATGGGTCAACCAGGAAATTAAAAAAGAATTGAAAGAATTCATGGAAACAAATGATAATGAAAACGCAACAGTTCAAAATCTGTGGGACACAACAAAGGCAGTCCTGAGAGGAAAATATATAGTGGTACAAGCCTTTCTCAAGAAACAAGAAAGGTCTCAAATACACAACCAAACCGTACACTTAAAGGAGCTGGAGAAAGAACAACAAAGAAAGCCTAAACCCAGCAGGAGAAGAGAAAGTATAAAGATCAGAGCAGAAATCAATTAAATAGAAACTAAAAAAACAACAGAACAAATCAACGAAACTAGGAGCTGGTTCTTTGAAAGAATTAATCAGTTTGACAAACCCCTGGCCAGACTTATCAAAAAGAAAAGAGAAAGGACCTAAATAAATAAAATCATGAATGAAAGAGATCACAACCAACATCAAAGAAATACAAACAATTATAAGAACATACTATAAGCAACTCTACGCCAACAAATTCGAGTTTCTGGAAGAAATGGATATATTTCTAGAGACATATAAACTACCACAACTGAACCAGAAAGAAATAGAAAACCTGAACAGACCCATAACCAGTAAGAAGATTGAAACAGTCACCAAAAATCTCCAAACAAACAAAAGTCCAGGGCCAGACTGCTTCCCAAGGGAATTCTACCAAACATTTAAAGAAGAAATAATTCCTATTCCCCTTAAACTGTTCCAAAAAATAGAAATGGAAGAAAAACTTCCAAACTCATTTTATGAGGCCAGCATCACCTTGATCCCAAAACTAGACAAAGATCCCATCAAAAAAGAGGATTACAGACCAATATCCTTGGTGAACACAGATGCGAAAATTCTCACCAAAATACAGGCCAATAGGATCCAACAATACATTAAAAGGATTATTCACCACGACCAAGAGGGATTTATTCCAGGGTCGCAAGGTTGGTTCAATATCCGCAAATCAATCAATGTGATACAATACATTAATAATATAAAGAATAAGAACCATATGATACTCTCAATAGATGCTGAAAAAGCATTTGACAAAGTGCAGCATCCCTTCCTGATTAAAACTCTTCAAAGTGTAGGGATAGAGGGCACATACCTCAATATTATCAAAGCCATCTCTGAAAAACCCACCGCAAATATCATTGTCAATGGAGAAAAACTGAAAGCTTTTCCGTTAAGGTCAGGAACACAACAAGAATGTCCGTTATCACCACTGCTGTTCAACACAGTACCAGAAGTCCTAGCCTCAGCAATCAGACAACAAAAAGAAATTAAAGGCATCCAAATTGGCAAAGAAGAAGTCAAACTATCCCTTTTTGCAGATGATCTGATAGTATATGTGGAAATCCCAAAAGGCTCCACTCCAAAACTGCTAGAACTTGTACAGGATTTCAGTAAAGTGTCAGGATATAAAGCCAATGCACATATAAAGTCAATGCACCAAAATCTTGTCTAACAACAAGACAGAAGAAAGAGAAATTAAGGAGTCAGTCCCATTTACCATTGCACCCAAAACTCTAAGATACCTAAGAATA
This sequence comes from Mustela lutreola, assembly GCF_030435805.1. Taxonomy (NCBI): domain Eukaryota; kingdom Metazoa; phylum Chordata; class Mammalia; order Carnivora; family Mustelidae; genus Mustela; species Mustela lutreola. The sequence continues at coordinate 119,594,251 of NC_081294.1, read as the reverse complement.
AACCTAACCAAAGAGACAAAGAAACTATACTCAGAAAACTATAAAGTACTCATGAAAGAAATTGAGGAAGACACAAAGAAATGGAAAAATGTTCCATCCTCATGGATTGGAAGAACAAATATTGTGAAAATGTCTATGCTATCTAAAGAAATCTACCCATTTAGTGCAATCCCTATCAAAATCCCATCCAGTTTTTCAAAGAAATAGAACAAACAATCCTAAAATTTATATGGAACCAGAAAAGACCTCGAATAGCCAAAGGAATATTGAAAAAGAAAGCCAAAGTTGGTGGCATCACAATTCCGGATTTCAAGCTCTATTACAAAGACAGTATGGTACTGGCACAAAAACAGACACATAGATCAATGGAACAGAATAGAAAGCCCAGAAATAGACCCTCAACTCTATGGTCAACTAATCTTCAACAAAGCAGGAAAGAATGTCCAATGGAAAAAAGACAGCCTCTTCAACAAAGGGTGCTGGGAAAATTAGACAGCCACATGCAGAAAAATGAAATTGGACTATTTTCTTATACCACACAGGAAAATAGACTCAAAATGGATGAAGGACCTCAATGTGAGAAAGGAATCCATTAAAATACTTGAGGAGACACAGGCAGCAACCTCTTTGACCTCAGCTGCAGCAACTTCTTCCTAGGAACATTACCAAAGACAACAGAAGCAAGGGCAAAAATTAACTATTAGGATTTCATCAAGATCAAAAGCTTCTGCACAGCAAAGGAAACAGTTAACAAAACCAAAAGACAACTGACAGATGGGAGAAGATATTTGCAAACGACATTTCAGATAAGGGACTAGTATCCAAAATCCATAAAGAGCTTAGCAAACTCAACATCCAAAGAACAAATAATCCAATCAAGAAATGGGCAGAGAACATGAACAGACATTTCTGCAAAGAAGACATCCAGATGGCCAACAGACACATGAACTCCACATAACTCGGCATCAGGGAAATACAAATCAAAACCATACTGAGATACCATCTCACACCAGTCAGAATGGCTAAAATTAACAAGTCAGGAAATAACAGATGCTGGCGAGGATGCAGAGAAAGGGGAACCCTCCTACACTGTTGGTGGGAATGCAAGCTAGTGCAACCACTCTGGAAAACAGTGCGGAGGTTCCTCAAAAAACTGAAAATAGAGCTACCCCTTTACCCAGCAATTGCATTACTGGGTATATCAGCCACAGCAACTTCTTTCAAGATATGTCTCCAAATGCAAAGGAAACAAAAGCAAGAATGAACTTTTGGGACTTCATCAAAATCAAAAGCTTCTGCACAGCTCAGGAAACAGTCAAGAAAACAAAGAGGCAACCCACGGAATGGGAGAATATATTTGCAAATGACAGTACAGACAAAAGGTTGATATCCAGGATCTATAATGAACTCCTCAAACTCAACACACACAAAACAGACAATCATATCAAAAAATAGGCAGAAGATATGGACAGACACTTCTCCAATAAAGACATACAAATGGCTATCAGACACATGAAAAAATGTTCATCATCACTAGCCATCAGGGAGATTCAAATTAAAACTACATTGAGATATCACCTTACACCAGTTAGAATGGCCAAAATTAGCAAGACAGGAAACAACATGTGTTGGAGAGGATGCAGAGAAAGGGGAACCCTCTTACACTGTTGGTGGGAATGCAAGTTGGTGCAGCCTCTTTGGAGAACAGTGTGGAGATGCCTCAATAAATTAAAAATAGAACTTCCCTATGACCCTGTCATTGCACTCCTGGGTATTTACCCCAAAGATACAGATGTAGTGAAAAGAAGGGCCATCTGTACCCCCATGTTTATAGCAGCAATGGCCATGGTCGCCAAACTGTGGAAAGAATCAAGATGCCCTTCAATGGACGAATGGATAAGGAAGATGTGGTCCATATACACTATGGAGTATTATGCCTCCATCAGAAAGGACGAACACCCAACTTTTGTAGCAACATGGACGGGACTGGAAGAGATTATGCTGAGTGAAATAAGTCAAGCAGAGTCAATTATCATATGGTTTCACTTTTTTGTGGAGCATAACAAAAAGCATGGAGGACATGGGGAGTTAGGGAGAAGGGGGTTGAGGTAAATTGGAAGGGGAGGTGAATCATGAGAGACTATGGACTCTGAAAAACAATCCGAGGGGTTTGAAGTGGCGGGGGGGGTGGGAGGTTGGGGGAACCAGGTGGTAGGTATTATAAAGGGCACGCATTGCATGGAGCACTGGGTGTGGTGAAAAAAATAATGATACTGTTATGCTGAAAACAATTAAGTGCAAAAAAAAACTGAAAATAGAGCTACCCTATTAACCCAGCAATTGCACTACCGGGTATATATCCTAAAGATACAAATGTGGTGCTGCGAAGTGGCAAAGGCACCCGAATGTTTATAGCAACAATGTCCACAATAGCCAAACTATGGAAAGAACCTAGATGTCCAGCAACAGATGAATGGATAAAGAAGAGGTGGTATATATACACACTGGAATACTATGCAGCCATCAAAAGAAATGAAATCTTGCCATTTGCAACGACGTGGATGGAACTAGAGGGTATTATGCTTATGAAATAAGTCAATCTGAGAAAGACAACTGTCATATGATCTCCCTGATATGAGAAAGTGGAGATGCAATGTGGGGGGTTTGGGGGGTAGGAAAAGAATAAATGAAACAAGATGGGATTGGGAGGGAGACAAACCATAAAAGACTCCATCTCAAAAAACAGACTGAGTGTTGCTGGGGGGAGGGTGGATGGGAGATGGTGGTGGGGATATGGACATTGGGGAGGGTATGGGCTATGATGAGTGCTGTGAAATGTGTAAACCAGCGATTTACAGACCTGCACCCCTGGGGATAAAAATACATTATATGTTTACTAAAAAAAAAAAAAAGAAAAAAAAATTTAATTAAAAAAAAAAGAAGTAATGAAATACTGGCACATGATACAATATGTGTGAACCATAAAAATATTATGTGAAGTAGCCCCAAATATGCAAAAGACCACATTTTGTATGACTCTGTTTAAATGAAATGTCCAGAAAAGGCAAATCCCTAGAGACGGAAAACACATCTCTGGTTCCTCAGGTTGAGGGTAGGTGCAAGATTTAATGGAATTCAAGCATAATGGGACTTTTGGGAGTGACGGAAATACCTAAAGCTTACTTGTGTTGATGACTGCACAACTCCATACATTTACTAAAATCATTAAATTGTACCCTTAAAATATGAACGTTATTCTCTAAATTACATCCCAATAAAATTGGTTACAAAGTGGAAAAAAAAAAGATTACATAAATGTTGCAGATCTTTACTGTAATGTGGGGGTGGTAAAACAGGTGTATAAATTTGTTCAAATTTATCAAAATGTATAGTAAAAATATGCGCATTTTACTTGCCTATAAATTATACTTCTATAAAGGTGACAAAGGGCCTTTGCAGCCCCCTAAAAGTCATTGCAGTCTCAGAATATAGTTTACCAAATAATAATTATTTTAAAAATATGATGTAAAAGTTAGAAAGAAATGAAATAATGAAGGAAGCATTATGAATCATTAAGACTGCACCATATGAATCGGGAAAAAAAGGCTGTGTGATAAATACTTATCAAAATTTTAAATTGCTTCAAAAATGAAAACAAAAATCTTCCAAGTTTTTAAAATTTTTCTTGAGTTAGCCAAAAGAATTAACATGGAAAGTTAAACAGAGACCCAAGAATAATTTAAAGCAATACTATAAAGTAGATCTTATTTTATTAGACAAATATACTTAATTAAGTACAGAATCACTTAACTCAGAGATTAGAGCAAATCACCATGGCTCATTTGGATGAAATCAGTAATTTTAAAGAAAGACAGGTATTCAAGCAAACCAAAAAATTTTTTTTCTTTTCATTGCTTAGCTTTTATGAGATCTCATCTTACCTTACAAGAGAATCACTTCGTTTATCAGCTCTAACAAGAAGAACAACTTTCCACCTGTGGAAGGCTCCAGGGGCACCAGTGCGTTTCAGTTCTTCACGCCATCTTTTAGGTGCAGATTGCATTTGAGGAGAATAATGGGAGTCCTTTTCAATTTTGTAGCCCCATTCGTAAGTTGTTTCATCAAGCCATCTGCCACTTTTGGCACTATGAATTATGTAGTCCTTAGTTAGTACCCACTTTCCTAGAAAGTAAATCAACTGTCAGTCACAGAAGAATTTTGGTTCTAATGAATGCTCAACAATAAAGACCAAATATCAAGTAAAGTTTGACCTTCATCATCATGAGATTCTTAGGCTACAATGCTAATATTATCTTGGGATTATGTTTTTCCCCCCAAATTTCTGGTAGAGGTCTATGATGTCACTGAACATTGTATGTAACCTTTCCCATAATGATTCTAAATCTAAATGTTCCTAAATACAAATTTAAGACTTACTAAAATAAATGTGGTATTACTAAAGCTATGTCTACTATTATTATAGTTTTGGCTGAGATTTATATATTATTCTTCTTATGCTAACAACTGTAATTATGTTTATGCAATGTTATACTTTGTAAAACAAATTTATTGAGCTAGGGAATTTTTCAGAATATCTAATAACATTTGTAGTTCCTTTATCTGGGAATCGCTAATTTTTCTAAAGCAGGGACAATATATGTTTTCCTTTGTGGAGATAATAATAAATCTAAGTATCTTTCTGGCATATTACTCTAAAAAATAACAAATTTACTGCATTATACATATACACATATTTTTGGACAAACAGTGAACTAATGATATGCTAGCTCAATCACAGTAGAAGAAATTATAAAAGAAACATCAAGGGTGACAGAGAGGGCAAGACACTAAGTTCTAATCTGGGTTTATGGAATTTAAAAATCTTAGAAAAACACAATAGGGTGATCACTGCTTCATAGCATGTATGGGAAGGGATACAGTAGAAGGAGAACAAAAACAGGTTCTTTTCAATGACAGATCAAAGAAAACACATTTGCTGAGAACAGCTGAGATATTGACAAAAGCATTTTTTTTTTGAGGGGGGGCATTGTTGTTTTTCTGATATAAAATACTTACATTAAATCTTTGGTTGAGTAAGTATTCCTGCCTCTTTGGCACGTTTTCATGTGTTACAAAGTTTTACTTAGAAAACTTAGACAAAAAATCCATAACAAATATTTTCAGAAATATATTCAGATAAAACCACATTTATGTTTGATATAGTAATAATACTATCTATCTTCAGGAGATTAAGGTACTTCTTTTTTAACATGAAGGCTTTTTTTTTTTTCCAAAGGAGAAAGGTAGTTAATTTACCTGCTGCACAAGCTGCTAAAAACTTTTCACTCTTACACAGGCGTTCAGCTATAAGATGTGTACAATTTTTGTACTTCTAGAAGGAAAAATGCAAATGAAAAAAATGTTACTAAGGTAAGATTTCCTTTACAGCACATTTACCTTATTCTTATATCAAGAGGGTATTTTATCATTCTTGGACCAGTATTATTTTTCAAGTCTATCTTGAATATTTTATAAGTTTTTGTACTCACCTCACTCTTAATAAAAGTGCAATCTAGTTTTAAAAGCAATTTGCCTAGAGCTTCCTTTTCTTCCATCTTAAATCCTGTCATTTGGATGATATGCTTTGGAGCACCATCTTCCATCTAACATAAATACACATAAATAAGATAACACATGTTAAAGGTAATATTCACAGGATTGACATTTTTTCTTAACAATGAGTATTAAAAGTTAAAAAAAAACATTTAATGAATTAAACATATAAGGCTTTATTGTAAATACCAATGTTAAGACTGCCTATATGCAACAGAAATTGGTTTATCAGGTTATCTTCCCAGAGTGCCTGGGTGGCTCAGTCAGTTAAGCGGCCAACTCTATTTCAGCTCAGGTCATGATCTCTTAGAGTCCTGGGATTGAGCCCTGAGTTGGGCTCCCCACTCAGCGGTGACCCTCCTTGAGGATTTTCTCTCTCCCTCTGCCCTATAACTCACATGCTCTCTTTCTCTCTCAGAAATTAATAAAACTTAAAAAAAAAATAAATAAAGTTATCTTCCCAAAATGTGACTGTAGAGAGATTTTTTTGGTGGTTTGAAAATTGAATGTTTGCATTCCTGTTACTTGACACTAAAACGCACTGATGAAACAATTCTTCAGAAAGGATTATTTACAGAAATATTAGCATAGTGATACTAAATTCATTTTAAAAGGACATTTTTGCTAAGAGCCTCTGAAACAAGTACACTGTGGACAATGAAACCTAATCAAATTTTATAACAATTTTTAAAATATTTCTGGACAAATATTGAAGAGTACCTAAAAGTCATTACAGAAGTTGATAGAACTCCTATTCCCAAAGCATTTACACCAAATAACTTAGGATACGAGGCACACTTAATGAATCTGTTTTCTACTCCCAATCTACATTTCTTAACTCTGTTATACGTTAATTTTATCACCTATAAAGTAGACTGAAAAAAAATCAGTTTTCAAATTTATGTAAATAGAGACCTTAATCCACATACAAATGTACTTCATAAAGCACTTATATTTGAAGTGGCACATTTATTAAGCAAGAAAGACAACACCTCACAGTATTTTTTTTTAACTTTTTTTTTTTTTTAAGATTTTATTTATTTGTCAGAGAGAGAGAGAGGGAGAGAGCGAGCACAGGCAGACGGAATGGCAGCAGAGGCAGAGGGAGAAGCAGGCTCCCTGCTGAGCAAGGAGCCCGATGTGGGACTCGATCCCAGGACGCTGGGATCATGACCTGAGCCGAAGGCAGCTGCTTAACCAACTGAGCCACCCAGGCGTCCCCACCTCACAGTATTTTTAATGAGAATACAGAGTTTGGTTGGTCACATGACATTAGAACTTCAGAACTGATAGCATTTTAAAGAAAATCTAGTTTCTTTTTATAGATGAGGAAAACAGGGATTTCAGAAATTGGTAATTTTCCATTCTCTAACAATTTTGTCATTACAGCTGTAGAACAATGTTTAATTAATGCTAAAGAGCAAAAGCAGTTGACCTCTTTAAAGGCAATTAAAATGAAACTAAAAAAACCATACCTGTTTGAGCTCAGGAATTTTAACAGACAATTGATGACAAGTGTTAACATAGAACCAGACAAGTTTATAAAGAGTTCTTTACAGAAATTCTATTGTCAAAGACCAAATATATAGAGATAGATACAAAAAACACATGAAGTACATACATTATATATGTTTATGTAAAAACTAAGATTCATTTTTGAGTAAATTCTCAATGAAAGTTTCACTCTGAACAGTTTAAAGCATTACTCAGGGTTAAGATGAACTTTATTTCCTTTCCTTAAGGCTTCTACGAAGAGTAACATCAGCTAACAGTACATCTGCTTTCTCTACCCTTGATCACTCCTTGATTTGGGAGAAGTTACCTGAGAAAACTAAATGGATATGCTTTGATAGATAGAGCTGGATACATGCAAAGACAGCTCATAGTAATGCTTTCTGACATGTCCTAAGAAGAATAGTAGTCCTGCAGGCTCTTGGGTAAATGAATTCAGAGATTATGTATTAAGAAGCACACTGGAGTTGCATAAAGCTACCTTGTCCAAACCAATTTTTTTCAATAAAAGAGCTGTTATTCTGACCCAAAATATCAGACTTTCTTATTCCTCTATTGGCTCCAAAAGAGGGAAAGGGATATAATGCATTAACCCTCTAAAATCCTAAAATTTGAAGACACAGAACATAAACAGTCTTTAAGGACAAGGCTCTTCAATGAAACATCTTTTTTTTTTTTTTTTTTTTTTTTTTTTAAAGTTAAAAGGTTCTGGGGCATCTGGGTGGCTCAGTTGTTTTATCAGACAACTCCTCATTTTGGCCCAGGTCATGATCTCAAGGTCCTGGAACTGAACCCTGAGTTGGGAATCCACACCCAACAGGGAGTCTACTTGAGGATTCTCTCTTCCTCTCCTTCTGCCCTTTCCCCTGTTGGCACAGTGCATTCTCCCTCTCTCTCTCTAAATAAATAAATAAATCTTAAAAAAAAAAAAAAAAAGTCAAAAGATTCTGGTACAAAATTATAAAACGTACATAACAGAGCTTGGTTGGCATCTTATGAAAAATCACTCATGTAAAATTCTATCATCAGTACATAAAACGTTGAGTGGCTTCTTGCAAAAGGAGTTCTTTCCTGTATTAATCATCGAATTTTTTAAACTTTATGGGATACATGACATATATCCTGAATGATAATATCCATTAATATAGACTGGTAATATATAAAAACTTTACAAAGAATATGCTGTTATTTGAAATAAGGATTTAGTCTGATGCAGAGCACATATTAACACATATACAATAAAGCCACAAGTAGATTAGAAGTCATAAGGCCATAACGAGGGAGAAATGTTGCTTGTATTAATTCTAGGGGTATAAATAAATGCTTTAAGCAAATTTCCTTTAGAAAACGGCAGGTCATCCTTGAAAAGCCAAAGCAAAGCTGGAGGAGTCATAATTTTGGACTTCAAGTTATATTATATAGGTGTAGTGATCAAAACATTACAGTACTGGCACAAAAACAGATACATAGGTCAGTGGAAAAGAAGAGAAAACCCAGAAATGAGCCTACAACTATACAGTCACATCATCTTCCACACAGCAGGAAAGAATGTCCAATGGGAATAAGACTGTCTCTTCAACAAATAGTGTTGGGAAAACTGGACAGTAAGAGGCAAAAGAATGAAACTGGAATACAAAAATATTCAAAATGATTAAAGACCTAAATGTGAGACCTGAAACCATAAAAATCCTAGAGAACACAGGCTATAACCTCTTTCTAGACAGGTCTCCTGAAGCAAGACAAACAAAAGCAAAAATAAACTATTGGAATGTCATCAAAATAAAAGCTTCTGCACAGCTAAGGAAACAATCAACAAAACTAAAAGGCAACCTAGGAATCGGAGAAGACATTTGCAAATGACAAAGAGGTTAAAGGGTTAGTATCCAAAATATATAAAGAACTTATCAAAATAGTCTCCCAAATAATCCACTTTTAAAATGGGCAGAAGACATGAATAGACATTTTTTCCAAAGAAGACATCCAGATGGCCAAGAGACACATGAAAAGATCATCAACATAACTGATCATCAGGGGAATACAAATCAAAACTATAAGGAGATATCACCTCACCCCTGTCAGAATTGCTAAAATAAAAAACACAGGAAACAACAGGTGTTGGCAAGGATGTGGAGAAAGGGGAAACTCTGCTCTCTTGGTGGGAATGGAAATGGGTGAAACCACTGTGGAAAACAGTATGGAGGTTTCTCAAGAACTAAAAAATAGTACTACCCTATGATCCAGGAATCACATTATTAGATATTAACCTAAAGAATTAAATTAAAAAAAAAAAAAAAAAGAATTCAAAGGGATTCATGCACCCTGATGTTTACAGCAGCACTGTCTACAACAGCCAAATTTTGGAAACAGCCTAGGTATTCATCAACTGATAAGTGAATGTGGTATATATACAAAAAATATATAGAAATATAGAAATACACACACACATACACACCGAATGGGATATTACTTGGCCATCAGAAAGAATGAAATCTTGCCATTGGCAATGAGATGAATGGAGCTAAAGAGCATTATACTGAGTGAAAGAAGTCAGTCAGAAAAAGACAAATACCATATGATTTCACTCATATGTGGAATTAAAGAAACAAAATAAATAAGCCAAGGGGTGAGGGAGAAGAAAAGAGTGAGGCAAACCAAGAAAAAGACTCTCAACTATACAGAACTGTCGGTTACTACAGGGAAAGGATCTGGAAATGGGTTAAATAGGTGATGGGGATTAAGGAGTGCACTTGAAGAGCACCAGGTGATGTATGGAAGTACTCAATCACTATACTGTACACCTGAAACCAATACTACCCTGTAAGTTAGCTGTAATTTAAATAAACATTTGAGAAAATAAAGAATTAAAAAATAAAGAAAATGGTAGGTCTTTCAAGAAATAAAAGATAAGTGAAATTCAACATATCTGTGAATATCTTGGTATTCTAATGGAAAGGCAATCTAATTGTTTTTATAGTTCTTGAAAGCCACTTCTATCAGAGGAACACAAGTGTTTTAACCATATATATATTACTTACCACATTTATTGTACTAAATGTATTCTGGGATATGGGGATCAAGGGCTAATTTTTAGAACTCTTCTAGCACAAGAAAGTAAGTAAAAACACTGCAATTTAATTCTATCATTGGTATTTCTAGGGCAATTCTAACTTTTTTAGAACTTGTAGGGGGTGTTCCTTCAGGCATTCATCAGAATATACTATCTAGCACAACAAAAGGAAAACAAAAACGAAAGCATTCACTTAAAGTTAAAGGTTTTATCTTTATTGTCAAAAAGTGAGAAATTATATACTAGAGTCTTAGTTACAAGAAAATGCTTCTGTAGTATTTTTTTAAATGTTGTAGTAATTAAAAAAATATTTAGTTACTTACCTCGAACCATATAATACAAACAACTAAGGATATAATGACTGAACAGAGCTGGCATTTATGCAGAGAAAGCAACTGTTTCTGTGGTGTGGACTTTCCCAAAATATCTCCCACATGGGCCTATCCCTGATGCCTGAAATTCCTCTGCAGTTGGTGCTAGTTAGAAATGCAAATAAACCTATAGCACTTATCATAATTAAGAACACTTTATTATGTACTAGCTTTTTAGGTCCTATGAATTCTTTACAATATGACACAGAGCTGGAACGTATTTGAATATGACACTCAGAGTATGTTGAAAAGAGAAGTCAGGGAAAAGTAGAGGCAGGAATAGAGATGAATGCAAAAGTCTGGTTCAGGAGGGAGGATAAAAGAACAGGGTCAAACAGCTGACTGCAAGAAGAAACTGCTGCAATAAACAGGCGCAGGGATGCTTAACAAGGTTTGTGGTAGGAAATGCTACTCTGTATTACAAGTGATTTTATGATCAGCCATAGGGCTTCACAGGACTTTGAAAACATAATGCACCCTATAAGTTGTATGCTGATAACTAAGATAAATAAAGGATTTATTGAAAAAATTATTCATTTGCACTTAAGAACTAAAAATATCCGTAAAAGTAACTTTTACTGTCAATTGCAATTAATCCATGATTATAGAAATTTTTAAAAATACTACTAAGTATATAGAAAGATTAAAATCACCTGTAATCCCCATGCCCATTAATACCACTGTTAACATCTGGGGGCAGGGGGAGGGGTATGACCTAAACATTTTATGTATGTGTGTGAAAAAACATATCACAAAATTGACGTTATTATATAGTTCTGTATCTTAATTTTATTTAAAATTACACTGTGATCATTTTTCCATTCCAGTGAATATTCTTCATTTTTTCAAGGTCACTAGGTTGAAAACTAATGGTTTCTAATGTTATGCTAGTGAACTATTTTGATTTTAAGCCTACTCCTACTTTGATTTTAAATCTAAAGAAAATCACCTTTAATAATTCCCTTTTATCAAAAAGATGTATCAACCCTTAAATACAATCAATATTGCTGCTTTGAATTCAAGGATTTTAAGATTTTCATGGTTTCTCTTATCTAAAGCATTTAAATGGGAAAGTAAATTAGTGAAAGGGTCAAAGTGTTGGATCACTGTTTTACCCAATATTGCAAAAGGTAGATACAAATCACCATATTCATATCGAGTAAACTGGGGGCTCTGAATGCTGAAACAGCAGGTGGAGTTTAGGAATTCCGTACCCTCCTGGCCTAGGAGCCAAATTAGGCCTTTGACTTAATTTCATTCAGCTGGACTTTGGAATTTTTTTCTTAAAGATGTAGTGTCCGTTTCCTGCCTCATCCTTGAAAAACACGGAATATGTGTGTATGCGTCTCCCTCTGTGTGTGTGTGTGTGTGTGTAGTTATTTGATTGAGGTCTCCAGTGGAGAGACCTGCGGGATGCTCTTACTTCAGTGGCATTATTTGTTTGGGGAAGGAGCAGTCATGCTCAGTCTCTTTGAGCAGAGGAAGGAAATGGAGCAGTTGCAGCCAAGTGACTTGTGGTAAGGAAAAAATGACACAGGCTAAGACACTTATGGAAGCGTTCAATCTATGCAGGAACATACAATGAACAGGCTGAACTCGAGATGCTACTTTTATGGACAAAGGGTCCCTTAAAAGAATGGCTGGCTAGACAGTCTATGTTGGTTAGCCAAAGGGGATGAAAGTCAAATCTGCTTTAAGTTTGTATTAGGAACTCTGTATTACTTAACTACTTCGTAGGAGCATAAGAATGTAAGGTTGAAAAAGCAGGATTTCACTTCTATTGAGGACCCACTATAGTCTAGGCATACATGTTAGTTTGCTTCCTTAGAGACAATTTAAGTGCTGTTTACCCTTCTTATACAGATGAGGATACTGGGGAATCTTAGCTATTAAGAAACTAGCTCAAGGAAACATAGCTAGCAAAATAGTGAAATCAAGGTTCAGTGCAAAGACCTGTTTCTGCAAAAGTTACATGCCTTTTCTATGATATCACTTTGTCTTAAATTTCAGAATTTAGTCTAATATTTTTAACCATATTATAATTTTACTAAGTAATCTATTTTTAGCTAGTGCAAGAGAAAAATAAACTGCGGGTAAAGGGATCTACTATGAGGGTGAGGAGATATTTAGAAAAGCAGTATTACTGAAAATATCTAAACATCATTATAAAATTAACTAATGTCTAAAATTTCAAAGTATTTCTAAGATTTATCTTAAGACTGCCATTTCTTATGAAAAAAAGGAAATTTTCATTGTTTTCCCCTCAAAATGCATCTTGTATGAATTACTCATTAGACTAATTCATATGGACTTCATCAAGAGTAACAAAACAGCCTACATCAAAGTAATTTCAATATAAAGAAAGTAAAAACCAAGTTAACTTAAAACTTTCAGTGATAGGGGCGCCTGGGTGGCTCAGTGGATTAAAGCCTCTGCCTTCGGCTCAGGTCATGATCCTGGGATCCCGGGGTCCCCACATGGGGCTCTCTGCTCAGCAGGGAGCCTGCTTCCTCCTCTCTCTCTCTCTGCCTGCCTCTCTGCCTACTTGTGATCTCTCTCTGTCAAATAAATAAATAAATAGTCTTAAAAAAAAAAAAAGCAGTAACATGTCCTCAGATTAAAAATAGTACATACTACATTGTGCAGCATACCTTCTCCATTAACATGTTTTTGGAGAGTAAGAGTCACGTAATATTCCATTATAGTTATATTATTGAGAAACAGGGTTCTTCACTTTCTTTAGATTTTATTATTCAGTCTATGAACATTATCTATAAACAATTATTGTTTAAACACTGAAAAGACTATCTTAGAATAATTAATCAGAAAAACTGCCTAGTTAATAATGCTGTACTATTGGTTTCCAAAAAAAATTGTTTTCAGTGTTCACTAAGACTGTGCATACTGTTATGAAATCTATGTTATCTAATTTTGTTTATGAATTTTGTTTATGAAAAGTAACCACCTTTAACCACAGTTTCAATGGCTGTTTCACATGATTTATGCTTTCTACTCTAAGGAAGCAAGAAAATATTAAATCATACAACTGAACCCAAGTCAGTAAGGTGGAAAAAAATAGGGATTTAGAAAATGTAAATCAGATCTAAAGAGGGCTCATTTGTATTATCTAAGGCTATCTCCACAACTTATACATTCAAGTATTTAAAACATCCTGGCTCATTTAAATTAAGAATTCTCTTTAAGTTAAAAATAATCAAATTAATTCCCTTATAAAAATCCACCCCAACACTCAACTTATGTACCAAACACCTGCAATGTTCCCTAAAACGGGAAAATCTTGCATATCAATAGATACTTCTAGGAACTGAGGCATAACATAGCGACATAAACCAAAAAGTTCTAAAGGCATTCTGTCATAAGATACGCATGCTGTAAATTGTTTAAATTTTCACTCTTAAGGTCTCAGCGAAAAAAAAAAACTGGGGAGTAGGGATAGGATAGTCACTCGTCTAAAAAAAGAGTTTGTCGCTTCCAAAACCAAGCTCCATCTCATTTCTGGGTCAAATCCTGATGGGAGTATCCGTGACAAATCAATTTTTTTTTTTTCAATACTTAATCAGAGGCTTTGGAAACGGAAGAAATCTCAGGATAATCAGTCTTGTTCCCTGCCTTCAGGCAGCTGGTACATTATAAGCCCCAGGAGCATACACCCTTCTTTAAGGAAAAGAGTGTGTTTATGTTAAAAGGCATACAGTAGCCGCAGAGATATAACCATTACCACTTGGGTATGTTTAAAACAACAACAAAAAAAAATCTGCTAGGGAGAAAAGAATAACACTATATTCCCCGTCACTGGTAGGTGGGCCTGGGGGATCCCAGCCACCTGCACTGACGCTAAATTATGTAAAGCAGCCAAGAGACTCCGCGAGAGACGTCCCACTCGGTTCTATGGAAACGGGAGACGCGGGTGGCCTAGCGTCTTCCTGGCAGGAGATCGACCTGCGGAGCTGCGCAAACAGGAGGCGGGGGAAGCCGCTCAAGCCCGCACTGCAGAGACGCTCGGCGGCGGTCCCAGCCGCGGCGAGGGCGGGGCGGGGCGGGGTCTGCGACCGCAGCCCACCAACGCGGGCGCAGAGCTCAGCTAGTCCGGGCCAGTGGGAACGAACGGTGGCTGAGAAGGCAGGAGAAGCGGGCACCGCCGGCGCTCAACCCCAACCCTTTCCCAATCTCAAAACCGGGAGCCGCAGAAACTTTGGGGGCATGGAGGAAACAACCCCAGAGAGTCAGGGTACACTGTTGTCTACCAAGCTGAGGCCCTTTACCTTCCCTGCTGGAGAGTCTGGGATGCTTCCCTCGGGTGGCGGTGGTGACTGGGGAGACGACTGCCGCTGCAGCACTCGCAGCCTCACTAATCCGGGCTCTGGGAAATAATTTCCCGCCGCGCGCTAGGCGGCCCCGGAAGCTATTGGACCATTTCCGGGTGGTTGTCAGTGACGCTCTCGAGCCGTCGTCAGGGTGGTCTGAGCGGGTGCCTGGTTGGATTCTGGCGGGCGGGCCAGGCTCCTGCAGATCTGCGCCAGACTTGGAAGACTGGTAAGTGATTTTTCTACAGTTGCCTCTTGGGCCTGATATTTCCGGCCGGTCGGGGCGCCGTGTAGCATCTTGGCCGGACCAAGAAGTGAGCGGGAGAGGGTTGAACCGGGAGGAGTCTGCATCAAGCCCTATGGCTCTTGACCCTCTGCTGCTGGAAAAGGCCCTGGGATTCCGGCTTACCGCCTTCTGCACTAGCATTGTCCGTCTCCAACTTGGAACTCGACGTCCGATCCCCAAGTGAGGCGAAGACCACGTATACCGCGACTTGTAGTACCGAGTCTTTTTCCAGTGTTCGAGGAGTGTCATGACTCTCCCATCGGCAGGGTTCAGTCATTCTTGATTCCCGAGAGCTACTTTACCATCCTTCTCCTGAGTACTGTTTCCATGGACCTGGGTCGCACCTTTTACAAACATTTCGGACGTGGGATGAGGGAGTCGTTCATGTTTAGAATTAAACGTTCCCGCCGCTCTTTGAATTGGGTAAGAAGGGGCTTTGTTTTCCTCACTACCTGAGCTAATGGGCTTTACGTACACGTTTTAGCTTTTGGAAACCTGTGGTCAAGAAGTAGATGTGCTTTCAGGGACGACTGGGTGGCTCAGTTGGTTAAGCAGCTGCCTTCGGCTCAGGTCATGATCCCAAGACACTGGGATCGAGTCCCACATCGGGCTCCTTGCTCGGTGGGGAGCCTGCTTCTCCCCCCTGCCTCTGCCTGCCATTCTGTCTGCCTGTGCTCGCTCTCCCCCCGCCCCCGATAAATAAATAAAATCTTAAAAAAAAAAAGAAGTAGGTGTACTTTCAGAACGAGTGCTCGTGCTCTGCTCCAGGTTTCCTAGCTAATGAAGGATTCAGGAGAATTTGGGAGGAAGGCCTTAGGTAACCACAATACTTTTATGGAGAATATTGGTTTGGATGGAGGAATAATGTGAGAAAATGTGTTCTTTCAAACGAAGATTTAAGCGATGTAGGAAACCGTGGCTATTTCTCTTATGTAATGCAGTTTCTTCAGGTGGTGTTCCCACTCCACCTTGTATTTAAATCATCACTGTCCCCTTCAAAGGCAACTCATTTCCATCCCCAAAAAGCCAGTTCCAGACGAGTTCTCGAAATTACTGTACCATGAAGAAAATTGGAGTGTGTTCAGTTTAAAGCCCCTGAGGCATTAGTCCAGTTCCTTGTTACCTTTTGAGTAATGCAAGCATATTGAGGACAGCACATTGATACTCTAATCTTGTTGGATAATAGTTCAGCCACTTTTATAATCTCCTTTGGTCCCAATTTTGCCATGTTCATTTAATCTTGTGTTATTTCTCTCATTGAAAGGATTAGAAATAATTTAAGGGAGACAGGGTTTTTGTGTGTGTGTGTGTGTGTATGTGTGTGTTTTGTTTGTTTTTTTATTCTTGCTCTTGATTCTTGGTCTTTCAAATTAACACAGCCAACAACTAATACCACAAATATAGCTGCAGTTTTCCAGACACTTTACATTCCTTAAAGTTACTACTGTCCTATAAGAAAAATCACGTTACCCCTATTTTCCAAACATTTTGTACTGAGACTCAAAGACAGCACTGAGACTGAAAGATATTTTAACAAATTATATAACTGCCACCACTGAGATTTGAACACAGTCGGCCGGACTCCAAACTTTGGCTCTTTTTACTGTTCTTTATACTCATAAATATCCCTAACATGAATCATTCTTTTCACACAGGTGAAACTGGATAGGTAATATGTCACATTCAAAAGTCAAATGTATAGCAAAACTTGAGTTAGTAATTTTAGGGATGTGTTAATGAGTTAAGGAATTCCTTAAGTTAATGTCTTAAGAATTAAGGAATGTGAGAACTATTTAAGATATTACCAGGGTAAGTTTGACATATGAGTAATCCAATTTTTCTTGGCCAGTTTTATCATCATTACTCAAACAAATAAAAATAATCACAGGACCATCAGTGTATATAGGTGACTAAGTCCAGAATATCAGAGGTCTCTTAGTCAGCTTTGCACGCACATGAGGACACACACACACGTGTATGATGTGTATGGAGAGAAAGAAAAAAATGAGTGAATGAGAACAAACTTAATAAAAATTGAACTTCATAATGCCTGTAAGGAATTATTATTTACTGGTTATTAGCAAAACTGTTATATTTTATTCTTGTAACCCTCAGGCAGATGGTGCTTATCACACGTTTTAAGGGGGTCTTCTTAATTAAACATACCCATTTCAGTATTCTATTTTATGTGGAGAAATAGAAATAGCCTAATTGTCAGGGAATTATTTTGCCTGAGAATAAATGAGAATAAAAGTTCATTAAAATCATACTATTTGTGTATTATAAATAACAATTTATAAAGAGTATCTTGTATAGACACAAGTATATTATATATAGCTAGTCTCAAAGACCGATGTGCTTTTTTAATTTTTTTTTTTTACAGATTTATCAACTTCACTATCTGAAAGATATTTGCTTTACCTATCCCATAGGTAGATCTCAGGGATGTTTTGCTTTCAATCAAATTTCAGTGCTTATGAAGATGGAGATTGTATCTGTTTTGTCCATTATCTCATATCTAGCATTTAGCTCGGTGTCTGGCATATATTAGGGGCTCAATAAACATTAACTGAAGGACTGATGATTACTTTTCAAAACGTTATTTACCCATAGAGAAGTATTTGTACATGCATTTTTTAAAAAGGGTTTTACCATATAAATCAATGCATACTTATTTATCGTTACTCACTTTGATGCTGAAATGTAATGTCCACTCTATAGTCATCCATAAAATGGCATGTGGTCACCTGCAAAGAAAACTAGACAATGAAATAAGAGATAAGAGAATACCTAGTATTGATTATTGCTTACTCTTTGCTATGTAGTGTTATATTTTATCCTCACAGAACTATAGGGTAAGTATTATTATCCTCATTTTACAGATGAGAAAAGATACACTTTGTAAATCGTTCTGTTACCAGTCATTAATTGCCAGAGCTGTGATGTCAACCATTGTTCACTTCAGAGGCCACTATCATAATCACTCTGCTATACTGCCTCCAATTGAATTTTAATCCTGGTTCATCTAATTGCGTGTATACTCAGGGAAATTTTTTTTCTGAGGATCATTTCTCAAATATTGACTAATACTTGAGAGTCAGCTAAAGTCAGAGGATTTTATAGCTGGAAGGGACCTTATAGAATCTAACCCCAAAGGTGTTATGGATTAAAAATTTGAGAATATACATAAAGCTAAAAGGAAAAAGGAGTGAAAAATTGCCCATGATTCTACTCCAGCGATGGCCCAGCACTTGCCTACTGGCCCTCCCCTAGTCTGTTCATCTGATTAGGGAGCAATCCTTTCCTTCCTACTGAATGGACGCCTGTGACTCAGGGTTCAGGCCCAGTCAAAAGTAGGAGAGGACCCTGAGGGGCCATCTAGCTTCCTATTTCTGGGGCTCCACTCTGAGAGGACGTGGAGTCACATTGAGAAGTGGGAGATTGGTTTATAAACACCTTGTTCTGATAAGGTGGGGGCTGGGCACTGACACCTAGTAGAGATGGCGCTAGGGTTTTGGTTTGGCTGGGGGTGGGGATTCTCTTAGGCTATAAGGTCCTCTTGTTTTCTCCATGGCTCCTGTCCCTTTCTGTGACTCTGAGCAGCTACCTGCCCCTCTCTAAGCACCACTTTCCCCATCTGAAGTGAAACCATGGATTGGGTAGGGGGCATTTGGCTTTCTCTTCCCACAAGTGGCTCCAGGACCTCCATGACGGGGTCAGTCCTGGGTCTCCTCTTCCTGACCTGCTGGTGCCCAGATTACCAGTATTGCCCCTTCTGGAAATATCTTCCACGTGCCTTCTCTACAGAGAAAAAAAAAGCAAACAACACCACCAAAACAAACAAACAAACGCCTCACCTGCCTTTCAGTTTTTGAGAACAGCGCTGAGTTACTTCAGACCTCCGGCTCTGACTGCCCACTACTGCGAGGCTGTTGTTCCTTTTTAGAGGCTGGGGAACAACCAGGAATTAATCATTAGAAGTGATGAATCTGCAGACTTCTGACTCACCTCATCACATCAGGTGATTCTGGTTAAGGAAAGTGTTTGAGTGGTACAGTGGAAAGACTACAGTTGAATTAAGGATAAAGGTAAAAATCAGCATAGTAATACTAAAAAGCCTCTGGAAGTATGAAAAGAACACTGCCTCCCAGGCTCAACTGCTGATATGTTATTGGAGACAGGTTTTGAAACAGTGCTCCAGCTACTTCCTTATAAATTTTGGTTAAAGAACAAGTAGATAAGGAGAGAGGTAGCTCAGGAAATAAATTGCTAATAGTGCATCTGTAATGTGTACGTCTATGAAACACACCTAGCTGTTTAAATCATTTGGTGGATTCTTTGCTGAATAACATCCTCAAGAAAATTAGCTAAAACTAACAGACAAAAGACAGTGTGATTTTGATTAATTAGGGAAAGCAGTATAATGTGAAGTACCTGAATTCAGAGAAGACACGCATATAAGCTCAAATTCATGGACTTACATATGTTCTAGGAAGAGTTACTTACGTTCTTTGAGCCCCAATTTGTTCATTTGTCAAGTGGTAATATCAACTTTACAAATGTATTAGAATTAAGTGTGATAGTGTGTGAAAGCACACAGACATCAGAAAAATGTTATTAGGGATTTGTCTAGTTTTGTTGTGATTTAATATAACCTAATTGCTTTAAAATAAGGTGGGGGACACCTAAGTGGCTCAGTCGATTAAGTGTCCAACTCTTGATTTTAGCTCAGAACTTGATCTTAGGGTCCTGATTTTGAGCCCTGGGTTGGGCTCCACACTGGGTATAGATCCTACTTAAAAGAAACAAAATAAAGTCTGGGGCTCCAACTGTGAAGTCAAACAGTTCAAATCCTAGGTCTGTCACTAGTTGTGTGACTCTGGGAAAGTTACTTTTTGCTCTTAGTGTTTGTTTCCTTATTTGTAAAATGGAAATAGTAATAAGGTGTTCATAAGCCTTGTGTGAAGATTAAATAATGATGCATACAGTTTAATAAAGTGGTTGGACTTGTAAATGCTTTCTTTGTTGACTCAGGTTCCCAGAGAAGCAGATACTAAGAGGGGATTAGATGTGCTAGATGCTTACTGGGGAAAAGGCCTGTGAAGGATTAAAGAGAAGGGAGCAAGAGCAGGATGAAGTGCCTCCAGGCCTCAAGGCAGGTCAGACAACCTGTGAAGAAGAGCAGGAAAGGAGAAAGGGAGAGATGGAAAGAAAGTGAAAAGAATATCAAACTGCCACACCATTGGAGAAATGCTTCAGTGGGCCAATGGGGAATATGTGTCCCAAAATCATCTGTTAGAGGAATCCCATGCTTCCACAGTGCTCAATATAATGTTAGCTGTTAGTAAAAATAACTAGTAGTTGTCACATGCTAACATTCTGTGTTTAAATTTCAACTCTAGACGGTAACTGTTTGCCCCAACTTCTAAGAAAGGTACAGTCTCAGAGGCACATGTTCTCAGATGAACAACTTCTTGTATTTTGTAGTATTCTTTTGTTAGCCAGAGAGCAGCTAAGCAATCAAAAGTTCCAAATAACAGTTAGAAATAAAACATTACCTAAGCAACTGATGTTTTGACATGAGGTAAACAATATGCTATTTACATTTCTAAATTCAGGTAGCCAGTAAATACAAAATCCCCAAAACCTGTGTAATGTTAATGTCCATAGTTTAGACATTAGCCCAAATCTGAATATCCATTTTTCTTCCTTTCCAAAGATACTTCTTTGGTTAAAAAGATCGTGATATTATGCTTTACTAGGTCACCTCTACACTCTTTTGTTGTTCTTAATAAGCAACTCTAGACATCAGTCAATTCGGTGCTTTTCAAATGGCAGGTTAAAATCCATCAATTTGGGGACTACTAGCCTGCATTTTTACTTTAGATATAAAGTGGCTTTAGGACTTGAATATAAAATGTGTTTGTTACCGTAAATTAGAGTCGAATTTTAAAGCAAGAGATTTAGACTAACTTTCATACCCTCCATGAGGAAATGAAGATTAAAGAGGTATTTTAACTTGCCCAGATAACTCATGTCTTGAGCCAAAAGGTCTTAAGAATCTAAATTTAGGGCTCTTTTTCATCATACTTCCAAGAAAAGACTTACTGTTTGCTCTATGTAGGGGATATAATTACTCTATTTTCTAGTTGGTTAATATGGCCATCCTTTTCTGTCACTTACGTTATTCGCTTGCTAAGATTTACTGAAAAGGCTCTTCTCTGACCTTGACCATTCAGAGGTTGTACAGCTGAAGTTGTGTCTAGCAGTTAGCATCCATGCCCATATCACCTGAAATTACTTTCCATTTCCTTTTGGGGAACGCAGCTAATCCAACAGTGTAAGTCTGAAGTTTACCTAATTTAGACTGAGGAGTGATACGAGCTATTTTGAGGTGCATTCTACTGAAGAAGTCTTAGTTTTTACTAATACCAGTGAATATTATTTTTTATTTCATTGTCATGACATTCTTTACCCATGTTCCTTGTTTTTTTAGACTTCAGTTCACTAAATAATATTTTTAAATGGAAATTTGTTGTATAATCCAGGTGATGATTTATTCCTTTGTAATTTGGTAAAGCATCAGTTATTTCATTTTCTATTCATAACTGCTCTCAAAAATGCCTGTGGGCTATTTAGCTCCTCAGGGATGAACTCTGTCTGCTAATCACAGATTTGACTGGAAAAGAGTTTGGAGCTCTTTGTATATGGAGCCCCCCTTCCATGCCCTCTTCTTACGGGACGTTCTCTACCCTGGTATCAATGAGGCTGCCTAAGCTTATTCCTTTGATGAACTTTTATCTGATCATGACCTTTTTGGGACTTTATCATTTATTCCTCAGAAGTTCTCAAACTTTTAGTTTAGGAGGCTTTTACACTCTTAAAAATTACTATTGACCTCAAAGAGTTTTTATGTATGTAATTCTACTTACCTTTATTATATTATATTATATATATATTATTATATATATTATATTATAAATTAAAATTAACTTTTTAAAAAGTAATTCAAATAAATAAAGCCTTATGTGTTAACATATAGAGCATTTTTTAAAAATTGATAATATTTTCCCAAAGAAAGTTTTTGTGGAAGAGTGACATCATTCCATGTTTTTTGCATTGTCTTTAATGTCTGGCTTAAAGAAAAGAGCTGAATTCTCATATCTGCTATTCTATTCACACTGTTGTGATATGTTGTTTTGAGTTGAAGTAAGTGAACAAAATCCAACCTTATACAGACTTGCAGTTGGAAAAGAAAGGAATATTTTAGTGGCCTTTTCAGATAATTGTGGAATGTTTTTCTTTGATCCTATACCTAAATTTACTAAGTGGTGGTTTCTTAAAGTTGCATTACAATGTGATATCTGAAGCCCTATCACTGAACTTTTTGTAATCTGTAACTTTAAAATGTCCTTGGTCTGGGGCGCTTGGGTGGCTCAGTGGGTTAAGCCGCTGCCTTCGGCTCAGGTCATGATCTCGGGGTCCTGGGATCCAGTCCCGCATCGGGCTCTCTGCTTAGCAGGGAGCCTGCTTCCCTCTCTCTCTCTGCCTGCCTCTCCATCTACTTGTGATTTCTCTCTGTCAAATAAATAAATAAAATCTTAAAAAAAATAAAATAAAATAAATAAAATTAAAAAAAATAAATAAAATGTCCTTGGTCCATCTTGCATTTTTAATGACTCTTTTATAGTCATGTGATTTTTGTTATATAATGCACTGGCCATGTGCAAATAGTGATTCATTGAGGTAAGCTGATCTTCCAAATCTTAATGCATTTCATTATGTTATCAAAAAATCCTATTGATATTATCTGCAGTCTCATCAGGAAAATTTAAAAATACTAGGAATCTGTCCATCTCACAGTATGTGAATTTTCCAGACTTCTTACTTTTGCTTTAAAAACTCTAATTTCATCATTGGCAACAAATGCTATCTAAAGTTTTCCTTGAAGTGAGAGCTCAAATTGGTTAATTTTGAAAAAAATGTGTGGTGTACTCAAAGATTGATCTAATAACGTTACTAATTTTTACTGCCTCATTGAAGACATTGCTAAGTAAGCCTGGCTTTGCTTTTTATTGTAGCTGTGAAAAAATATGACAGTGGTAAGCAGGATAATGTACCCCCTGCCCCCAGATGCTTACATCCTGATCCCTGGAACCTGTGACTATGTTAGGTTATAGCACAATTTTACACTGAATTTAAGATGCTAATCAGTTTACCTTAAAATATTGAGATTATCCTGGATTATCCAAATCGGTCCAGTGTAATCACAATGGTTCTCAAAAGTGGAAGAAGGAGGCTGAAGAGGAATTCAGAGTAATCCAATATGAAAAGGACTCAACCCACAGAGCTAAATAGAAAATGAAGGAAGTGGGCCATGAGCCAAGGAATGAGAGCAGCTTCTAAAAGCTACAAATGCAAGGAAACAGTGCATCCTCTTCAGAGCTTCCCGAAAGGAATGCAACTTTCCTGACCATTGCCTTTTAGCCTGCTGAGACCCATTTTACGACTTCTAACCTAGAGAACTGTAAGATAATGTATTTCTGTGGTTTTCTGACAGTAAATTTGTGGGAAGCAATTATAACAGCAATAGAAAACATACAACTAACACAGTTTGCGGACTGCAGTCTGGGCCTGGGCATCATTGCTTTTGCATGATTAGTACAAATGTCAAACCTAGTGAATGGCATATGTCGTATTATTATGAAAACAGTTTTGAACTTTTGAATCCCATGAAAGAATACTGGGACTCCATCAAAAATCTGTGTACCACACTTTAGCATCACTTTAGCTTCTGTTTTGTGCTTCCTTTGTATACCACTTGATTTGGTACTAAGATGCAAAAATTAAGATGGCACAGTCTGATCTTACAAAGATTCAGTTTAAGGGCACCTGGGTGCCTCAGTCGGTTAAGCGTTGGACTCTTGGCTTCAGCTAGGCCATGATCTCATGGGTCATAGCATCCAGTGCACGCCCCCCCCACCCCCGCCACATACACACACCAGGGAGTCGGTTTAAAGATTCTCTCCCTCTGTTCCTCCCCCTCACTCATGCAAGCACACACATACTCGCCGGTACTTTCTCTCTCTCAAACAAAAAAAATTTTTTTTTTAAAGATTTTATTTATTTATTTAACAGAAAGAGATCACAAGTAGGCAGAGAGACAGGCAGAGAAAGAGGGAAGCAGGCTTCCCACTGAGCAGAGAGCTTGATGTAGGGCTTAATCCCAGAACCCTGGGACCATGACCTGAGCCGAAGGCAGAGGCTTTAACCCACTGAGCCACCCAGGTGCTCCTCTCAAACAAAATCTTAAAAAAGAGATTCACTTTAGTGGGTTGGGAGTTGTAAGCAAATCAGTGATTACAGATAGCACAGAATGACTGGTGCCCTAACTAGTACACTTAAGTGAAGTACAGAGTTTTCATGTGCTTTCAGTCTAACGGGAGATATTACAAAAATAATTACAAAATTCAAATTGCTGTTAAGGAAATATTCCCACGGACAGGATGAGGGAGAGATGTTTACTTTCTCACTAGCAGATTATGAGGGTTTTAGTTTCTCTACATCTTCCCCAATACTTGTTATTTTCTTTCTTTTGATTATAGCCATTCTAGTGAGTTGTGAAGTGGTATCTTTTGTGGTCTCAATTTACTTTTAGCTAATAATGGTGAGCATCATTTAACTTACTTACTGGCCATTTTTCTATCCTTGGAGAAATGTCTGTTCAAATCCTTTGCCTTTTTTAAATTAAATTACTTGTCATTTTATTGTTGAGCTATAATAGTTCTTTATACGTCCTGGGATACTATTCCCTTGTCAAATATTTGATTTGCAAACATTTTCTCCCATTCTACAGATTATTGTTTCACTTTATTGATGGTGTCCTTTGAAGCACAGAGTTTTAATTTTTATAAAATCCAATTTACCTGTTTTTTTTTTTCTTTTGTTGATTCTGCTTTTGGTGTTTTATTTAAGAAACTATTGCATAACCTAAGATCAAGGAGAGTTTTACCGGTGATTTCTTTTAAAAATTTTCTGTTCTTCAGTGCTTATATTTAGGTGTTTGGTCAATTTTGAGTTAATTTTTGTATACCTCGTGATCAAAGAGTCTGAAAGTTCTTTTGGATGTTGGTATTTAGTTGTCTCACCAACATTTCTTGAAAAGACTTACCTTTTCCTATTGAATTTTCTTGAAATTCTCATAAAAAGTCAACTGGACATGCAGGGGTTTAATACTGGACTATAAATTCTATTCCATTCATTATATGTCTCTCCTTAAGTCTTGATTATGAAGCTCTATGGTAAGCTTGGAAAATTGGGAAATGTGACTTCTCTTTGTTCTTTTTCAAGACTGTTTTTGCTATTCTGGGTCCCAGGCATTTCCATCTGAATTTTAAGACCAGTTTGTTAATTTTTGCAAAATAAGCAGCTGAGATTTTGATAGGGAATGCATTCATTCTGTACGTTGATTTAGGAGGTTTTGCCGCTTTAACATTATTCTATCTTTCAGTCCATAAGACATGGACTTTTCATTTATTTAGGTCTATGTCAAGTTTTTGAAATGAGGTTTTCTTGCACCCCTTTTGCTAAATTTTTCCAAACTATTTTATTCTACTTGATATTGTTGTAAATGAAATTGTTTTCCTAACTTTTTCAAATTCAGTTCACTTCAGTGCTAGCATAGAGAAAAAAAATTGATTTTTGTTTATTAATCTGATGTTTTACGAACTTTGTTAAATGCATTTAACTCCAGTATTTTGGATTTTTTTAAAAAGAATTTCTTAGAGTTTTGTACATATGAGATCATGTCATCTATAAATGAAAATATTTTTACTTCTTCCCTTCAAATTTGGGTGCCTTTTATTTAGTCTTGCCTAATGTACAGTGTTGAATAGAAGAGTTGAAAATGGACCTTTTGTCTTTTTCCTGATGTTAAGGGCAAAGCTTTCAGCCTTTTACCATTAAGTATGAGGTCAACTGTGGGTTCTATTCCTAATTTGTTGAGTGTTTTTCACCATGAAAGGGTATTACACCAGGTGCAATACCTCCCAAGGACAGCACAGTCTTTGAAGCTTAGAGATCACCCACTTGCCCTTACCCAGCTACTCCTTCTGCTCCCTGGCAGTTATATGGCCACTCTTATGCCTGGAGTGAGTGCACGGCTCTGTATCCTGGGGCCCTACCTCTTCTGTGTCCCCTCCCTTGGAGGCAACACTAGCCTCTACCCCCTTGTTCTGGGGCTCCTGGCTTTCATGCGTGACAACAGCCTTCCCTTCCTGGGCTGTGACTTCTTCACTGCAGGGACCGATCTCCCCCTGCTCCTGTTCTTCCTCTGTGGGTGAGGAAGCACACAAATCACCCTCCCACCCCCACTTCAGATTTCTCTTAAAGGACAGAGCACTCAATTTGAAAGGCTTCTTCTTCTTCTTTCTTTCTTTCTTTTTTTTTTTTAAGATTTTATTTTATTTATTTGACAGAGAGAGAGAGATCACAAGTAGACAGAGAGGCAGGCAGAGAGAGAGGGGGAAGCAGGCTCCCCACTGATCAGAGAGCCCGATGTGGGGCTCAGTCCCAGGACCCCCAGACCATGACCTGAGCTGAAGCAGAGGCTCAACCCATTGAGCCACCCAGCCTCCCTTGAAAGGCTTCTTTTTTTTTTTTTTTTTTTTTTTTTTTTTTTTTTTTTTTTTTTTTAAAGATTTTATTTATTTATTTGACAGAGCGAGATCACAGTAGGCAGAGAGGCAGGCAGGGAGAGAGAGAGAGGGAAGCAGGCTCCCTGCTGAGCAGAGAGCCGGATGCGGGACTCGATCCCAGGATCTTGAGATCATGACCTGAGCTGAAGGCAGCGGCTTAACCCACTGAGCCACCCAGGCGCCCCCTTGAAAGGCTTCTTGAAAGAGAATTTCTTTTGCAGGGTGTCCTTGGTGGGGGCAACCCCCTTGACTTCAGCACCCTGGCTAGGGGTTGCTGACTGGATGATGTCACCAGTGGCCCTGGCTAACTGCTCTGTTCACAGGGAGAGATTACCCTTCACCTGGGGTATAAGTCTCTTTTGCTTTTCACCTGGTCATTCTCCTGTCCTTTGGCCTTAGGTGGGGAACGCCTGCTGCCACCTTGGTGGTCACGTTGCCTCAGGGAGCCTTGGAGTTCTGGCTGCCCATGATGGGGGGTTCTGCTGGGGTGCCCACAGCCACTCTGGGCTCACCGTTACACAGAGAATAGTTCTGCCAGGTGAGCCTGGCCTCCAGAGGGGCGGAGCTTGTGCCGGAGGAGGAGAGGACTGGGGAAGGTGGGAAATGAGCAGCACCCGCTCTGGATACCCACGCCAACCCACTAACTGTGCCTCCCACCAATCCACTCTGCGTCAGAATGCCCTATACGCTGCTTTCTGTGTATCCCATAATACGTGACATGTTGTGTTTTGACTATCATTCAGTAAAATTTTTTAAAATTCCTTGTGATTTCTTTTTTGTCTTCTTTAGAAGTGTATTCTTTAACTTCTAAATATTGAGGATTTTGCAGATTTCTTTCATTTACTGATTTCTAATTATGTTCTCTTTTTTTCCCCAAAAAGATTTTATTTATTTATTTAACAGACAGAGATCACAAGTAGGTAGAGAGGCAGGCAGAGAGAGAGGGGGAAGCAGGCTCCATGCTGAGCCTAGAGCCCTATGCGGGGCTGGATCCTAGGACCTTGGGATCATGACCTGAGCTGAAGGCAGAGGCTTAACCCACTGAGCCACCCAGGCTCCCCTCTAATTATGTTGTACTCATAGAATATACTTCTTATGGTCCTATTTAAAATATATTTAGACTTATTTTATGACCTGGTATATGGTCTATTTTAGAAAATAGTTTTTGACATCTGAAAGAAAATATGTATTGTGCCATCTGGCTGAGTGACTATATAAGAGTAATGTTGAGTAGGTGAACAATATTTTCTAATATTCTTGCTGATTTTCTGTTCTATCAATTTTTGATAGGAGACTATTCAAATATCCAACTCTACTTGCTAAATGGGTTATTATTTTTTTCAGTTATGTCATTTTTTGCTTCACTGATTTTGATGCTTTGTTTTAGGTGCATATACATTCATAAGCATTAAATTTTTTTCTGATGTACTGACCCTTTGATCATTTTGAAATATACTATTTTTCTCAAATACCATTTTTTTACAAATTTATATATTCTTCTTAAGTAGGCTCCAGGCCCAACATGGGGCTCAAATTCATGACCCTGAAATTAAGAGTTGCATGTTCTACCAACTAGCCAACCTGGTGCCCTTCAAATACTATTTTTTAAAGCCTATTTTGTTTAATATAAGTGCAGAAACTCTAGCTATAATAAAGCTACTGTTTGCATGGAATTCCTTTTTCAGTTCTTTTATTTTGAATCTGTTTTTTGTCGTTGAATGTAAGATACATCTTTGTAGACGACACATGGTAGGATGTTGCTTTTTTATCTACTTTGATGATTTATTTCTTATTTTAATTTTAATTTTTAAGTTATTTTTTATTTATTTGAGAGAATATGAGAGAGAGCATGAGAGAGAGAGATAGAGAGAGAGCAAGAGTGCACAAGCAGGGGGTGAGGGGTAGAGGGAGAAGCAGACTCTGCTTCTCTCTGCTAAGCAGGGAGCCTGATGGAGGTCTTGATCCCAGTATGCTGAGATCATGACCTGAGCTGAAGGCAGATGCTTATGTGACTTAGCCACCCAGGGACCCTAATTTTAATTTTTTTTTAAGTTTTTTATTTTTCAGTAATGTCTACATCAAACATGGGGCTCAAACTCACAACCCTGAGATGAAGAGTCACATGCTGTACAGGCTGAACAAGCCAGGCCCCTCTTACATTGATAATTTCTGCCTTTTGATTTAGGTGTTTAGACCATTCATATTTAATATACTTATTAGTATGGTTTGTTGTACATTTTCCATTTTGCTATATTTTTAATGATTCCTGTGTTTTTTCTTTGAGGCTTATTTTATTTTATTTATTTATTTTTAGATTTTTCAATTAATATGTAATGTGTTATTTGCCTCAGAAGTACAGGTCTGTGAATCATCAGGCTTACACATTTCACAACATTCACCATAGCACATACCCTCCCCAATGTCCGTAATTCAGCTACCCTATCCCTCCTCCCCCATCCCCCAGCAGCTCTCAATTTGTTTCATGGGATTCAGAGTCTCTTATGGTTTGTCACCCTCCTAATCCCATCTTGTTTCATTTTTTCCTTCCCTACCTCCATGACTGCCTGCCTTGCCTCTCAAATTCTTCATATCAGAGAGATTATATGATAATTGGCTTTTTCTGATTGACTGATTTCACTTAGCATAATACTCTCTGGTTCTATCCACGTCATTGCAAGTGACATGATTTCATTTTTTTGGATGGCTACATTATATTCCATTGTTGTATATATACCTCATCTTCTTTATCCATTCATCTGTTGATGGACATCTAGGTTCTTTCCATAATTTGGCTATTGTGAACATTGCTGCTATAAACATTCAGGTGCATGTGTCCCTTCAGATCACTACATTTGTGTCTTTAGGGTAAATACCCAGTAGTGCGATTGCTGGGTAGTAGGGTACCTCTATTTTCAACTTTTTGAGGAACCTTCATACTGTTTTTCAGAGTGGCTGCACCAGCTTGCATTCCCACTAACAGTGTATGAGGGTTCCCTTTCTCTGCATCCTCGCCAGCATCTGTCATTTCTTGACTTGTTAATTTTAGCCCTTCCTGACTGGTGTGGGGTGGTATCTCACTGTGGTTTTGATTTGTATTTCTCTTATGCTGAGTGATATTGAGCACTTTTTCATGTGTCTGTTGGCCCTTTGGATGTCTTCTTTGCAGAAATGTTTGTTCATGTCTTCTGTCCACTCCTTTTTTTAAATTTTTTTTTTAAGATTTTATTTATTTATTTGACAGACGGAGATCACAAGTAGGCATAGAAGCAGGCAGAGAGAGGAGGATGCAGGCTCCCTGCTGAGCAGAGAGCTGGATATGGGGCTGGATCCCAGGACCCTGGGATCATGAGCTGAGCCAAGAGCAAAGGCTTTAACCCACTGAGCCACCCAGGCGCCCCCTTCTGCCCATTTCTTGATTGGATTATTTGTTCTTTGGGTGTTGAGTTTGATGAAATCTTTATAGATTTTGGATACTAGCCCTTTATCTGATATGTCATTTGCATATATCTTCTCCCATTCTGTCAATTGTCTTTTGGTTTTGTTGGCTCTTTCCTTCACTGTGCAAAACCTCTTTATTTTGATGAAGTCCCAATAGTTCATTTTTGCCTTTGTTTCCCTTGCCTTTGGCGATGTTTCTAGGAAGAAGTTGCTGCAGCTGAGGTCAAAGAGGTTGCTGCCTGTGTTCAAGGATTTTGACAGATTCCTGACTCACATTGAGGTCTCTCATCCATTTTCAGTCTACGTTTGTGTGTGGTGTAAGGAAATGGTCCAATTTCATTCTTCTGCATGTGGCTGTCCAATTTTCCCAACACCATTTGTTAAAGAAAACTATCTTTTTTCCATTGAAGATTCTTTCCTGCTTTGTCCAAGATTAGTTGACCATAGAGTTGAGGGTCTATTTTTGGACTCTCTATTCTTTTTGATTGATCTGTGTGTCTGTTGTTATGTCAGTACCATACTGTTTTGATGATGACTGCTTTGTCATAGAGCTTGAAGTCTGGAATTGTGATGCCACCAACTTTGGCTTTCTTTTTCAACATTCCTCTGGCTATTTGGGTTTTTTTCTGATTTCATATAAATTTTAGGATTATTTGTTCCATTTCTTAGAAAAAAATTGATGGTAATTGATAGGGTTACATGAAATGTATAGATTGCTTTAGGTAGCATAGACATTTTCACAATATTTGTTCTTCCAGTCCATGAGCATGGAACACTCTTCTATTTGTTTTTGTCTTCCTCATTTTCTTTGATGTGTACTTTATAGTTTTCTGAGTACAGATTCTTTGCCTCTTTGATTAGGTTTATTCCTAGGTATCTTATGGTTTTGGGAGCAATTATAAATGGGATCAACTCCTTAATTTCTCTCTCTTCTTTCTTGCTGTTGGTGTATAGAAATGCAACTGATTTCTGGGCATTGATTTTATATCCTGACACTTTACTGAATTCCTGTATGAGATCTAGCAGTTTTAGAGTAGAGTCTCTTGAGTTTTCCACATAAAGTATCATATCATCTGCAAAGGGTAAGAGTTTGCCAATTTGGATGCCTTTAATTTCTTTTTGTTGTCTGTTTGCTGAGGCTAGTACTTCTAGTACTTTTAGTACTATGTTGAATAGCAGTGGTGATAGTTGACATCCCTGCCATGTTCCTGACCTTAAGGGAAAAGCTCTCAGATTTTCCCCATTAAGGATGATATTCACTGTGGGTTTTTCATAGATGGCTTTGATGATACTGAGGTGTGTACCCTCTATGCCTAAACTCTGAAGAGTTTTGATCAAAAAAGGATGGTGTACTTTGTCATATGGTTCTAGTTCTTTATTTTATTAATGTATTGTATCACATTGATTGATTTATGGATGTTGAACCAATCTTGCAGCTCAGGAATAAAACCCAGTTTGTCATGGTGAATAATCTTTTGAATGTACTGTTGGATCCTATTGGCTAGTATTTTTGTAAGAATTTTTGCATCCATGTTCATCAGGGATATTGGTCTGTAATTCTCCTTTTTGATGGGATCTTTGTCTGGTTTTGGGTTCAAGGTAATTCTGGCCTCATAAAATGAGTTTGAAAGTTTTCCTTTCATCTCTATTTTTTGGGACAGTTTCAAGAGAATAGGTATTAATTCTTCTTTAAATGTTTGGTAGAATTCCCCTGGGAAGCCGTCTGGCCCTGGGCTATTTTTTGTTGGGAGGTGTTTGATGACTGGTTCAATCTCCTTACTGGTTATGTGTTCAGGTTTTCTATTTCTTTCTTGTTCAGTTTTGGTAGGTTATATATCTCTAGGAATGCATCCATTTCTTCCAGATTGTCAAATATGCTGGCATATAGTTGCTCATAATATGTTCTTATAATTGTTTGTATTTCTTTGGTGTTGGTTTTGATCATTTCTCTTTCCTTCATGATTTTATTAATTTGGGGCCTTTTTCTTTTCTTTTTGATAAGACTGGCCAGGAGTTTATCAATCTTATTAATTCTTTAAATAAACCAGCTCCTAGTTTCGTTGATTTGTTCTACTGTTCCTTTGGTTTCTTTTCTTTCTTTTTTTTTTTTTATTAATTTATTTGACAGAGAGAGATCACAAGTAAGCAGGGAGGTGGGCAGAGAGAGAGGGGGAAGCAGGCTTCCCACTGAGCAGAGAGCCCGATGCGGGGCTTGATCCCAGGACCTGGGGATCGTGACCTGAGCCGAAGGCAGAGGCTTAACCCACTGAGCCACCTAGGCGTCCCTGTTCATTGGGTTTCTATTTCATTGATTTCTGCTCTGATCTTTTATTATTTCTTCTCCTGCTGGGTTTACGCTTTCTTTGCTCTTCTTTCTCCAGCTCCTTTAGGTGCAGGGTTAGGTTGTGTACTTGAGACCATTCTTGTTTCTTGAGAAGGGTTTGTATTGCTGTATACTTTCCTCTCAGGACCTCCTTTGCTCTGTCCCGGAGATTTTGAACAGCTGTGTTTTCATTTTCATTTGTTTCTATGAATTTTTAAATTTCTTCCTTATTTTCCTGGTTGACCCATTCATTCTTTAGCAGGATGCTCTTTAGTCTCCCTGTATTTGCGTTCTTTCCAACTTTCCTCTTGTAATTGAGTTCTAGTTTCAAAGCACTATTGGCTGAAAATATGCAGGGAATTATCCCAGTCTTTTGGTACTGGTTGAGACCTGCTTTGTGACCTAGGATGTGATCTGTTCTGGATTATGTTCCTTGTGCACTACAGAAAAATATACATTCTGTTGTTCTGGGATGGAATTTTCTAAATATATCTGTGATGTCCATCTGGTCCAGTGTGTCATTTAAAGCCTTTATTTCCTTGTTGATCTTTGGCTTAGATGATCTGTCCATTTTAGTGAGGGGGGGGAGTGTTAAAGTCCCTTACTACTATTGTGTTATCATCAGCGTGTTTCTTTGATTTTGTAATTAATTGGTTTATATAATTGGCTGCTCCCATGTTAGGGGCATAGCGATTTAAAATATTTAGATTTTCTTGTTGGACAGACACTTTAAGTATGATATAGTGTCCCTCTTCATCTCTTATTATAGTCATTGTCTTAAAATCTAATTTATCTGATAAAAGAATTACCACCACTGCTTTCGTTTGATGACCATTAGCATGGTAAATGGTTTTCCACCACCTCCTTTTAAATCCGGAGGTGTCTTTAGGTCTAAAATGAGTTTCTTATAGACAGCATATCGATGTATTTTTTTTTTTTAAATCCATTTTGGTACCCTGTGTCTTTGGATTGGGGGATTTAGCCCATTTACATTTAGGGTAACTATTGAAAAATATGAATTTAGTGCCATTGTATTGCCTGTAAGGTGACTGTTACTCTATATTAATAATCTCTGGTCTGTTACTTATAGGTTTTCTCTTTGCTTAGAGGACCCCTTTCAATATTTCCTGTAGGATTGCTTTGGTGTTTGCTAATTCTTTTAGTTTTTCTTTGTCCTGGAAGCTTTTTATCTCTTCTTCTATTTTCAGTGACAGTATAGCTGGATATCGTATTCTTGGCTGCATGTTTTTCTCTTTTAGTGCTCAGAATATATCATGCCAGTCCTTTCTGGCCGGCCAGGTCTGTGTGGATAGGTCCGCTGCCAATCTAATATTTCTACAGATCTCTTGTTCCGAGCTGCTTTCAGGATTTTCTCTTTGTCACTGAGACTTGTAAGGTTTACTATTAGATGACAGAGTTGGGACCTATTTTTATTGATTTTGTGAGGGGGATTCTCTGTGCCTCCTGGATTTTTTTTTTTAAGATTTTATTTATTTATTTGACAGACAGAGATCATGGGTGGGCAGAGAGGCAGGCAGAGAGAGAGAGGAGAAAGCATCCTCCCTGTGGAGCAGAGAGCCCAATGTGGGGCCTGATCCCAGGACCCCTGGGATCATGACCTGAGCCAAAGGCAGAGGCCTCAAACCACTGAGCCACCCAGGTGCCCCATGCCTGCTGGATTTTGATGCTTGTTCCTTTGCCAAATTAGGAAAATTCTCTGCTATAATTCACTCCAATTTATCTCCTGCCCCCTTCTCTCTCTCTCTTCTTCCTCTGGGATCCCAATTATTCTAATATTGTTTTGTCTTATGGTATCACTTATCTCTCGAATTCTCCCCTCTTGGTCCAGTAGTTGTTTTTCTCTCTTTTACTCAGCTTCTTAATTCTCCATCATTTGGCCTTCTATATCACTAATTTTCTCTTTTGCCTCATTTATCCTAGCAGTAAGATCCTCCATTTATTTTACAGCTTTTTTGATTTCAACTTGGTTAGATTTTAGTTTTCTTTATTTCTCCAGAAAGGGATTTCATTTCTCCATAAAGGGATTCTGTAGTATCTTCCATGCCTTGTCAAGCCAGTTAGCATCTTGATAATCATCATTCTGAATGCCAGTTCTGACATCTTACTAATGTCCATATTGATTAGGTCCCTAGCTGTCGGTATTGCGTCTTGTTCTTTTTGTGTGTGTTTGGTGAAAAACTCACTTTCATTTTATCCAGATAAGAACAGATGAGTGAGAGAACAAAATACTAAAAAGGTAGCATTGACCCCAGAAAAATATACACTAACCAAATCAGAGGAAACCCAGAACTGGGGGGAGAAAAAGGGGAAAGAAGAAAAAAAAATACATAATATATTAATATTATATATATTATATGTATAAAAAATTTTATACACACACACACACACACATACACATATATAGGACTAGTGAATAGAACAGACACATACACTTGATTTTGGGTGTATTTTTGTCTTAGATGAAACTACCTCCCAAAATCTTAAAGAAAGAAAAACTTATTTATATATACAAAAATAAGGTTCAACACAATGAAGGGATGGAAAAGATTGTAAAGATGAAAATTTAAAAAGATTCTTAAAAAGTAATTGATAAGATAAGAAGTTGGTTAAAAAAAAAAAAAGAGGAAAGAATGTGATCAGGCTGGGGACTAGAACAAAGCCAAGTTCTAGATTTAGGGTATATTTTGATTTATTAGAAGAAACTGTGTCCCAAAATTTTAAAGAAAAAGAAAACCTATATGGATCAAAAAAAGTAAGGTTAAATACAATATAGGGATAAAATAGGACTATAACAATGAAAATTTTAAAAGATTTTTTAGAAAAAATTATTGATAAGATTAAATAGTTAAAAATATTAAATAGGAGAGGAAAAATTTTAAAAATAGAATATTAGAAAAAAAATGTTTTTAATTAACTTGAAAAACTAAAGGATCATGTGAAAAATCCATGAATTCTGTGTGCTGTATTCCTCTAGCTCTGGAGTTCTGCAGTTCTCCTTGACTGGTGAACTTGGTCTTGGCTGATGTTCTTGCTGATCTTCTGGGGGAGGGGCCTGTTGAAGTGATTCTCAAATGTTTTTGCCTGAGGTGGAATTACACTGCCTTTGTCTGGGGCTAGCCTAAGTAATCTTTTCTGTTTTGCTCTCCGTAGCTTTTGTTCCTTGAATGCTTTACTTTCTGCTTTCGTGGATGCTAATGAAAATGGTGGCATCCCAATCTTGGGCCTCATAGGAGCCAAGAGCTCATGGTCCCCCTCCCCAATGTGCCCTCAGAGAAAAGCAGTCAATCCCTCTCATCTTCCTGGTCTCCAGCCGCACTCTGAGCTCACTCAACCTGTGCCTGAGTTTCTATTTCTGGCGCATAGTCCCCTTTGGAATCTCCAAACCCAGCAGATTCCTGCAGTATGCTCCTCCACCACTCATCCCAATGGAAGAAGGACGGGGTCTCTCTGGATCTGCCACTTGTGGGGTTCCTGCTCAAAGAGCAGTGGTCTGACTGTCCCTGGATCACAGTTTAAGGTAACCCCAAGCTCTGCGCCCCCTCCTTGGCTCTGTCTCTACAGCTTGCTTCCCCACTCCGATACCTGGGAGCTCTGCCACACTCAGGCAGCATTGGTCTTTCTGTGACCCTGGGCTTATTTTATTTTTTAAAGATACATTTATTTTAGAGTGATAGGGGGAGCGCAAGTGTGTGATTGCTGGGGGCAGAGGCAGAGGTAAAGAGAGACAGAACCCTAAGCAGACTCCGTGCTGGGAGCAGAGCTGCAATCAGGGCTCAATCCCAGGATCCTGAAATCACGACCTGAGCCAAATCCAAGAATTGGATGCTCAGTGAACTAGTCCCCCCAGGTACCCTGTAGCCCATTTTATTTTATTTTGAATTGGATTATAACTGATACAGAGTGCTAGTGTCAGGTGTATAACATAGTGATTTGATAAGTCTATAAATTATGTTATGCTCCCCGTAAGTGTAGTTTTCATCTGTCACCATGCAGTGCTGTTACAGTACCATCGACTATATTTCTTTTACTGTACCTTTTATTTCTCTGACTTACCCATAGCTAAAAACCTGTATCTCCCACTCCCCTTCACCCATTTTGTTCATCCCTCCACCTTCTCCCCTCTGGCAGCCATCATTTTATTCTGTATATTTATAGGTCTGATTGCATATTCATCTTTTATTATTGTTTATTCATTCATTTGGTTTTTTTTTAGATTGCACATATAACTGAAATCATATGGCATTAGTCTTTCTCTGTCTTACTTATTTCACTTAGCATTATAGGTCCATTGTTGTCGCAAAGAGCAAGATCTCATCTTTTTTTATGACTAAGTGATATTCCACTGTGTGTGTGTGTGTGTGTGTGTGTGTGTGTATGTATATACCACATCTTCTTTATCCATTCATCTATCAATGGACACTTGGGCTGCTTCCATATCTTGGCTATTGTAAATAATGACGCAGTAAACAGGGGTGCATATATATTTTCAAATTAGTGTTACCATTTTCTTTGGATAAAAACCCAGGAGTGGAGTTATTGGATCATACTGTTTTTCTATTTTAAGTTTTTAGAGGAACCTCATACTGTCTCCCACGTGGCTGTATCAATTTACATTCCCACCAACAATGTCCAAGATTCCTTTTTCTCCGTATCTTTGCCAACCCTTGTTATTTCTTGTCTTTTTGATTTTAGCCATTCTGACTAATGATACCTCATTATGATTTTGTGGTTTTTGATTTACATGTTTTGATGATGAGTAATGTTGAGCATCTTTTCATGGGTCTGTTAGCCATCTGTATGTCTTTGGAAAAATATCTTCTCAGAACTTCTGCCCATTTTTAATTGGATTATTTGACTTTTTTGGTGCCGAGTTATATGAATTCTTTACGTATTTTGGATATTAACCCTTTGTCAAATATATCATTGGCAAATATCTTCTTTCATCCAGTAGGTTGCCTTTTTGTTTTGTTGATGTTTTCTTTCACCGTACAAAAGCTTTTTTTGATATAGTCCCAATAGTTTAATTTTGCTTTTGTTCCCCCTGCCTTAGGAGATACAGCCAGAGAAGTATTGCTAAGGCCAATGTCAAAGAAATCACTGCCTATGGTTTTTTTTTTTTTTTTAGACGTTTTATGGTTTCAAGTCTCACATTTAGATCTTTAATCCATCTGGAGTTTATTTTTGTATGTGGTGTTAGAAATGGTCCAGTTTCATTCTTTTACATGTTGCCCTCCAGTTTTCCCAGCACCATTTGTTGAAGAGACTGTCTTTTCTCTATTGTATATTCTTGCCTTCTCTGCCATAGATTAATTGGCCATATAATTGAGGGTATATTTCTGGGCTCTCTGTTCTGTTCTATTGATAAATGTGTCTATATTTGTGCTAGTACCATACTGTTTTGATTATGGCTTTGTAATATACCTTGAAATCCGGAATTTTGCTATTTCTAGTTTTGTTCTTCTTTCTCAAGATTGCTTTGGCCACTCAGAGTCTTTTGTGGTCCCATACAAATTTTAGTATTATTTGTTCTAGTTCTGTGAAAAATGCTGTTAGTATTTTGATAGACCTTGCATTAAATCTGTAGGTCATTTTGAAAAGTATGGACATTTTAACATTGTTAATCTTCTAATCCATAAGCATGTGATATCTTTTTCTTCAATTTCTTCATGTTTTATAATTTTCAGAGTACAGGTCTTTTACCTCCTTGGTTTTGGTATGTTTAGGTTTTTTGTTTTGTTTTGTTTTGCTTTTGGATTTTTGGTGGGATTATAAATGGAATGTAAATGTAATAGGTACGTTTATCTTAAATTTCTTTCTGTTACTTTATTATTAGTGTATACAAATGCATCTGATTTCTGAGTATTAATTTTATAACATCCTACTTCACGGAATTAATTTATTACTTCTAAGTTTTTTTGGAAGTGATTTCTGTCTTTTTAATTTCTTTCTTCTACCTTGGCTGTCTTCTTTTGTATTAAAGAAATCAAATGCACATTTTTATTTTTAGTATAACTTTACATTTTAATTAATTTCTTCATGTTTGCTCTAGACAATATAATGTACATCTTAATTTATCACAACCAACTTAATACCAACCAGTTCCTACCAACTTAATTTTGATAAAATATAGAAACTTTATTTCAATATAGTTCAATTCCTTCCTCATCTTTTCTGCTGTTATTGTCATATGTATTAACATATTCCATGTTATAAACTGAACAATGTATTGTTATAATTTTTAATGCAATCAATGAAAATAAGTATAATACTTTTAGCTTTGTGGGGTTTTTTTTGGAAGTACTATGTCTAGCATGGGGATTGAACTCACAACCCTGAGACCAAGGGTCACATGGTCTACTAGCTGAGCCTCCCAGGCAATCTTTTATAGTAACCCACATATTTACCATTTTTGGACCTCTTCATTTCCTACTCTGCACTTAAATTAACATGTGGTGTCATTTTCTTTAAGCTAAAAAGTTTCCTTCAGTATTTAATACAGGTCTCCTAGCAACAAAGTCTCAGTCTTTATTTCATCTTTAGTTTTAAAAGTGATGGCTTTATTTCATCTTCGATTTAAAGGATATCTATTCTTGCTATAGAATATATAGTGGGCAATTTTTTTTTCTGACCATTTAGAATTTCTCAGTGACTGACTTCTGGCCTCCATTGTTTTATTGGTACTTTGTTGTATGGGATGAGTTAGTTTTGTAGCTTCTAAGATTTTCTGTTTGTCTTTGTAATTCAGTAGTTTGATTATGGTATGTCTAGATATTGATCTCTTTATAATTGTCCTTTGTGACTATCAAATTTCTTTGATAAGTAGATTAATTTGCTTCAAATTGGTATGTTTTTGTCCTTTATTTCTTCATGTATTTTTTCTATCCCTCTGTCTTCACTCCTGGGATACTCATTACATGTATGTACGTGTATGTATGTCAAACATCCAGAGGTAGTGACAGAGTTCAGGAGCAGGGAGGAGAGGGAAATGCAGGCTGCCCACTTAGCAGCCCACTTGGCAGGGAGCCCAATGCAGGGCCCTATCCCAGGACCTTGGGGAACATGACCTGAGCCGAAGGCAGACAGTTAACCAGCTGAACCACCCATCTTTTCTTCAGATTGGATAATTTCTATTTATCTATTTTAGATTCACTGATTCTTCCATCAGTTTATCTTGAATCTGCTGTCATTCGCTTCTAGCCAGTTTTCTTTCTTTCTTTCTTTCTTTTTTGTTAAAGATTTATTTAATTTAGAGAGAGAGAGCATGAGTCAGGGAGGGAGAGTGGAAGAGGGAGAGGGAGATTATCTCAAGCAAACTTGAGCATGGAAACTGATGCCACACAGAGCTTAATCCCATGACCCTGAGATTATGACCTGAGCAGAAATCAAGAATTGGATGCTTAACTGACAGAGCCACCCAAAGTTCCCCATCTCTAGTGAATTTTCTGATTGTACTTTTCAACTTCAAAATTCCATTTGATTTTTTTTTTAAATTTGTTTCCTTGTGGATAACCTCTTTTATTTATTGTTTCTTGCTTTCATTCTTTAAGTAAGATCACCTTTGGTTCTTTGAATATATTGGTAATAACTGCTTTGAAGTCTTTGTTTAAATCTAACATTTAGGGACACTCAAATGGTTTCCCCTATTTCTTTGCATGTTTCATAATTTCTTTTTGAAAACTGGCTATTTTAGATCACCTATTGTAGGAACTCTGGATTCTGATTTTTTTTTTTTCCCTCTTAAGGTTATTGCTTTGTTCATTTATTTGTTTCTTGGTTTAGTAAT
Organism: Mustela lutreola; assembly: GCF_030435805.1. Taxonomy (NCBI): domain Eukaryota; kingdom Metazoa; phylum Chordata; class Mammalia; order Carnivora; family Mustelidae; genus Mustela; species Mustela lutreola. The sequence continues at coordinate 119,553,816 of NC_081294.1, read as the reverse complement.
TTGCCTTACTAAGTACAGTGACAGCTGTCTCCCTTGTGATGTGTGGCACAGATAAAATCTGTTTTTTTGTTTTCATTTGGGTTGGTTTTCGAGTTTTAATATTTTGGTTTGTGTTTTGCATTTAGCTTTCTAGGACTTGCTCCTGTGTCTGTATATCTTAAATTATGAACTGATTGTTGGACCCTGCTTGTGTTTAAATACATAGAGTCATAAAGTATGACTGTCTGTCGTCTATCCATGGATCTCTGTAGAGAATGCATTTAAAGTTTACATAGTTTTCAGGTGTGTTCTGGCTTTCAGTCTCTGCTGACCTCTTTCACATTTGCTCTATGTATGTGATTATTTGGCCTCGGGAATATGTGAATAGCTTTGTTTCTCTCTGGTCTCCCTTGTACTTTCTCTCAACCTTAGCCAAGAATATGTCTGCCCCATTTATGACCATGACCTTGGACTAATGGAGCTGTTTGCTCTCCTTGCTTGCCAGTTTCTAAAATCATCACATCCTCTGAAACACTGTTAGACATGGGCATAACCTGCCCCTGAAGTTCAAGTTACCCCATCTTTGACCACAACAAAGATGTTTCCAGTCTTTTTTTTAATTTTTTTTTTTTTAGATTTTATTAATTCATTTGACTGAAAAAGAGATGAAGAGCATAAGCAAGGAGAGCAGCACCTAGAGGAAGAGGAAGAAGCAGGCTCCCCGATGCTGGGCTTGATCCCAGGACCCTGGGTTCATGACCTGAGCTGAAGACAGACACTTAGCCAGCTGAGCCACCCAGAGTCCCAGATGTTTAGTCTTAATGATCTTCCCCATCCTGGAAAAACCTCCATACTGACTGAATTGTGGTTGATGGTGATGAGAGAGGCCAGACCAGAATGTGACAGTGTCCTAGTGTTCTTATCTAAAAATTACAGTCTTTCAAATAAACATGCTTCTTGAATTGTTATATCCCTTTGGTCAATTTCTAGAGCACTGAAATGATTGTATCTGTCAATTTTGTCTGGCTCTTTAGTTTCGTTTTGGAAGAATATTTGCTGATTGCACTCAGCCATAACTGGAAGTCCTATTTCTGGTTTTGTATTATGTATACATTTTTTTTTCTTTTACTCCCTTACAGTGATGGAAAATTTACATGTTAATTGTGTTGTTTCTCTTTTTCTTGGAGTAAATTTTGTTTTAAATTGATTTCCAGTGTGGGGGAAAAAAAGGTTTTTTTCAGATGCCCAATGGTTCTTGACTGTACATTCCTGCTAGAAAAGAGAAATTTAAGCATGCTGGAAGTCAGCTAAAGGCCTGAATGAGGCCAGCTTTTCTTTGAGGACATCCTTACCCATATGGCGTTTCCTCATTTTCTAGACTGTTAATTCCTTTCTTCAGACACAGTACTTCTCCCATCTACTTATTTTTTTTCTCATAGTCATATATTTAGCTATGAACAAGTAAAAGACAAAGTACATAGCTGCTCCTACAAAAAGGTAAGAGAGGGAGATTCAGGATATTTTAGCTTCACTTCTCAGTCCCCACTTCTGTCAGGGGTATCAGGTCATTCCTTTGATTGCAGCACTCTCTGCACACCTTCTAGAGTTTGACTTTTCCTACTATCTTTCTTCCATGAATGCTCTTACTCTGTCATTTTCTGTAAATTTGTAGTAATGACTTTCTCAGTCTCTTCATCTCAATGGTTTACATCCTCTCCCCCAACCAACACATACCTTTATTATCTTTTAAGGCGGCCTCTTGGAGATGAGGGAAAATGCATGCTGATTGATCTTCCTAACCAAAAACATTGTCCATATTTTTTCAAAAATTTTTAACGTAAACTCTACCCCAGTGTGGACCTCAAACTCAGGACTCCAGGATTAAGAGTCCCATGCTAAACTGATGGAGCCAGCCAGGCAAGCCTTGTCCACATATTTTTAAACTGTTGCAATAGAATGCATACATGCTCTCTTGGGTCCTGTTTTCCCTTCACCATTTGAGCATTTTCTACATTGCCATAAGTCTTTATAATTATTGTTTGTAGTGGAATTCGAACACATTTTTAAAGAAGCAGTTTGTGGTGTTTTCATGATTACATGATTATATTTTAGTTACTACCTCCTTTTCTTTACCCTTTTCTGCATCCTGCCATCATGCCATTTACTTTTCCCTGGGTAACCAATGATAACAACATTGACAATTTGTGAAGTAGGAAATCTTAATTTTTTTCCTTTGGTCAAGATGATTGGCTGTAAGCTGTCAAGAAGGGCAGTTTGACCTAGAACAGGCTGACATCATCATCAAAAAGGCAATTTCAGTTACTTATGGGTTTTCCAAGAAATCTTGTGATTTCGGCTATGAAATGCAGATGACATGTTATATCTCTTTAATGGCATCCTAGCTTGGCATCTTCATCTTAATTCTTAGGTGGAACTGAACCATTTCTCTCTTTAAAATTCCTGTTTCCCCTTTTGTTCAAATGCAGTTACTAGAGTGGTTCTTTTGACTATGAGGGTGTTTGTTTCTGATGTAATAACAACTGGAAGTCAGTTTGGGATAGTGGGTTTTAGTAACATTTATCCATTTGCATATTAGTCACCTGAGAAAGGCAGAAAGTCTGAGGGCAGTCAGTAAATGTCAAAAGAAACATTTGGGAGCTTCATAGCAGTTTTCTGGTCAATGGAGGCCTAACCAAGAGATGAGTCTTATAGATTAAAGATAACAAAATAGTCTTTTCTATTAAGTAATTCATTTATTGTTTAACTTTTTTCCTTTAGTGAGGCAACATAAAAAATAAAAAGCATAGGTTTTCGACCAAATAAGTAAAGCTGTTTGTGCATGATGTAAATTTAGAGAGAAAATACAAGAATAAGAGTTGGGCATATATCCTGGATAAGAACATCAGTATACAAAAATTATATAAGTTCCTATTTAAACAAAAAATGAAAATGCTTTTGCAAAGAGATAATGTTTACACTAATATTGACAATATGAAGTCCCTAGGAATATATCTGACATAACAAGAGAGATATGAAACTCCTGTGGGGAATACAGTAAAGCTTTATTGTGGGACAATAAGAACTCAGAAGTGAAATGATACACCATACACATGGCTTGCAAAACTCAACTTTGCAAATGCTCCGTTTAATTAGCACAGTATCAAATTCCTGTCTGATTTGGTGGGGAAGGGGGAATACTTGACAATAGAGTCTAAAATACTTGACAATAGAGTCTAAATTTATCTGGAAAGACAAAAGGCCAGTGTACTTGGATGGAGGGAAAGACAAATAGATTGGCAAGAGTGGTCCATAGCTCCTCAGCATTGGTAACGTTACCTACAGGCTTCTTAGAACAGAATCCCAGGCACCAGCCACAGATCAACTGAATTGGAATCACTTTTAATAAAATAATCCAGAAGAGTGCGAAAAAAAATGAATTTTAATAAACTATTCCGGAAATTAAACTGGTAACTAAACAGGAAGAAAGGAATTATATTGAAAGGTATTGCTTGTTTTATGCACTGCATCCATCCTTTATTCTATATAATTTACATTTACCGAGGAACATTTGAAAAATCAGTGAAAAGGGATATTTTGAATGTACATTTTCCGAGGTGCCTCTCTTATTTCATGTGCCTATAATCTATGGATCTTCTTGTTAATAAGCTTTTCTTAGGTATCACAACTTTAGCATGTCTTTATACATTTCCAGCAACTCTCAACTCCTGCCTGTATGTCAGAACTTAATGATAGTACTGCCACTACCAATGTAGAGAAGTATTTTGACTCTGTACCCTCCCTTGTGACAGTGAGTAAGTTTTATTTAATTATTTTATAGGTATATTTTATATATGTTGGGGAAAAAAACTGAGCTGAAGATAATAAAGAAAAGGCAGCTCTTCTACTGACCACTTGGAAGGAAATAATTTCCCACTTATTTGGGATTAGAAGACCAGCTCATTCTCAGAGTCTTCTGAAACAAAATTAGGTAAGAAATGTTTTTCTTCATATTTTGAATAATTTGTTCTCTGCCTGCTCTGCCTCCTTGAAGGCTTCTCTATTTCTTTTCCTTTGGCCTCCAAAAGAAATACAGTTAGCATTTTCCTTGAGGAAGTTACCATGCCAGCCAGCTGTCAGCCTTATGATGTACCTGATCTCCCGTGTCAGGGGAAGCACAATTCAATTTTAAACTAAGTCTTCTGCACAACAGTGCAGCAAGGCTGCCAGCATCTCTTTTTATGTACCTTTCTTTGAAATCCTGCCTTCTACCCAAGCCAGTATAGTTTTATTTTTAAATCCTTTGTGTGAGATAAAACCACCACTAACTGACTTTACTTGTCTTTAGTTAAAAATCAATGAATCGAATGAAATAATCTGTAAGTATTTCTGCTCCTCTTTCTCATTTCTAGAAAATAAAGTACCCCTGCTTGTTTAACTTATGACTTGTCTAAACATGTTGAAAGCATTGACTCTAAGGCATAACATTCAGACTCTGAAAGGGAACTGTGACAAGTTCAGTCAGAAGGGAAAAGAGGAATAATTTATAAAAGGTGCTGCAGATAATGATGCCAGCCAGTTATTTTAAAATGCATCCATCTCACCTTTTAATGAATTAGATTTGTCAACAGCAAATGTTTTATGCACCACTTCTAATAAAAGTGGCATGCTTGGAATGAGGTGCTTTGAGGTTGGCTTCTTCAAAGCCTTAGGAGTATCTTCAATTCAAAGATATTTTTTAAATAATAGATATTAAAAAGTATATTTAAATAATATTAAGGTTGTGACACAAACACCAAATGACAAAATTCCAGAGTTTCAAAGCAGACACTGACATGCCATCACTATATTCACACAGAAACTGCTTTTTAAATTAGGAGTGCAACAGACTCATTTGGGGATTGTGTGTCAATTTACCTTTAAATTCTCTTGTTGTTTTGGTTGGTGTCACAACCTTAATGTCAGCTTTTCGAATAGGTTTCTACGTTTCCTTTGGTTTGGGGTCATTAAAAAATGCATATGATAAATCTAAGAGGCAGAAATAGGTCACACTGAAGTGGAATTCCTTGCTTCTCTGCTGTTGAAAAACAGATTATACCTGCCTCGTAAGTGGAAAAGTTAGCTCAGGCATTTTAGTAAAAATTTTTTTTTTCCAGGAATTTGATTCAGGCCAGTATAGATTGAAATGACAAAACATGAGCTATTGATATAATTCTGTTCACGATCTGTTCTTCTTGTACCTCTCATCCTAACCCATCCCATCTTGTTGTTTATCACCTCTCTAGATGTTGAAAATCACAATTCCCACGCTTAATGTTTTTTTCACTAAACGTACCGGGTTAAGCTTTATGGTTATTTCATTTGAACAATCCTTTTTCAGTGTATGTGAGTATATGTAAAGCCTGCCTTAAAACTTCATGTGGCAGTCCTTTCTATAAAAGACTTCTATGCAGATTTTCTAGGGGAGAGGGCAAAATCTCATTTTTTTTTTTAAGTAACTTGTTACAGAAAGTAAAATGTAAAGTAAAATCTGGTATGTTGTATTGTGTGTTAAAAAATTTTTCTATTACCCCTCCGCTCATTAAAGGGGCAACCAGGAGCATTCTGCCCGGAAAGAGCAAAAGGAAAGAGAGAGGAGGAAAACAGTCATCTATTCACCCACATTCCACTGTTTTCCTGGATTCTTAACTGTCAGAATCTCACAGCTCAGGTCTGCAATGTCTATGCTGAAGCTAGATTTTTGTTTTGTTTTGTTTTCTGTTTTTAAGATTTTATTTATTTATTTGACAGAGAGAAAGAGACACACACAGAGAGAGAGAGAGAGAGGGAGAGCGAGCGAGCTGAGGGGAGAGGGACAAGCAGGTTCCCTGCTGATCCTGGGATCATGACCTGAGTCGAAGGCAGATGCTTGGCCAACTGAGCACTCAGGCACCCCTATGCTGAATCTAGTTTTGATTTAGAAAAATAAACATATTAGAATCTGTCCCATAGTTGTCTTTTTCATCACCTCAGTTAGAGATACGAAAGAGTAAAAGAGAAGCAAATTACCTATTGATCTTTTCTTGCTGACTCAAAGATACTGACCAACCTAAAATACCACTTAAGTCTCAACTCCTCCTTAATTGAACCACCAGGTTTTACCCTTCCTGGTTTTTAGCAGTGACTGAACAAACATTAATCTTTCTTTTCTAGTGTACTCCACTCCATTAACTCTATTTTCTGAGCAGTTTTGAATTTTAGAAATTTTTAATTTTTAGTTTTCATTTAGGATAATACTATGGAATTTTATCTTTACTTCTAGTCCTAACTTTACTTTTCCTACCCACTGGGCCCTCCCATATCACATCATTATTAAATCATCACAATTCTGACAAGTAATATTCTTTCTAAGCCCATCTTTAATAGTGAGAGGGAATTATGCTGCATCGTGTAGTGGTTTGAAATGTATACATTTGTGAAGGTTTGGGCTAAATCCTTTAAACTCATTGAAACTATACCAGTGCCCTTGTTTGAACATCCTTCCCCCCCACCCCCCAGAATAACAAGTGGTCCTTTTTCTTTTTTAAGATTTTATTTTTAAGTAATCTCTACACCCTACACTGGGGCTCGAACTCACAACCCCAAGATCGAGAGTTGCATGCTCCACTAACGGAGCCAGCCACCCACCTGTGAACAAATTTTTAAAAACATAACTATTGTTAATACTAATACTAGTTCTGATTTGGATTTGATACGAATGAACAGTTTTAAACAAAAATGGCTGTTTCTAAATTCAGAGGAAGCTATTCAAATAAATGAATTAGAACTCACTGTATACCTACAATATAAAAAAGTTTTCTGGCAGAGAAACGAAATATTCTTTTTAAATATTATAAGCCAAGCCAGCTTCATGCAAATTCATTTAGAGCAGTTTCAGATTTATATATTTAATAAAGCTAGGTAGTGGATCTAACTTACGTGTTTAATGTCCTTCAATGAACAGTGATGGTCTAGTGACTGTCTGAGAAAGAATGATGAAATTTTATTTAGTGTTTCTGCTGTATCAGTCAGTTCTACTTTCTAATGGGTTGCAGTATGTGCTTTTAATAGTTTTCTGTAATATTTTTTGAATGCTTTCTATATGCCGGCAACTATTTTACATATATCTATGGATTATCTCATGTAATCCTCATAACGACACTTTAATGACCTTGCTATTTTATAGGTGTAGTAGAGGCTCACAAGAAGGTTGTAAAACTAGTAAGTAGGGCAGCTCGAAGTCACACACCAGCAGGGTGACTCCAGAGCTTACATACTAAACCCTCACTACTCAAAATGTGGTCCTTGGGCCACAGGGACCCATTACCTGGGAACTTGTTAGAAATGGAAAATCTCAAGCTCCACCCCAGACCTATTGAAAATCTACATTTTTAATAAGATTTCTAGGTTATTCGTTCATTGCATTTGAGAGCATGATTCTAAACCACTATGCTCTCCTGCCCTTATATACAGAATGAATTTTTTAAAAACTGATTTCTGGTTTTTTCTGCAGTGTAATGCTGAATTGTCATCTTTATACTATTTGGGGTATTCCTATCCTATATAAAGTATATTATAATGAAATCTGATAAGTATATATGAGCAGGGATCCTATGTAAACCCAAGTCACCTTAAAATCAGTTGTGTAAAGAATAGGAGGGGCATCTGGGTGGCTCATTTGGTTAGGTGTGCAACTTTTGAGTTTGGCTCAGGTCATGATCCCACAGTTGTGAGGTGGAGACCCATGTCAGGCTTCAGCTGGGCGTGAAGCCTGCTTAAGATTCTCTTTCTCTGTCTCTTGGAAGAAAGAAAGAAAGAGAGAGACAGAGAGAGCGAAAGAGAAAGAAAAAAAAAAAGCAAGCAGGGTGGGAAACCTTCCAGAGTGTAAACAGCAGGAAATCTTTCTCTCCACAAAGCAGCTAACTTCTTCAAGGGCTGAGACTTTCCTAAATTACTGTGTAGTACAGTGAGTACGAACTCTAGAGACTGGCTGCCTGTTTCAGCTCCTATTTCTAGTTTTTGGGACCTCAGGAAAGTTAAACAGCTCTCTGTACCTCAGCTTCATCACTGGGGAAATTAGGCCTACATGATACTTACTATACAGGATTACTGTCAATATGAAATGAGTAAGCCATGCAAAGGATCTAGAACAGAGTCTGATATGAGGCAAGTGAATAAACGTTAGCTTCTATACCTTACTGTTGTTAGCTATCATTTCTTTTTTTTTCTTTTTTTTTTAAAGATTTTATTTTATTTATTTATTTGACAGAGAGATTACAAGTAGGCAGAGAGGCAGGCAGAGAGAGAGAGGAGGAAGCAGGCTCCCTGCCGAGCAGAGAGCCCGATGCGGGACTCGATCCCAGGACCCTGAGATCATGACCTGAGCTGAAGGCAGCGGCTTAACCCACTGAGCCACCCAGGCGCCCCATATCATTTCTATCTTAAAATATCTCATACTTCTTGGTTATCAGTTGGTAAAAAATTAGCAAATATTCTTGTTAGCAGAACTCACCTCATAAAGGGGTATCTTTGCTGTTAAGAGCCCAAACCAAAAACTTCAGTATTTGTGTTTTTCTGAAAAATGTCTCACTGACTCATTTCCTGGCCTGTGAGTACTGCTAAATGCCATTTGATCGTGGTACTTAACCAGTTAAGTCCAGTGAAATCAATTCAAAATTATAATGAAATGTGTTAACATAATGAATTTTTAAATATATGTGCTTTTAAACTGAAAAAAGATAATGAGGATTATAAGCTCGTTTGGCTAGCCACTTGCATAATTAATACAGAAAAATTAAGTGGATAAAGAATGTTTATTTAAAGACAGTGCTCCAGTAGCTTCTTTGTTTCCTTCTGGGTGCATATAATTCTGAAATTAATCATTATAGTCTTTAGGGGAAGTACTCAGTTAACTTTTCAAGAGTATATCTAATGTGTGAAGTGAGATTGCATGTTCCTGGAAAGTAAGTGCTATTTTGAGAGCTTATTTGTGAAAGGCACTGAGATAAAAATAGTTGGTGAAAAGAATGCCCTGAGAAACTTCTAAATTGCCAATTCCAAGACCCACACGTAGAGAGTTCTCTTCACCAGGCCTGGGATGAGGCCCAGGTATTTGAATTTCTAACAGTGGGGAGGGTAGTTCTGCTTCAATTAGTCTTGAAGTAGACTTTGAGAAACACTGCACTAAAGACAAAGACATGAATTTGATGCAGTTTTTTTTTCCATTTTCTTTATCTTCCTTGGTCTTTCTCCCTACTCTCTGTTAGTGGTCCCATGCCAGTTCCTAAAAAAACAATTTTTTTTTTACCCTTTCTCAAAAACATCTCTTCCAGATTTATTCGTCATGTCTTTGCAGATGGTTCTATATAATGATCACGGGGGTCTCTTAAGCCAAAATGCAGGTGCTTACATCAAGTTAGAGTCTGTGGGTGCATTAAAAAATAAAGAAGAAAAAAAAAGGAATATAGTAGAGTAGGAAATATCAAAGCTAGCATTAAGGGTAAGCAATGTTTCATGAAACTTTCAAGATAGGTGTGTACACACGTACATGAGATTAGAATGCACTTTTTAACCATGGGTCATAGTCTAAAAATTTTGAAAGATACTTTTTGAATTCTGGGCCGTTGACTTCAGTGTGACATTAGGAGCTATGTTTTCTCATGCATTCCCCTTATATATTGCCTCCATCTCTATCCCAGACATTTCCATTTGTATAATACACTCAAAATCATCTGTGTAAAACTATATTTGCTATGCTGTCCTATCACCATTTAACTCCTATATTTAAAAAAAAAAAATCTATTCGTAACTGTCATCCAGATGAGACTTTCAGAATTTCCTTTGTAATAATTAGCTCTTTTTACGTAAACTGTCATGTAGCCTCATCTCACTACCCTGTTCTGTCCTTAGGCCCTAACCAACAAAAAAGTTTACGGGGACTGAACTAATAACCCACTCCTCAGCTAGCTTCTGTAAGGCTAGCGTGGACATGCACTGAATGATATCTCTAACAGTCTCAGCAAGACTGTTAGGAGCCTCTGACCACAAGCATGCCCTGCTCTGTGTGATGCCCATCTCGCTTTCTTAGCCACTGTCATAATTGGTCTTTTCCTCCACTGAGTTTTACTGCCCAGGAAGACCCCTCACCTTGGTTTCACTCTTTGCCAGCTTCTTTTTTTTTTTTTAATTTTTTATTTTTTATAAATATATATTTTTATCCCCAGGGATACAGGTCTGTGAATCACCAGGTTTACACACTTCACAGCACTCACCAAAGCACATACCCTCCCCAATGTCCATAATCCCACCCCCTTCTCCCAACCTCCCTCCCCCCAGCAACCCTCAGTTTGTTTTGTAAGATTAAGAGTCACTTATGGTTTGTCTCCCTCCCAATCCCATCTTGTTTCATTGATTCTTCTTCTACCCACTTAAGCCCCCATGTTGCATCACCACTTCCTCATATCAGGGAGATCATATGATAGTTGTCTTTCTCTGCTTGACTTATTTCGCTAAGCATGATACGCTCTAGTTCCATCCATGTTGTCACAAATGGCAAGATTTCATTTCTTTTGATGGCTGCATAGTATTCCATTGTGTATATATACCACATCTTCTTGATCCATTCATCCGTTGATGGACATCTAGGTTCTTTCCATAGTTTGGCTATTGTGGACATTGCTGCTATAAACATTCGGGTGCACGTGCCCCTTTGGATCACTACGTTTGTATCTTTAGGGTAAATACCCAATAGTGCAATTGCTGGGTCATAGGGCAGTTCTATTTTCAACATTTTGAGGAACCTCCATGCTGTTTTCCAGAGTGGCTGCACCAGCTTGCATTCTTTGCCAGCTTCTAATAACACATCCACAAGTTACCTTTCTCTTAGGGTGCTTTATAATTTCCAAAGTGTCCTATTTGGTTTCTCTGATCACCTGGGTTTAAAATCAAAGCTTATTTACACTGGGATTTGTAACACCTGCCTGGTTTTCTTTCAGCTATAATTGCCTTTTTCATTCAATAATCCCTAGCTATGTATATTCTGAAAAGTCATTTCAAAAGTCATCTTCTTTACTTGTGGCTCATCCTCCCTATTCTTCATCACCTTCATGTGGATTAATTCACTGTCCTGATTGATCTTCCTACCTCTGTTATCTCAAACCTTCTTAACACTCGATTTGAAAATCATTTTTACAACATTAGTTGGTATTGCCTTAGTAAAACAAACACCAAAACCAAAAACTCTGACTCACTGTTTTGAATAGGATAAAATTCAAATATTTTCTTTCTAGGGGGAAAAAAAGGCTTTAGCACACCTCTTCAGTTTTTTGTTTGTTTGTTTGTTTTAAATAATCCATAGCATACGTCTTCAGTTTTTTTGTTTGTTTTAAATAAGCTCTAAGCCCAACATTATGTTTGAATTCATAACCTTGAGATCAAGAGTTGCATGCTGTATGGACTGAGCCAGCTAAGTGCCCCATATGTCTTCAGTTTTCTCTTTCACTATTTTTATCCATGAGTTTTCTGCTCTGCCTCCCGCAAATAATCCCATTTATGTTCTAGAGATGTTCTCATCATTTTCCTTACCATGGCCCGCCATTGGTAGTGGTTCATAAACCTGGAGCTGGTAGCTGTGGCTGGGGTTTAAGAGTGGGATCCCGGTGCATACAAAGAAATCTCAAGATGGAGATGTAATTGTATACTGGTATTAAGCAACTTAGTAAGAGCCCAGTTGTGAAGAGGAGAGACATAAGCAGGAGCCAAACTCATTCACTTCTCAAGTTACTATCCGGCCGAGGCTACCCATGTCCTTTCTTCACTACTTGTTGGATCATTCCCAGAATAGCAGAGGGCTTGAACCTATGTAGAGTGAGAGATTAAATGTCTTCAACTGTAGGGCCTGTAAGGCTATGAATTTTGTAGATCACTGGGCTCCTCCCTTTAGGAACGCTTTCCTCTTCCTTTTTCTGGGTGGCTTGCCGTCTTGATTTCCTCTGCCTTGAAGGAAGTTCCCATTGCAGGATTCTAGGTCATTCGTTACTTGTACCACTCAGTGGATACTAAATTAGTTGAGGTCTTATAGTATTTTTTGTATTTGTTTTTGCCTTTTGTATAAAAATTAAGACATGTTCATTATACTAAGTTCAAATAAATATAGGAAGTTATTAAGAGTAAAAATTTCCTTTTTTCGTGTGCCATTTTAGTTCACTGCCCACAGATTAGCACTAATAGTTTGTTAAATTTCCTTCCTGATATTTTGGGTTGGTTTGTTTGTTTCAAAAATATTTTACTGTGTCATGGTGTGTATATAGTTCTATAACCTATTTTTTTTTAATGAAATAATACAGCTCTCTGGTAATATTTTCATGTCATGCCAAAGAGGGCTGGATTACCATTTTTATGTATACATGAGGTCCATTTTATTTATATTATATTTTTATTTGAAATACCATGTATTCTGATATCATATCATATATCCAGTTTCATTTTCTGCCTTTTGTCATATTTCATCCGGCTTAGCATTTCTCTCAGATTTATCATTTTTTAATTTTTATTTTTTAAAGATTTTATTTATTTGAGAGAGAGAGCGGGAGTGAGCAACAGCGGGGGAAGAGAGAAGGGGAAGCAGACTCCTTGCTGAGGAGGGACCCTGATGAGGGGCATTGAATTTCCTTTGACTTGCTGAAATGAATTAATGTGTAACTCACACAGTGGGGCTATAATAACATCATTGATCACATGAAAATAAGATGTCTATCTGTTGAAGAATCAACATCTCTTGCACAGTCATATTTTAAGAGTGTGCCTGAAAAAGCTACCTTTAATACTTAGGTGCAAAAGGTACATTTGTGTACCACTCTGTGAAACTTTACTTTTCACTTAGATCCGGTGGCTGTTCTAAATTTATTTCTCTCATTTACAATTATGAGTTTTCTTGTTCATATATAAAAGGTGAATCAATAGCCGTTAATGTATTGGCTCCATTAATAGAACTTTTCAGCAGTTAGATAGTGCCAGTTTTACATCAGTATCCTTGGATACTTCTAATGAAAAAGGAATTAATTCCAATAATGGTTCAAGTTTCATGTCTAATTCATGGAATCAGTGTAAAACATTTAAAAGTTTATTTTGTAAAAGATTAAGTACTTGGCATTATTATGGATACTATTATAAATTGAATTCCAAACTGCAATATGATAAATTTTTTAGTCTTGGTGATATTAAAAATATCTTGTGATGGAACATAACGTCATAAAAATTTTTAAATAGAACCTGTGAAGAGAATTCACTTGAAATATGTTGTGATGACATGATAATTTGTAATTACACCCCCCAAATCTGCAAAATCTACCAATTTAACTAGGAGATGTGCTTGTCAAAAAGTATAAATGTTTATATGAACATAAGATTTATATGTACATAAAATTTATGTACATAAGATAACCAGCCTTAACTTTTTATGATTAGACTGCTTTTGAAGAAAACAGAAATAACTTAAGCATGGTAGTATATACTTTTTCTTTTTTTTCGATTCTAGAAATGCTTGAAACGTTAAAGAATTACTGTACTTTAAAATTGACTTTAAGTACCTATTATGATATTAAATATTCTTTTTTTTCTTAGGATTTTATTTATTTATTTATTTGAGAGAGAGAGAGCATGAGACAGTGTGCAGAGACAGTGTGCACAGGCAGGGGAAAGGGCAGAGGAAGAGGGAGAAGCAGACTCCCCATTGAGTAGGAAGCCCCACATGGGGCTCCATCCCGGGACCTTGGGATCATGACCTGAGCCAAAGACAGACACTTAACCAACTGAGCCACTCAGGTGCCCAGTATTAAATACTCTTGTAAAATTATTCTCAATTTTTTTTTGTGTTAATGTCTTCAAAATCGGTTAGAAATCTTTAATGAAAGTGTTGAACAAAATGGTGGGGGAAAAAAAATCATTTTTTGTGAAGCATTTAGGGAATTGTTGAAAACAAAGCTCACATATAGGAAGACCTTGAAATGTATCCCCATGAAATTAAAGGAGAAACTGAACAAATTAAATGATGAGAACTCAAAGGATGTACAAGATTTATTTATTTTTCTTTTATTTTTTATTATTTTTTTAAAGATTTTTATTTGTTCATTTGACAGAGAGAGACACAGTGAGAGTGGGAACACAAGCATGAGGAGTAGGCCTCGATCCCAGGACTCTGGGATCATGACCTGAGCCAAAGGCTGAGGCTTAACAACTGAGCCACCCAGGTGCCCCATGTATAAGATTTAGTTGTAGAATTCCATAATTGTGTTTTGAAATACATAGACTTATGAGAAAAATCTCTTCATGGAACTTACATTTTTAAAAATTATATAAATTGATATTCTAGTTCAGAGTAAAGTTGAACTGGGAAGTCCTATAATTCTGTAGCATCTAAATTTAGCAAAACATTAAAAAATAACCATAAATATTTGATGAGGATTTTTTTTTTAATTTCAGAAATTTAATTTATGGGTATTTGAGATTTTTTTTTTAATTATTTGTCCAAAAAAGTCACTCTGCCTGGAGACAAAAATACCAAAAACTAGTACTTTTAAGAATATTTGGGTTAAATACTCATATACTGTATTATTAAAATTGAGGATATTCTTCATTTAGCAAAATTTGCTGTGTACTTAATAAATTCACCAGGTAACTTAACACCTGAGGAAGACGATATATAGGTATCAACAATTTACTGTGTCTAAACAATTTACTGTATATAGGTATCTAAAATTTCCTTGCCCTTGGGGTGCCTGGGTGGCTCAGTTGGTTAAGCAACCAACTTTTAGTTTTGGCTAGGTCATGATCTTGGCATCCTGAGATTGAGACCCTGTGGTGTTCTGCACTCTGTGGGGAGTCTGCTTGAGAATATTCTATATCTCCCCTGCCCCTCCCCTCACTTGCCTGCTTGTGCTCTCTTGCTCTCTCTCAAATAAATCTTTAAAAAAAAAAAGTCAATGTCACCATAAAAAAAAAGAGAGAGAGATTTACTAACCTTGAAGTGCAATTTGGAAAAATACAAAAATAATACAATTATAAAAAAGTACTTTCCTCAGAAAAATATCTTTAACAGATACAACTAAGAAATTGTTTAAAGTGTATGAAAATGAGGGATGCCTGGGTGGCTCAGTCAACTAAGCATCCAATTCTTGATTTCCACTCAGGTTATGATATTATGATCTCAGGCTAATGAGATCAAAACCCAAGTCCGGCTCCTTGCTCAGCCAAGAGTCTGCTTGAGATTGTCTGTCTCTCCCTCTCTCCCCTCCCCCCCAGTATGTGTGCTCACTCTGTCTCTCTTTCTCTAAAATAAATAAATATTTTTAAAAAGTATATGAAAATGAATCTGTGTATACTTTTAATATTGAAAGAATATAGGCTTTTTACTTTAGTGAGCACAGCTATAAGAATTTTTTGAAAGTAAGTTATTTTTGAAAATTGTTTTTAAATATTATGTAGGTCCACAGATAAAATAAAACCATTTAACTGGTTAATAAGATTTGAAAAATGATATAATTTTAGTTCCTTTCACTAATTGTTTTATTCTAAATCACATCTTGGTTTGGGTGATCCCCTCTACAAATTAATTCCTTCTTCTGATTTTTCTTTCTCTTGAGAATATGACTTTTCTCCCAGTCCTGTAGACTTAAAATCTTGCTGTGAACACTGACTCCTGTCTCTGTTTTACAAAGATTTGTCTAGTGATAGGATAGAAAATGAAGTAGAAGGAGATGATGGAGTTTGAAACTACACAGGAGCAGTAGGAAATGGATGATGAGAGATAACAGAAAAAACTGATCATTTGGCTGTGCACTTAGTGAGAGAAAGTTAGAATGTGGAAGACGACTCCCATTCAGTGACATGAATACCTGAGTTGCTAGTGGTGTCATAGGGACCTCAAGGAAGAAAGGAAGTTTCAGAGGGCAGATGATAAGATTTTCTGGGGTCATGTTGAGTTTGAGGTACCTGTGGAACATCCAAGAGAGTTACCCAGTATGGAGTTGGACGGTTAGAACAGCTGCTCCAGCATACACATTGTAGCAGAAGACGTGGATGTGGGTTAATCTGTCCAGTACAAAGACCAACAGGAAGAGAAAGAGAGAGGAGCTGGTAAAGAATACAGCTGTGTTGTCCAACATAGAGTTGGGGGAGAAACAGAGCTCTAATAATCAGTGGATTAGCTGTAGGAGGAATTTAGGCCTTGCTAAGACAGGAAAAGTTCCCAGAAATAGTTTATCATTTGAAACTTTCAGACTTAAATTTAACAAACTTCTAAGATAAAAGTCTTTCATATAGTTGTATAGTTGTATACTCTAACTTTTATTTTAATACTTTTCTACAAACTCAGTATCTTTTTTTTTTTAAAGATTTTATTTATTCATTTGAGAGAGAGACAGTGAGAGAGAGAGAGCATGAGCGAGGAGAAGGTCAGAGGGAGAAGCAGACTCCCCATGGAGCTGGGAGCCCGATGCGGGACTCGATCCCGGGACTCCGGGATCATGACCTGAGCCGAAGGTAGTCGTCCAACCAACTGAGCCACCCAGGCGTCCCAAACTCAGTCTCTTTATTTATTTTTACTGTGACTTTTTTAAAAGTTTTATTTTGTACAAGGACATCTTGATTAGTTTAGAGTGGACTTTTTAATGTCTTGCCAAGAACATCAGTTTTATTAAATAATTTGATACATAGACCTGTTCTAGAAATTTAAATATTCACCAAGTCAGCCCAAAACAATTTAAAAAAATCTCTTTTTATTTTATTCTTAGAACCTGTTTTTCAATGTAATCCATAGACAAAATTTTAACTTTCTTACATTTTATTTTTACTTACTAGCTTTTTCTTTTTAAAATTGTATCAAGAATATATTCTGGGGGTGACTGTCTGGCTCTGTCAGTGGAACGCATGATGCTTGATCTTACGGTTGTGAGTTCAACCCTCACATTGGGTATGGAGCCTACTAGAAAAAAAAAATGTATTCTGTATGTATACACTTTATTTAAAGATTAAACCATCTAATTTAAGTAGTTTTCCTCCTGTAATATATGCCTCATTATATCTTACATGTTCATTTTGATCCTTCAGCTTTGGTATATGATTTCTCTTTTAGTAGAAAAATGCTGGGTTCTTTCATCACAATTACAGTCATTGGTCTGATAATCCTGTGAGTCAATCTACACAAAACAAGAAGCTCACATCAAACTCCTGGCAGGTTTAGTTAAAATTAAAATGCATGCTCAACTGTAGAGATTGTCAAGTGTGGAAATAATATTTGTCCAGCTGGACAGCTTTCTTTTGTAGTTGCTAAATGAAAGTTGAGATTCTGTCTGCTCTTTGAAAGCTTCTGTGTCATGAAGGTAATTTGGACTGTTTGTGGTTTGACAGGGATTATTAAAATCAGATGAACTGAAGGGAAGCAAGTGTGAGAAAGCAAAATTGACACTGACACTCTCTATTATTTGCAGCTTGGATCATGATGACTATGTTGATATGATAGATTCACTGTTGAGATACGTTAAGCAGCAAATAAAGTAAAAAGCAAGTATAGTGATGGATTTTCTGATTTAACATGAAGAAATCCTATATTTATTTTCACTGATTGTTTTTTAAATAGATTTTCAGGTCACTTGATATGAATTTGCCTTAACCGACAACAAATTTTCTTTCTATTAAACTATAGAATTTAAAAATATACTGCAAAGACAATAAAACAGAAGATTAAATATTAGAGAAATAGATCACATGATTAAAATAATAGAATTTTAAAATTAGAAGGGTCCCTAAAGATAATTTTCATCTAATTTCTTTTTTTGTGTGTAGATGGAAACTAGAAAGAGTATCACATTTAAATATTATTTGATAGCTTAAATGTTGAATCTTAATTTTTCAATAGTATATTTTCTTACCTCTTCACAATTTTTTAAAAAATAGCTTAATTGTTGAGAAGCATTTAAAAATGTTTAAGCCACCATGGTAGGTAACTTTTTTGTTTAAAGATCATAAACAAATTATGTTATACTTATATGTGGCCTATAAATAATACTAGTGGCCTATAAATAATACTATGGACACTGATGAAGTAAATACCTCCCATAAATATAATTTTTTACTGAAAATGTCCTTAGTAGAGGGAGCTACAGCTAGGACGCTATTTCAAGATGTTAATCAAGGACTATTATGGCAGAAAAATATATTTAAATATGAAGAACTATATATGTAAACAAAGTAAAAAGCCTGGAGTTGTCTTATGCATTGTGGAAACCTTCAGTGGTATTTAAGCCAGGTAGTGAAATGATCCAGTTTCATTCATAAGACAAGAAGTTCAATGCTGATATGCACATTGGACACAAACTCTGTGTCCTACAGTTCAGTTTAATTCAATTCTGACACTATCTGTAGCTAACACAGACCCCACAAGTTAATGGCTCTGTCCCACAAGACTGCCCCACCTTACATGAGAGCCTCAAACGGCATCTCCAGGGGATGTCCACTTGTGCCCCGCTAACTACAGAGTTGAGGGTCCCACAGCCCCTTACTCAGGTTCAGTAAGTCATTAGAATGACTCACAGAACTCAAAAAAGTGCTGTAGTTCTGGTTACAATATTTTTATAAAGGATACAATTCAGGAAGGGCCAAATGGAAGAGATTCTTAGACAAAATGAGGTGGGAGGTAGGGGGAGACAAAGGAGCAATAACCAAATATGTATTTCTTATTAAACCATGAGGTGTGAGTCTTGGATGCCAGATAGGAGGTTTTCCCCCTTTTTTTTTTTTCAGCAAAAGATAATGTCAGATTTAAGATACTGGATCCACACAGAAGAAGAAATCAAATTGAGAGCATTTGGTTACCATTTAATATATTAGGGAAGAGAAAGGGTCAAAAAATTTGGTGATCATTTGAGACAGAAGTCAGCAAACTTTTTCTCTTAAGGGCCAGATAGTAAATATTTTAGGGTTTATGGACTGCATTTGGCCACGGTGGCATATTCTTTTTAATTCTTTTTAATTTTACAACTCTTTCGAAATGTAAAGACCATTCATAGTTTGCTGGCCATAGAAAACACAGTGCTATACTCGACTGACACCTAATTGAAGTTAGTAAGGCAAGGAAGAGGAGAGAGATTAGGGGAGGCAGTGACCCTGTAATATAGGAAGAGAACCCAGTTTACAGAAAGCATTTTATATTAAATTTTGGACTTGTTGTGTTCAAAGGACCTTTGAAACAGCAATATGCCTCACAGATGTTTGGAATTATGTGTTAAGGTTTTGGAGGAAGAACTAGATTAGTGATATAGACTTTAAATTTTCAGCATAGGGAAAATAGATGGATGAGGTTAATCAATTTAAAAAAATGTAGAATAAGAAGATTCCAGCCTGAAATGAACTGGAAGAGAAAAGGAGGAAAACTTTCTGTATTTTCTTTCCCATGTCAGACAAGGGGAGTAAGGATATATGGGAAGAATTCAGCCTGAGAAATAATAGGAATAGAGTTTTTGAGATTTGAGAAGGACAAAATCCAAATAAATAAAAGTAAAACAGAATATCTAAAAATTAAAATACTTTAGAAAAAAACAAAATCTACTCTGGTTAAATTAAAAAGAAACAGTAGCTTTGAAAGAAGAATGTTTAGGGAAAGTAGTTAAAATGAGAAGCAGATTCTAGAGAGAACTCTAGAGAGAACTCACACAAAACTAGTTAATTAAGTTAATTAGGTTAATTTAAGCAAAGAAAAAAACAGTGGCTCTTGTTCAGTGGAATAGGAAGATTTATTGTGTGTCTCTGACAGAATCAAACCAAAAATACCCCTCAAAACAACTATATGAACTTTTAATCTCAGAAGGAAAGGAAGTGGGCAATTATAGGCCCTCAGGAAAAAATCCATGTACTTTCTCTTGGGAGGCTGGATTTAACTTGGTTGGTATACCACTAAGTGGTTCCCTGTTCCACCCTTCATTCTAAATTTCAGGATTTCTTTGCATCTGATGGTTCAATTTGGGTCAGATGTCTAATCTTGGATAATTAGTTATGACAGGAAAGCTGGATCCTCTAGCATAAAAATTGACCACCATTGTATATCCCTGAATTGTCTATCAGATTATAAAGAGAAACTTGAGCTGGACAGCTACCTAAATTGGAAACTCCTACCAGGAGCCTGTGAGTTAATGTGTAAGGGACAAGAAAGGTACTAGGAAGCCGTAATACTTAGGAAGATTGGCAAGAGAGGAATGTCAAGAAAGGAGTAGCTGTCTGTACCAAATAGTGCAGAGATTAAGTATGACAGGAATGGAAAAATATTTTGTCACTTTCAGTGCAAGGATAGAGGCAGAAACCAGATTGTTCTGAATTGAGAAGTAAATAAGAGAGGAGATAAAAGTTGAAGAAATATGGACTACTGTTTGCAGATGTTGGGTTATGAATAGAAGGAGGTTCTAGGGAAGGTTTTGTTGGTTTCTAAAAAGCAAGAAACGAACATGTTTATAGGCAGATGAAGGGGATATTGATGACACAGGACTAGTTAGTGAATATACTAGTAATACTATTAATATTATTAACAGCATTTTAGGAGAAATTCTTAAATCCTTGGAACATACTTTAAGACCTACATTCTTTTGAAGAACCAATTTAAATACAAAGTACATACTAAGTTTAAATCATTCTTACCTAGTTATTCAAAGAAAATTTCTTAAAAATGTAATCAACACATCTTATAAGCTGTATTTATTATTTCTAGTTGATATGCAGTACAGTTCCTTTTTAAAAATACTCCATAACTTAAACTTTCTACTGTACTACTTTCCAAATTAATAAGGTTTTTACTCTGCCTGGAAATTCATTAGTTAATCCTTAACCCCATGATTTTTGACTATCTTTAGATCTAATCTAAAAATATATAATAATTTTATGACTTTTAATTGATGTGAAATGTGTGAGTGCTAAGTTATAAAAGAATGTGGAATTAAAATTTGGTTTCACATTATCTTGGTTTCACTGTTGGATTAAAGCAAGAGATGGCTAGGATTGCATATTAAAGATTATAGAGTTAATAAATAAAAATATTTTCTAGAAAGAGAAGTGCATTGAAAAATAAAGTAGTGTCAGGTTTGTGGGTAAAACATATGACAATTAATTCTGTTTGCTTGTCAAGCTACAATAAGTGTATTCTGACTGATCCTGTCAATTTCTACCTCATACATACACATTTAAATTACTTACCGAGGAGTTACAGAGGGGATTTTAATAGCCATAACATGTTAATATGCTTACTTATTGGATGTATATTAACAGTCCCACTCATACAACTAAAATAATCAGAATTTCCACAATTATTAATAGAAAGCACACCAGTCTGTGGTAGGAATCCTAACACATAGATGAGAGTTGAGAAAATAAAGAAAAGAATATCAAGTTCTATATTTCCTAATATAAGACTTTAATGCATAGGTATTTTAGATGACTATCAACAAATTGAGAGCCTTTTGGGTTGTATCTCAGTCTTTGGAGAGGCTAAAACATTAAAATTTCAACTTCTAGTAATTGATGTAAAGAAATAAATTTTGGTGACTTTGAAATACCACAGGGACAAGATATTGCCTTAAAAAATTTATTTTGGGGAGCACCTGGGTGGCTCAGTGGGTTAAAGCCTCTGCCTTCAGCAGAGTCCTGGGATTGAGCCCTGCATCAAGCCCCACATCGGGCTCTCTGCTCAGCAGGGAGCCTGCCTTCCCCCTCTCTCTCTGCCTGCCTCTCTGCCCACTTGTGATTTCTGTCTGTCAAATAAATTTTTAAACATTTTTTAAAAATTAAAAAAAATTTATTTTTGGAAATTGGTTTCATAATGAAGGAGATTTATAATGGTCCTAGGAAAGCTGTCAATTACATATGGTGATAAATAAGTCAATACATATAAGATGTAAAATAATGATTTTTTTTTTTTTTTTTAAGTACAAGTCTATGCAGGGGGCGGTTTATAGCATTGGGATTAAGGAAACCATTTGAAACAGTTGCAATCCCAATTTTGCCACTTCCTATGCAAGTAATCTTGGGCAACTCAAAGAAAACTTTCTGTGCCTACGTTTGTACATCTTTCATGTGGAGAATATAATAGTACCTATCCCATAGAATTATGGTAAGAATCAAAATTGTTCATACATATAAAGTACTTAGAACAGTCTATGGTCCATAAAAATCCTATGTAAAAGTTAGCTGTAATTATCATTAAAATCACTATTTAGCCACCATACCTTTAATCCATGTCTCAATAAGTGAATACACTGATGAAATTTTTAAGACCTAGGGAAAATTATGATACTGATTTTTAGCAAATTTATAATATTTATGATAATGACAGGACTTTGTGAATGATTCAGAACTACTTTGTGACTAGGTATGGATGGAAAAGTAAAAATGAGCCAGACTAGAGGGAAAAAAAATGGACAAAATTTGTTTTCAGTCTGCTTTTTTTTTTTTCTTTCTTCAAACCAGCAACTCAGTTTCTTTTCTGCTTTAATTGGCTCTTTGGTGTAAACCAGCAACTCAAATCAAACCAGCAATAATAATACAAAGAATTTTTTTTAAAAGATTTTATTTATTTATTTGACAGAGAGAGGTCACAAGTAGGCAGAGAGGCAGGCAGAGAGAGAGAGAGGAGGAAGCAGGCTCCCAAAGAATTTTTTAAAAATACAAAAAATAATAGGTCAGGGATACGTGATGTCTGTGAAGGTGTGATTCCCTACTGTCATCCTGTTCCTTGTGGAGGCATAATACCCAAAGTCAGCTGGTCTTTTACATCTTCTGTTAAGTGAAGAGTATGCCAAGTTAAGGGAGCTCAGAAACTTGGGCTAGCTGCTTCTTAGAATATTTTAGAAATCTGGGGGCTTGGGGGGAAACATCAGTATGGGCATCTACCTATTACTTGCTGCCTCACATTTACTCTTTTCACATCTTATTTCTTGCTGAGCTATAGATTCAATGTAAGCTTTTCATGTAACAGTCCTGGGGAAGAGAAAAGGAAATAATTAAAATTTGCTCTGAGTGCATGACACAGGAAGAATGATATTATTAATGATTGAAATAGTCCATTGGAAGAGTTAATTTGAGGGGGGTATTCAGAAATATGTCCTCCTCCTGCCATTCCTTATAGAATACAGAAAAGTTATAGCTAGAAGAAACCTCAGAGCCTAATAAATCCATCCATCTCACTTTATAAATGAGGAATGTGAGCTCTGTCTCTCTTGAGAGATCAAGTGATTTAAAGTCACATTAACGGAGCTAGGATCAGAACTCAAATCTATTGATTCTTGATTCAGTAGTGTTTAGAGTTAAATGTGTTTTAGTATCATGGAACATTTTGAAACTTGTTTAGTTAAATGTGGAACATAAATTTTTAATTAATTAAAACATTTCCTTACCATGCTCTTTAAACATGTTTATTTAGGCTAGACAGTAGGACTTAAGGTAAACTAGAGCTGGTGGACAGATTAAGTCCACAGTTTGTGCATAGGTCTGAAAAGGCATGTGACCTTCCTTTCTGGGCTTTTTCATGGAGGAGAAGTCACGTGGTCCTAATGTTTCCCCTTTACTAATTCATTTGCAGTGTAGATTTTTTCCCAATGGTTGGTCTGTCTATCTTTTTTCACTTTTTCTAAGTGTATAGATGATTAAGAGAAAGCATACATTTGGTTGGTTATAAGAAACACGGCATTCTAGATATTTATTATTGAAGACACAGGAAAAAAAAAAAGATAAAATGAGGATTCTAATCATTATATGTGTTTAAATAATGAAAAAGAGACCCTAGGTTAGAAAGGTATCATTTTAAAATATGTTAAAAGACAAGTGATATTCCAAAATTACTTTTGTGGGCTTTCTTTGGATCACATGAGGTTTGACTTTTTTTTATTGCTTTATTTTAATGTTTTCTGGCTGTGCTTATAATATGTACATATTTTATTATAGTCACTGTTCTTAGGAATTTATAACTCAACTGTTATAATTTGCCTGTGGCTGAAACTTGATCTACAGATGTTTGGCTTAGATATAATTCTTCAAACATTACTCTTTTTTAAAAGGCAATAATTAATATTAGATTGGCTATTAATATTTGTTTGAAATATTAAGCACTGTTTTTTTTTTTAATCTTATATTTTAAATGGTCAGAAACATTACAGGAGAATGAACATTTAAAAATAGTACTGTGGAATGATAATTTCAAAAACAAAGTTACTGTACTTTAAATAAAGTTTCAACTCCCATTTTTGGTTGATTACGGATTAGGATAAGAGACTTCATTCATTATGACAACAGGATAATAGTAGTACAGAAACATAATCAGAATGTGAAGCTCAATCTTGACCCACAACTCCATAGCCACTTCCTTCCTCCCTCCAAATTTTCTGAAGGTTTTTCTGCATTTCCGACGTACCACTGAGATAATTGTCAAGTTACGTTAGTCCCTTAATTATTCACTTTTTTTGTTGTGAAGGTCATAGTTATTTTTACTTAGAGAATAACAGTGCTCTTTCTACTGGCTCCTTTTTTATTGCCTTATTTTTCTTTACTGCCTCTACTCCTTTAGAGGAGACACTATCCAATCTCCCTCTTTTCTTTCTTCCTCCCTGCCCCCCTCACGATGCCCAGGCACAGTGTCACAACCTATGCCCATGGAGTGCATGGAAGGAAGTGAGAGGACTAGTGCCTGTACTCATTCCCATTCAGTGTGTGCTTTTTGTCACCACAATCCTGCAGGGATCACTGCCATTCTGTTCTACCACTTAAAAGTTCAAACTTTTTTCAAACTTCAAAAAGTTTTGAACTTAAAAGTTCAAACTTGAGCATTACTTACCACAGCCTACTTTCCCCTTTTAATTTATTTCTCTTGTTGGTCCTGTGAATCTCTCTTCATTCTGGTTAATTTCCTCATCCTATTCTGTTTTGCCCATGAGGTTTTCTCTTATTCTATCACACAGAATTTTAAACCTGCTGCCTCTTTACCTCTTTACTTTTCTATTGTCCTTCATCACCTTAGAACGGTATCTTAAATACAGAAACATCACAGGTGGATGCTAGTCATGTGAAAGCTCTGAACCATCCTCATTCTGGTACCCTGTTGTTGTCAAATGGCATTCCCTTAATGTATTCGTTGTATTTATTGATTAACTTCTCTACTGAGGTTAGACAGAGAAAATCACACAACTGTGTATATTGGGTATCCTTCAAAATCATGTCCCGAACCCCATCTGAATGCTCAACATGTTTCAGTCCATTGTTGTTTTTACTCCAGAACTCGTTTCAATGAAAGGTGTAACACACATTTAATACCACAATAACACAGAAGAACAGATTTCTTTTAACAGCATTTGCAAGCACAAAAACCACAAAATAATGTGAAAAGCTTGGTGAAATATTCACAGTTAGTCAAGAGGAATTTAGGAATTATGTGAGTTTTGAGTTAGATTTTGAGAGGAATGATAAACTGAAATTGGCAAGAGAGGTTTCAAGATTGGAAAATGTAAAATAAGAGACAAAATGTAAAATAAGAGATTAACAGCCCCTTGAGAGCGGGCATAATTCCTCCGTTAAATATTTTTCCTAATTACATATTTGAAAAAAGAAAACCGCAGGCCCAAAAAGGTGTCTCTCAGACCAAGTTTTCAAACTGGGGTTTAATATCCAATCTAATTGCAATTCAACTTCCATCAGAAATGTGGTCAATTAGGAAGCTTTTCTTTCTATCAGTGCCAATATGTCTTGTCACCTGTGTCTTCTCCATCTCGTAAAGAAAGAGTGCGGGGGGGGGGGGGGGGCTGGGTGGCTCAATGGGTTAAGCCTCTGCCTTCAGCTCAGGTCATGATCTCAGGGTCCTGGGATCGAGCCCCGAATCGGGCTCTCTGCTCAGCGAGGAGCCTGTTTCCCCCCTCTCTCTCTGCCTGCCTCTCTGCCTACTTGTGATATCTCTCTCTCTCTCTCTCTCTGTAAAATAAACAAACAAACAAATAAATAAATAAGAGTACGTAATCTGCATGATAATACCCCTTGCTACTTCCCCTAGAAAACAGCCTGGTCTGGAATCTGGAACAGTCCTTTTCTTTTTCTTTTTTAAAGGAGAGAGTGAGAGAGAATGAGAGGAGAGAAGGTCAGAGGGAGAAGCAGACTCCCCATGGAGCTGGGAGCCTGATGCAGGAATCGATCCTGGGACTCTGGGATCATGACCTGAGCTGAAGGCAGTTGCTTAACCAGCAGTCCTTTTCTTTTACTAATTACTGTTATGCCCCTACCCTGTTCAATAAAATCTTTCCATTTTGTACAATTCCTGGGAATGCTTCTCTATTTGCTAGATGTGGTGCTGCTGAGTCAACATTTAGCAAAGCGAATTAGATCTTCAAATTCACTTGGTTGAATTTTACTTTTTAACATGCAAAAATAAGTACTTACTGCCAAAATATAGGAAAATTCTAAGTATAAAGAAGAAAATAAATATCAACTGTAGTCTAAATATTGAGGGATAACCATTTTAACATTTTGGCTAATATTTCTCCAAAACTGTGTTTTGTATGCAGTAAGTGATTCATTTCTCAAGACACCAGACACCCTTAAATTTTAAAACCAAATAGATCCGTTCAAATTCTACTCTTAACACTAGGTAGCTGCTATGAAACATGTGCATGTTAATCAATCTCTGGGCTCACATTCCCTCCCATATCATTGAGGATAATAACTATTTTATAGAGTTATTATGAGGTGTAAGGAAGATGATGTGTATTATTTTGTACATAGTGGATACATAATCATATTGCTATTTTGCTCTTATATTTAAGCTGACTTCTATACCTTTTTCTTGTTTTGAATATGTAGAATTTGAACTAATGGGGCTTTATAGTATTGACCAAGTAAGACAAGTCTGAACAGAGTATTAATATGCAACTGGATTTTATTAGAGAGGCTAGCTACAATGTGTTTACTAAGTTTGAGTTTCCTACAAAGCCCTCAGCCAATCAAATTTTTTCATAGCAAAGGTGAGGTTTTACTTTTTATAACAATTGTTGAATGGCTGATCATCTGAACTACCCCAAGAGATTAAAAAATATGCAAATATAGAAGCTGAACTCATTATTAGTAATATTAACCGTTGGATTTAGTATAAAGAAAATATTATGATAATAGCTGTAACTAGTTGAGCTGAGGATCTCAGGATCTCAGACTCATTGGTTATATGGAAGTATTGAAGTTTTGGTGCCCTAAAGATGTAGAACTTCTTCTTTTATTATTATTATTATTATTATTTATTTTCTCACCATAACGCATACTGTCCCCAATGTTCATTGCCCAGCCACCCCATCCCTCCCACCCCCTCCCTCCAGCAACCCTCAGTTTGTTTCCTGAGAAAGATGGTTTGTCTCCCCCTCTGGTTTCATCTTATTTTGTTTTTCCCTCCCTTCCCCTAAGATCTTCTGTCTTCTCAAATTGCTCATATGAATGAGATCATATAATTGTCTTTCTCTGATTGACTTATTTTGCTTAGCATAATACCCTCTAGTTCCATCCACGTTGTTGTAAATGGCAAGATTTTGTTTTATGATGGCTGTGTAGTATTTATATTTTTATAAATACTATCTATATATATGTATCTATGTATAGATCTATGTATCTATAGATATATCTATGTATACATATATCCATATATCTGTATATCTATACATAGATATACAGATATAGATATATATCTATTTATAGATATATATATATTATCCACTCAAGATGTAGAACTTCTGATGTATATACAGTATTATACCATTTAGCTTATAATTTTTTGGCTATTTATTATGACACATTATAAGTAATTATTTGTTCACAACAAGATATTACACCTTGTACTGAAAGGATGATCTAAGTGTAGGATGATCTAAGTGTATAAAATTTTTGATATTTTATTTTTGTGATTATTCTGTTTTTGGAGCTGAGTTATAAATGAAAAACCTTGTGATGCCATAGGCTTTTATATTAAAATGTTTTGGTTGGATATTTTCCTTTTAAAATAAAATCTCTAAAAAATTTAAATTAAAAAAAAAGCTTTACCCCAAGGCTACTTCATTGAAGTTCCAGATGATGCCTATGAGAAATCTTCAGCTATTTCATTATAGGATAATAAATTAGCTGAATTTCTTGTAATTAAATAATTGAAGATGAGGAAGCCTATTAGTATTGTAGCTAGCCTCTGTAAAAATTTTTAGATAATTTTTCAGGTATTTTTGTATTTATCCACATCCCCTTCACCTTTATCTTATTAATATTTATTCCATGTATATTTTTAATGATGTAATGTTTAAATTTCTTATTCATTTATACCATCAGTCATTGCATAATTTATAAGCACTATTTTATGTCCAAAAATAACATATTCCTAAATAAAATGGCTCACATTCTGCCCCATCTCCATTATTTTTAGTCTGTCCCATTGCCCTGCTCTACTTGTGCTCATAGTACTTCTTAGCATGTGATCTTTTATAAAGTATATGTTTATGTGCTCTTTTTTTTTTTTTTTAAGATTTTATTTATTCATTTGACAGACAGAGATCACAAGTAGGCAGAGAAGTAGGTGGGGGTGGGGGCAGGCCCCCTGCAGAGCAGAGAGCTCGATGCTGACTGATCCCAGGACCCCAGGACCACGACCCAGCCAAAGGCAGAGGCTTTAACCCACTGAGCCACCCAGGCGCCCCTGCTTATGTGCTCTTAAAACAGATTAAAACTCCATGAAGGCAGGGACTTTGACTTGTTACAACTTCATCCTGGCTTCAGGAGCAGTGCCTTTTATATATCAAACATTCAAGAGTATATATGGACTGTCTGAAAGAATGATCTCATAGTGGAAAAATGCATCTCTTTCTAGCAAGAGTGGTATATGTAAGTTTTAGTTAGTTATAGTTATTTAGGTTGACAGGGGTGATAGAGGAACTCAAGGAAAATTTTGCCTTCTTCACACGCAAAAAGGGCTAGGGGATGACACTTAAAATTCTGAAGTTAGGACTTCGGGTCAATCACTATTCAATAAGAGTAGAGGGAAGAAGTTGAATTCTGCTGCCACCACCCTTGGTCACAGTGGTCTAGGAGGCTATATGATTTCCTTTAGAGCTCTTGGTTACAGTGAGAAGCAGGAGGATGCTTAAGTACTCTGAGGGGTGCTGTTTTGTACAGCTTTCAAACTGTAGAGGGGTAGGAAAATTAGGTCACACCTCATGAAAATTAAATAACCAAACATTCTGCATAGTTTAATAGTACCCTAGTTTTCCTACTGCTATATTTCTTTTTACCTATAAGTAGAAATTTCTATTTTGGTTTAGTATCACAACTGGAGGGTTGTTGTTTTTTGGTTTTTGGTTTTTTTTTTTCTTTATTTTAGAGGAACTGACATGTTTTTTATTCTTATTCCTCAGAATGGATTGTGGAGATGAATATTCCCATAATTCTTTTGACCTACATTGTCTGTTAGATTCATTTCCTGGAGACTTGGAGTTTAAGCAGATCTTCAGTGACATTGATGAACAGATAGAACAAAATGCTACAAGGTAAATACTGCTAATTACTTAAAATAAGTTGGTTTCATATTTCATTCACACATACTTTTACCTAGTCTAGTTTTAGTGTTAAATACTTTTAGATAATTTTAGGTTTAGTATCATTAATTCTCCTGAAAAGAATTGATTAAACCTCCCCCCCCAAGAATTTAACATGATTTTTCTTTATCTGATTAATAATTTTTTTTTAAGATTTTATTTATTTTTTTGAGGGAAAGAGAGAGAGAGCACAGGCGCACACACACACACACGATGGGTGGGGCAGAGAGAGAAGCAGGGAGCCCCTCTCTATCTCAGAATCCTGGGATCACCACTTGAGCCAAAGGTGGACACTTAACCAACTGCTTAGTACTTTAATAAGACTCAAAACTTTAGGCACTGCTTTCAAATAGGTAAATTAAAGTTTATTGAATCTCTATTAATTTCTTAGAGTTTACCAATATTGATGGCCTGGATTTTCATTAATATGCTTAGCATTATGCATCCTCACTTGAAAGATAAGCATAGAAATTAAAAATTTGAAATTAAGGTGTTAAAATAAAATGGTTTAGTATAAGGCCATGGATTTCTTGAGTTGTTGAAAACAGAACATGAAAAATATATTATTTTTATGTAACATTTGTCATTGTATGTTCCTTTTTCACTCGGAAGGCTAGAGACCCCATAGAGAATTGCTATGCAAGGTTAGTCTTCATCACCTGCTCCTAAAGTTAGTGCTACCAAACACTAAGGGTGGCAAGGACAGCTAAGGAGTTTGCCATTCGTAAAAGGGGTTTTTTTGTTGTTGTTGTTGTTTTAAAGATTTTATTTATTTATTTGACAGAGCGAGATCACATGCAGGCAGAGAGGCAGGCAGAGAGAGAGGGGGAAGCAGGCTCCCTGCTGAGCAAAGAGCCCGATGTGGGGCTCGATCCCAAGACTCTGGGATCATGACCTGAGCCGAAAGCAGAGGCTTTAACCCACTGAGCCACCCAGGCACCCCCATATATGTTTTTTGACAGAAAGGACTTTGTCTTTATATGTTTGTGGATCTTAGAGTCAGTCAAGGCAGTTCACTTATTTGAATCCTTTTAGTTAAATGTTCTAATAAGTCACCTCATGTAGATTATAAATATGCAAACTACAGTAAAAATTTCTAGTGTAGAATGATTCATAGCATTTCCTTTTTTAAAATTTAAGGACTAGTTGTATTGAATTGTCAAAGAAACTAAACCAAGCAAGTGAAATGTTCCTGTGATTTCTTTTCCTTAATGTTTTATTTAAGAATGCAGTCAATTTTTTGTCATAACAAAGGGCATAAATAACTTAAATTCAAAAGAAAACATAATGTTGGGGAATTATAATTAAAAACAAAATCTCCCATCCCAGATATTCTCTCCAAAAAGGCAGAAGAGAACAAAAACACTGCTGTTATTCAACAGGCATTAAACTAGGGTGCAGTGCTTAACACAGGCATTCTGCTAAGAGAATGCAAAGACAGAGCTGGGAATCTCATCCCTTTATATAAGCCAGTAGGTACAACTCATTACAAACGTGGTTTCAAGCTAAGTGATAGTTAGGCTTCAAGTGGAGGATTTGGTAGCACATTTACATGCATAGGTCATCATAACTTTACCTGGTTAAAGGATACCTGTGTTAGCTAATTGCTTTTATCCCGAGAAGAAACACACTTCTCATATCCTCATGACAAGATATGATTTTGTAGCTTGGAACAAAGCATGTACTGAAGTTAGGCTCCTATTCTTGGGTAGGAACTCAGAGCCAGGGAACCGTCTCCCTTGGTTGTTTGCATTTTGAAAAGATGGCTTTCAGGTTCTTAGGAAATATAGTTCTGGCTGAGAAAGCTAATGAAAGGTCTCTCTAGTCTTTCAAGGGACACATTTCATAGAGTTGAAAAAATTCTTAAAATTACAGATTTCTAAGATACTTTAAGAAAAAGGAAGAAAGAGAAGTTTGTTCCCTTATTTTCAACAGGGAGAATTAAGCCTCTTATTTTGAATTTGCATTTGCATTGCCTATATATACACATATATATGTATATATATATGCACACACACGTACATACATACACATGTGTGTTTATGTATGTTTTTATAAAGATGGCATATATATGATTTAACATACTATAGCCTATGTATTATAATTTATATGTAAATATAAATAACTGTATTAAACTTTAGTGAAATTGCATATTTATATAATTTATATATTATATATTAATATATTTTATGGCACAATTCTTAACCCAAAGAAACTTATAAATGAAAGTAATACTAGCTTAAATATATTTACAAGTCATTTATCTAAATTCCAGAAATGGTTATATTAAAACAAATTTTAAATATTTGTTAAGAGGTAACCTGTCTTCATAATAACATTTAGGGTTTTTCAAAACAAAACAAATCACTGAACTCTGACGCTTTTGTTATAGACTGCTTCATTTTTATTTGCTAAACCATCTGTAGTTAATTTCCTGCCCTACCTGGTCAATAAGAAATCATGCTTAGAAGTAAAACAGTGATTAAAATATTGTATTTTGCATTCATAAGTTGTTATTTAGGTCAAAACTCAGATGTTATTAAAAAGAAAATATGACATGGAATATAAGGATATAATTTTTAAATTAAAAATATTTTATTGCCCATATATTAAAACAAACCTAGAACATAACCACCTCAAGTGACCATTGATCTTCACGAGGGATAAAATAAGGGAGTAGTTGTATGTGCTCTATGCTACATTTAGAATAAAGTCTATTTTTCATCAAATTCAATTATGTTTTTATTATACTCTAGAGAATAAACATAATAGTAGAGGGTATATATATTTTTAAGAATAAAATACTGAATAATAACCATGGTTCAGAAGAATGTAAATCATTTATGCACTCATTTATTGCCTTCTAACAGAATAGCTTTTAGAAAATTGTATGTCATGACGAATCAGTTATGCCACACTTACATTGCAGTAGTTGAATTACCCTTGGCATTTTTGTATTCTAACAGTTCTATTTATCTCTCAATGGTGTACATTGAATAAGTAATGAACATCTGTATGATTTGGGTTTACCAGATACTTTTTAAAGGAAAGAACATTAGTAATTCATTTATAAATATAGTATTTTTCCTTACCCTTGAATTTTTAAAGTTGTATTTCTAGCAGTGACCCTGGATTCTAAGTGTAAATTCCTTCCCTCTTCTTAATATCATCAGGTTTTATGGGCCATAGGGTTTTTTGCCTCCCCAAAGCAGTATTCTCCACAATGAAGTAGAGTGCCCAGAGGTCGGTGAACCTTCCCTTGCCCTTCAAGAGAGGCTGTCCTTCTCTCAGACCATTTTCCCTTTAACATAGTCATTTCCATTCAAGTCAGAGCTGGGTGACGCTTGGGTCTGACTATGGAACTCAGTGATGGTGAATCATTTACTTCTAATACATATCAGAATTGGTAAGGTAACAGGAAGGTAAATAACCTGCCAAAGAGGGGTACTATGTATGTTGTAGCCACAAACTCAACTTAGTTCTGTAACTGAAAACTGCACATGGCATTGAAATATATTTTGAGCTAAATGGAACTTAATAGTTGAACAAGATACTGAGGTGTATAAGTTTTACTAGGATCACTATATGACATAGAATGATTTTCTCTTAATGTTCAGTTAGATAAAATTATATCTTTAAAATTTTATTTTACCTTTTTATTTTCTAAAGTTTATTTTTTTAAGATTTTATTTAAAGTTTATTTATTTTAAGATTTTATTTATTTATTTGAAAAATAGAGCACAAGCCGGGGGAGGAGCAGAGACAGAGGCAGAGGGAGAAGTAGACTCCACTCTGAGCAGTGAGCCCAATGTGGGGCTTCATCCCAGGAGCCTGGGATCATGACCTGAGCCAAAAGCAGACACTGAACTGACAGTGCCACCCAGGTGCCCCTCTGTTTTCTAAATATAGACAGTCTATGGGTGTCCCTCAAGACCTAAATTTTCCTGCTATTGGTACAGGATTACTGACCCCTCTTTTTTTAACCCAAAGAAAGAATAGAAAGTGTTATGGATAAGACTTGTCTTAATCCAGGAGATGGGGGCAAGGATGAGAGGCATGAAATTGTCACAGAACATTGGATACATGGTTTCTATAAATTTGATCATGCTTATTTACAGAGGATACATATTCCATAGATTACATTTACTTTTCACATAATGCTTATTTTTGTGTGTATTTATATATGAAATTGGGGGGGGTGGTTTCCACATGATGGCCTAAGTTATGAACCAAAAGAAATCTTCAGATAAACTATCAACTT
Source organism: Mustela lutreola (assembly GCF_030435805.1). Lineage (NCBI taxonomy): Eukaryota > Metazoa > Chordata > Mammalia > Carnivora > Mustelidae > Mustela > Mustela lutreola. The sequence goes on along the minus strand of NC_081294.1, from coordinate 119,519,937 downwards.
AGAGCTTGTCATGGTAGAACCATGCCAGTGGACACACACATTCACATTATTTTATGGCCATACCAAATTATATAAAATGAAAATTAGTCATTTCAGACTGAGCGGAGTTTGATTATTTCTGGCAGTATTTTGGCATTTATTTAGTAATAACAAGAGGATACAAATTTAATAGGTTTTTTTAAAGATTATATTTATTTATTTGACTGACAGATATTACAAGTTGGCCGAGAGGCAGGCAGAGAGAGAGGAAGGGAAACAGTCTTCTTGCTGAGCAGAGAGCCTGATGCAGGGTTCGATCCCAGGACCCTGGGATCATGACCTGAGCTGAAGGCAGAGGCTTTAACCCACTGAGCCACCCCGGGGTCCCGCAAATTAATACTTTTTAAACTTCGGTGTGTGTACTTCTCTTTTGTGTTCTCCATTCTTTTCTATTTCATCTGATAGAATTCCTACCTCTTCTCCTAAATTATTGGACATGAGTAGGCTACATGGAAAGAAACCTGGAAGGTTTCCCCATCTATCCTTGAAACCAAAGTAAGACTTAAATAGGCACTTTCCAATTTCCCCTACCTGGGCCCTCCTCACTACTCTTGTCCTCCTCAGGACTGATCATGCTTCCAGGAAGACAGCTAGCAGCCTGGGCCTCAGCAGCTCAGCAGCCTTAGACTTTGCCTCACCCCATTTACATTTTCTACTTTTTACATGTATGCAGACCTCCCACTGGAGCTTTCCACTTGCCGTCCTGTGATACATGCAGGTAGAAGTGGAGGTAAGGGAGAAGGTGAGGGGTCATCCCGTGTTTCATGGTGGCCTATGGAGCCACTTTCTTCTCATCATTTTCTGTCACTACTAGCTCTACAATTTGAATGTCTGTGGTGTTCCTGACTCTTTTCTCCATAGTCCTGTGTTGTGTTCCCTCAATGTCTGCTTTAGGAGGCTGAGTAGTAGGGTAAATTTGGGGGCCAGTAGTGCCATTAGATGATTATTAAATGATTGTTTCAACCAATACTTGTATTATAAGTGTTTGACATTATTTTAAAGTGTAATTTTTATTTTTGTATGTGTTAGCTTCATCCGTTCTTGCTCAAATATGTGTAAGGCAATAACAAATGTTTATTTGAGGATATTTTTAAAGAATATTATTACAATGATTTTTCCATGGGAAATAAAGGGAAGCAAGTGTCTGCCTGTTTATAAATGTGAATAATAGTATACTAAAAATTCACACCTGGTAAGATTGGGCCAACCATATTTAGGCCATTGTTTCCCAGGAAGGATGGTAGTTAATTGGCCCTTGGGAAGGATTCACTTTTAAGGTAAAAACCAGGGGTGCTTGGTGAAGTCCTGGCCCAGCTCTGAGAGGAAGAAGGAGATACTAGGAAGGAAGAAAGATACTAAAAGAGAACTGAATGATGATAATGAGATGCGCATGCTGTGGCTGGCTCATCTTTCCTCTTACATAGTTAATATCTCGAGATCTAACCCAACCATGCCAGTTTTCCTTGGAAAAGAGCCTCCTTGGGGATTTAGCAGAGACAGCACTTTGTCTAAAGAGTCACCAAGAGGAGCAACTGACTGGCTCAGTAAGAGGAGCGTGCAACTCTTAATCTCAGGGTCATGAGTTTGGGCCCCAAGCTGGGTGTAGAGATGACTTTAATAAATAAACTTAAATTAAAAAAGAGTCACTAGGGGTGTCTGGGTGGCTCAGTGGGTTAAGCCTCTGCCTTCTGCTCAGGTCATGATCCCAGGTTCCTGGGATCGAGCCCTGCGTCAAGCTCTCTGCTCAGCAGGGAGCCTGCTTCCCCCTCTCTCTCTGCCTGCCTCTCTGCCTACTTGTGATCTCTGCCAAATTAATAAATAAATAAAATCTTTAAAAAAAAAAAAAGGAGTCACTAACATCATAGCGTTTTCTAATCACAGTTCTAATTCTAGAGTGTCATGACTAAAAATATCCTTTCTTTGGGATGGTATGGGAGCTGAGGGGTGGGTGGAGGGAATTTGAAAGCTGGGACTATTACTTCCTTCATTTTTACTTTAAAGACCTGAACAGTTCAGCACTGCGTAAACAGTCCTGGCACAGAGTAGGTTAGAAGATAGTCAATAAGTGTGTGTTGGGCATGCTTGTCAGGCATCTATTTTATTTGCTGTATCTTTAGCTAGTGTGAAGTTAGGTAAGTAGAATGTGATAGAAGAAGCTGTCATCAAATGCTAGTTTTCTTTTCCATTGACTATTTTTACATTACAAAAGTAAACCATACTACTAGAAAATTTCTGACAGTAGAGAAAGGCATATGTGAGGAAAAGTTCAGCACAGCAGGGCAGAGATGAGGAACAGTACTCCTCTGACCCTCCTAGTTTTATTCTTCACAGGTAACCTATGTTCATAAATTATTGCATAACTATCCAGAAATAGTCTCTGCATAGATATGCGTGTACCCAAAACTATATTACCTTTTTATATAAATGGGAATTAAATGATATACTGCAATTGGATTTTTTTACTTAATATATTTTTAAAATCTCTCCATGTGATTATATCTCATCTTTCAGATTTTACTGGTGTGGATGTGCAGCAATTTATTAAGCCAATTCTCTCTTGATGAACATTACATTATTTGTAGTCTTTCTGCCATTACTTCATACATGCACGCGTGTGTTTATTCTTCCTTCCTTATGAGAGTTTATCTATGAGATAATTTCATAGAATTTGTACACTTAGCTGTTGCAGAGTTGTTTTCTTGCAATGCTAAAACTGTCTTCTCTCCCGTAGGCAGTATGAGAAGGCATGCTGTCTGTCCTGCCTCCTCACAATATGACCGTCAGTGTTCTTACCTTTACTTTGTAAGGTCTTATCAAACCGATTGTCTGGCTTGGAAGTTGGGCGAATACTTCACATCTGAAGTTTTTCCAAAGCACTATAGACTTTTAGGTCAGCATATCCCCTACCTCGGGTCTGAACTTTCTTGAAGCAGTCTAGACCATTCAAGAGCCTCTCTGAACTGCTGTTGTGAGGATTGGTGGTATAAAGCAACAAATAACAGAGGATTCTAACTCAGAAATTTCTTTCTTAATATCTTCCTCATAGAATAAATGAACAAAAGGTGGATTAACAACAGACATGCATCTTGGGAGGCTATTAATATATTTCATATGAGAGATAAGAACAACCTGAACCCAGTCTTTCATAATTAGAATGGAGAGGGGAGGATCTATTTAAGAAAGATTGAAAGAGATAGTGTCAACAGGATTTGGTGTTGAGGATGTTTTTTTCCTTGAAAGTATACTTAAGGACCAAAAACTCTTGGAAATAAAAAAGACAGTTGCTTTAATGTTTAATTTCTTACTGTACTTTCTAGCCATTAAAGTAATTGTTTTATGAATCATTTTCCCAACCTTTTAAAAAACACTATCCAAAAATATATTTGTTTTAAGAAAATAAGTTTTTATTTCATGGCTGACTTATACTTTAATTACACACTAATTTTTATACATCAGCCCTCATCCCCATTAATTATCTGTTAATTCCAGGGAATTTTAGTAATCTAGTTAGATAACCTGGGCTTAACCTAAAAATTGGAAAACTATTTATCTCACAACTATTTCTTTGTGCTTTTAAATATGTAATAGTTGATTACAAAAGCCTTTTCCTTACATTGAATTTATGTTCCTTATATAGTATAAATAAGAGCATCAAAAATAGAAAATTAAAATTTTAATGTTTAGATATCCCATACTATAAAAAGTTCTTAATTTCTCCTATTATACCTCTACCCTGATTTTAAAAATAAAAATTGAAATTCTAACCTTCCTTTTTTTTTTTTAAAGAAATTCTAGCTTTCTATGAGAGCAAATATAAAAGTTTTCTACAACCTTAACATCAAACAGTTCTCATAATTTTTCACTGTGGAACATACTCTTTTTCATTTGAACTGTTTTGTGGTAGAATAATAAGGACTGTGTGTTTTACATTGATCTTAGCCAAAAGGCCAAGAAGCGATGGGGACTGTGTGTTTTAAATCTTGAATACAATAAAATTGGTTTCTAGATTTTATGTCATAAATATTCTCTTCTGTTTTTCTCAGTTCCTTTTCCTGTCTTTGGCTACACCAGGCCTGATAACAATAGACTCTTGTGCTGTTGGTATTGAATGGTGTCTGTGTAACTGTAGGACACCTCAGTCCTTTTGGAAGTAAAATAATGCGTATATACATACACACCTATATACATGCATAAATATACTTGTGACCATAAAAATAAACTCCTATTTTTATTATTCAAATAAATATAGTTTTAAAGTGACATGGCAGTAAGATTAGATGATCGGCCCTAAATTCTCACAAGTCAGGTGTCAGGGAATTCTAAGTACAATGATTCCATTCATTTTCTTTAAAGCATCAATATTCTTGCATATAATCTCCTTTTCTAAAGTTTTCTATACCTCCCACAGACACACTTAGTAGATCCTTTAGCAGATCCCGCCTGTGTCCTCGCATAGCACTGTACACACCTCTTACCAAGTCTTAATGTAAAATAGTTTTTAATTTATAGGTCTGTCCCTCATTAGACAGATTCCTTTAGGGATGGGACCGTGTCTTCTTCACCTTTGGTTCCCGAGTATATATCACAGTACCTGCCACATAGTCAGCATTCAGTTAATGTTTATCGAACATGCCTTTATTCAATAAGTCATTTGTACACTCAAGGTACCCAGGAGTGAATGTTGAATGAGAAAATTACCACAGATATCCTTTAAAAAAAAAAGCATGCTGCATATTGTATTATAAAAATGGTTTTTATAAATTGATTTACACACAGCCTGTCAGTAGTGCATCTACTTGTATACATCGTTAAGTCGGATAATTCAGAGTCATTATAATTGAGCACATTGGGTTCAAATTTATTAAGAAATATTGAGACATAGGAAAAGGCATAAAGTGTATTATGATAAACATTCGTATACCCACCAGCCAGTTTAAGGAATAAAACAGTACCGGTACTGCTAAGGCTCATTACGTACCTGTCCTGTCTCATCCCACTTTCATCTCCACCCTGGATTTCATGATGTTGATCATTAGGGTACATTTCCTTACACTTTAATACCCATGCTTGTAATCCTGAACAAAATGTACTGTTGTATTGCATATTTTCCAACTATTACAGGGATAATATCATACTGTGTATATTCATTTGTACCTTTTTCCCTCAGTATATTTGTTCAATTTATTTGGTTCAGTATATTTGTTCGATTCTTTCATGTTGATAACTGTATTTCTCCTTTATTTTCATGGCTCTATTCCACTTAGTGAATTAACTATTTAATAATTTTCCTGTTGACAGACATGTTAGATGTTTTCAGTGGATAAAGCTAACAAGATGCTTTAGAAACTTCTTGCTAATCCAACTAATGGTGTAAATTTGGGAATTTAAACTATTGAGGGAAGAGATTCTGCATCTATTTTTAGACTACTTACATTTTTAGCCTAATGTTTGGGATCGAACAATAAATGTGTTAATTGGATTTCTATTTGTTGAATTATCTTGGTTATTTTCTCATGACTGACCTAGCTTCTAAGGAATATCTGAAGCATCTTACAATTAGTCAGAAGACACTTAAACCAGAATAAAGACAAGTATCAGGTTATTTCAGAAAACCTAGACTAGGATCTTGTATCATCTACCTCTAAAGTTAATAGACCTCCTCTCACCCAAAATTACTATGCCCATCAGCATTATTGCCACTACACATATATGAAAATAAAGTTACCTTTTTGATGTTGAAAATTAATTTTGAACTTAACTTTGACCTCAATTAAGAAAGATAAATTGTCAGGTAACATACCAAACTGACTTTGATCTTAAATTTTGAAGATAATACCTTTGTAATAGTAATCGGGCAATAACTCTCTAGACTTCAAACTCCTGCTCTTTTAGAGCAAGGTGTATAGACAGTGTGGTGGATGGCAGAATGACAAGATATTTAGCCAAAAAAAACAAAATCAGAAGTTCCGACATTGAAAATTTTGTGACAAAAATCTGAGATTTTAAAAGTCAGCTCAACTGTCTTAGTTTGTGTTGGCGAGGGAGGTTGTCTGAAATGCAACTGCTCAGTCCCTTTATCAGTGTTTGAACAAATTACTAAAAATATCTAACCCTCTGAAGGCTTTACCCTATTTATAAGTTGTAGTTACTGGCCTCTACCCAGATTCAGATGTTAAAGATTAGCCTAAAAGCTGAGTCCTGATTGAAAGAGATTTAGGTAGACACAGCACTGAGCCTTTCCAATTCACATTGCTGTAATCTATTAGGTTTCCCTGAATGAGCCACATGAGGATGCTGTAATAAAAACCTTTGATAAAGGGTCCCTCGAGTCAAGGTGTATCATGTTTCTCAGTGCATAGATATGCTTACATACGTTAAAAAAATATATGCCAATCTCAAGTCAGACTTAGAACTGGTATTCTTGAATAAGACTGTCCCATCAGGAAATTGCGTGGACTGTAGCCTAAGTAGGTATTATTTTTCTTTTAAGTTCTTTGTTTTCATGAAAAGGCTCTTTGATTCTCAGAATGTATTTGTTTCAAGGTAATTCATTTTGAATTCACTCATGCTCAGAAGTCTCCTGAAAAGCCTTCCTTAAAGTTTACAGTGTATGTTTTATAGGCAACTCACACCTGATGAATTTTGAAGAGTCATTCATATGACATCAGTTTTAATAATCAGAACTTAGTTTTCAAAGCTTAAATAATTCTGTCACATGGAATATATAATTTAATAGCAATGATATTTTCAAAACTGTAGTAGGCTTTTTAGCAACAGATATTTCTTAATACCATTAAGGAGCAAATGCATAGCTGTCAATTTTGGATGAGGGCATTCAGCTTCAAAAGAATTTTCCTGTTTATAAGCTTTCTTGCAGTTTAGATATGCTGCCATCAGGTGGTAGTAATATGTCATATCCATGTAGCTCCACAGATTACAGGCTGCTTAAGGTCACCAGTTTACCCCACAAAGATTCATGACCATGAATCCACAGATTTTCATATGCAAATTAAAATAACATAATATATCCATTTTGTATCAGAATTAAGGTTACTTTGTATATAATTTTTAAAACAGATATGTATTGGAAGATTCAACTGGGCAAGTTTTTTCTGTTCTTATTTATTTATTTTATTTTTTAGTAAGAGTATTATATACCTTCTAAAAATTTGGAAAATTATACAAGAGTAAAATTTAAAACATATTTCATTACCCAAGGATAATTGCTACTAACCTTTTGTTTCATTTCCTTCCAGTCTTTTTTTTTTTTTAATGTGCAATGTTAAGTATGCTTTTGTTTTTGCTTTTTGGAGTGGAGTTCTATAGCAAGATAAGATACTTGGCTGTCGTTAACAGTGTACATTCAATGTGTACCTGTTTTTTACAATTTTTGAAAATATAAGGCTTTTGTGACTGCTTTGTGACATTTTAATGTTCCATTGATCAAAGTTTTCCATAATTTATATAGTTATTCACCTATTGGTAGACAATGTATGTTTATGATCATCAGTCATCAAGATTATTTTTAGAGTATTTTATCTCTGAGGTACCTGGGTGGCTCAGTGGGTTAGGCCTCTGCCTTCAGCTCAGGTCATGATCTCAGGGTCCTAGGATCGAGCCCCGCATAGGGCTCTCGCTCAGCAGGGAGTGTGCTGCCCCCCTCCTCCCGCCTCTCTGCCTACTTGTGATTTCTGTCCGTCAAATAAATAAATAAAGTCTTAAAAAAAAAAAAGAGTATTTTATCTCTGCTTTCCAGCTATTGCCAGTTGAGAGGACCATCATTTTATTGCATCCATGCTTGATTTTGTTTTAACGCAGAATGATTTCTAATTCATCTCAGAGTAGCTAGATATTTTATATTTCCTCCATTGTATTTGAAAGGAAACTGCCAGGAAATCTGAGCATTCCGTTTTCAATTATGAATGAAAATATGTAGTCTTTTTGTTATTGTTTTTATGTCATAAAAAATTTTTATAATTTTCTAAATTGTGTGCAACCAGGTAATACATATAAACAGGGCCTGTAATGTTAGAACCATTACCTATTTCCTACCAAAATAATTTTTTCTTTTCTCTTTTATAGCATAGAACATTGCATTAAGGAAATACAGTATGAAGTTAACAAACAGTGTCCAGATGTGCAACTGCGAACAACAACTGACTGCCTTGAATGGCTAGATAACTATAATTATAATCCATCCAAGTCACCGTCCATTCCCCATGGAGATTTGATAAAATTCCTCAAAACACTGGTAAAAAAAATTCATGATCTTGTTTTATAGCAAAGTGGGGTGGGTAAACAGGAATATTGTTCTTCAGTTTTTATATGTAAATATGTAAATATTTATTTTAGTCCATGTTGCCCTGCCGTATCTAGGGGCTGGGCTTTTGTTTTGTTTATATATCCCCAGTAGAATCTAGTGGGCTGTTGTCTTTACTTTTTATAATGAGCTATATCAATAAAATGTAGTTTTATAGAAATGGAGATTAAATATTCTAATTCCAGAGTGTGTTGATTGATATGTACCATACACATTGTCTACCAGAAAAGTTTGTATTTATTGTGTTTTCTGTCCTTCACAACTACTCCTTTTCTCTGTGCTTATTGTTAAGTATAAAAAGATCACCACTGATTATATGTTTTAAGTCTTCTTGTCTATCATTCCCTGCTTTCCCAAGCTGCCGGCATACCCAGTTTTGTTTTGTTTTTTTTCCAATCAAGTCAATAATTTCTACAAGACTACTCTTAATTGATGGAGAGCTACTACATGGGTCATTCTTTGATACTTCCCACTCTCTACTGAGGGATGTGTTAGTAGCCTTCAGTGGAAACGCTTCTTCATTACACCTGCATCTACGAGGGGTAGCTAGCTTACAACAACAGTTTCCCAGAGAAGCAGCACAATTGTTAGAAAGCAGTAGGCCTGTAGCTATGGTTTTAATTTAATTTGAGGGGAAAAAGTTTTTGTCTAAACATCAAACATTGACAAAGGCAGATGTGGAAAATATCTTGAGGTTGTAGATGGCTGAGGATGACAGAATCAGATGGAACATTCTTGGCTATCGTTATTATTGCAGATGTCTCTTTAATGTTTGCAAAGTAATAAAAGGAAGAGAAAGGAAGACTGTGCGCCCTGAAGCCTTATTCTTTCAAGAAAATCCTCTCACCCATTATCTCTTGAAGGTGCAGCCCTGAAGAATAAATATGGATATAGTTATTCCTTTAATTTCTATTAAGAGCCATGTGTATTGAATTTCATTAATATTGATGTAATAATGCTTTCTCATTTAATTAAAAGCAAAAGCTTTTAATTATCTTTTAATCTGTCACACATAAGTCATTCTCTATTCACTGCAGGGCAAAGGCCGCTTTAGTTTTGCTCAAATTCATTAGACTGATAGGGTTGTTCCAGACCTAGGTTTTCTTACATAATTGATCATGTTATTTTGAGGAAAAGAACCACATTATTAAAACAGATTCAGATTAAACCAACCTTATTATCAAGTTTTCACATGCTAAAAGTGTCAATCTTAACAGTCATTTTTCATAGCTCTCTTTTTTTAATAGAAACATTTTTATTTATTAATTATATAAGTACTTAAGAGATCATCATTATGGCACTTTTACTGACATTATTCTTAAATTTAAGTAGTCATAGTAAACACATGTCTTAAACTTTTGTAACCTATTATTCTTTAAATCTTGCTTGATCAAATATTTACAGTTTTAGTCTGATTTTTAAAAAACGAAGATAGAGACACAAATATGACTTGGTTGTTTCATAATATTTACCATAATGCTGGCGTTCTGAATTCTATATAAGGACATTTCTTTTCCAGAAGTGCCAAGATAGCTAAATGGAGGGGGATGAGAGAGGGAAGGAGAGAGAGAAAGTTTCGGAAAGATCAGTGCACTTTGTGGCTGTCTGGAGTCTAGTAGAAAGAACATGGATGAGAAGAAGGAAACCAGGGATTCATTCTTGGTTTTGTGCTTAATGTACATGACATTTGGAAGGTAGCTTAAACATGTTGCACATTAGTGTCTGTATCTGTAAATTGAGTTTTTAAATATCTATGTCACAGAGTTTTTATTATGAATAAGCCAGAGACTTGTTAGGAGAGTGCTTTTTATATAATAAGATACTATATAGATACTGGATATTATTTATTATAGATAGAATATTAAAATGGACATGACAGTGCTTAGAATGACTTGAGAGCAAATTCCTGGAATTTGCCTAGGAGTTCTTTATAATTCTGAATCACAGATAATACCTCTGATATCTCTGTCAGTAAGAAATTTCAAAGCCAGCCTGATTTTATGCCACCCGAATTTTGCTTCTAGTTTTCTTACAATCAGCTTGTTGCTACTCAGAGAATATGAACTAATTTCAGTATTAGCTGAAAGAGACATAATTAGGAAAGTCAGCATGTAAGGAGAATGTGTGCATGTAATACAAAGTCCAAAAAGAAAGTAACTTTCTGTCCCTTTACTATTCATAATTATAGCTACCATTGTTTTCTGTCAGCACAGAAAGAATAAAGGAATAATTTCATATCATCTTTTGGGGAAATGATTCTGAGAGTATTTTTCCCCATGTTGATTTAGTTATCTTTTTGGAGAGCACTGAAATATTCTCAGATTAGTTTCCAAGGTAAAATCTTTCTTAACATGGCTCTCAAAAAGGAATTTAAATGAAAGTTAAATTCTTTAAATGTATTAAATTTTATTCCTCAGGATGACTGCTATTAGTAACCTCCAGGCACATACTGTTATTTAAAGGTCTCTATTTTGTATGTTCATTTGGAGTTCTCTAAGAATAGATGTACTCATTCAGGCATGAAGATTTTCTACCAGGAATTACTTAGGGGCATGATCTTGAATTTATTTTGTCTGAGGAATACATTTCAATCGATGTTTGTTGCACATTTCTATTTAGAATTTTTAAGCTGCAGCTCAGGTTATATTGTGAATGGATAACAATGAGGCCTGAAAACTAGACTGTGTTTGGAAAACTAACTGAAAATATAGATCATCACCTGGGTTTACAAAATTTAACAGATCATAAAACTAACCTTCTAAAATACCTGAATCGATTACATTCCAAAGGCAAAAACAAAATAGAACAAGATTTGAAGAGCATTGGTTCTAAATATACCTGAATTATTGTGAAATTGTGGGACTGTAGAAATGGTTTTTTCTTTACTCTTACAGTTAATCCCATTTCTAATGTTGTAATTTACTTTTATTAGCAAGATTTGCTGAAGAGTGAACTAAATCAAGAAGAAATGATACTGGATTTACTTTGGGACCTCTCCTGCCAGAGCAGCATTTCATTCCCATCACTGCTAAGTGGAGCATCTTTCCATTTCCTCTCTAGGACTTCTCTTCATTCTGTCGAAGATTATTCCTCTATGGATGTAATGTCTATATGGGATAATATCAGACTACAGCTCCGGCGCTTCTTAGTGAACAGATTACAAAGCCTTAATGAAATAAGCCATTCACAGCACAAGATTTGGTTGAAAACTCAGTGCATACAGCAACTCTTGTTTCTTTATCCAGAATCAGAAGTTATAGTCAAGTACCAAAGCATACAGAATAAACTGTTGGTTAAACTGCTGCAGAACTATTTTCCTTCTTACAGCAGAGAATCAAATTTAGACGACATGGTTCATGGATACCAAAGTACAATGCTTAAGTTATATTCGATGATAAAAGAGGATTTTAACACACTACATGAAATTTTAGCTCCAACCTCAACAGTGAAATTCATTAAAGAAACTTACCTGGATACTGTTACAGAAGAAATGGAAAAATTTCTTGAAAGTTTTTGTGAGCTGCAGTTTGAAGAAAGTGCTGTCCCCGTGATTAGAACAAGCAAGAGCTCCAGCAGGCATAGAGGAGCAGTGCATGCTTTGGGTTAGTGAGCTTTTAAATTTGTTTGGTTCAATTTAAGCCTTTTGATATCTTTAATTCTCTAACATTTTTCTTTTTGATGAAACTTAATTGCAAACTTGAAATCAGAAAATAAATGTTACGTAATTTTTGCAGTGCACATTTCTTCTGCATTTCTTTTTCTGTAAGTACACTAGTAGAAGAGCTTTTTTTCCCCTGTTATTTGAATTATTAAAGATGCTGAAAAACATAAGCCAAAAGTTTGCCAATAAAAGTTTTGGTGTTTTTGATTGCATGAGTTACCCAGTGAAATTGTATGTATATATGAATATATCCACCAATATTCATATATATGTAACAGAGAGGATAGTTTTTAATTAATTGTAACTTCCAAAGCTGAAACCTTATTAGGGAAAAATAATTGCTAGAAATATGTTGAAATTTGCATGAACTGAAATTGGAAGTCTAGATTTGTATTCCTTTAGTCAGCCAATTCCAATAAAGAGCTATTATGAAATGGCAGCTATATTATTAAAATTGCTGGTAGATATAACATTTTAGCTATAAATGATTTTAGAGGAACTTCTCTAGTATTATTTCTATAAGAATATACACAAAGCAAAAGTGATTTGAAAGTTTCTAATTTTATTTAAAAGATAAAGGAAAAAAGAAAGAAACTCTTGTGATATAATAAAATTTCTCCTGTCACCATTTTAATTTCCTACTAATGGAGAAAAATCAAGGTAGGAAATAATATTTTTGAAAATTATTAGTCATGCTTTTATGTAAAATCTCTGAGGCATACTTCTAAATAGGTGCATAAGCTGTATTTTTAAGTATTTGAAAATTATCACTTGGTGAATTGCTATCTTTGAATTTATGATCACTTTATAAATATTTCCATAGCTCACTATAGTTTTACATACCTTTCTTAATAAAATGCCAGAATACCAAAATACTAGGATACATGAATTTTCAAACAGCTTGTTATTTTCTTTTATATTTTTTATTTTCCTCTGGAAACTATATCACATCACAGAACAGACATGCATCAGCCAATTTTAGGTTATGGCAGAATACAAAGTTAATTTAGGAACATTACAATTTTGCTCAAAGCAAATAGATTTTCATTTTAATTGTTACATAAATTTTAAATGCATTTCATGAGTATACTTATTTTCTAATATAGTCTCTAAAAGAATTCCTGCTTACTTGTAAAGTGTTTTCAACATGAAAGTTTTATATATGCTAAATATAGTTTATAACAGAAGAAAAGATCCATATGGTTGAAAATATGTGTAAGTTGCTATGGAGTCTTTAGGGCTGATATTGAGGTGTTTTCTCATTCGTGAGAGAAAACTATGTGTGTAGGCTTTAACACCAAAATTTGAAACATTTTCTACAAGTCTAGGTGCACTGATCTTTCTCAAGCTCATTTATCTAAACGTTGGTATGAATCACTTGTTAAATGAATGCTTTCCATATGCCAGCACTGTGCCATATACATTCTTTTTCTTACTACCCTAATTTCATAAACGAAGAAAGAAGCTTAGAAACATTAACTTGCCCTGGGTCATGTTGTACAGAATCAGGATTCATATGTAGGTCATTATGTCTCCAAGACCAATGAATTTAATTATCATGGTAGTGGACCTTGTCTTAAGGCGTAGAATAAAGTGCTTTGTCACTTGCAAAAGAAATTTCAAACAGCATTTTCAGACTACCAGAAAATCAATTCAGTTCAGCTTTATTGTGCACCTACCACAGGCAAGGGAGTTAGCAGCTACCATTTTTAAGGTACTGAGCTAGACGCGGTAAGGGAAAGAAAACTAAATGAATAACTGCTGTTTTCAAGAACTGCTAAACTAATTCTTAAATGGATCCACCATACTTTCCACTAATATTTGACCCAGTGACCAAATTTTATTTACTAAGGAAATACAGTTTGAGATGAGTGAAATCACATAATAGTATTAATAGTAAATATTAATACAAGTATAATAATTTATATTCCTATTATAATGAAATCTACATTGACTTGAATGGGTTGTACATTATGTTATCTTTAGTATAGATCTGTGTTTTTATGTTCGCCAAGTCTTCCAGTATTTTGCCTGAAACCATAGAAAAGATTTTCATTAGGTAACAATAGCTAACATTAATTGCACCAAACACTGATGTGCATTATCTCACTTACTCCTTCTAACCAACCAACAAAGTAGGTGCCATTATTTGTTATCTCTGTTATACAGTGAGGAAACTAGGCAGAGCGATAATAAGTAATTTGGTCAAGGTTACAGAGTGAAGCCAGGATTCAAACTGAGATTTGTCTGACTGCAGATCCTCTACTCTATTGCTGTGCTCTACTGCCTGAAGGAACAGGATAGAAATAGCTCATTCTATTGAAAACGCTGCTCCTTGGGGCACCTGGGTGGCTCAGTGGGTTAAAGCCTCTGCCTTCCGCTCAGGTCATCATCCCAGGGTTCTGGGATCGAGCCCCACATCAGGCTCTCTGCTCAGGGGGGAGCCTGCTTCCTCCTCTCTCTCTGCCTGCCTCTCTGCCTACTTGTGATCTCTGCCTGTCAAATAAATAAATAAAATCTTTAAAAAACCAAACCCAAACAAACAGACAAAAAACACTGCTCCAGAAGTGCCTGGGTGGCTCTGTTGGTTAAGCGTCTGCCTTCGGCTCAGGTCATGATCCCAGGGTTCTGGGATCGAGCCCTGCATTGGGCTCCCTCGGTGGAGAGCCTGCTTCCGCCTCTGCCTGCTGCTCTGCCTACTTGTACTCTCTATCTTTCTGTCAAGTAAATAAATAAAATCTTAAAACAAAACAAAATACTGCTCTGAATCCTCTGTATTGTTAACTCTACTTTAGTGTAGTCATTGTTTTACTTTTCTCAAAATTATCCCACCTTCTTCTCATCTGATGACTATGTAATACCAGTTTGAAAGTGTCCTGCTTATGATTCCTGTAATCTACAGATGTATCTTTAGCAGTTCGGGTGTGTGTAGGACCTTTTTTCTTCCAGCTTTATTGAGATATAACTGACATTTAACAATGTAAATTTGAAATGTACAATGTATTGATTGGATATGCATTTTTAAATTTATTTTTAATTTTTATATATTTTTAAATTTTTTATAAACATATAATGTATTTCTATCCCCAGGAGTACAGGTCTGTGAATCACCAGGTTTACACACTTCACAGCACTCACCATAGCACATACCCTCCCCAATATCCATAACCCTACCCCCCTCTCCCAAACCCCCTCCCCCCAGCAACCCTCAGTTTTTTTTATGAGATTGAGTCACTTATGCTTTGTCTCCCTCCCAATCCCATCTTGTTTCATTCATTCTTCTCCTACCCTCTGAACCCCCCATGTTGCATCTCCACTTCCTCATATCAGGGAGATCATATGATAGTTGTCTTTCTCCGCTTGACTTATTTCGCTAAGCATGATACCCTCTAGTTCCATCAACGTTGTCGCAAATGGCAAGATTTCATTTCTTTTGATGGCTGCATTGTATTCCATTGTGTATATATACCACCTCTTCTTTATCCATTCATCTGTTGATGGACATCTAGGTTCTTTCCATAGTTTGGCTATTGTAGACATTGCTGCTATAAACATTCGGGTGCATGTGCCCCTTTGGATCACTACGTTTGTATCTTTAGGGTAAATACCTAGTAGTACAATTGCTGGGTCATAGAGTAGTTCTATTTTCAACATTTTGAGGAACCTCCAAGCTGTTTTCCAGAGTGGTTGCACCAGCTTGCATCCCCACCAAAAGTGTAGGAGGGTTCCCCTTTCTCCACATCCTTGCCAGCATCTGTCATTTCCTGACTGTTAATTTTAGCCATTCTGACTAGTGTGAGGTGATATCTCATTGTGGTTTTGATTTGTATTTCCCTGATGCCGAGTGATGTGGAGCACTTTTTCATGTGTCTGTTGGCATCTGGATGTCTTCTTTGTAGAAATGTCTGTTCATGTCTTCTGCCCATTTCTTGATTGGATTATTTGTTCTTTAGGTGTTGAGTTTTCAAAATTCTTTATAGATTTTGGACACTAGCCCTTTATCTGATATGTCATTTGCAGTATCTTCTCCCATTCTGTCAGTAGTCTTTTGGTTTTGTTAACTGTTTCCTTTGCTGTGCAAAAGCTTTTGATTTTGATGAAATCCCAATAGTTCATTTTTGTCCTTGCTTCCCTTGCCTTTGGCGATGTTCCTTAGAAGATGTTGTGCGGCTGAGGTCGAAGAGGGTGTTGCCTGTGTTCTCCTCAAGGATTTTGATGGATTCCTTTCTCACATTGAGGTCCTTCATCCATTTTGAGTCTATTTTCATGTGTGGTGTAAGGAAATGGTCCAATTTCATTTTTCTGCATGTGGCCGTCCAATTTTCCCAACACCATTTATTGAGGCGTTCTTTTTTCCATTGGACATTCTTTCCTGCTTTGTTGAAGATTAGTTGACCATAGAGTTGAGGGTCTAGTTCTGGGCTCTCTATTCTGCTCCAATGATCTATTTGTCCGTTTTTGTGCCAGTACCATGCTGTCTTGATGACAGCTTTGTGATAGAGCTTGAAGTCCGGAATTGTGATGCCACCAACTTTGGCTTTCTTTTTCAATATTCCTTTGGCTATTCGAGGTGTTTTCTGGTCCCATATAAATTTTAGGGTTATTTGTTCCATTTCTTTGAAAAAAATGGATGGTATTTTGATAGGGATTGCATTAAATGGGTAGATTGCTTTAGGTAGAATAGACATTTTCACAATATTTGTTCTTCCAATCCAGGAGCATGGAACATTTTCCCATTTCTTTGTGTCTTCCTCAATTTCTTTCATGAGTACTTTATAGTTTTCTGAGTATAGATTCTTAGCCTCTTTGGTTAGGTTTATTCCTAGATATCTTATAGTTTTGGATGCAATTGTAAATGGGATGGACTCCTTAATTTCTCTTTCTTCTGTCTTGTTGTTGGTGTAGAGAAATGCAACTGATTTCTGTGCATTGATTTTATATCCTGACACTTTACTGAATTCCTGTATAATTTCTAGCAGTTTTGGAGTGGAGTCTTTTGGGTTTTCCACATATAGTATCATATCATCTGTGAAGAGTGATAGTTTGACTTCTTCTTTGCCGATTTGGATGTCTTTAATTTCCTTTTGTTGTCTGATTGCTGAGGCTAGGACTTCTGGTACTATGTTGAATAGCAGTGGTTTTAATGGACATCCCTGCCGTGTTCCTGACCTTAGCGGAAAAGCTTCCAGTTTTTCTCCATTGAGAATGATATTTGCAGTGGGTTTTTCATAGATGGCTTTGATAATATTGAGGTATGTGCCCTCTATCCCTACACTTTGAAGAGTTCTGATCAGGAAGGGATGCTGTACTTTGTCAAATGCTTTTTCAGCATCTATTGAGAGTATCATATGGTTCTTGTTCTTTCTTTTATTAATGTATTGTATCACATTGCTTGATTTGGATATGCATATGTTTTTATAAAATCACCACCACCATAGCATTAGTTAATATCTCCATCATGTCACATAATTACCATTACTTTCCTATGGTGGGAATATTTAAGATTACTCTCTTAACAACTTCCAAGTGTATAATATACTATTGTAAGATATATTCATTTGAATCCCTAGAAATTATTAATCTAACTAGAAATCTGTAACCTTTGATTAACATCTTTCCACTTCCCCTTTTCCCCATCCTCTGGTAAACACCATAATACTTCATTTCTATGAATTAATTTTTATTTAGATTTCACATGTTTTATTGTAAAGTATTTGTCTTTTCTCGGAGTTATTTCACTTAGTAGAATACCTTCAGAGTCCCTCCATGTTGTTGAACATTGCAGGATTTCCTTTTTTATCATGATGAACAATATTCCATCATTTACATATATATATATATATATATATATATATATATATATATATATATTTGAAAATTTTTGCTTTTGTTGCTTGTGCTTCTGGTGTCATATCTAAAAAATCATTGCCAAGACCAGTGTCAGTGCTTCCTTCTCAAGGTTTTACAGTTTTACAGAACTTATATTTAAGTCTTTAATCTATTTTGAATTAATTTTTAAGAGTGTTTTAAGATAGGGTACAATTTCATTCTTCTGCATGTGATTATCCAGTGTTCCCAGCACCATTTATTTAATCCTTTCCCCAGTGAATATTCTTGGTTCTCTTGTCAAATACCAGTTGACCAGACACGTGAGAGTTCATTTCTGAGTTCTCTATTTTGTTCCTTGGTCGCTGTGTTTTGATTTTTAGGCCTGCAGTATAGCTTGAAATTGGGAAGTGTGATACCTTTAGCTTTGTTCTTTCTCAAGATTGCTTTGGCTATTTGAATTCTTTGTAGTTCCATACAAATTTGAGGATTATTTTTTTCTATTTCTGTGACAAACCATATTGAAATTTATTTTTAATTTTATTTTTTAAAATAATCTCTACACTCATTATGGGGCTTGAATTCATAAGCCTAAGATCAAGGTTTGCACACTCTACTGACTGAGCAGCCAGTTGCCCCTGCACTGAAAATTCTCATAGAGGTTGCATTGAATCTAGATGGCTCTAGGAAAAATGGAGTTTTAGCAGCTTAAATTCTTTCAATGCATGAACATCCAGTATTTTCCCATTTATTTGTATCTTCTTCAATTTTTTTATTCAAACTCTTACATTTTTCAGTATACATATATTTAACTCAATTGGTTTAATGTATTGCTCAATATTTTATTGTTTTTGGTGCTGTTGTGAGTGGGATTGTTTTATTTCTTTATCAGATATTTCATTGCTAGTATATAGAAATGCAACTGCTTTCTGTATGTTGATTTTATATCCTGAAACTACTGAGTTCATTGATTTTAATTCTAACAGTTTTTTAGTGGAATCTTTAGAATTATTTATATAAGATCATATAATTTGCAAAGACAATTTCACTCTTTTTTTTTTTCCTCATTTGAATCCCTTTTATTTATTTATTTTTTTTCTTGTCTGATTGTCCTGGCTAGGACTTCTAGTATTATGTTGATAAGAGTGGTTAGAATGGGCATCTTTTTGTCCTATTGATCTTAGAGGAAAATGTTTCAGCCTTTTACCTTTGAGTTTGTGGGCTGTGGGCTTGTTATAAATGGTCTTTACTGTGTTGAGGTATGTTCCCTCTACACCAAATTCACTGCAAGTTTTTAATCATGAAAGGATATTGTATTCTGTCAAATGCCTTTTCTGTATCTCCGGAAGTGATCATATGATTTTTATCTTTTATTAATGTGGTGTATCATGTTGGTTGCGTATATTAAAACATCCTGGCATCCTAGATATAAATCCCACTTGGTCATGGTGTATGATCCTTTTAATATGGTGTTAAATTCAGTTTGCTAATAGTCTGTTTAGAATTTTTACATCTATATTCATTGGGAATACTGGCCTGTAATTTTATTTTCATGTAGTGTCCTTATCTGGCTTTAGTATCTGTGTAATGTTTGGCCTTGTTAGCTATGTTTGAGAGTGCTGCTTCTCTTCAGTTTTTAATCAGCTAATTAATGAACTGATGTGCTATCTGTTTCTGCATATACTACTACATACTTGATGAGCTAAGGCTATTTGGATCCACTGAATCCTTAACCGCCTTTGATTTTTCTAGGTAGATTGAGGATTGGTTGTTTTTTCCCCAGAATGATCTATAAACTATTTATGTGTACATATAAATCAATGTATGTTTATATCTGTATTTGTAATATGAATATATAGAGATAACAGTACTTGAGTATCAAAAATAATTACAACTTTTTATTATGTATGTTTTACATATATGATTTCATTTAATCTTTGAACCTTATTCATATTTTAAATGTGAGAAAACTGAGACTATAAAGGTAACTATTTTCCAAGGCCTCACATAATTATTTTCTAAAAGTCCACAGAAAGAGAATTTTGTTGTTTGCAGTTATTTGGTATATTATTTTGATATGTTGCTAAATTCCATGGCAAAAACTGCACTATGGCAACTAGCATAAAAATAATTTACCAGGCACTTTCTTATTTTCTTTTTTATTTTAACATTCCTGTGTTCTACACTCAAATTTTTTGCCTTTCTTTTTTAATTAACAGTGATTCATAACTGACTCATGAGTTGCATGTGCTTATTAACTTAGAAAATGATGAGGCACTTTTTATGCTATTTTATTTGATTTTACCAGCTGGCCTTTCTGGTGGTTTAGTGTTCACCTGAGCACCTCAGAGTAAATTCTGCCTGCAACCATGCAGCTGGGTATTGATTCAAGTTCTCTGGTACATGCATTTAAAATATGGTAACAATCTCTCCAGCCATCTTCCAAAGACAAAGTACCAGGCAGACACTTAATTTATGTTATATAAGTTCATCCCTTGACTTGAATTCCACTTCTTGACATTGTATGGTAACCCTTTTTCTCCTTGATATTCCTCTGATTTTGTAATTTTAATTTCTTTGAGATCATTTGCTACTTTAGTATTATAATACATTTAGAAGTATATAGCTTTGCGTCCCTGCATGCCTCAGCCTTAAGTGTCTGCCTTCTGTTCAGGTCATGATCCCGGGATCCTGGGATCAAGCTCTGCCTCGGACTCCCTGCTCAGCAGGGAATTTGCTTCTCCGTCTGCTGCTCCCCACTTGCCCTCTCTCTCTCTCTGTCAAATAAATAAATAAAATTTTTAAAAAGTTTTAAAATATACAGCTTGTATGTTTTGCAATTTGAAGAATATGATGAAATCATGTTAATATATATATTATTGAATCTTTGTGATTTGATGATCTGTCTAGAAAAGAACCATATTATTTATTTAGATATTCTTTTATAGTGTTTCAAAAATGACATAAGAACCAAGATTTCCTCAATAATTCTTATTTTGTTCATCTGTGTTCTCATAGATTCTCTTATAATTTTTGGAGAAAATTATCAATTATTTTATAACAATTTATGCTATAATAGTGTTGTTTCACCTAATTTATAAGGCTTTAAATTTTCATTTAAAGTCAAGCAACTGGGCGCCTGGGTGGCTCAGTGGGTTAAAGCCTCTGCCTTCAGCTAAGGCATGATCTCAGGGTCCTGGGATCGAGCCCCCACATCGGGCTCTCTGCTCAGCGGGGAGCCTGCTTTCCCCTGCCCCCGCCTGCCTCTCTGTCTACTTGTGATCTCTCTCTCTGTGTCAAATAAATAAATAAAATCTTTAAAAAAATAAATAAAGTCAAGCAACTTTCATAAAGCTAGAAATCCACCTTTTAGCATTTTTATTATGACCTGATAGGTCATTATCTGGGATGTCAGATCCATATTTACTCATGTATGGGTGTCATCCATGTTTCAAAATTGTCCCCTCCTTATATTGAAACATTTTTTATATCTACATTTGGAGTGGTTAATTGATCAAATTACTTTTAGTTTTTAAAATTGTATTTTCTTTATATTTAAGGAAAGTTATTGCCATTTTTCTCCATGTTTGAAAAAAGAGAGGATTTGTTTATGTGTAGTAAATTTCAGGCATATCAATCCTCTGTATTTTATTATGCAATGATACATTAGGAGATTTTATTAATAGGAGAAATTTCCCAGTCCCTGTGTTTCTTACTCTGAATTTTCTCAAGGTTATTGTTAGCTAGAAAAGCAAAGACATAAGAGAATACAACACATGCCTTTGAATATTTGGAAGGTGTCTAAAGATCTATAGTGGGTGCAAGGTTGAAACTAAGTGGCATCTAAGGCCACTTCGCATTCACAGTCCCTTGCTATTTTGTTTAAGGAAGGTAGAGAGAGTGGGAAAAACAGAATCCTTCAAGGGAAGAAAAGATCCTTCAGGGTAAAGAAGACCTTGAAACCAAATAAAGGTAGAAATTCTCGACTAAGGAGGCTCAGATCACAGTTGGAAAGTAGGCCAATGTTAATTCACCCCAGTTTCTCTCATGCTCCTCCACTAGCTCTGATTAGTTGAATGATGAAGATCACTCAGGAAAGATGAAGTATCTTGAGGTCAGCATGCAAAATGTGTACAAAAAGAAGCTTTTGTATGAGTATTGTTAGAGAAGATTCCAAGCCTTCTGGAAGGACACCGCATCTTTTCACCCTGTCATGTGCTCCTGAGGCAGAAATGAAGAGCTTTGTTAAATCTCTAATGACAATTATGCCTTCTAACTCCACACTAGTAGAAGCTGAAATTTCAAATAATACAAAACAGTAACAGGCAAAAAGAATTCAAAAGAGAAAGTAATAGGTTTATTCAGTTATTACAAGTTCCTCTAAAATAACAATAGTCTCAGGTTTCATAGCATCGTTGAATTCTAGAAAATGGTATTGTTGCTCAATTTTTTTTCCCCACTGCTTTATCATGAATACCATTTTTTAATGAAATACTGGTGCATTCCTTATTTACAATGAACTTGGCTCTCAGAAGGTGAAAAATGTACTTACTGGGATTCAAGGGTGGTGGTCCTACATCTTCCTCCCCCTTGTTTTGTGGCCTTAGGTAAGTTATTTAACCTTTTCAAATTGTTGCAATAGATAAAATTAAAGGGTTATATTAGGTGGTGTCTAAACTCTCCATTTTCTCTGACTGTGTGTCATGGAAATTATTCCACACCCAGATTTTATACCTATAGTTTGTCGCTGGAAGCTGCCACATTTATTTCCCTACTGACAGTACAGATGTGTTAACTGGCTAAGGATATGATTTTGTTTGCCACAAAAGCAGATACAAAAACTTGTTTTAGATATTTATCTATGTGATTTTTCTTCCTCAAGTGAAACGTGAGAATAACAATACAAAAACTGCCCACCTCCTATGTTTGTATTTTTTTGTCTGGACGGAATGGTGAAGAGGGCAGTAGGTAGTTTAAGCAAAAAGAAGTAGAGTTCTCTTCTTCCAGCTAACATCTGAAGCTATTCCTAGTAATTATTTTGGGGGTTTCCCCTTTGATTCCACAATCAAGTGTTTTTATTTGTTTTATTTTTAGTTTCTTTTATTGCTTTATTTATTTCAGGGGCATTTTTAGTCAGATAATTGAAAATTAAGATCACAGACAAGAACTGGAAATGCAATTATTATTCTGTACTGTCGATTAAAAAAAAAATCTCTATGCCTTTTTTCTGGCATGTATTTAAAGCAGACAAGACAGGGATTTAATAATGACTTGCGTGTGTGTGTGGTGGTAGGGGGGGTGTTCCTGAGGAAGAACCAGCTCATTTCTGCAAAGCTGCAGACAGTAGGCATGGACAATACTTTTTTTCTAAAAACCTCTCTGTTTCCATACAAAGCCTTATATAAGTACAAAATGAAAGCCTCAGAATTAAGCCTGGAAGGCATAGAAGAGTGATCTTGTCCTAAAAATCTGTGGGTAAAAATTTGATGAGCCATACTATAATGAAACTATTACACATGTTAAACTTTCGTAAATAATTTCAGTATTTTTTTTCCCACATGTAAAGAATGTCAAAAGTGATGATTTGGGTTTTGGCATCACTCATCCTAAAGCCTTTGCTGCAGCCAATTCTGTTACATGGCATATTCAGTGCCTTTTTGAGGCTTCTAGAATATGCTAGGGCAGCCATGCCATCAGCTGAGAAAAGGGGGCTTGGGGCTTGTCTTCCCCTTTTCTGAGCCAGGAGGGCATTCTCTCTCCATTGAACCTAATTTCTTTCTGTACTGTTGATCTTTCCCTAGTAGAAGTATACAAGGTGATCCATCAGGGCGAGGATAAAAACTAGAACTATTTCATTTTAATTTCATCCTTTATGTATGAGCCAGAACAGTACAAATTCTTCAAGCAACTTAAGATTGTGTTTTGTGTGTTTAAAAGTCATTTTCAGCCATGCTAATTCTTGAATTTTTGTATGGCACATATCACTTAGGATCTATTTTGTGGGAAATACTTGAATAAAGTAGATACTTGGCAAAGGATGCTACTCAGAACGTGAATTCAACATTAGTTTTCATAAGCATTTCCCTATTGATCATTTTCACTCTTCCTTGTTATCCTATGTTATGTTTACAAATACATAAAGTCTGTTAGAAGCTTAAGTTATAAGTTCTAGTTTATCACATACTGTGCTAAGGACTTTATATACTGATATGCCATTTATATAATTTATAAAATTTATAAAAATTTATAAAACAAAATTATACTCTCAAAAATTAGTTATTATTCCTATTTTATAGATAAAGAAATGGAGTTTGGACAAGTTGAGTAGCTTGCCAAAAGTCCCACTGTAGGAACTACTTGAACTGGTATTCAAGTCCATTTCTGAATCATGACTAAACTCATTCTCTTTTAACTACTTTTAACTCTTTTAACTAATTTTTGTCTTTTGCTAAATGGATTCCTTTATAAGATAACGAATCCTTCTATGTGTAATTTGAAGAGTAATTCCCTTTTAGCCATAATTCTGATTTCTGTTCTGAACTTTCTGGATTTGCAACACATGTATTTATTTCTCTACATGTAAAATTAAACAAACTTGAGTTTTGGAAGGAACAAAGTAGTAGAGCACAAATCTGTATCACTAGGTTTTCTCTATGGGAAAGATTTGGAAAGAAAAAAGTTACCCAAGACTTTACATAATAACACATGAAAAGGAAAGTTATACTGATTTTTTACTTAATATATTTTTTTAAATGTGTCTAGAAGGAGACTCTCATTTTATTCATAGAGATGCAATTAAGCTGCTTACATTTAAGCTTTTTGTCAAAGTTAAGCTAAACATGGAAACAGTTATTAGCAGGTTTGAGATCCTTTTTAGACTAATTAATAACAATACCATTAGTTAGCATTATGTTTGCAATAGGCTTCCTCGGGTTTTTTTGTTTGTTTTTTGTTTTTGTTATCTTTGCTGCATCACTACTCTGAAATTAGTGCAATATTTTCAGTTCTTGTGTTTTGGGTGAAAATCAAGTCATTTTGGCTGGTTAGCAAATCAATTCTAAGAACTAAGATTAGAAGAGTCTTCTCATTGTATCTCAATGCCTTGTAAGAAAATAAATGAAAAGCTCAGTACCAGGATGTTTCTTCCCTGAGGAACTGATGGTGTTTTTATTTCCAGTTCTTCCTACGGAAGGTTGTATCATCTGTGAAAATTATTTGATGAAGAACTGAGAAAAATGACTGGATGTGTAGGTATATGAGTGAAGCGTAGTTACGTGCTTATGCATGCGCATCTTTATTTACCTTAAACATGTTTTCTGCTGCATGGAATCAGTTTTTCTGACCCATTATTCATCATTAAATGTTCTAAGACCTCCGAGTCTTTGTTCTAAAGAGAGTAGGGCAACAAAGATGGAAAGTATATTCGGTAAGAGAGAATGTGGGTAGATTTAGTTTTAGTAATTTTGCTTTCATACAGCAACAATTAGCAACTACAAAATAGCACTTCCCTCCCTCCATGGAACACCTGTGTGTTTTTCAAAGAATGGAAAGAATATTTCACTTGCTACATCCTCTAATTATGACATTCAAATACTAAGGATGAGAGATGAAATGACTTACTGGTTTCTCATGAACAGTCATAAGCCAGTTTGAGATTTATATGCCTTACGAACCATTTAGTAACATTTTAAAAACTAAAAGAAAAAAACCCAAAGATTAAAACATTGAGATTTTAACACTCATTTTTGTACTTGGAAAAAGAAAATTTCTAACTAAAAATATAAGTAACATGTTTAGAACAAGGAGAAAATAATTGAAAAAAAAATCATGGCAAAGTTTAAAACAAAGTTATTCTAAAGTAAACAAATTTATTTTGCAACTATTTTATATTGAGCAAAGATATAAAAGTGATATACATGAGGTTGTGGCAAACCAGAAATTCATATTCTATAAAAAGTGAGTTGCTAACTCACTTTGCAATCTTCCTAAAACTTTTGTAACTTATGTTTACCCTGCAAAAATTATTTGTTATTCTCTGTCTTGCTTTATGAACATAATAGTAAATGTGAATGCTTAGTTGTGTTGTTTTATATGAAAACATTTGTGGAATTTTACATTTATAGGTCATAAATCCCTAAATTTTGTTTAAAAATAGTCCATTTTCCAGTGCACTATTATAATGTTGAATTTTGTCTAATTAACATATTTCTTTCTCAGGTTCTCAGAAAATGTAACAGGTAACTTCTGGTTATGAGTATCCAACACATTATTTTTCATAAATGTTCAGTAAGTAAAGTTTAATAAGTGTAAAAACATTGGTATGATTCCTTTAAGATGTAATCATTTTAACAACTGAAATGTTTAATAGTTATTCTTTTTTCATAAAAATCACTTGGAAAATGTTCATTATGGTACAACATTTTCATTTTCAGTATTTATATATGTATGTATGAAAATCTTGACCATCAGTGTTGCATCTGTGAAGTCAGGTGTTTGGTATAAAATTATCTTCTGCCTCAAAGCAGTCATTATTTAACATCTCCACCTATTTTTTTGAACTCAGGAGAAATCTGTCTTTTACACTTGGAACTTTTAAAATTCTTTGTCTGAATTAGCATTTTCCGAGTATGGGCAGATCTCTGTGTAGGGATTTATACAGGAGAAACTGCTAGTAGCTTTGAGTGTTAGACCAATTAATCTCCCATTGTGAAAATGAACAATCAATCCTTAGCTTTTGGTAAAATGTTTAAAGTCCTAATGGATTTCCAGTCAGAAATTCTTTTGCCTCCATCATGCTTAAAATTGAATTTCTGTTTCTTTGTTTATGCATATATTTTTAATTTTCTTCTACTGTTACCAAAGCATTCATAAAAACTTTGATGGTTGGGTATCTAAATGGAGATCTAAAATTATTCATGTAAGGAAATGAAAAGTTATTTAAAATGAATGACAGCATATTGCCTCAGAAGCAAAATCTCAAAAGCAAAATCAGTGTTTGTTTTTGTAATTCCTTTCAACCTCGAGTAAAAACCTATGTCTGTTATTTAGAAAAGTGTAGTTTACCCTATTACTAGTTTAATCTCTTCCATAATAGAACAACAGTAGGAAGTACCAAGTTAACAGATAAGTACTAATGAGAGATAATAATCTTGGCCTTTGTGTGTGTGGTATTTTTTTTAAAGGTAAGAAGATAGGTTGGTTGTTTGGTTGTTTGGTTGTTTGATTCATTTTAAATATTTTATTTTTTGGAGTAATCTCTACACCCAATGTGGAGCTCAAATTTACAACCCCAATTAAGCACTGTATGCTCAACTGACTGAACTAGTCAGGTGCCCCAATACTCTTTGCCTTTGTAATTATCATGCCAGTGAAATATAAAAGACTAAATATTTTGAAGTTTTGATTTTCTAGACCTCTATAACATAATCATATTGAATTGATTTTAGAATAGCTGGCATCATTATTATTTGTCCTCCAAGGTAGAAATTAAGTTTATAATTAATATTTTTAAAGATTTTATTTATTTAATTGACAGAGATCACAAGTAGGCAGAGAGGCAGACAGACAGAGAGAGAGGGATAAGCAGGCTCCCTGCTGAGCAGGGAGCCCGATGCAGGGCTCGATCCCAGGACCTGGGATCATGACCTGAGCTGAAGGCAGAGGCTTTAACCCATGGAGCCACCCAGTCACCCAGAAATTAAGTTTAAAACTCAGTGTTAGCATTTCCATTAGCAGAAGGCACACAGTATTAGTTCTTGTAGTAATTACTGGAGTGGATACCCAGGTTTGCAAAATAGTCTGTCCCAAAAAGAGAAATTACTTCTACATTTTATAATGATAATTGTCAGAAAAAGTTATATTGTAAAATTGTTTTATAGTGCCTTTATCTTTTTTCCAAACTGTACAGAAATTACTTATGATCATCATTATTGATGTTTTTGTAGCATAATAAAACAGTGATCCTTCAGGTATTTGAAAAAAAAAATTTTTTTTCAAGATTGATTGATTTATTTGAGAGAGGGAGAGAGTACACTTGAATAGTGGGGAGAGATGGGGCAGAGGGAGAGTGAGAGGGAGAAGCCGACTAATACCTGAGCAAGGAGCCTGATGCAGGGCTCTATCCCGGGACCCTGGGATCATGACCTGAACTGAAGGCAGATGCTTAACCAAGTGAGCCGCCCAGCCACCCCTAAAAAGAGTATACTTTTAATGGACATTTTTCTTACAGTTTTTCCTAGTCATGGTTACAAAAGCTATAAAGTTCACAGTTATTGATATGTGATCTAATTGGGAAAGCTTGAACCATGAAAAGAGATAGGAAGATGCAGCAATCACAGTCCCTTTAAGAATTGATGGCCAAGGTTTAATGTGGAATCAGTATGTGAAAGTGAGAAAAATCTTTGCCCTTCTTTATGGACAAGCTATTACTGCACATATTTGGTTAAAGCTTTATATTCAGTGAGTTACTCTATAAAGAGACTTGTGTTGTCTTTATTGAGCTCGAGCAGTTGGCCTTAATATCTCATTATTCAGATTAAACCTGTGTTAATTATACAAGCTTTCTCTTTATTGATAAGTAATCATCTCGTGTTTGGCCTTGTTTCTGTGACATACTGAGAACAAATTATAAAGCACACATCCTTTATATTTTTCTGAAAGGCACTTGTAGGGATTTGACTTACAGGAAAATGCATAGTTTCTTGACATTATGGGTATATCTAAAAACAGAATCAATGAATACTAAATTTGGTTAAGATCACACAGTCATGAACCAAAGTGAGTTTTTGGTTTTGTTTTGTTTTGTTAGATTTTGATCATGTGCCAAGGTTTCTGGGATACAAAGAGGAAACCAGAAATTGGACAGATGTTTAAAAACATTAAATACTCTGGTAAGGTTTGCATCCTTGCGGTTTTCTCTGCTATCCTGATAGTTCTTTAAGGTTCTGTCGTTTTCAATCAACAGAGAGTACATGTGATCAGTATATCTGATAAACTTGTCAATGCCTCTTTAAAGCAGGATTCCCCAACCTATTCAATTCAGACCCCCCTGCTTCATTTCAAGTATCATCTTGATAAGACAGCCATGTCACAGGCATCTGTGTATAGCCAGCTCAGTCTACAACTAATTTGTGCAGGAAAAAATTAAATCAGGAGGTAAATTATTTCATGATTGCTCATTCCCAACAGAGTTAGGCATCATTCTGAAGAAAATATCAAATAATTGGTTTCAGGCCGTGTCAGACACATGCAATTCCCTTCTCTAATGGCTGTGTGTGGTAGCACCAGGCCTCAGGGGTCAGCAAAGAACTGGAAATAGCTTAGTGCCAGGCACGGCAAGAGAGAGATGGAGCACATAGGAAATGAAGTGGCAATAAGTGCAATCCATAGGGGAAATGTGCTTCACTTGGAGTTTAATATATCGGTTCACAATCTGGCAGGAAGCCATGCAACAATTGTTTACCTTTTTGTCAGCATCTGCATCTGTTCTGTTTTGTAAACAGCACTTAACTCTCAGTCGGTAAATGCTGGAATCAATAACAACCCTTAAGGGATTTCCTAGACCCCCCCCTTCTTTTTTTTATATTCTATAACAAATGCACACTACAAACAATGTTTGCCTTAGATTAACAAGGAACAGACATTAACAGGGTCAAAGGGATTTGGTTGGGAACATTTTATAGCTTCTTGGGTTTACAGTAATTATATCTGTGTGATTTGAATGTATTTTGTAACCTATCCAAATTAAACTGTTAAAAAAATGCTAGCAAGCAGTAATGAAGATGATTTTTTATAATTATCTTAAGTACTGTGTATAGAAAACTGCTGGCACTGTTTGTAATAATTTAGTTCTGTGCAATATTGTGTATTACAGCTGCTATGTAGAAATATTAAGTTGCCTTTTGCAGTTTTAGGAAATTAGTGATTATATCCAGCAGTACTAATTATTTTAAACATACAGTTATTAAAAAAAAATTACACACCACAGTGAGACGTAAAAAAGGGTCGATCTGTGACTAGTGCCTATAAAACTAAATATATTGTTAGTAAGTGCAAAGGAAAGAATAACTACTTTTAAGTTCACTGTCTTCAGGGACTGAGTAGATGAATGTTGTCATAAATGCAGGATTGTTACAATAGTTATGGTATCATTTAAAAGTGAGTATCGCCAAGATCCGAGGAACACATTATTACTGATAGGATTTAGGCGTAGATCTCCCCATGCACTACTTGGAAAACTTACTCCTTAAAATTTCCCCCTACACAATTGCTAAGTTGCTTTGTTTTTAGTTTATTAAACTACTTCATATCTGATTTAACCCTATTTTTGTTTTCTTCTGTTTTTACTTATAAGCAGTAAATCTTAGGGTTTTCCATTAGTTTTTGTCAATCTTTCGTTGGTTTACCGTAAGCCACAAATACAATTTGGGAATTGTTTGATTGGATTACTTAGTCAAGGTTTACATTCCCTTGTCTTTTTAAAATTTTGTATGTCCTAAGACTTTGTTGTGAATTTTTCAATTTTTTTTTTGGCAATCATTTTGCTATTTCACTTGTCTGAATTACTTTGCTAACTTTTTTTTTAAGTTTGTCGTATTTTTTATTAAATAAATCTAAAAAGAATTAAGAATTTGGAAATTTGGATAATCATATCTTTCATACTCCTATTGCTGTAAAAAGTGTCTTGACTTCATTTTCTTGCCTGCATATTCATGTATTTGTCTTTCCATCCCTGTGTATGATATTAATTAATATGTGGTAATATACATACAGCCACAAGTAATATGTACATAATAAATTCATTGTTATCACCTGGAATATCTAGATTTTGATGCTTTCATCATTATCTGAATTACAATTCATATTTTTTAAATTTGCACTTAAAACTCACTTGTTTGATTGAAAGTACAGCATGTTTTGAGGCTTAGAAACTAGAGAAATGTTTTTTAAGTGTGTATGTTTTCTTAAAGTATATATTCTATCGAAAGTGAGAGAACTAACTTTATTCATCCATTCCATTATGACATGTATATGATTCAGTAAAAATGAAACAACATTGAAGACCAAGAAAATATCTTTCAATGCAAAATTTTGTCTCTAGATTAGAATCTACCATTGAAAACCATAGACAACTTTTAGAAGTCAGCTTTCACCTTTTCTAATTATTTCCTTTACCAAAGTCACATGTTACCAAATACCTCTACAAATTTAAAGAACTTAAGAGTGAAAGGCTTTGGCTTCAGCTGTTTGTGCTTTGCCTCTTTAACTTCTATTGGACAGGAATTAATGTCTCATTCTTGCCCACTCATGTTAAATATTTTAAATCACACCCTAATCATTTAGTATTCAAGTTTAAAACTTATGACCGAAATTTTCATACCAAAGGTCAAATGTTCAGAGGCTTATTGTTCTGAAATAATCAAAGCGACTATTCTGCATTTATATTAGCATTAAAGTTAACTATCTCTCACCAGAGCTTGAAAAATTGTAGTTGTTCTGTCCTGATGGAATGTATAAGGCACTCATTGGGGGATGGGTATTGTCTATGGATCATCAGCTAATTTTTAAAAATTGATTGTTAGAGGTAGCCCTTGTTGTATTAGGTGAAAGCAATAATCATTATTCCCCAAGCAAAGGGAAAATTAAGTGCTAATTAGCAGGTTATGAAGTGTACAATAGTACCGAGAGCATAAGCAGTATTTTCCCACTAGTAGCAAAGGCTATCTGGGGACAATAGAGTCAACAAATTGATTGCTGATAACTAATTGTATTTCTCAAATCCCGCAAAGTCATATTAAATGTCAGGAGGTTGCTCAACTCCATAGCAAAGTTACTGTATCAAAATCTTATAATAAAATTTGAATTTTCTGCTAAATTAGTGTTATTGTAGGGCTCTTCCTATGCATGATTATTTGTTTACATGCAGCCTGTTTATCATTAATTTGGCCTTTCCCTTCAAGATCTTGAAGTCTCTATTCAGTTATAGTTTTATTTCCTTTTATTTATTTAAGATAAATCTTTGAAAAGAAGATATATGTCATCCTCTATATTAATTTTAAAACAATTTGAAGGACATTAGCTTTCACAGTCATCAAATGAGAATTGCTAAGTTATTTATGTTTTCACAATTTTTAAAAAAGATTTATTTATTTGTCAGAGAGAGAGAGAAAGCATGGGGGCATGGGGCAGAGAGCTGTAGGCAGAGGGAGAAGCAGGCTCCCTGTTGAGCAAGGAGCCCCATCTGGGACTTGATCCCAGGACCCTGGGATTACAACCTGAGCTGAAGGCAGATGCTTAACTCACTGAGCCACCCAAGGCATCCCTGTTTTTCACAATTTGAAGCATCTAATATTTAGTTGGTGATGTGGTAGAGCTGACATACTTTATACTCTTAGTTATTATGCCGTAATTTAGATTTTTTCTTGAAAATTAGCATTTAAGATATTTTAAGTTGATGTCTACACAAAATAAAAATTTGAATACTGAGACTAACTTTTAAATATCAGGTAGACATAATTCTAAATGTTAATTTGATTTATAATAAATATAAGTGAATTCTAAAAAGCCAGCTTCTGCTAATATAGATTTTGATTTCTCAGAGAAAGAACAGATTTGTATTTTTTTCAATAGTTAGAGTTTACACACACTGAGATAAAATCTGATCTCCGTGTTGAATCACTCACAAAAATAAGATTGTTCATCTAATATCACTTTGGAATCACTCATGCCACTTTGTGATAAAAACAAAGGGGCACAGCTGCTTCCCCAATTTATCACAAGCCTTTTGGAGCCTTCTAGCCTCAAAGTGAATTCCAAGCATATAAGTCTCACTTTGGCAAACTGGAAATCTTGGCTCTCCCAACAACTGTAAATGGCTGCTTTCCGATCATCTTGCTTGGCATGAGTGGAAGCAGACTCAGCTGAGGATTAAGAGAGGGACTTTACAACTCTCCCTCCAGCTGATTGTCCATTCTGTCTCAACCCATATGAGACAGAGAACACAGGACAGCTCTGAGCTTACACAGTATTTTCCCATTTCTTGTTCAACTTTACTTTAACGGTACTTGTAACCAAAAACCTTGGAGAACTACAATCTTTCCAACAAATGGCTTGGGTAAGATATCTAAAGGACTCTTAAAATACTCTTTTTGTTATTTGTTAAAAGCATGGCGATTCATAAGCTGATCTGATTGAGGTCTTTATTCCGTGGGCCCCTTTGAATTCAGGTACATGTTCATGATCATGATCCTTGGTACACAGGCTAGAATCCTAGGCATCTTCCACATCATGGCCTTGCAGCACTCGGCCACTGTGGTCTAAAGGTCATGAAGTCTGGCTCTGAGATATCTGGCTCCCTGGAGGATGTCAGAGGTTGGAAAAAGCAGAGTAGATGATTCCTCATTATTAGCAGGATACACGTGTTTGCCTCTCAAGTGGCAGGACTTTTTTTCTGAATCTTTATGAGAAATCAGAGAGGTTCTCAAATTGGTAACCAAGGAGAAGAAGAGTGCTTAAGGGGACGAGCAAGAGCTCAGAGTCAGGAATGAGACTGTCAGATAAGGGAGAAGTAGTGTGAGGGAAGAGTATGGGAAGAGCTAGAACAGAGGTGAGAAGGACATGCATCCTGACTTCTAAGGCAGGGCGGGGAGAGGGTCTCACTAGGGGTCTTGCCAGTTAAAGTTGTACCTTTTCAGAAAGGGGGGTGGGACCAGAGGGGAGGTGGCTCCACATCCAAACTGAACACCAGGGACATTTCTGCCTAGATTTATATTGTGAGAATGGGAGGAAGGAGAAAAACTGAGGTTTTGAAAATATATTAGAGTATTTTTACATTTTAATCAGTCTTTAGTGCACTATTAAACATGAAAAATTATGCTAAGTTGTGTATTTCATAAAGATTATGGATCCAAATTTTTTCTAGGGTACAGTTGTGCATGTTGTGATACCAAATATTTAAAGTTCTGAAATAAAGTGGAAATAAAGCGATCCACTAATCCACTACTAAGGCTATATTTTGTTAGCAATGTTCTTAGTCCTTAAAAAAATTATCAGAGTAATGAATTTTCATTATAAAAATTAAAACAGAAAATACATATTAAGAAGAAAGTCAAGGTCCTCACATTTCCTTCCCTCCCAATTCCAATCCCCATTCCCCAATCCTCATTCACACTTTGTTGAACAGCCTAGAATTTTCCTTACGCACATGTGAAAATTAATATACAAATTTGTACTTTTCAAAATGAGATCAAACTAGACATATTGTTCTGCAATGTGCTTTTTTCAATTAATATTTCATGACCTCCTCCCACATCAGTGCAATCTGGTCTGGCATTCTTTTCAGCAGCACTATGATATCCCATAATAGGGCTGTAGCATAATTTATTTGCATGTGGCTAAATTTAAATTGATCTCATCAGCTTGTTGACTCACTGGGTTTATAAAATCTTAATTTTTGTCTTCCCAGAAGCAATGTGCCCACTTTTCTATAAAGACATATACATATATACACATGGGCTATAACCTACTGTGTTGTATCATTATGTCATTATTTAATTAACCACTTCCTGTTGATAGGTACTGGGGTTTTCCCAGTTTGTTTGTTTGTTTGTTTGTTTGTTTTTTTATGTATGCTCATGTGAGTATCTTTTAAAGTTTTTTTCTCAGAAGAGATCCCTGGGCCAGAGAGCAAGCTGATTAAATTTTGGTATGTGAACTCAAATAGTCCTCGAAACTTAATATACTCACTGGATTTAGCTACAACTATTCAGAAGCATGAATATCTAAATTAATGCGTGAATTCATTTAAACATCTATTCATTATAAACCACTTTTTTCAGGTGTTAAAATTTCTGTACTTGCCTGCCTCCTTCTGGATTATCAAGGCTATTGCTGTCTTGTCGCTGTCCTCATTGCTGCCGAAAAAAGCCCTCGGGGAAGGGAAGGGAGTGAAGGGGGCATGTTTAATGCTCAAGGTCTTGCAGGAGTTTTGTAGCTCCACAGATTCGGCTTTGCATCCCAGCTTTACTACTGGGCAGCTACCTGGCGTTGGATAGGTTGCTCATCTTCCTTTAGTGTCAGTCGTTTAATCTGTAAGATGGAGAGGATAATAAAACCCATCTCATAGTGCCTCAGTATTAATATAGGTATCCTACATAGTGTTTGGCACAAACTATGCCCTTTGTTACCATGATTTTAAACATATACTATGCACATACATTGCTTTAAACTGAAAAGGTGACTTGTCCTATATTAAGATGGTTTTCTTGAATACCTGTATCTGACAAAGGCCTGGTTATTTGTTGTTTTCATCAATTTCTCATTGAATATTTTATCTTTAGAATCGTTTACATGATAGTCCCTGGAAGTCCTATACTAATTTCTTTCAACTTAAAAATAAACAATAATAATGAAATAAGACTAAGTTAAAATAAGAGATGCATGTAGATACTGTATTGTTTATCCTTTTGACTCCAGCCATCATTGAGTTTGAATGACTACCAGGTGTAGGTCCAACACTGATCCCACCCCGGAACTTGCGTATTTCTGGAGCTAAATGCCTGCTTATTCTGGTCTCTGGGATATTCCACAGATAGTCCAAACAGAGCATGGATAAAACAGAGCTCCTCCTCCTTCCCCTGATCCCTGATCCTCTTCCCCAACCAAAGTTAATGTCACTAATAATCATTCAGGCAGAAACCATGACTCATTTTCCCGTTGTGCCCACCTTCCCACCATCAAAAGAATCACCAAGGTTGTTTTGCCGCACCACCTAAATGTTTTCAAGTCTATCCCTTGTCCCTTTCTGCCATCAAGACCCAATTTGGGACTTTATTATCTCTCACTTGGACTCATAAAATAGTTTTCTATGTTCTGTTTTTTTTATTGGATCCTTACCCTTATTCTGACAAGATAACATGCCACTCCCCTTTTTAAGGCTTTTCAGTGGCTCCCCACCACTGTCGGCATAAAGCCCCAGCAGCACTCAGTATTAGAAACCAAGCTGAGACCTAGCACCTGCCTTCTTCAGCCTTATCTCATGCCTCTGCACACCTTATATTTTTTACTCTCTAGTAACACGGAACTGACAGAAACCATTGCTCGTGCTGTGCTCTCACCTCCTTACCCTCTTCCTCCTCTTTGCCTAATTCCCATCTATCCTTTATGACAGCTCATGTGTTATTTCTTCCGGGATGCTTTCTGTGAGCTAGATCCCCTAATCCATGCTCCCGCAGCATCTCTGTATGCCTTTCTCAAAGCTCTTAGCATATTCTATTAAAATATCTAATTAGGGGTCTGTCTTCCCATATGGACTCTAAGCACCTCAAGGGCAAGTATTATTTATTTTCCCCAGCACCCAATCTACTGCCTAAAACACAACAGGAGTTCAATGAATATTTTTTTAACTGCATCATTTTCTCCAAATAAATCAGTCTTTGGAGGTATAACGTAGTTGCCCACTTATCAACGTACTAATTGAGCC
Source organism: Mustela lutreola (assembly GCF_030435805.1). Lineage (NCBI taxonomy): Eukaryota > Metazoa > Chordata > Mammalia > Carnivora > Mustelidae > Mustela > Mustela lutreola. The sequence goes on along the minus strand of NC_081294.1, from coordinate 119,483,613 downwards.
CCTACAATATTTTAAAAATGTTGTGCTAGGATTAATGGGGATTCCAAAAAGTGTATGAACCTTACTTTCTATTAGATTGAGAAATAAAATATGAATATGTGAAAAGCTGCTTGAAGTTATGCAGACAAGCAGTTGCTGAATTCTGAGAGAGGGATTCCAGCAGGTGGGGTCCTCTTCTGCTGTCCAGAGTGATGAAGATGAAATGGAATTCTGTTGGTTGCAGGGTGGACAGGATCTGGAGAAGGAGAAAGTGGGAAGAGGTGAACCACTGTTCACTTTCTGGTGCTTTCCTATAACACACAGTTGGGGATGTATACAGAATAGAGGGTTTATTTGGAAGACACAACATAAGAAAACCAGGGCCTGGTTTCTCAGGTCTTATGGCTTCTCCCATCTCATTATTCCATCCCCAAAGTTCTGACAAGACAAGACACCTTACTCTGTTTTTACTTTCTACCACCCTCTCACACCCACTCACACCCCCAGCTCAACTCTGGAGCAACTAATAATATTTCTTTTGAGAATGCCTCCTTTCCTCGAGGCAAATTTTTCTGAAGTTTGAAATCAATTTAAAATCTAATTTTACTTGGTGTCTTCAAGTACTTTCAAATCTAGGGCTGAAAAAGACTAACCCACAAAGCCATATGAGAGGGAAAAAAGCATTTAATACTGTATTAAATTAATTACCAACTAATTTGTCTAAGTCTTTAAATACATCAGGAATTCACGAAAGGGAGGTTTTCACATAAGGGAGAGCAAACTAGAAAAACTACATGAAGAATATGGACTTGGGGGCACCTGGGTGGCTCAGTCGGTTGAATGTTTCCCTTTGTCTCAGGTCATGATCCTGGGGTCCTGGGACAGAGCCCCACATCGGGCTCCCTACTCGATGGAGAAGTCTGCTTCTCCCTCTGCCCTGTACCCCACTCTTTCTCTCTCTCTCTCAAATAAATGAATAAGATCTTAAAAAAAAAAAAATGAATATGGACTTGAATTTGGCCCTGAAGTATGAGTAGACCTTGTGTAGGCAGATGGAAATTGAGAGGGGTTTCCTTGCATTTTAGCAGTATAGTAGAGGTTACTGTTGGAGATAGTGAAGAGAACTGTGACTGATATATGAGATATTCTATATATCAATGATGAAGGCATTAGCCAGGACTCTGAACTTGCAAATGACAGCTTTGTTTTTCCAGTCCTCATCTCTGCTGCCTTTTTTTTTTTTTTTTAAAGATTTATTTATTTATTTATTTATTTATTTTAAAGATTTATTTATTTATTTGAGAGGTGAGCGGGAAGGGCAGAGGGCAGGGAGAGAGTGTCTTAAGTAGATTCCCTGCTGTGGAAGGGAATCTACTTGGAAGTCCAAGTAGATTCCTACATGGAAGCCCAAAGCAGGGCTCCATCTCACAATCCTAAGATCATGACCTGAGTTGAAATCAAGAGTCAGACACTTAACCAACTGTGATGCCCAGGCGCCACCTCATCTCTTTCCTATGCAGAGAGAGAGAGAGAGAGAATAAGAGAGAGAGAGAGAGAGAAGCACTTATTTAAAAAGAATGGTAATTTACATAAGAGAAGAAAAAGCTAAACATTTAAACCTCCAGGAAGATAGGAATTGGGGGATTTCTGGAAATGTGAGCAGCCGGAACTTAGCTTTCCAGTATTTCATCATTTGTTGCCGTGGTTTCTTCCTATATGGTGACTTTGTTCTCAGACCAGCATCTGAAGTACGTGCACCCTAGGAGTTTCCTGCTTCCTTGGACTTCAATTCAAAAAGTCTAGGGAAAGCATCTGATTGGCCGAGGAATCCTGAGCTTGTTAAGAAGGGGACAAAGACTGCTGCTGGGTGGATGAAAATTAAGATGCCAGAAAAATTGTGGATTGAATGAATGATGAGATGCGTAGCATGAGGACAGACTTGTACATAGTGTTGAAAAACAGTCATTGATGTTTAAATTAGACATGGTTCTTGTTAAGGGTTTTATTTATTTTTTTTAACTTAATTTATTTATTTTCAGCATAACAGTATTCATTATTTTTTCACCACACCCAGTGCACCATGCAATCCGTGCCCTCTATAATACCTACCACCTGGTACCCCAACCTCCCACCGCCCCCTTCAAACCCCTCAGATTGTTAGGGTTTTAGAGCAGAAAAGTAACTTGAGGAAAGTGTTGAAGAAAGAGGCCTGTGTAGTAGTAAGATTACCTAATGGAAAGAAGTATATAAAGAATCCACCTAGAAGACCATTTTCATCTTGCTTGTCCCTTTCTAACCTTGTTTCTCCCTTCGTGTATCAACTTGTCTGTGACTGTTGCTCTCTTTCACATCCTTCCTACTTCTCCAGGGCTGAATTGTCCCTTTCTGTGAAGGGATAAAGTTAATATTTCAGGCTCTGCAGGCTGTATAGCCTGTGTCTCTACTACTCACCACGTGTCGTAGCTCAGGACAGACACAGACAATAGTTATGTGAATCAGCATGGCCATGCTCTAATGAAACTTGATTTGTGGACACCGAAACTTGGATTTCATATAATTTTATGTACTGTTAAATACTCTCCTTCTTTTGATTTTTCTCTTATCCGTTTATGAAGAAAATGCCAGCTTAGCTCACAGACCATCCAAGATAGGCTATGGGCCAAAGCTGTCCATAAACTATAATGCACCAGCCACTGTTTGAGGAAACTGCATCCTGCTAATGTCTTACTGTCTTTCCTTCCAGCTCCTCTTGTCTCCTTTCCTTCCTCAGGAAGGACTGGTGACACAGCTCAGTCACTAGTAACCCTGGACCCAAAATGCAATGCAAGTTGAATTCCAAAATACTGTTTTTATTGAACATTTTTATGGTTTTTAGTATATCAAAATCAAATACATCTAAGATTTGCACACTCAAAAAAAACTAAATCCAGTTGTTTGATTTTCATATATTTTTTACTTTCAGTTAGAAAATGTTCCCATGAAACAAATGCAAACAGGAAAACAGAGCCCAGCATTGACCATCTATATCAAAATAGGATAACCCATCAACTCTGATAATTTCTTCAATTAGTTTTTTAATCCATGGACTTGTCTTAGCTCTAATTTTTTCTTATATATTGAACTTAGTGTTTTTCTTCTTGCCTGAACTTAAATAAGGGGAGATGAATTTACTCTGAAGAGACAGGAAGGGCCACCGGAGCTGATGGTGACAGGTCTGAGGTATGACACGTGTTAGTCACTCCCATCTTGCTTTGGGATCTCACTCTGTTCCTCTGATTATCAGTCACCTTGAGTGATGAGTTACATGGTACCTTGTGCATTGTAGGCACAAGGCAAATCTTTGGTTGAATTAGCAAGTGAAACCCACTTAAAGGTGGTTTTTGTAGCTCATAGGTCTTGAGGGAAGACTAAAAGATGATATCTGCCACCAAGATTCTCCAAAGTCCTATTTGAAGTTTGAAGGAAATATGACTTTGCCTTTATGTCTGAATAACTATTTCTTAGATAAGGAAGGCAGCTGTAAGGATAAAATTAACCATAAAATTTGCTGTGTGAGGTGCTGTCACACCTGGGAAATGGCTTCCCAAAGTCTAAGGCCTGCCCTAGTCTCTGTTACAATAATGAGCTCATGACTACAGCTTCCTGGGGTTAGTATGAGAGATTGCACTTATCACCATGGCTATATCTTTTCATATTAATTTTAACATACATTCATAGGCATTATAATTTGCCTACCTGGTAGTGTGAAGAGAATCCTCCTCTTTATTTTTTAGTATAAAAGAGGAAAAATGTTCAACTCTTTTGAAAGGTTAGGATTTAATTAGAAAATATATTAGGAGGCACACATACTCAGCAGGTGTCTTAACTTATATCCATCTTTTTGATGATGGCATTATTTTTATTCCAGTGTTATATTTTTAAAATTAATTTCTAACATGTTATATTAAGAGCCGATAATGTAACATCTCTGTCATGGTACATTCCTTTAAAGATGAAATATCAATTCTCAGATACAACCATAGACTGTAGTAAAAATGAATTGTTAATTTAGTTTAAGTTTTTTCTGTTGGTTAATTTTGGGTCATGATGATAGAAAGTAACACGTATAATTAGAGATACAATTATCTGAACTTTAGCAAAACTTGAGGCTAAGAAAGGGGTATAAGGAAGATACTTCATTAATAATGTGCCATTAACATACAGTACTTAGAATTCAAACCTCATTTCATTACACTAGAAATGTCTTTTTATTAAGATGTTCCCTGAAAGGGTCAGCATATCTAAGTATTTATTACTGGGAGTTAAATCAGCATAAAACAGAAGCCAGCTGAGCAAATATTCAGAAATTTGCCCTGGGTACGGTTCTCAATTTTGGCTGGATTCAAATGTGAGCCATTCTTTGATTAGCATCTTCAACTAACAGTGGCCACATCATGAGTCAGATATCCTCTCTCATGTTCTCAGTCAAAAGAAAACAAAATTAGAAAGGTAGAAAATAGGAGAGGGCTACAAGCATTAAGCCCTTGGCAAATGAGCAAGAAGCCTGATCCCTTGTTAATGTAATACAGCCAGCCTCTGCCAAAGAAGATGGAATGGAGTGTGGGAGAATTTGTTATCATTTAGCCGTACGTTTAGGTGACATCAGTGGAGCCAGTGTCGGCCTGGGAATCGTGAAGGTAATCATAGAAGCAGTTTTCTTTTCAGTTTTTCTCACTGACCTAGAAGAATAGCTTCAACGTGCCTCCATCCTCTTTCGTTGGTTAGGCTTTTCTTGTTATGTGAAGCAAGGATGTGTGTCTTGTGTGAGCAAACCTCCTTGTCATGTGAGGGTTTTGTTGGGTTGTCAGGTTTTATTCCAAATGCAGCAGTTCTCTCTGTCCATTGGTCTACCTGCCTTTATTATTATTATTTTTTTAAAGATTTTAAAATTTATTTTAGAAAGAGGAGTGGGAACGAGCAAGAGTGGGCAGGGCAGAGGGCGAGAGAATCTCAAGCAGACTTTGCACTAAGCTCGATCTCATGATGCCTGCGATTATGACCAGAGCTGAAACCAAAAGTCAGATGCTCAACCCACTATGCCACCCAGGCGCCCCTGTCTACCCGCCTTTAGACCAGGAATTCTTGTCTTTTCAGTGGACACAAAATTAAGTATAACAATTATCTTGGCCTAGAACACTCAAAGGAAGAAGATTTTAAAAATGCAGAGTGGGACGCCTGGGTGGCTCAGTCGGTTAAGTGTCTGCCTTCGGCTTTGGTCATAGTCTCAGGGTCCTGGGATTGAGCCACACTTGGGCTCCCTGCTGAGCAGGGAATCAGCTTCTCCCTCTCTCTCTGCCACTCCCCCTCTCCCACTTGTGCTTTTGCTCTCTTGCTCAAATAAATAAATAAAAATCTTTTTAAAAATGCAGATGAAGTATATGCTTAGCAACTCAGACTTTTATAATAGAATGTTTTGGTTGTCATGTTCCACTATCATCACAGCGGTCAGTTAGTATGACCTGTGTGTTTGCCTAAGTTCCTAAAAGGATGGAGTATTAGTTATTCTTCAGTTTCTCTCCTCACCTTACCTAAAGCCTATGTCGTGGTAGGCAAGAGAGTTTGTTGTCTGTAAATGTTGAGACCTTTTATTTTATCAAATGTGAAGTGTGAAGAGGAGACTGTAGGGTAGAAACTGGACTAAACCCACTCTGCTTGCAAAGGGTAGTAGAATTTCTAGGGGCTACGGCTCTTCATAGTGGAAGGGAGACCTGTGATGCCTATTCTCATAGTCAAGCAGACCAAGGGAGAGGGCTTCAAGCTGATGATTAGTAGAATCATAAGGCCTAAAGGATCTGGGAACCTCCCAGAGCTATATTCAAAACATTGTTTCTGTGAACACGGGCACATAGCTTAGATTTGAAAAGAAAAGAAAAGATAATGACCCACACAAAAGCAAAACCAATGCTTTGAAGGATCCATGTAGCAAAGGAGCAGTGAAAGGTCTTGGAGTGGTCTACTTGCAACTTTGTGAGTGTTTAAACTTAGAGATGGCTGAGTCCTTTATTTTTTTTTTTTTTAAAGATTTTATTTATTTATTTGACAGAGAGAAATCACAAGTAGGCAGAGAGAGAGAGAGGAGGAAGCAGGCTCCCTGTCGAGCAGAGAGCCCGATGCGGGACTCGATCCCAGGACCCTGAGACCATGACCTGAGCCGAAGGCAGCGGCTCAACCCACTGAGCCACCCAGGCGCCCCAGTCCTTTAAAAAATAATAATATTTAAAGTGGTTTATAGTGAAACAAGATCTCTGATATGTTTATAGTTCTTTCTCCCCAAACATTTCCTGTTCAAATTGGCATAAAGTAACTAATGTTAAACTCTTTTAATATTAGTATTTTACTCAAGACATATGTTTATGGCAAGGAGAACAAACAAAATAAAATGAGTTAAAAGCAGTTGGTTTTGTCTCTGACAGTTAGCCGTATGTATCATTTTGAAATCATTCATTCATGTAAGCATTCTGTTGACTAGTGGGAATGCAGTACTAGGGAAAAAGGATCTCAGCCTTTAGGAGATTAAAGGACACATTTCCCAAACTGATAATTACAATGTGACCTACTTAGTGCTAAAGTGAAGCTATATGTGAGGTAAAATAGGAAGGAGCATGTAGAATAGGAAATGAAGTTGGCCTAGGATCTGAGGGCAGGCTTCTCAGAGAAGAGTGTAATAATATCTAATAATTATACAGCACTTACTACCTCTCAATCACTGCTTAATATGTTAACTCAGTTCAACCTATGCACTATTGAGTCACAGACTAAGTAACTGTCCCAATTCACATGGCTGGTAGGGAGGAGTGGCAGGATTTGAACCCATGCCCTGTGGCTCATAATTCTACATGTTAGCTTCTCTATTCTATCACCTCTTGTGCTTCAGGTAGTGTAACTATAAACAGTATTCCATATAATAAAACATGCAGGAGAAACGGAAGTGGGGAGAGATAGACACAGAGTAGTCCAACTTCCAGTTTCTAAGAGTTAAATGTTTTCTGATTTCAAGTTCAGATTCATTAACTTTCACGAGATTTTATTTTTAAGATTTTAAGTAAGTTTGGGGTGCCTTAATGTCTCCATCGGGAAAGTGTCTGCCTTTGGCTCAGGTCATGATCTCAGGGTCCTGGGATCCAGCCCAGGAGTCCCCAGAGGGAGTCCTTGTTGTCAGACTCCTGCTCAACCCAGAGTCTGCTTGTCCCTCTGCCCCTTCCCTCTGCTGGTGTGCTCATGTGCTCATTCTCTCTCTTTTTCTATCTCTCTCTCTCTTAAATAAATAAATAAGTAAATCTAAAAAGGAAAACAAAAAGATTTTAAGTAATTTCTAAGCCGAAGGTGAGGTTCAAACCTACAGCCCCGAGATCAAGAGTCGCATGCTCCACTGACCGAAGCAGCCTGGCGCCCCAAATCCCTTAACCTTTATGAGGCTCAGTCTTCCCTAGAGTTCCTTCTCCATTTTCTTATCATATAGAAGAGGGGTCCTGACACTTGTCAGTGGGGCACCTAAATTTCCACACACTCAGCTTGTGTTGGGTTGCATTTTCACTTGAAAGATAAATACTTGGGGCACCTGGGTGACTCAGTGGGTAAAGCTTCTGCCTTCGGCTCAGGTCATGATCTCAGGGTCTTGGTATCGAGCCCCTCATCAGGCTCTCTGCTCAGCGGGGAGCCTGCTCCCCACCCCTTGCCCCGTCCTTCCTGCCTCTCTGTCTACTTGTGATCTCTGTCTGTCAAATAAATAAATAAAATCTTAAAAAAAAAAAAGATAAACACTTCATCCTTTCAATAATTTCTTCAGTCCCACATTCGTTTACTCAGTTAATTTTGAAGTTTTACCTGGTCTGATTCGGGTCAGCTATGAAAACTCCCTGACCAGAGATAAAAAATCATAAATTCAGCTTTGAAAATTAAGGTGGAAATGCTGCTTTCATAGTTTTACTTCAAATGCTTTTCTAGTTCTGTATATTTGAAAAATATTTGAAAAATATTTTTAAAAATGTTCAGTTGTTGAAAAATAACTAAAAGTTACCAAGATAATGCTGAAGAAAAAAGGGAAAGTAGCTTTAATTTCTTTCTTAATGTGACAAAAAAGCAATGCCTGTGGTTGTGCATGATTCTCCATATACTTACTAGGCTAACATGACAAAGAAGGTTCTTTACACACTTGGGGACATAGTGTTTGCCTTCTGTTCCTTCCCCTAATATATGACTTGTGGAAGCTGGCACTGAGGGGAGGCATAGTCCTCCTTCAGGCTTCTGGAACACCGTAGTGTGCTCCAAAGCCCTACCTGCTCTCAGGAAGTGACTTGGGTACTGAGAAAAGTACTGCTTATTATTTGTTCCTGTGTGGTCTCTGCTGACTTCTTATTGTAATGTTGTTTAATAGTTTTCTCTACTGGAGGAAATATATTCCATTTGATTATGTCATGAATTTCATCTGGAATAATGAGACTTCCAATAACTTTTGCACATTACCTCTTTTTTACATCATTGGTCTGGTAGCACCAAGAATATTTCCTCACTGAAGATGGATCCATTTACAGTCAATAACAGAATGGCTAGTGTTCGTTTTTCTTGGGAAAATGAAAATATGTTCCTTTTATCCTATTATACTGATCTACCACCTTCAGATTATCTGATTTTCGAGCTTCTCATTTTCTCCTGTATCTTAATGCTATTATTAACAAGAATTCTGTTGCTAATGGTTTTGAAAAATAATATGTGTGCTTTCAGCAACTACCTGTACTTTTATGGTTTGTCTGATTTGGCTGGACTTTGATAATTATTTCAAATACTGTTTTGTTGTGGATCGAATGTGAGGAGCCCTAATGTCCCTCAAGATTTATTTTCAATGTCCTTAATTTTGCTCAAGGGAATAGAGTTAATATTATAATTATTAGTTCTGAGATGAAAAACACCTTTCAGTGTAGTCTGTAGTCTATATTATTTATTAGTGATACATCCATAAGGATGTATATTATGATGAATATGTATATACATATATATTTGGAGAGAGAAGAGAAAAGGTTTCATTTAATTTTAGAACAATAGTTCTATGAATATCTGTGCATATTATTTCATAGTGAAATATTTTTCTAAGCTATACTCTTTTTTTAATTTGAGTATAGTTTACAATAATGTTACCTGAAGTATAATTTTATTTTTTTAAACTCACACACAAAAAATCCCATTTTAAAGTCTGTTGTATCAACATGCTTTATCAAACCCCCCAGTTCATCATTGATTTCATATTTTTTGCACACATTTTCTATTTTAGAAATAATCTCCAAATTTCTTTTGTCTAACTACATACTAAAAGCAATGTATAGTATTTATTTATATATGTGTTTATTTATATATGTGTTTACTTATTCATTGACTTAAATCTATATTTCTTATTTTGAAGAATTCATCTTAGGAATAGATGTAAAATCTTTCTCTGTTCTGAGCCAAACCTAGCTATTTCTAGGACCTGTGGGATTTCATATATTTATTTCTTTAACCAGTTTTGTTGCTGTTGTTGTTTGTTTTTAGTGCCCACTCTGTGTAAGAAATTATGGTGTGTTCTTGACATACTATTGTGAATACACTGGAAATAATGTCTGGCCTCATGGAAATCTTTTCACATTTCTGATGAATGTGTCTATAAAACTATAGCTATTCTTTGGGTGTTTTCCTGGGAGCAGTACTTTTGCCCAGGGCAAATGTGTAGGATCTGCTTTTAGAAATTATCTATAATTGTTCCATATTTCTTCCAGAAATTTCTTTAAAAATCAGAAATCAGAGGAAAAAAAGGAACATTTCCTTTTGAAGTTATTGATATTTTACATAACAGCACCTCTTTGGTTGACTTCCTAAGACCAAAATCCCCAGATTTTCTAATGCCCAGAGAGTAATTTCTACCATAACAGTTTTTTTTTTATTTTTTTATAAACATATAGTGTATTATTAGCCCCAGGGGTACAGGTCTGTGAATCGCCAGGTTTACACACTTCACAGCACTCACCATAGCACATACCCTCCCCAATGTCCATAATCTACCATAACAGTTTTTAACTAGAATTCGTGGGCCCCCGGGTCATGGTCTCAAACTCCAGAGGGCAGAAAGCTCAGTTGGGGCACTTGCTTAAAAAGGGTCTAGTGAAGGCAAGGATTATGCATTTTTAGCCATTCAGATGGTCCTGGACCACAGTGCCCAATGAGAGCCATAATGGACTTCACATGGCTCTGGTCAGCCCTGAATCTATGACTGCATAGATTTTTTTTTTTCAACAAGAGGGTCTATAGGGATTTAGAAGGCTTTAATTAGTTTCTCAGAGGGGTCAGCAGAATACTATAATGCTGTTAGGAACAGTAGTTTACAAGTAGAAGCAAATACTGGTAAAATCAGTCACATAGCCAGCAACAAAAACCCCCCCTCCCCAATTAAAGGTCTAACAACGGGGGCGGGGGGGATTCCAAGGTGACATACTCAGGTAGGACTGTCATCTAGAGCGGGGTACCGTCAACAGCACTGCTCTTTGAGAAAGTTCCAGAAATTAATAGATTTGTTAGTAAACTGGTGTTTATTGGTCAAAAAAGCTTGAGAAACATTAAGTTTTTTAAAAAATTTACAGTATTAGAAAATTAAATGGAGAGTTTAATACACTAATATGCATTGTGAGTCACTTTAAGTAGTATTTAGTATATAGTGATTCCTAAACCTATTTGATCATAAAATCCTCTTCAAATGAGTTTGAGAAATGCCCTTTGCTGAGGGACAGATAATCATCTTTCAGTGCAGCATATAAGAAGTAACTTTTAGCATAACTCTCTTATGAAGAAAATTAAATTTTGTTCTAAACACTAAATAAGAAAGCAGAGAATTTTATATTGTACTTTAGAAAAATTTTTATTAAAATAATATGGGGGGGGAACCCTCAACATGGATTTATTCTGTTAGTTGATGGTAAATTGAAGTCTTACCATAAAATGTCAGTTTAACTTTTATCTATAATATTATTAGGATTGAGGGGAATTTTGTATTTCCTAAGAAACATCGAGCCCATCCTATATAATAGAGTGATAATCATTATTTCAGGTCTTTTCCAGCAGTAATTGGTGGCCAGCTAAACACGGTCACCTGTGTATAAGCCTGTGTGTCCAAAATTTCCTGGTGGAAGACACTTTGCACAGTGTTTAGGAAAGAACAGATAAAGGCCAGATTAGTTTAGAGGAGAAGGTGAATTAATTGTATCCAGATCAGGTTTTCTGGGGAGATGAGTAGGAGAGGAGAGGAATAAACAGAATGGTGAAAGAAGGAAATAAAGATTAATTGAGTGAAAGCAAGAGTAAAAGGGGAAATCTCTTCCTAATTTGGTTGACAGTGTAGAGTCTAAGGAACAGAAAAATAACTATGTGTAGGCAAATAAGAATTAGTGACCTAAGACATGACGATTAGAACTCTAGTCCTGGGAGATACTATGGGGAAAATAAGACAAGTTTGGGCTATGCTCTTTCATCCTTTTTGTTTAATTTTGCTTTAATTGGACTTTCAAAAATATGAACTTATCACAGAATTATTGTTCCATAAATTAAGAACCTTCACAGTAGCCCTTGGGAGAACACTGAGCTAATACTAATAGGAAATAAAGATTGCTAATTAATGGACCTCTACCATAATCATTGCTTCTTTAGAACAAAAATGATTAGATTTAGGTCATACATATTATTCTGTCCTCTTTCATTATTAAGTCATAAAGATGCATTGAATTGAAATGGATTTACCATTCAATATTGTTGTACTTCTGGAATACAAGATTATTCTAAATCCAGGTCATGAAGATGAGACCTCTTCATATAGAATCCTCAGACCCTACATAATTTTTAAACAAGTAGCTCTATTAGATTACACTGTTTTGGTTCTCCAAGATTTTTTGATTCTTTGCTTGCTTTATAAATACAGTACTTCTAATTAGAATGGGGATGCACAAAGCCTTCTTAATTTCTAGCTAAGCAATTAAAGAACGAGGAAGAATTCTTTTTTTGTGTTTTTTTTAATGTTCAGTTAGCCATCATATAGTACATCATAAGTTTTTGTGTAAATGTTCAATAAATCCTTATTTGCATATAACACCCAGTGCTCATCCCAACACATGCCCTCCTTAATACCCATCACCTGGTTACTCCATTCCCCCACCCCCCACCCTTCTATAACCCTCAGTTTGTTTCCCAGAGTCCAGAGTCTCATGGTTTGCTTCAAGAATGAGGAAGAATTCTCAAAGTTCAGAATTTTGGCTTATAAATATTTAGTTCCAAAGGGACATCTTACGGTTTAGAAGGTTACACTAGCCCCTCCAACCACATGAGCAGAGATTAAAAGAAATCAAACAGGCAAAATGAGAATCAAGCAACAACTAAATAAACACAATATATTTATTCTCTTTTCATTTTTAGGTCATGATTTTCATGGTCAAACATTAGTTATATGCTGATTATGCATGTTTGTGTTCTGTGGCACACCTGTGGAAGAACAATGGGTGTGAGCAGGCTGTTTAGACATAGACTTTAATGTTTGTGGGCCTAACATCAATTTAGAGATGAAATAGAGTTTTTGTAGGTCCTTGTGAATTTTTTTTTTTAAGCCTTATTTTACTCTTTAAGAATGGGACTCAATTCCACAGTTTAAGTTGTCTGACAGGTCTCTCTCAAATTTGTGGTCATCAGTAAAAACCTCTATCATATGGTTACGGGTCTGATGCTAACATTTTAAAGGTTAACTGAGGTGAAATGGATTGCCCATTAAATTGGTTTGTCTTTTGGAAACTTCTTTTTAAATCCATGTGATGAAGGTAATGTTTTTTTCACAAGGAATCACCAGGCCTTACATTTTGTCTAAGTGGCATTCTCAGCATTTTCTCACAAAATGCACTTCATGCTAACTTTATAAGAGTTTACAAATTTTCCAATTTGTCATTAAGCCTCAAGGTAGTTCTTAAAAACATATTTAAAGACATGACAATAATAAAATATGAATTCCTTAAATTCTTGAAAACTTGATCCCAAGTGCCATTTGGTGAGGTTGGTTCTATTCTTCACATGCTTAGAGTGTAAGTTATTTTTCTATATTCAAATGGTAGTATATTATAATTTTAAAAGAAAAAACATTAATTATAAAAGCAAAATCAATCTTTGTTTAAGTTTTTTTTTTTTTGTTCTCCTGAAAGAAACTGAAAATCACAATTATTTAGATAGAAGTTAGTTTTAAACATGATTTCATGAATTATGTATTCTAGATTCAACAATTAAGTTGCTTCTCTTTAATGCTATAGGAAGAATGCTTCTAAGGCCTTAAAAACTCATAACCTTTGTCTAGTCATTTTCTCTCTTAAGTTAAATTTTTATTTTAATTTCAGACTAACAAAAAATATCAAGATTCCTCAAATGCTAATATTTTACCATATTTCCACATTTGCATTCACTCTCTCTGAAAACCACTTTTTTCCTGAACTGAGAGCAGATTACATATATTTGTTCTTATATACTTCAGTGTGTATTTCTTATTTTTTTTCAAGATTTTATTTATTTGACACAGAGAGTATAAACAGGGGGAGTAGCAGGCAGAGGGAGAGGGAGAAGCAGAAAGAGAGAGAGGAAGAAGCAGACTTCCTTGATGAGCAGGGAGCCTAATGTGGCGCTTGATCCCAGGACCCTGAGATCATGACCTGAACTGACGGCAGATGCTTAACTGAGACACCCAGACACCCCCAGTGTGTATTTCTTAAAAACAAGGGCATTCTCCCCTGCAAGGTTATGGACACTGGGGAGGGTATGTGCTATCATGAGTGCTTTGAATTGTGTAAGACCAAGGATTCACAGATCTGTACCCCTGAAGAAAATAATACATTATATGTTAATAAAATTTTAAAAAAATCAGTAGACTTTGGGAAAAAAGCAAACAAACAAGGGCATTCTCTTTAATCACAGTATAGTTACCTATATCAGAAAATAAATAATCATGAAATAAGAGGATGAGACTGTAGACCTTACGCAGATTTCACAAAATTAACCCAAACCACAGTCTTTATAATAAAGTAAATAAAATACCAATTATATATTGATTTTAGTTGTCATGTCTTTTTTTACTCCTTTTGACTAGAACATTTCCTAGTCTTTGTGTTTTGTGAGATACCACTTTTAAAGAGTACAGTCCAGCTATTTTATTGAATTTCTGTCAATTTGGGTTTGCCTGATGTTTTCTCGTGACTAGATTCAAGTTGTCCCAGACTTTTTAAAAAAATAGAATTATAGAGGATGTGATTTTACAAATCAATTACCAGTTTATAAACTCTGAGAATCAATATAATTATTTAATTGTCTTATTTGTATTAAATAGAGTACTTATCTCCAGCTTCCCAAAAGAAAAGAAACTCATAGGAGATTTAAATGCATTTCTTAAAGAATAAACTTTGTTTAATTGCTGATTTTATTAGTTTTGATGGCTTATGGAATCACATAGATTATTTCAGTATTTACTGAGAAAACAAATAAAATGTACCAATGTAATAGTATTCATCTTCTCTTTTCACAGTAACTCCTGAATGCCCACAGAAAGTAAGAAACTTTTTCCTCTCCTTTGATAAACTCAAATTCTTATCACAACTCATAAAATCCTTCTTGGAGCTGGAAAAAAATGTTGAAGAATTATTGGAAGAAATATTAGTATCTCTCAAAACACCCAGAAATATTTCAGGTAACATGCTCTTTTGTTTAAATTTATATACCTGTTCTCTGTGTTTTCACTTTCTGCCACTGAATCTATACTATTACTTGAAAAAAAAAAATAGAATTCCTTAAATAAATGTTGACTATAATGCACACCATAAAATTACATTTTCATCCTTGATATATGGCAAATTCTGTAATTCCAAGGGACAAATCATTTTAAGTCCATTCTGGATAATAATCTTTAGATAAAATCAGATTAACTTTTTTTTTTTTTTTAAATTCTGAGAAACACAGCCTGGCTTATGGAAGAAAACAGGCAGACTGGATGACCTAGTAGCTCTTCTTCTGCTTCTAGCAGCCAGATGACCTTGGGCAAAATATTTAGTTTCCTTAGATGCCCTTTACTCATCTTCAAAATGATGGTGTAGGATTAAACTAACTTTCTCTTTGTTTTCTTTTACTGTTATGTGCTTCAAATCTCAGTATGTTATGTAAGGTTGTAAGAATTAAACAATTTAGTGTATGTATTTAAAAGAATGTCTAGTAGGTAACAAGCAATAAACTTGAGCTTTATAAAAGCAATTCAAATTATATAATATGTTGTTTTAAGTTTAGTTAACCTTAAAATCCTTTTGAAGAAAGCTATGCCATAGGTGGAATTCAGAGGCATTACAGTTAAAATATGTTCTCTGTGTTCATATCTATACTTATAAATATTTTCATCTATGTCAGAATGAACTACACAAAGTTCTCTTTTACATGGTATCATGTATCAATTTAAGAACAATAAATACAGCTTGTGACTGCATTTGCAAAATAAAGTGAGGGAACTGAATGATTAACAATCAAGCAGAAAATTTCTAAGCCCAATTTCTTAATAAGGAATTACATTTACTTTATTATGTTGATTTTTGTATTTCCTTATTTATTTTGCCTGAGCAAATAATGTTGAAAAAGTTACAGGCTTGAAGTTTCTTTTATATGAAGCATAGCTTACTGGCCTTCTATGTGTCCCATTAAGTTTAAGTAGCACTACTAAGTTATCAAGTGGATCATTTTTCTCAAAATTGGAGATAATTTGAAGAAAAAATGGAGGTGGATTTCAGGGTTCTAAAGCTGTCAAAAAGTCCAGTAAGAAAATAATAAAAATATAAGAAAGTATGAAAATTAAAAGACAATGGAAAAGTAGATTTAATTAGGAGATAATACAAACCCTAGAGGGTCTTCTAGATTAAACTGACTGGGTCAAAGAGATATCTGAGTAGATAAATATGCCATCCTAATTTTTGACTGACATGTTGGTTCTTCAAGCAGTTGACACTTGGTTTTGCTCCTCAACATCCATCATGCCTGGTGAAGGGTTTGTGTCTCCCGTCCACATCTCTAGCAGTTCTCTTCTGAAGTGTAGATCAAGAAACAGAGCAGACCACAACACATCTAGACTCTTACCTCTTGAAACTTATATTGTTTTGGTCCTAGACTAGACTCTAGTGAAATTAGGTGAATTTTAAGAACTTTATCCCTTTAAAGGCAGCATAGGTTGAAAATTAAATTGTATGAGAGAAGTATTATAAAGATACAAAACTCAAATGACCAACAATTGAAGCAAAGGTTTGATATACCGATTTCAGAAAAAGAAAAAGCTGGTTCAACTCATTCAGATTAAGATCAAGCAATGCTGAGACTTACAAATGCTGTATATTTGAGGGAAATAGTTACCATTACTGAATAAAACCAACAGAAAATATATAATTATGCCTTACCCAAATTTATCATTATATAAGCAGCATGGTAGATAGAAGTAACTTCAAATTCATATTAATAAGAATGTATTATAGAAATACAGTTGTGGGTTATTGAACAGTGTACGTGGAAGGAATCTTAAAGCACAGGTATAAGAAATGTCTTAAGTACTAAATCATCCCCATGTGATATATGTCTTCCTCATTGTTGAAATTCATATTCTTTAATAACAAAGCTAAGATTGATTTAATCTGACATAACTTTATATAAAGGGCTCCCTGCAAAGAATGATCTTGAGGGAAATTGTCAAGAAAAACTTAAATGTTTTATTCAGTGTAGCCAACTTAATGAATTCTTATCAAAAGCATTGGTTTCTTAAATCAGGAAGGAAAAGGTTCCCTGAAACGGATGATTAAAGAAACCAAATGCATCTTAAGTTATCCTGATAGTTAATGTTTTGCTTGGAAATCTTGTGTGGGAGGGAATAAGGGGAAAAAAAGACCAAGTCATTTGGTTTCCTGTGTATTTCTTTTGATTGGAGCATATTTTGCTAATAAAGATCTTGGAAAGAGTTGCCTACTATGTCCATGTAACCAAAACAGTGTGATGAAAATGAGGGCTTTTTTTTCCCTTATTGTCCAGATGTTTTAAAAATATCCAGGTGCTTAACATCATGTAGAGAAAATATAAAGATGATTAAATATTTTACTTTGATGTTTACCGCTCTATTGTCCATTTAGCTAAATTGTCAGTGCTCTTAATAATTTGAATATGATACAATAGATCCTGTAGAGACATAAGAAGTATTTTCAGAGGAAGAAATATATGTAGTTATTATGTTTATTTACTTTTTTTTTTTGGTCATAACTTGATGGTTTTCTATTTTGGTCATTTCAGCAAACGATAGGACATTATTTGACTGTTACGGTGCCTTACGGTATTTCTTTTAGGTGATCATATCTTCTGGAGCGGCCTCAGGTTTGATTTATGGGGCACTTCTAATGCTCCTTTGGAATACAGTTGTTCTTCGGGCAGTTCCTCAAATTTTCCAAAGGTGGCATCTGAGATTTATCTAAACCAGGAGGTTTCTTGGCCCTCATTTTTCTTTAGCCCCAGCAATGACAAAGAGCAATGGCTGCTTCAATTGGATGTAAGAAGAACACTTAGGGTTTGTCTCAGAAGAATCAAAGATTTCAGATCTTCTGAAAGATTGTTTGTACTCTTAGGGGGTCTTAAGAGGGGTCAAATGGCTTCTAAGAGTTCCTTAGCTAGATGGTTAAGGGATTGTATTAGGGAGGCGTATGTAGTTAAGGTAAAGAGGCTCCTAGGGTTTGTAAAGCTCATTACACTAGGACTTTAGCTGTTTCTTGGGCAGAGAGGTCGAAGGCTTCCACATTGGAAATTTGCAAGGTGGCCACCTGGGCTTCTCTTCATACTTTTTCATAGTATTATCTCTTGGATGTAGTCTCTTCCACAGATTCAGCTTTTGGTGGGAGGTTGCTTGTGAGCCAGAAAAGAACAGTGAAGAAAAGAAAGACTTGTAGTTCCCACTTAGAGCTGCCAACAAGGCAAGTTGCTTTGTAGTGCACACAATGGGAGCCTATGAAGACCAATTTGGGTGTGAAAGTGGATGTCACAGGGAAGTACTGCCAACCTCTACTGTCTATGAAAGAAAGCGGCAGTGTGGAAACTAACCAGAAATGTAAAATGAACCACAGCGAACTCTTTAGGGGGGAGACTGTTCAGCAGCTGGCATTCCTGTGACCCTCTGCACTCTACTGAGGTCCTTAATCTGGGCATGCTCTTAAGGAAACCAGTGTTGACTGCATACAAATAAGTATGTTTTAGCGTGATGAGCCAAACATGGGCTACTTCTCTAGGTAATGCTAATAAGTGTATAGAGTTTTCAATATATATTTAAATCAATTAAATAATTTGTCACATGTTCACAGAGCTCATTAAGTTTGACAATGCCAAATTTTGATATTGACCATATTGAATTCCAAACAAATGCAAAATGCCACAATTCATTAAAACCACAAGGTATCTTATTAGTCTAGAATC
Source organism: Mustela lutreola (assembly GCF_030435805.1). NCBI lineage: Eukaryota > Metazoa > Chordata > Mammalia > Carnivora > Mustelidae > Mustela > Mustela lutreola. The sequence goes on along the minus strand of NC_081294.1, from coordinate 119,465,094 downwards.
AATCTTACTAATACTACCTTAAAATGATCCCTTTGGCTCTTTACATAGGATTAGGCTTTTAAATTATTTTTTAATTTGGGAGGGTAATTATATTCGTAACTGCTTGATAATTCATTTTATGCCTTACTGTAGAACTGCTCACTAGCAAAAGAATTCTTGGGAAGCTTTTCTTTTTTTCTTATTCATCTTGAAAATAAGCAAGTGGTTTGTATAAACATCAAAGCATGTTACTTTCAGTGAATAAGCATAATGTATTTGGAAGTGAAATGATAAATATAAGATAATTAACTTTTTTAAACGTCTTAAACTATAGCTGCACAATGGCAGATAGTTATTTCCAGAAATAGAACTGCAAAACCTGTAGTTTGAACTAGTATTATTTTTCCAGAGTTAAATATCTTTTTAAATTAGCTGGTTTTATGAGCTCTCTGTAAAAAAGTAAGATGACATTAACAATCTAAGCATTGTCCCTTCATGTCATTAACAATTTGATCTTTATTGTTTTTTCTTCTTTAAAATTTGTTTTGAATAGTAGTCGGTGCATATAGTAAAACTTTGAACAAGATAAAAGAGTATATAGTGAAAATTAAGTCTTTTTCCATTCCAAGTTGCCTAGTTTTCCTTTCCAGAGACAACGACTTTTGTATATATCCCCAAGTTAAAATAACGTGATATCTTGTCCTACTATGCAGAACTTCTTTTTTATTAACAGTTATATAGAAAGATCTCATTCTTTCTAATAGGCAAATAATTTTCCAATGGCACATGTACCATAATTTAACCCGTTACTCACTGATGAGCATATAGGGTTTTGTTTTCCTCTTTATTTACTACCACAAACAATGATAGAGCAAATTTCCTTGAACTTTGTCTTAAATGTGGACATGCCTATCTGGACAGTACATTTCTAAAGTGAAATTGTGAAGTGAAAAGATATAGTGGTTAAGAGGATGAAAAGACAACCCATAGACAGAGCAAAATATTTGCAAAACACATATCTGATCAAGGACTTGTATCCAAAATATACAAAGAACACTTAAAATTCAATAAGAAAGCAACAACAAAAACTCAATTAAAAAATGAGCAAAAGATCTGAACAGACTCCTTACCAAAGAAGATATACAGATGGCAAATAAGCATATGAAAAGATGCTCAACATCATATGTCATCAGGGAAATGCAAAGCAAAACAAAGAGATACCACTACACACTTGTTAGAATGGCTAAAATCTGAAACACTAACAACACTAAATTCTCAGAAGGATGTGAAGCAATAGGAACTCTCACTCTTTGCTGATGGGACTGTAAAATACTATAGCCTCTCAAGCAGATGATTTCATTGTATCTTACAAGCTAAACACTGTCTTATATTATCTAGTAATCACACTCTCAGATATTTACACAAATGAGTTGAAAACTTACGTTCACATAAAAACGAACACATGAATGTTTATAGCAGCTTTATTCATAATTGGCAAAACTCAGAATCAACCAAGATGTCCTTCAGTAGATGAGTAGATAAATAAGTTGTGGTGCATCCAGACAATAAAATATTATTCAGTGATAAAAATAAATGAGATACCAAGCTACAAAAATACATGGAGGAATGTTAAATGGATACTGCTAAATGAAAGAAGCCAATCTGGAAAGACTATATACTACATGATTCCAATTAAATGACCTTCTGGAAAAAGCAAATGTATAGAGACAGTAAAAAGATCAGTAGTTGCCAAGAGAAGGGCAAAGGGGAAAAGAGGTGAATGCAGGGAGCACAGGAGATTTCTAGAGCAGTGAAATAATTCTATATGAAACAGTAATGGTGGATACATGACATTATGCACTTGGCAAAACCCATAGAATGCACAACACAAAGAATGAATCCTTAATTTCAAAATGAATTAAAGGTCTAAATGTGAGGCCTGAAACCACAAAAATCCTGGAAGGGAGCATAAGCAGTAATTTCTCTGACATAAGCCCTAACAACATTTTTTTTGATATATCTTCCGAGGCAAGGGAAACAAAAGCAGATATAAACTATTGGAACTGTATCAAAATAAAAACTTCTGCACAGTGAAAGAAGCAATCAACAAAACCAAAAGGCAACCTGGGAGAAGATATTTTAAAATGATATATCCAAGAATGTGTTAGTAACCAAAATATAAAGAACTTATTTTTTTCAAGTTTTTATTTATTTATTTTAGAGAGAGAACAGAAGCAGACTCCCTTCTGAGTAGGGAGCCCAATGCGGGCCTCGATCCCAGGGCCCTGGGATCATGACCCAAGCCAAAGACAGATGCTTAACCAACTGAGCTACCCAGGAGGCCCCAAAATGTAATGAACTTAGAAAACTCAACACCCAAAAAGCAAATAACACAATTTAAAAATGGACAGAAGACATGAACATCCTTTTCCAAAAAAGATGTTCAGTTGGCCAACAGACACATGAAAAGATACTCAATATCACTCATCATCAGGGAAATACAAATCAAAACTATGAGGCTATGAGGTATCACCTCATACCTGTCAGAATGGCTAAAATCAAAAACACAAAAAAAGACAAGTTTTGGCGAGGATGTGGAGAAAAATTACCCTCTTGCATTGTTGGTGGGAATACAGACTGGTACAGCTACTCCAGAAAACAGTATGGAGATTCCTCTAAAATTTAAAAATGGAACTACTCTACAATCCAGTAATCAAACTACTGGGGATTTACCCCCAAAATACATAATCATTAAAGGGATACATGCAGCCCTATGTTTATAGCAGCATTATCTATAGTAGCAAATAATGGAAACAGACCAAGTGTCCATTGATTGATGAATGGATAAAGAAGATGTGAGGTATATAATGGAATATTATTCACCCATAAAAAAGAATGAAATCTTGCCATTTGCAATGACATAGATGGAGCTAGAGAGTATAATCCTAAATGAAATAATGAAATAAGTCAGTCAGAGAAGGACAAATACCACATGATTTCACTTATGTGGAATTTAAGAAACAAACAAAAGAAGAATAAATAGGAGAAAAAGAGTGACAAATCACGAAATAGATTCTTAATTATAAGAGAACAGACTCAGATATCAGAGGGGAGGTGAATGTAAGGAGTAAACTTGTCCTGGTGAGCACTGAATGATATGTGAAATTGTCGAGTTGCTATACTGTACACTTGAAACTAATGTAACCCTGCATGTTAACTATACTGGAATTAAAATAAAAAATTAATAAAATACGAATCCTAATATAAACTATAGACTTTAGGTAATAATAATCAATATTGGTTCCTTAATTGTCAAAAATATACCACACCAAGGGCACCTGGGTGACTCAGTTGGTTAAGTGCCTGACTCTTGATCTCAGCTCAGGTCTTGATCTTAGGGTCATGAGTTCAAGCCCCTAAGTGGGCTCCTTGCTAGGCGTGGAGCCTACTTTAAAAATATATACACACATATATACACTACACCATTGTAAGATATTAACAGTAGGGGAACTGAGGATGGAGAGAAAGGGAATATATGGAAACTCTGTACTTGCTACTCAGTTTTTCTGTAAGCATAAATTTGCTCTAAAAAATAAAGTCTATTAATTTTTTAAAAAATGGACATTTGAGAAAGAGTGCCAAGTCAGTTTGTCACATCTATTTTGACTGCTAATGATATTTTTGTTATGCAGAATTTTTTAATGCAGAATTATGTTATGGCTTCTGCATTTTTGTCCTTCCGAAAAATCTTTTTTACATAGATCTTTAAAACAATATTCCATATTTTCTTTTAATAGCCTTAAAGTTTAATTTTTCTTTATTTAAAAGTATTTCATTAATTTAGATTTTATTTCAGTATTAGAATTAATTATTTATAGTACCATTTTTTTTAGAGGCATAGTAAAATGCAAGCCATAGAGAATGCATTTGGGGGCACTTGGGTGGCTCAGTCGGTTAAGCATCTGCCTTGGGATCTGGTCATGATCCTACAGTTCTGGGATTGAGTCCCACATTGGGCTCCCCGCTCCTTGAGGAGCCTGCTTTTCCCTCTCCCTTTGCCTGCTGCTTGTTCCCCTTCCTTGTGCTTTCTCTGTCTCTGTCAAATAAATAAAATCTTTTTAAAAAAAAAAAATGAGAGAGAAGGCTCTTTAGGTTAGATGGTATAACACTGATCTAAAATCCTCTCTATGTTGTAGTATCTGAGGAGAAATGAAGCAGGATTCCTAAACTACAGTCCATAGGTCTTTGGGGTTCATGAATGCACTGTGCAGAGGGCCTGGGAATTCCCACTGTGTGTGTGTGTGTGTGTGTGTGTGTATGGGGGAATGGGTGTATGTGTGCACAAACCTACCATGCAATCGTACTTTGCATTTTGGATGGAGTATTCTTTCACTAATGAAGTTCTCAAAAGTGTTCACAAATCCAAAGTGATTAAGAACACTGGAGTTGAGGAAAACTTTTCCTCACAATACATAAACTGATAAAATTTTCAAAAGGATATTATTGCTTACCAAATGGAGTATTTACCTTTCTATGAAATGCTTTTGTAAATTATACTACTTAAGAATCATTCATGATTATGCTCAGAGAGCCACATTTAGAAAAACAGAAGACAAAAACCCTACACATCTTCTAGATGATTATATCTGTCAGAAATCCCACTGATAAGAATCAGTCTTTGAACTTTGTTTGCTCAGGACATAAGCAGAAACCAATTCTTAAGATCCTAAAACTTTAAAAAAAAAAAAGGCATCAAAGTTTATAATTAATCATCATATATCAAGACTAAGCAAAAACAAAAGGTAAATGCTAACTCATTCATTTCAAATTAAACTATAATTAATAGACCCTTATTGGAAAAGTGGAAAGATTTCTTTTTTTTTTTTTTAAAGAATCCTTACAAGTCTTTTTTGTTTTTTAAGATTTCATCTATTTATTTGAGAGAGAGAGTGAGAGAGAACATGAAAGGGGAGATCAGAGGGATAAGCAGACCCCCCATGGAGCTGGGAGCCTGATGCAGTACTTGATCCCAGGATTCAGGGATCATGACCTCAGCTGAAGGCAGTCGCTTAACCAACTGAGCCACCCAGGTGACCAATTATTCTTAAAGATTAATTTTTGGCATATTTTTATTACATTTTTGTAGCTCTAATTTTTTTCCCATGGGAAAGACTTCCTTAATTCTAAAAGATAAATATGTGGAAATATTTCCATTTTAAAATAAGATCATTTCTTATCCCAGGGTTTGTGTCTTTCCAATGGATTATCAATATACTTATTAATAGTGTAATTTTTCCTGATGTGCTGATATTTACCCATGTACTTTTGTTCTTCCTCATTTCAAGAAAAGAAGTATTAATGTGCTAAGGAACATCACCATTCCTTAAATGCACCATTCTTAAGTTTAGAAGTTAAATTTTTAGGGACGCCTGGGTGGCTCAGCCAGTTAAGCATCTGCCTTCGGTTCGGGTCATGAGCCCAGGGTCCTTGGATAGAGTCCCATATCAGGCTCCTCACTCAGGAGGGTGGCCTGCTTCTCCCTCTGCCTGCTGCTCCCCGTCCTTGTGCTCGCACTCTCTCTCTTTCTGACAAATGGATAAATAAAACCTTAAAAGGAAAAAACCTTAAATTTTTAAATGGACAAGGAAATTAATGTTACTCTGTACTGTCATCCTACATTCTCAACATGAAAATATGTTAATGACAAAGGGATCTATATTTTACAGATTATATATACATGTATATCAAATATCAATATAGATAGCATATAAATGTCATCAAGTTGTATGTATGGAAGGGGGCTCTACATATTTTGATCCTGTAGTTTGATTGTTTTTTTAAGTTTTTATTTATTTATTTGACAGAGAAGAGAGATAGCGAGAGAGGGAACACAAGCAGGGAGAGTGGGAGAGAGAGCATCAGGCTTCCTGCTGAGCAGGGAGCGTGCTTCTGGACTCACTCCATCCCAGGACCCTGGGATCATGACCTGAGCTGAAGGCAAACGCTTAATGACTGAGCCACCCAGGCACCCTGATCCTCTAGTTTCTGTAATGGTGACATCACCCTACATCTTATTGACTATTTTCTCTGCATCTTGATATATGTGTCTGTGTGTCTATACTAGACAGAGCTTTTCTACCAAATTAATTTTAACCCGAGTCTATTAATTCCATCTGGTATGGTTTTTCTTAATGTATGCTTTTGTGTTTATTTTCTTTAGGAATTTTGGACCCATCCAGTCAAGAAGTTATGATAGAGAAACCCAGAGCAAGTGAAACCAGAGTTCCTTCAGAGCAGTTGCTACCGGTCAAAGAGGTGAATGAGGAAAGAAGGGTGGTAGTTTTTTATCAAATGTCTGTAAATCCTTTATGAACCACAGTGTCTTGAGTTTTACACTTTGCCACTAAAGAAAAAATTTCCTGTTTGAAAATTAGCTTATAAGTTCTGGCAAAAATTGGATTTAGTGGGGATGCTGCTCTCTTGCCTAGTCTGTACCCTGGTAGAAGTAGGGCGCTGCAAGTGAAGAAATGTTTGTTGTTCTCCCAATTCACTGGCTACACTTTGAGAATTTGTGCTGTAGATAATTGTTGAGGGCAAGAAAATGGACAATAGAAAGGAAACGAAAGAGGAAAGAACAGCTTGAACCGGCCTCTTATTTTAGAGTGCCCTGCCTGCACCTGTCTGTTCTCTGATCCATTACCACTCTTCCCTGCTCTATTTTGTTTTATAGAGAACTATGCCTTCCAGGATTCTAGGAATTTGGGGCCCATGGAAGGCTGTGATAGAGGACTAGAGGGTAGATAGAGAGAAACCAGGGTACTTCTTCTCCTCTCTCTGTTTTAGGAAACATTCCCTCCACGGACCCTGCTCTCAACACACAGCTCCACCTGTCAGGTCTGCATTACCTTTAACTGAGGTTGGTAGCCCCAGGAACTACACTCCCATATACAGTCCCTTTGGTTGTTCCTCCAGCCCTAGAAGTGGCAGTGGCTTCCTACTCTGTTAATATCTGTCTTGCTCCCTAGCCCATGTTTAGCTCATCAAAATTCCATTACTTTTAGTAACTAACACCCTACATTAAAATTCTTCCTTATGAAATACATCATATGGTTTCTGTTTTCTGAATGGATCTTGACTGATACAGCAGGTAAACATGTAAAAGGGCAAAAAATGGGGACCTGGGTGGTTCAGTTGGTTAAGTGCCTGCCTTCAGCTCAGGTTATGATCCCAGGGTCCTGGAATTGAGCCCCACATCAGGCTCCCTGCTCAGCGGAGAACCTGCTTCTCCCTCTTCCTCTCCCTCTGCTTCTCCCCCTGCTTGTACTCTCTTACTCTCTTACTCTCTCTGTTTATTTATAAATAAATAAAATCTCTAAAATGAAATTTTAAAAAATAGAATGGCAACCCCCCCAGAGTTTTAAACAGAGTTTAATTTAGAATAGAAGGGAAATAATAAGGAAAATGGAAAGTTATATATTATGCCTTGACCCAAAATCCACATAGGTATTAAAAAATTAGCTTTAGGTAATAGAAGAAGGGCATTCATTGGTTACCTCTTTTGTGCACAGAACAGAAAGCGACGTTATATCCTCTTCTTGGATCAACTAGTAAACTTTCTCTGTTCTAACTGGGTATGTGTGATGAGAAACATCAGATGGGAAGAGTAGAGTAGGCAAATAGTATTTCATGCAAACAGCCTTCTAAGAGTTGATTTGAATAGTAAAAGTTTCCAGTTTTCTTTTTAAGAGCAGCTATTAATATGCTTGGTTTTCTGTATTTTGAAAAAAGAATTCAGATGGGTCAAGATATTGTAATCACATATAAATTACCATGACCAGAGGTAGTCATCATTGCACAAAATACAGAATCGTCATTTAGGTTATAGCAATTAATGACACTTTTTACCAGAACATATTTCCTTGATTGGATGAATGATTTTAATGAGTAGAGATGCCCTGGTGGGGAGAATAAGAAGCAAAGATTTGTTGTTGTTTTTAATTTTCATGGAGTTAAGTTGCTTCTTACATTTCTTTCATAAAATTCCAAGAAAATACTATTAGAGCGGAGGACTACATCCATTTCACTTATAAGAAAGGAGATTGTATGAGCTGAATAGTTTCAATTATTGAGTAATTTTATATAAAACTAAGATGAGAAATGTGTTTTTAGACCCTGTGATGTTAAAGGTCCATATATACTTCAGAAAAACAAGTTAAGGATCGCATGGGTGGCTCAGTGGGTTGAGCCTCTGCCTTCGTCTGGGTCGTGGTCTCGGGGTCCTGCATTGGGTTCTCTGCTCAGCAGGGAGCCTGCTTCTCCCCCCGCCCCCCGCCTGCCTCTCTTCCTACTTGTGATCTCTCTCTATCAGATAAATAAGTAGAATCTTAAAAAAAAAAAAAAAAGAAAGAAAGAAAGAAAAGTTAAATTACACCATAATTATATATGTAGTGAAAATGAGAGCTACTTTTTTACTATAGATTTTGATTTTAGATTTGATAATTGATTATACTCATGGAGTATATCATGGAATTATATGGAATTTCAGCTCTAGAAGATGAACATCTTTATTACTTCATACAGTATGTATAGAAAGCACTAAATAAATGGTGACTGGGATGTATGTATAGGAAAACTAAGCTAACGACCATAATCTCAGTAATTTCAGACCGAGAGAAACCATAGATATCATCCAAAAATCAGCTCTTTTACTTTTCCAGCCAAAAAACTGAGATCCAGAAAAATAGGTAATTCAATCAGGCATATTGAGCCTCAGGTCTTCTAAAGTTGGAGTAGGTGAATTATTACAGTAAGCAAGATTACATTGAAACAGGGAAAATTTAATCCTAAGTCTGGGCTCACCTACTACCCACAATTTTTTAGTACTTAAGAGAATGTTAGAGGACTTGGGGATAGTATACGTTCATAATTATATGGAGCCCAGACCCCAAGAAAAAAGAAGACAAAACACTACCAGTCTCCATTTACTACCTCCTCTCCCACTCCCCCAACACAGAACAATGCAGAGAATTTTAATTCCTCATTTCTTGGAACAAAAGTAGGGAAGAAACTGAATAAAATTCTAAAGAAGTAAAACTCTAGAAAGGTGCCATGATGTAATTTCTCTGAGAAATTTCTTGTTGCTCTATTTTGGCTTGTCTGGATTTCTGAGAGTGAAAAAGAAATAAAAGGTTGAATATTAAACTCTGTCTTATGTACTTGTTAACAATAAACTATAAAAAAAACTATAAAAATCTAATTTAGGCTTTATTAAATATATTGAATTTAAAGATTGCTTTATGTGATAAACAGTAAATGTAACTTTTAACTTTCATAAAGATAGTTTTATTGAACTATATTTAAAAGATTAAATTTTGAAAAAAGTTTTTGATTAAATTTACAGATGAATTAAAATGAAATGCCAGTATATTACTCTTTGTAAAGAATACACATGTTTTTGTATATTGCTTTATTTGCTGGGTAATATTTTTCAGGTTGTAAGAATGGTTTTGCCATTTATCAAAGAATACCTATATTCAAATGCTGGAAGAAAGTAATAATTTTATATCTATAACAATATGAACACTTGTTGCTGAGTTTAAGATTAATATAACTTCATATAAATTTATATTTCAGGCTACTTTACTAGATTTTGCTTGGCGAAGTGCATTTAAAAAAGTGTCTCTTCCCATGGCACATTGTATAACAACAGCAATTGAAGATTTTTCCACAAAAATTCTCCAGCAGGAACAGAATGAAAGGACTTTAGCTGTAACCCATGCTATGAACCTTGTAAATGTGCGGGAAGTTGGGCAAGACAGCCATGTGGTTCCTGAGGAAGAGCAACCAAAGAAAATTGCAAAGGCAAGTATCAAATGAAATCCTTTCAAATCATTGACTGCCATAATGAGACTTTTTTTTTTTTTTTTTTTTTTTTTAAATATAAGACATTGTGTGGCACCTGTTGGTAGAGCATCTGACTCTTGGTTTCGGCTCAGGTCATGATCTCATGGGTGGTGGGATAGAGTCCTGTGGAGTGCTCCATACTCAGCCAGAAGTCTGCTTGAAGATTCTCTCGGTCTGCCCCTCCCCACCACTTGTATTCATTCTCTCCCTGTCTCTCAAATAAATAAAATAAATCTTTAAAAAAAAAAATATAAGAGGTTGCAAAGGGAACCTACAGAACAATATTGGAGTCTCTATGCAAATACTTGGTATTTAACTCAATACCAGATTTCTTCTCAGGTGTCCGTGGGCCATGGCCACTGGCAGCAAAGAAGATTGAAACCTGTGGCCGCCTTGTGGCTCCATGAATCTCAGGCCCTTAAAACAGAGGCTTCTGTGACTTAATGGAGAGCTGGTGAAACTGCCTGTTTGGGCTATACCTTTTAATGACTTCAGGAGAAATTTAGGAGGTTGAGGGAATTACTACCTTTTATTGGTCTAGGCAACTTTCAAATCTTTATTTACATGCTAATGCACATTCTATTTCGTTAACATCCATCTTGCATCTTTGTGTGTACCTTGAGAATCACAGATCATACTGAGAAAGTAGGAAGTCATTATGCAAATAAATAAATACAGTTACTCAGTATTAAGCCCACAATGAGTTCAGCAGCTTATGATTGGGATGTTTTTAAAGGAGCATTCTTGGGGTGCCCCGGGGGGTTTTGTCAGTTAAGTGTCTGCCTTCCGCTCAGGTCACGATCCCAGGATCCCGGGATCAAGTCCCATATGGGGCTCCCTGCTCATGGGGAAGCCTGCTTCTCCTTCTCCGTCCACCTCTCCCCTAGCTCACAGTCTCTCTCTCTCTCTCAAATAGATAAAATCTTAAGAAGAAGAAGAAGAAAAAAAAAGAGCATTCTTAAAGATGGCCTCCTTATTTGGCTACCGCCAGCCTGGGGCTCCAAAACATTCTCCTGGGAACACTGTTGGCAAATTGGGCATTCTGGCAAGTTTTGCCTTCCCATTGCCCATAAAGAGTAGATTCATAATAACGACTGAAAAGCCAGGCACATCACTCTGAAAGTTGCTGACTTCTTACCAATTAAAAAGATACTGTGTGATATTGTTTCTGATGCTTCTGGATTATTTAAAATAAATCAGTAGACCTTGTGTATAGGTGGTGATTCAGAAGAAGACACTTTACGAAAATTCAGCAAGGAAACTAGAATAAGTTCAAAAATAATGCAATCAGATTAATATCAAGGATGGATGTTTTCCAAGTTCTATTAACTACAAATAAAGTATTGTCATGCATGCTATTTCATGAGTTTTTCGTAATGTCCATCTAGAAAGCATAAGGTTTGAAGGTTATATAGAGAGAAGCATCCTTTTGGTATTTCCTTATTTGACATAAAACATTTAACTTTCTACAAGAAACTGAGAAATTAATTATTATAACGTCATGTCTTTATATTTATGCTTGATGTCAAATTCATTATTTAGGAACTTGGCTCCCCTATACATTAATTACACGGTGCTGTCAGAGTACAAATAACTCAGTGCTACATTTATTTCTCCCTAGTTTTGTTCTGACATCATGGAAAAACTTGACACAATGCTTCCACTGGCTCTGGCATGCAGAGATGATTCTTTCCAGGAAATTAGAGCAAACTTTGTGGAGGCCTGTTGTAAAGTGGCAGCAGCTGTCCTGGCGAGACTGCAAGAGAGAAGCAAGGAGTTTCCTTCCAAAGCACCCCTGACCAACTTACACACATTGCTCTCCACAGCGGTCTATGTCTTCCAGCATTTTATGCAGTATGATAATATGATGAAAGAAAACACTAAGAAGTGAGTGTCAATTACATTAGGTTGATGGCTTTGCTTAAAGGAATGTGTAATCTTTGGATATCACTGTAGTGAAATCTTGATGATAATATTCGAGAAAGAGAAAACTATAATGAACACAGTGAATGACTTTCATTTGTCTTGACTTGAGCATGTCAAAAAGGTGGAGCATGGGATCGATTAAACCAGATACCTAGATTAGGAAGGAAGACAGTTCCTCTTTCTAAAGGCCTGCTCCAGAGAGAAATCCATACATTTTTCCATATTCTGATCTGGAGCAACTATTTTCCGCATGCTATTTATGACCTGACCAAACAGACCCTCTCCGTTTCATAAAGCATACTGCACTGACTACCCTGGAGAGGATAACTAAGCTTGTTTTTGCCCCTCATACACACCACTGTGAAAGAGGCACTTCTCTCTTTTGTTTCTACACAAACAGAATTTTAGGACTTACACAGTGAATAAATGCATTTTCCATCTATTCTACTGACCAATGTAAATGTACTTCAGAGCACCCATGTAGTAATGAGCTGTCCTTAATATTTGGCGGAAAGCATCTGGTGGTCTTAATTCTCACATAGTAGTAGTCTAAGAAGACTGTATATTTTCTGGAAATAGGATAAAGATGACCACACAGTCTTTCTGGCGACCCTTGTACCCTCTAGGAGGTAGCACAGCCCTTTACGAAAGGACCATGTGCACCTGGCTGTTCGGCCAGGTCTGACAATCTCTTCGGTACTCCTGACACAGCATCTGTAGTCCCTTGCTTAGGAAAGAAAGCATAAGAAAGTGTGATATAGACAACTGAAGATAAAAGTAAAATAAATTTGGCTTGATGCAAAATATAGCTCTTACATTTTTTTAATTCCTGTAAGTAGTCAGATACGGTGAATCATACTTGAATTTATAAACAGAATGTGCCAGAAATCACTATATTTCTGCAGAATATTTTAAAACAGTTTATGAGATAATTGACATCTACAAAATTACAATTTTTAAAACAAAAAGAGTGTGTTTGTGGGACGTGTGATAGCTTTATAAAAGTTGGTTCTGACAAATGCATGTTGTTCTCTATAATAACGATACCCTAATGCCTAAATGATGCACTGATCTCTAATAATAGGCTTACAAAGAATACTTTTATATTTGAATGATGTATTGACAATGCCGTTTATCTCAAGTTGAAGTGCATATTTGTGGAACAGCAGATGTACATTTTCAAAGGACTTGCAAAACAAAGACCGGCTTTTTTTTTTTTTTTTTTTTCTCCTTGTTGGAAAGTGAATGTGGATGCAGACTTCAGCATTAGGAGGAAATGAATGATTGATATCTAATAATCAAAACCATTTGTAGTACTGGAGATTGTTGCCGCCTACTGCACAGGCCTTAAATCTCTGTCTCTTTGATCATTCCCTCTGAACAGACCCATATTCCTGGTGCCTGTCCAAAGATATCAGGAATTCATCAACACTCTCCAGTTTCAGGTTGCAGACTACTGCGTCAGAGTTTGTGCTACAAGCATTTTACAGGATGCTGAGAGCCACCACTGGGATGACTACAAAGCTTTTTATGAGGTGTGAAGTTAAGTTTACTATCCCTCCTTTTTACACAAATATGCTTTACTGCCTACCTGCTTTCTGGCTAATTAGAAACATGAGCTTGGCATTACTAACACATGAAGGCTGTTAGGATAATATTTTTTAAATATTGAATTTGTACTTAGGAGAAACACTTTTTAAAAACCTGAAATAGCTAGACATCAGAACTCTCCTTCTGCTTAAAAGTAAAAATAACTTAATTTGAGCTGCAGCATGTGCTATCTAAGTTGGAATGTAACGGGATACAATGAAAAGTCAAAGAGATAATGCCAAAATGCTACAACTTCATATTTTTCTCCAAAGGGACTACTTGTGGGTATCTCTGCCCTTCCCCCCCTCCCACTTTTTTTTTTTTTTCTAAATGTCTCTTCTTAAGCCACTTTATTCTTTGTACATACTTTTTTTTGTTCCTCCTCTCGTTGTATGTTCTTATGAGGGTGATTTAAGACCCATCTGATCATTTATAGCTTACCTATTTTCATTTAGCCTGTGTTTTGAAATCCCAAACTTCCACTGAATTAAAGCCTAATGATTCCCAATACAACCGAACCCAGCATCAATTAAAATTATTCATCGTCAGGCTTCAATCCCATTGATTATACATAAGCCCCAATATATGAAGTTGATTTTAGGGCAGAGTGAAACATTTACAATATCTTAATAAAAGATAATCAGGGTTTCTAAAAAAATTCATTAGTCAAGCCCAATTTCATTAGCTTTCCCAGTTTACCCTTTCCTTGGGATTAAAGCTTATGATCCTTGTTTTTCCTGTCTGTCCTGATGGCTATGGAGTCCTGGGGAAACTAGAGTGGAGTATTATTCAAATAGCAAAGTCACTCTTGTCAACCCCCTGACACCCAAGGTTCCCGTGGCTCTATTTATGCCTGAGTTATAATCATAACAAATGTTGCCATAACAGAGAGAAGTAGTAAGAAGATCTTTTAAAGGACTTTCCACTTTTTCCAAGGCCATTTCATCTCTCCTTTAGAGGCCCTTCCCGGATAGTTTTTCTTTTTGCAAGAGCATTCACATAGGGTTTTCCAAACATGACACACTTCAAACAGCAGCGAGCAGAATGAGCGCGAGAAAGTGGTGGTGCAGCTGGCAGCCCGAGATAAGAGGCTGAGTATTGGTCTTCCCCTCTCTTGCCAGTATCCCAGCTTCCTTATTTGCCTTGAGGTAAACAGAGAGATTGAAAATGAGTCCATCTCCGGTTTCAAACTATTTCAATATGTCAGTGTACTAATGAGCAATTTTATACGATGTTTTCGTTGAGGCACAAGTATCCTTTCAGTCTATGTCTACGTCCATTGGGCTATTCTGTTTTCTCGTATGCAAAACGGGAGCTAGAAAAGTTGTACGGTATAAATAATAAGTGGATGCGGTGAGAACCTGTTATTGAAGTTACCAAGTATTAAAAAAACAAAAAACAAAACAAATTACCATGTAACATGCAGCTCTTAGATCTTATGACAAGGCGTTAGCTTCAAAGACAGAAATAACGAGATAGTTACCCTGTGATTACATGGTACCATAGCTTCCATATACTTACATGGTCAGTAGTTACAATTTAATTGCAGAGTTAGTGGTTGTTACTTATGCTCAGGAAAATAAAGTGATACTGCTTTTCGATTTACCAAAAATAAGAAACTGCTAAAAATAGCGACAGATTTTTAAACTGTTTTGACAACTGGAGTATTTGACAATGGTTTTATCCTGTTTACTGCATCCTTTTCTTCTCCTCTCCCCATTATTCCAAATGATTGGTGAAACAGGACTATATGTTTTTGGCAGGGCCGTTTTGAGAGGGAAGGAGATGAAATGTGCCTGACTGGAGGCAGAAGGTGGGAGAGCCATCTCAGGGGAGCCTATCACCCTGTGCGGAGGGTAATAAGGAAATAGCGAAAGAATTTACAAGATATGAAGGAATATTTGGTCGTGTTTTGTGACATCAGCTGAGCCCTAGATGCATTATTTCCCTTCTCTAAACTGTCAGGTTTAGAGAGTCAGAGAGTTCAGTTTCTCTCTGATTAGGTGCTGGTCAGACGGCACAGTGGGTGTTCAGATTACATGTTTAAAATTAAGCTTTGAGTATAGTTGACATCTGCTCAATTTTAGCAACTTGTGTTTTCCAATAGTCAAAGAATAAAGAATTGTCTGTTCAAAGATAATATTGAATGGCTTATATAATAAAGCCCAGCTGCTTGTTTCCTGATATATAATCTAAATAAAAGCTCACATCTGTTTACATTATGGTGGGTCTACAAAAATAACAGATGTTTACTAGCAGAATACTTTTGAAATGACAACAAATAGAGAAACAGGTCAGAAGAATAAATGAGTCACATTTAGTTTAATGAAAACCCTTGCGTATATTATTACAGTTATACATACTTCGAAGGGAATTGTGAGAACAAGGACGAGTTTGGAATATTTTTAAGTAAACACGAAGTTTACACTTTAGAAAGTCTCAAAAGAAGTATTTTTCAGTTTCAGGGAACGAACTCTACATGCCTAGTTACTTTTATTTTCTCATTTATTGTTAACTATTAAGGAAATTGGTTCTCATTTTGAAAAATACGAGAAATCATGTTTGTCGCGTTATTAAAAGCACCTGTCCATTGCTATGGAGTCATTCATACTCGTTGTTACATCAACTGAAGCAATTTTCTTTTAATTAACAAACAACACAGAAAGTATGACAAAATCAAGCTCTAAAAATCCTTTCCTTGGAAAATTTTAAAAAGCGTTCCTTCACAGAACACACAGCAAGGGAAGCATAAGACACTCTAATTTTGCTACTTCCACATGAATTTTGTAATTTTTTTTTCTTTAACAGTTTTGATATACATCCAGTCAGAAGTCAGAAGTGGTCAAAACCTCCTCCTTTGAACCTGACTGTTGCACATTTTGATGCTCTAGTTTCCCACCCAAGGATGCTAGTTCTACTCATTTATGAACTCCATTTGAAAGTCAATAGAAATTAGCCATAAATTATTCTTATAGTGACTATAGCAGATTTTAGAAATCAGAGCAATTATCAGAAGAATAATATGTAAGGAAAATACTGATAGGCATATCTGCATGAGAAACTATCAACTTTTGGTATAAAAGAACAAAAATTTTTTAATCATGTTTGAGAAATGTAAGTAGTGGGCAAAGCAAGAATTTTAAGTCAAAGAGGATTACTTAGAGATAAAATGTGAAGCTTTGCTCATTTAATTTTTGATATGGCAACAAATAAGGTAATATTTGAAAAACACATTCTCCTCTTCCCATTTCAAATAGTTTTTTTTTAATCTGCTTTGAGGAAAATGAGGTCAAACTACTAGCATATCTCCCTGGGAGCCTGTTAACTCATTAATGCTTGTAAATCACTTGAGGCCACCTTCTCATTTCTTCCTGTTCCCACTGGCCTTAGCTGCTCTTGGATCTTCCTCTGTGGTCAGGGAGAATTTGGTACCCACAGAATAGGTCTGTAGTGGGTGGCAAGGAAGGAGAATCTGGCCCCTTAGAAGTATGAAATACTGTGAAAATGCTAAGAAATGATAACATCTGCCTAGGATTTACAAACTCTTGTAAAATCAGACCATTATGGTATCCGTTTCTAGCATGGTTATTAAAAACCCACGAATGCAGTAGCTTGATGTAATAATCTTTAATAGTTATCCATCCCCCTCCTTGGTTTCATGCATGTTGATGAGTATGTGGTCTGTAAGTTTATTTTTTCTCCTTTCATTTCATTATAATGTGTAATCTCAAACATCTATTAGAATGACCTCCTATGATGATAATAGTCTCAGAAAAATACACATACATAAACAATATTTTTAATTATTAAGATTTAATTTTCGAAGAACCAGCCCTCTATCTTAAGCTAGCATGACTTGTTTGGCAGTTGTAGAGCTGATTGCTTAAAATAAATTTTAAACCCCGGGCTGGGAGTAGGTAAATCAAGATATGCTAGGTTAAAAGCTTGTGGTCTGGATTTGCACTAGAATATCTGGTCTTGTAATTGAAATAAAACATATGTTCCTTTGTCAATAGGATGTTTTACATCTTGTCAAAAATCTTTCTTGGTCATCTAGTGTGTCAGACTCTCCAGCTATTTCCTTTCAGCCTGAACTAATTATGTTCATAGGAAGCAAACTGACATTTTGGAAGATGTGATTCTATTGTTTTATGTGTGGTGGTTTTGCCAGGGGGAAAGATGCTCCTTCTCACTCCAGATGTGGCATTATTTCTTCTGCACTCTTCATCATGATCTCTGGACCATTCTGCCCCCTAAGTTAGCCCAGGTGATCCTCACAGAAGTGCTGGAGAAATCTTTGGGTCTACTGGCCTCCAGATATGCTCGGGTCCATCCCAGTTACAAGAGAACTCCACAGATCAGGTAATTGAAGTTGTGAAAACCATTGCTTTTCAAGAACGTTTTCATCAACTGGTATAAAGCAGAATGTAATTCTGAATCTCATGACATAACTTCTTGTATATTTAACATGTTTCTAACATCTGAAAGGAAATTGTATTCAACTCTCCTGAGATACTTAAGTGGAAATGTAGAACTTCAATCAAAATAACTTTGCTCTTTTTTTCTTCTTAAAATTGTATATAGAACCCACTTGTTCTAAAAAAAAAAAAAATGATTCAAGCTGTATTACAGTCTAAGACATTTATATACAAAGGTTATTAAATAAGATAAAGAGGGAAAATTGAGGCCTGAAATGGAGAAGAAAGCAGCAGTACTCTGATGGGCAGTTAAATTGACTTTGAAATTCTAGGCAACCAGGGAATTTTAGTTTTCCTTTTTGTTTTTAAGTTTTTAAATCGTGTCGTTCATCTTCATAAGGAAACTCCTTTGTCTAAGTATATTCTAATCCCTTATTTCTTTCTCTCCTTTATTTTTTCCCTTTCTTTCTATTATGTACTACTGAAAGCAAGTTCAGCAAAATGTGAAATCACAGAAAATGAGGAGCAGCAGTCACAGGGTATTAATGATTAAACTATAGTCCAGGTCTGTGAAACATCTAGGCAATGATTACACAAACGTGCATAAAAGACAACAAGGGTCATATCAAGAAAAGGCTTTATTTTATAAATAGTCTCACTAATGTGATTAAGATCTCTCTGTTCTTCAGATATATATTAAGAGGAACCTAAAGATACCAGAGGCTTTTTTTTTTTTTTCAGTAGGAATTGTTTCCTGATCATGTTCTTGTAAAGCACTCTGCATTTGAAGGGTACTTAGGTCCTGCTACAGTGTTTCATAAATATGGTATTTTGCAAAAACTGTTTTGAATTACTGACCAAGCATTTTTTTTTTTTTAATCATTGAACTCAGAAGAATAGATGGCAAGTTTTTTTCTGAGAGCAAAGAGTACCTTCATTCTTTTCCTGAGTAGTTTAAATCATTTTTGACTATGAGGTGGCGAGTCACTATGAGATGTTTGTGAAATCAGATTTACTGGGTAGTATATTTATTTATTTATTTATTTATTTTAATTTTTTATTTTTTATAAACATATATTTTTATCCCCAGGGGTACAGGTCTGTGAATCACCAGGTTTACACACTTCACAGCACTCACCAAATCACATACCCTCCCCAATGTCCATAATCCCACCCCCTTCTCCCAAACCCCTCCCCCCGGCAACCCTCAGTTTGTTTTGTGAGATTAAGAGTCACTTATGGTTTGTCTCCCTCCCAATCCCATCTTGTTTCATTTATTCTTCTTCTACCCACTTAAGCCTCCATGTTGCATCACCACTTCCTCATATCAGGGAGATCATATGATAGTTGTCTTTCTCTGCTTGACTTATTTCGCTAAGCATGATACGCTCTAGTTCCATCCATGTTGTTGCAAATGGCAAGATTTCATTTCTTTTGATGGCTGCATAGTATTCCATTGTGTATATATACCACATCTTCTTGATCCATTCATCTGTTGATGGACATCTAGGTTCTTTCCATAGTTTGGCTATTGTGGACATTGCTGCTATAAACATTCGGGTGCATGTGCCCCTTTGGATCACTACATTTGTATCTTTAGGGTAAATACCCAATAGTGCAATTGCTGGGTCATAGGGCAGTTCTATTTTCAACATTTTGAGGAACCTCCATGCTGTTTTCCAGAGTGGCTGCACCAGCTTGCATTCCCACCAACAGTGTAGGAGGGTTCCCCTTTCTCTGCATCCTCGCCAGCATCTGTCATTTCCTGACTTGTTGATTTTAGCCATTCTGACTGGTGTGAGGTGATATCTCATTGTGGTTTTGATCTGCCGCAGCAACATCTTCCTAGGAACAACGCAAAAGGCAAGGGAAGCAAGGGAAAAAATGAACTACTGGGATTTCATCAAGATCAAAAGCTTTTGCACAGCAAAGGAAACAGTTAACAAAATCAAAAGACAACTGACAGAATGGGAGAAGATATTTGCAAACGACATATCAGATAAAGGACTAGTGTCCAGAATCTATAAAGAACTTAGCAAACTCAACACCCAAAGAACAAATAATCCAATCAAGAAATGGGCAGAGGACATGAACAGACATTTCTGCAAAGAAGACATCCAGATGGCGAACAGACACATGAAAAAGTGCTCCATATCACTCGGCATCAGGGAAATACAAATCAAAACCACAATGAGATATCACCTGGGTAGTATATTTAATTAAATGTACTGTAGAGACTTTTGGTTTTTGATTTCTGGGTGGCTATATAAAAATGGCATGAAAAGATAAAATAAATAAAGAATTTTATTTGAATGGTTAAGACTAAACCGCTGTTACTCTGGAAATCAGTGTGTGTGTGTGTGTGTGTATTTATGTGTGTATGTACATATATCTTGCATTTGCAATTGCTTAATTAACTATTAGAGAAAATAGATGCAAATTGCAGTTAAACCTCCCTAAAGGCAGTTATTGATGTTTTTAGTATTCTAGTGGCATCCAGCTGTCACATGACTAAAACCATATGTATCATATGTAATATCTGTTACATGTTATTAATATATGTATAAACTTATTTTATATATATATGTAATAAATTTGAGGCCAAGGTCTCATTTTTTAAAATTTTCATACTTTTTTGTTTTGTTATCACTTTATGATTTCCATAATCTATTCCTTGAACACTGAATTAAAAGAAAAAAAATTAGTTGAGGTTTGTGCAACCAATTCATATACCAAAATAACCTTTAAACAGATCTTTGAGTCTCTGTTAAAACACAGGGAAGATAGAAACAAAGAAATGAGTTTATGAATGAGATTATAAAATACAACAAAATTTCCACAACTTTATTCAATATTAAACATTTCAGAAACTATAGCCTTCTCCCATTTGTGCTTCTGGTCTCATTTTTTTCTTCCTCTCCCATTTGCTGTGGAAACATGTTACCCAATCTTGTAACTTTCTTTTGACAGTCTATAGTTGGATAAGGAAAACTGTTCTCCTATCAAAATTTTACCTATCATTTACATGTGGATAATAGCAATTTTCTTTAAATCTGGCTCCTCTTTTGCTGGACATAATTTCAAGGAACGTCTTTTGAGCTTGAACAGTATCCTAAAAATGCAAAATAAATCTTAAAAAAAAAAAAAGAAAGAAAGAAAAAAGAGGGGCACCTGGGTGGCTCAGATGGTTAACCATCTGCCTTCAGCTTAGGTCGTGATCTCCAGGTCCTGGGATCAAGCCTCACCTCAGGATCCCAGCTCAGCAGGGAGTCTGCTCTTCTCTCTCCCTCTCCTCCTTCTTCTTCTTCTTCTTTTTAAAGATCTTATCCATCCATTCGACAGACAGAGATCACAAGTAGGCAGGGAGGCAGGCAGAGGGAGAGGAGGAAGCAGACTCTCTGCAGAGCAGAGAGCCCGATGCGGGGCTCGATTCCGGGACTCCAGGACCATGACCTGAGCCAAAGACAGAGGCTTTAACCCACTGAGCCACCCAGGTGCCCCTCCCTCTCCCCCTTCTTGAGCTCTCGCTGTCTCTGTCTCTCTCTCAAATGAATAAATTTTTAAAATCTTAAAAAA
This sequence comes from Mustela lutreola, assembly GCF_030435805.1. Taxonomy (NCBI): domain Eukaryota; kingdom Metazoa; phylum Chordata; class Mammalia; order Carnivora; family Mustelidae; genus Mustela; species Mustela lutreola. The sequence continues at coordinate 119,443,702 of NC_081294.1, read as the reverse complement.
AAATAAAAAAAGGAAAGTACTCCTAAAACACTTTAGTACTGTAGATAGACCTCACCATTCCTAAAGATAATGGTATATGAGTCATCTAACACCTGGAAACTCAAATGCTAAGCTTTGGTTCTTTCTATCTGTCTTTGATCTCTGAAGCCCTGGTATCTAACCAAGTATTTCTATTCTTACATATGTTTAATATAAGAGATATGAATGATAGTATATATAGCAAGCAGAAAAACAGTTTTGCTTATCATGACTTTCTTTTGCTTTCCAACAGACTTGATGTCACAACAATTTTAATATGCACTGAGAACATGTTATGGTCAGTCTGCACGTCTGTACAGAAGCTTTTGAATCCTCATGAATATATAGATGATAAAATTTTTAAAATTCATACACATTGTAATAATTTGTTCACAACATTAGTCATTTTGACTTCACCCTTGTCTGAATTATATCAGTAAGTATCAAACATATTTTCTTTTTAGCTATTATGATATGTAAATAATGTGATTTAAAGTTATTTTCCTTCTACTTATTGAATTGTGTGAAGTAGCAAGTAGAAATATTTTGAAGTGCATTTTCGATATTGTGAATTGAGCCATTTTACAAAGTGAGCTAATAATTGTGTTATATCTCTATTGGTCAATCTTACTCAGATTCTAAGGCCCCAGTAGGATCAGGGTGCTCTTGAGCTTCACTATTTGAGTTGTTTAAATGATTATATTAATGGGTTGCTTATCTCAAGCACAGCTTGGTACTTTATGAAGAAGAAAATCATATCTAATGGCTTTTTACTTTTAAAAGTGTTTTTTAGTTTTAATTTTATATGAATTGCTTTGCTCTAATAGAAAAATTTTAAGTTGGTACCAGAATATTCCCAAATCTGGAAGAAACCTAATGTTTCTACACTTTCAGTTAATCTGCCATACATTTGCTTTTTTTTTTTTTTTTTTTTTTTTTTTTTGTTATTAGGCTATAGTGTCTGAGCTAGTAATGGCAGGTGACAATAAAAATAAGTAATTGCTTTTTTATTTTCTGTCTATTTACTTATTTTTTAAGTAAACTCTATGCCCAACATGTAGCTTGAACTCACGATCCCAAGATCAAGAGTTGCATGCTCTACTAAGTCAGCCCTGTGCCCCAGTAATTGCATTTTTTTGGAAAAGGAGATGGAATTTTATTGAATACAATGCAAGGGAGGAACAGCCATAAGGGGAAAGGAGAGACTGTCTGCCAGGAGGCAGTGCTGGGGATCCATAGTTAAGAGGAGTGGGGAGGTATGGGAAAGTATGGAATTTTCCTTTTTTAGGAGCTGTGTGGTGTTTTCAGTAACCCATTGGCCAGCTAGGGCCTATGGATATTTTGAGATGGGTCCTTTAATGAGCTTATTTGCATTCCACCCTGTGGTCACTGTGGACCCTTTACCTTACTCAGTTTTTCATTGTTCAAGCCTATTGCCTAAGGTGTCCTCCACATTCCCCCATGATAGATCAACAATGACAGATCTTTGGCATTTGGGTGGAAGTCTCATCTTCAGTAGCTCCTTCATGCTGGACAGGAGCATACTGTTTCTACCTAAACTTGTTGCTCCGTCAGGGGTTCTGTGCAGGTATAGACCAGAGCATGGTATTATATTAACCTGTGGATAGGCAATTTGAGTGAAAATCCCTGGTGGACTGGTCCATGGGATTTAGGGTGAGGGATCTGATGGTATGCGCTAGGATCCTTGTTGAATCATCATTCATACAGAATTGTTGGATTCACTCAGACTCGTGGGAACGTTTTTGCCTATAGATCAAAATGGCAGCTGAATCTCGGGGGACAAAGGGAAAAGGGGGAGCCTGAAAGAATCAAGGTAGCTGGGAGTTAGCAGTGTCAGGAAAGGGTCCCGACCAAGTTTGTAATGTGTGTGGATTCACCCTGATGAGCTGCCCCTACCAAATCCACCATATGTTTGGAATTGAGGCCTCAGGAGGATGGAGTGGGAGAAGAGAGGAAAGGGGTCCTTCGCCCTCACAGTCTCCAGAGTCCGACCTGTTCACCCTCAGACCTTCAGACTACACTAACGAGTGCCCCCCACCCTGGCCAGAAATCTATTATGTGAGGTGTGCTAGGGTTAGACAGCAGAAGAGCCAAAAAGAGAAAGAAGAGGGAGGGAAGGGACCCTCGAGAGGCAAAAGGGGAACTGGCTCCCCCTGGAGCTTCAGATTCTCACAGAAGAGTAATCTCTGCTGGTTACCCAGTTCTCCAAGGTCGTCAGTTCCCCCAAGGAATACTAGAGTCTGTCCACTGAGGGAAAAGTCCTGAGAAGTTCCCAGAGAATCCAGGGTAAATCCCAGGTCAGCAGAGGTTCCAGGTGAGGGCTACCAAATGTGGGGTGATCCATCAGGTGAAAGAATTTACCCAAGGCAGAACAAAGGAGACAGAAGTTTATTAATACACTGGATGGGAGCAATAGGCAGGACAGCAAAGGAGAGACTCCTCAATTGCATTTTCAAAATGTTGAAAGATTTTACATAGTAAATAAGATTTAGGGAAATTAAAAATTTTGGACTAATTTTCTGGTTTATTTCATTTGAATTGGTAATATTGTAGAAGACATTGAAGTAGATTTTATAATAAAACAATAATACAATTTTGTTTAAACTCTCCTCCAAAATAGTCACTTTATCCTGAGAGACTAGATAATTGCATATTCTTAGTTTCTTGGATAGGAAAAAGTATGCATATTTCTATTTCTTAGCATAAATTGGGAAAAGTATTCCTTTCTGGAAGATTCTGGTAAGAGAAATATATAAATCTTGATTTTTCAGTAAATTTTGAGACTTTTGTGTTAGAAATTCTACAAGTAATTAACAAGTTTGATTTCAATTTCCCTATAATTTTCACCCACTCTGACTTTCAGCAAACCCATTGTTTATAGATTGTTTCTTCTGGCAACCCTGTCATTGAGAGCTAATTTTAGAAATGGAGAATTCTTTCAGAAAGGGGAAGAAATAGTGAGATAAATTGCCATAAGTTTGGGATTATATGCATAATAGTTCATAATCATAAAAAGCTCAAGGTCTGAAGCACATAATAAATCCTAGTAAACTCAACTGATTTACCATAGATGAAAAAATTGCTATGCTCTTAGTTCAACGGGTCATTTCATCTGAGAGGAAGGCCCTGTGAAAATCAGGAACAAAGTTGACAAATTTCATGGATTGGTCATGGTGAGCGATATTGAATTTCATGGTTTGTCACAGATGAATAGAAAAATTTTAACCCCCCAATGCATTTGTAAAACAAATAAATTATTATCAAAGATTGCATATTTTAATAATAATATTGTAACATACATTCATTATTGTTAACCCATGGCCTTTTGATACATTTTTTAACAACTATGCAAGTACTCAAATCTCTGATTTGTGCATTAGATATTGCACTGTAACCTCATTCAAGAAATTTAAATTGCTAATTTCAACCAGGATTACAAAACATTTTATACCAAGCACTGCCTCTGGTTTTTCTTAATATAAAACATGGATAGCTACATTGCTTTGAAGCATGAACAGAAAGTCTAGATACTTTCCCTTTTAATATTTCTCAGTTGATTTAAATTTTCACACATCGTATCCATTTGTGTTGATTTAAATTTTATGATTGTCTTTCTAGAATATCAATGCAATCTTTGAAATGTATTTTACTTTGTATCGAGAAAGGAAATCTACAGGACAGCATGTTCTTCTCAAGTAGGAAAAAGTTGTGTGTGTTAAAAGGACCCTGTTGACTTATGTAGCTTCTTTTCAAAGCCAGGGTATGAAATGGTCATATTATTAGTATTTAGGGGAAAAAATATCTGTCTCTACTTCACATTTAAAAATTAAGCTGTATGCTTTGAGGAATCGGTGAAAAGTAACAATCAGATATTGATAGTATTGAATTTTTTATAAACTGTACCTGACATTTGTCACTACATGCGGTAGGCCTTTTTTGAAGGCGACTGCCTTTCTTCCAAGTAGTTCTGACGGATGAACTGGATGTATTTTCCTTTCTGAGTTTAGTGTACGACCACCAAATCCCAGGGCAGGAATACATGATTTTTAAAATCGTTTCAGGAAGAATGAAACCTGTTTGCAAAAATGTGTGTTCTCTTTTAACTTTCCTTTGTAGATTTCTGTTAGCACATTATAAAAGGAGTATTTTAAGTTTGTCCTCCAGGGAAAGAGACCCGCTGAAACATAAAATATTCACCATGTATTTTCCAAAATGCCTATTGCTTGTAGCTCTTCCATCAAGGCAGTTAAAGTGCACAATTCAGAGCTGTACCCAGTGCACATTCACACACACACACCCAAATGTGGTTTCCATTGGTGCATTTGGCTTGCGTACAACATTAATTTTAGTTTCTATGTAGCGAATTAAAATTTAATTCTTAGAATTTTAGCTAAATGCAATTTATTTTCATTTCAGTCAATGTTGCTGCCTCTCTAGCCCCTCTGATTAAGCACAGGGATTAAGCCACAAGGGTTACAGCAGTGAGCAAGAGTTTACAGCAGTGAGCAAGATAAATATCTGCCATCAAGTCAAGTCTAATACAATTTCTAATGTTAAGATTACATGTATTTACACACACACGCCCACTCTCCCCAGTGTCATGACATTTAATAACACCGAAGAATGAATTTCAGTAACACACCGGGCAAAGACGGGGGTCAGCAGATATGGGCCAGCCTACTGACCAGCACACCTACCTTGAGGTTCACTTGGAATCACTGATAGGGCTTTGAATAACTAAATGCCAAGGTATTTTAAAATATGCTGTGTCTATAGTTTGTTTTCAAACCAGTGCTAGGTATTTTGAGGTGATGGTCTTATCTGTTTATTTACTTATTTATTTTAAACTATTTCACTGTCCCTCACAAAGCAGAGCATGGACTGAAATTTCGTTTTCCATACTTCAAATAGGCGGTTCCTCCAAACGTTAAACATAGAGTATGCTTATGTAAAATATTGAGCATATGGTCCAATGACCCAGCAGTTTTACTCCTAGGTGTATACCGAAAAGAAGTAAGAATGTATGCCAGTACAAGGATTGGTATGCTGGTGTTTATATCAGCATTTTTAATAATAACACAGAGTGAAAAGAACCCAAATGCCCACCAACTGGTGAATGGATAAAAAAGGTATAGCTCTCCTTCCTGTGGAATGTTATTCAGCCATAAAAAACAACAACAACAACAAGAAACAAAAATCTATGGTGAGCCAACAGTGGCTGCCTACTTCAGGACTGACCCTCCAAGCATTATGCTAAGTTAAAAGAGCCAGAAAAAAAGAGAATATATATTGTCCAGTTCACCTTACTAGAAATTTCCAAAATACACAATAAAAGACAAAAAGTAAATTGATTAGTGGTTGCCAGAGGTGGGGAGGAGGAGAGAATGGATAGTACCTGCTAATGCATATAGGCTCTCTTTTGAGAGTAATGAAAATGTTATGAAGTGAGATGGGAGAGAAGGTTACGCAACTCCGAATATACTAAAAAACATTTAGTTGTCAACTTAAAATGAGTACATTTGGGGTATATGAATTAGAGAGCTTAAGAAAGCTGTTTGAAAAAAATGAATATATCTGAAGAGAAGTAAAAATTTAAATCATTAAAATGTAAAAAACAAATGGCAGAATGCAAAGTGATTCAGAAAGTGGAGTTAGTTGTTTAAGCCATTTTGTTTAGATTAAATGTCTCCCTTTTGTTCCCTTCTTCTATGTGTTGCTTTTGAGGAAAATATCTATTTTTTTTTAAACCTAAAATCAATCAGCCTTATATGTGATTCTAATAATGTAAAACACTGCTGAAGGACTAGTCTTTGCTTTGGAGAAAGCCTGTGCCCTGATTTTCTGACTAGCTGTTTCCTGCCCTCTCAAGCATTATGCTAGTCCCTTTTTAACTTCAAATCATCATTTTCTAACCTCAAAGAGTTATTTTCATCATCCTCTCAAGCCAGGGGGCAGGGGAAAGGTGAGGAGCCACATTTCATCTGAGTGTCTTCCCTTAATTTCTCTTACTTAATGACATTCAGGCAAGTACCTATGGTCACAGGGGTGATGCTGGTTTATGAAAGCAAAACAATCACTTAGAGTTGTGTTTAAAATGGTTGAGTAGGTTGAGCTTGATTCTCAGTACATCTTTATGGTAAATTGTGCTGTCAGGGGCATCAGAAAGGCTTGCAGATCCTCATTGTCTCAAATATTACAGCACTGTCCCGGGGGAACAATTTCAAATGAATTCTATTTCTTCTGACACCGTGGTCTTCTTTCTCTTGGTACTTTAGTTTCTTGAGCACCTCTGATGGCTGGGGCTCCATGGCAGACACAGGGATGAGGCATCTGGCCTGGCCCTTCTTTCCCTTGGAACTTATAAGTTGTCCTTGGGCTGCCTCGATTCTATCCTGGAGGTTTGTTCCATTAGCATTTTGTTATGAGACACCGCAAAAGCAGCCAAAAGCAGGGCAGCACAAGAAAAGCATGAAACCCAGCTAGCTCTTTTTAGCTTATCAGTTTTTCTCACTTTTGATGTGTGTTGGATTTATTTCTTTCTAGCAGCAGCTGGCTACATAAGCTCAAAAAGTCAATGAGTTTTGTTAATGAAGAAAGGAAGGAAGGCAATACACTTGTACATCAGAGAACCACAAGAGATTGAATCTGGGACAGAGGGCCCAAGTGGCCTACCATGATGAGCACAGAGCCTGCATGATGCTAGTGACAGGGAGAGGGCAGAGAGCAGCCGAGGCTGGACCAAGGGCCAAGGGGCAAAGCAAGGAATTTCCCCAAATCCCACTTTCCTCTCCTGAAACAAAACCATCTTTACAGTCTGCTAATTTGGATATGTGAAGAAATGTATTCTGCTTCAACCTATGGACAATTACTTATTTTTAAAAGAGTATTTAAATTTACCCTATCAAAATTCTTTTATGTCTTGCAGAAAATATAATTCTGTGGCTCTTATGATTGTATTTTGTTCTCCACTATGAATTATTTAGAGCGTCCTCTCTTTTAAGTGTATACCAAAACATCATTAGAGGTTATCTAATAGCCAGCTCATCATTTCATTCCCCCAATGAGGCTTGTGGGCCAATTTTCACCCTGTTATACTCTCCAGAATAATGACACTAATTTGGGATCTTGCTGTGGAATTAAATGCTTATACAGATCCCACCCCTCTGAGACCATAAACATCTGCCATAACATTTCTTATAGCCAAATAACCCTACTATTACCAGGATGACTGAGAAACCATGAGTGGAATACAAGAGCTTAGGTAGTGGTGGAAATGTCCTGGAAAATACTGTATCACTGGTAGTTTGTCGTCTTAAGAAATTTAGGCACCATTCCAAATAGCCTTCCTATTGTTATTAGATTCTCCGTTACTTTTTTGCTAATCTCAAGGATGGAACTGTAATTAGGCAACCATTTAGACTATGAGATAGTTGTAGACTTTTTTTTTAGATTTTATTTATTTATTTGACAGAGAAAGATCACAAGTAGGCAGAGAGGCAGGCAGAGAGAGAGAGAGGAGGAAGCAGACTCCCTGCTGAGCAGAGAGCCCGATGCGGGACTTGATCCCAGGACCCTGAGATCATGACCTGAGCCGAAGGCAGCGGCTTAACCCACTGAGCCACCCAGGCGCCCAGTTGTAGACTTTCTTAAAAAGTATTTGCAACTTGGGGCACCTGGGTGGCTCAGTGGGTTAAGTGTCTGTCTTCAGCTCGGGTCATGATCCCAGAGTCCTGGAATCGAGCCCCGCATCGGGCTCTCTGCTCAGCAGGGAGCCTGCTTTCTCCTCTCTCTCTCTGCCTGCCTCTCTGCCTGCTTTTGATTTCTGTCTGTCAAATAAATAAATAAAATCTTTAAAAAAAAAAAAGTTCTTAAAATATTTGCAACTGTTGTTAACATACTAATAATATCTTACATAGCTTGGTCCCTTCTTATGTGCATAAACTTCTCTGGGTCTTTTATACGTGTGATCTCAATCATCACACTGACCATCTGAGGTGATTATTCTTATTCTTCCCATTTTCCAAATAAGAATACTGAAGCTGAATCAATTGTCAAGCAACATTACATGTCCAGTGAAGAGCCCATCGGAGCTGCAAACTCAGTTTTTCTGGCTCCAGAACTCCTGCACATGCCCATGCACTGCCCCTGAATAGTCTTCAGTGGCCCTACCCTTGGGGATAGAGCAGGCAGCAAAAAGTAAATGTGAAAGGATCAGAGGTAGAGTTGAGTCCTAAGAAGAAATGATGCAAAATAAGGGCATAGAGGGATGAGGTGGTGAGACAAGAAATATCCTAGACATGGTGGTCAGGGAAGACTTACTACAAGGTTTTGGTGTAGAGCCATCCAGAGAGCCAACCGAACATGACAGAGAATATGTTCTAGCTAAGGTCATCATTGTTGGAGAAAAGAACCACTCCCCAGAGAATGGGGCCAAAGGGACTTTATGCAAAGGGCTCATGAGGTATGTGGCAAATTAGGAGGAGGCTAGCATAACAGAGCCTCCAGTCTCTACTGGTCATCATGAAGCCTTTCATCTCTTGTCCCATCCTTTGCCCCCAGCTTGATTTCCTTTGAGATCTCCTTTCTTGCCAGACATCTTGTTGCATCTCCTCTCACGTGATAGCAGCACCCTCCCTTCCTACTTCCTTTGCTAGTGCATGTCCTGCCCTCATTCTCTTGGCCTGTCTGTCCAGAGTTTGCAATGCTGCTGGTGAGCGTCACTTACCTGGCCTCTTGTACCTTCTGACGCTGCTGCTTTTTGTCCGACGTGTCCTTCTCCACTTTAGCCAAACCTTCCAGTTTGCCCCATCCCACTCTTTGTTAGCAGATGGCCTTGCCCTGTACTTTCCAAGAAAACCTAGGCCATCATGAATGTACTTTAACTTCTCGTTTCCATTTTTAATAATTATCTTTATCCTTACTCACCTCCAAATCCTTTGACAGTCAATGTGTCTCTTTTTCCAGGCAAAGCCCATCTTTTTACCTGCACTCTTGATCACATCTACCTCCTGGTCCATGGCCATAGTCTTTTTAAAATATTCTTTCTCTCTTCTGGTTCTTTTCCCAAAGGCTCTTTTATATTAAAATTCTTTCTTTCTCTATTATTGTATTTCCCTTCTAAAACATAAAGTTTGTATTCACTGTCTCTACTCTGACAACCACCATTCACTCCATGCACAGCAGCTGCCCTCATCACGCTAAACAAACAGTATGGGCCAGTTCATCCATGCCTATCCAGTCACTAACTCCAGTTTTTGCCCCTCCATGCAATTACCCTTTCCGCAACTTTTCTCACTGTGGGTCATTTCTCCTCCCTTGGTTTCCCTAATATTACTTTGTCCTGGCTCTTTGCCTACATCTTGAATTTTTCCATCATGGTTTCATTTGAGTACTTCTCTTTCTCACCTCACCCTTTAGATGTTGGTGTGTTCCAGAGCTCTGTTCTTAACCATATTTTCCTCTTACACTCTTTCTTTGGGTGAATTCACCCATTCTGGTTTTGTCATTATGACTTCCACATCAGTATCTTCCAACCAGATATCTCTTGTATAGGCTACCTCAACAAATCCAAATTTCTATTGGATGTCTCTCTTTGGATATACTTCAAATGACTGCAGCTCACTCAGCATATCTGAGCATATCTGAGTTCTCCCAGGGTTCTCTTACTCCTTAACCTTTCTCCTTTCTACCTTCTCCATTGTGCCATCTCAAACCCCATGTCTTTAGGGAATTAAATATATCAATTTTGTGTTTAGTTTTTTTATATTTGCCTCTTAATTACTTCCTCCAATGGTTTAGGACATTGTCCTCTTCTGTCTGGTCTACTGAAATATCATCTCATTATCTCCCTTACTCCAGCCTGGATCCCTGCAGATCTCCCTGCACTATTGCACAAGTGATTTTTCAAAAATATAAAATAGTTGATATATCTCCCATGCTATAAACTCTTCAGTGATCCTCCATTGCTGGCGTGAAGTCCAGACTCCTTACAAAAAGTGTATCGCAATATCCTGACCTAGTCTTCTGCTTAGTTCACACAGTGTAATGTAGGGCTTGGAAACATGACAGACTCATTTTGAGGCATATATAACAAATTTTGTTCTCTCTGAAATTTAGTAAGAAAAAAATGGCTTTCAAAGAAGAGATATGTTAGAAGTCTAAAAAATATTGAAGTATATAAGAAAGCAATTGATTTCTGTACATTGATTTTATATCCTGCCACATTACTGAATTGCTGAATGAGTTCTAGTAGTTTGGGGGTGGAGTCTTTTGGGTTTTCCATATAAGCTATCATGTCATCTGTGAAGTGAGAGAGTTTGACTTCTTCATTGCCAATTTGAATAGCTTTTATTTCTCTTTGTTGTCTGATTGCTGTTGCTAGGACTTCTAGTACTATGATGAACAAGAGTGGTGAGAGTGGGCATCCTTGTCGTGTTCCTGATCTCAAAGGGAAGGTTGTCAGCTTTTCCCCATTGAGGATGATATTCACTGTGGGTTTTTCACAGATAGATTTTATGAAGTTGAGGAATGTTCCCTCTATCCCTAGCTTAAGATATGGTCCATATATACTGTGGGGTAATATGCCTCCTTCAGAAAGGATGAATACCCAACTTTTGCATCAACATGGATGGGACTGGAAGAGATTATGTTGAGTGAAATAAGTCAAGCAGAGAGAGTCAATTATATGGTTTTGCCTATTTGTGGAGCATAAGGAATAACAGAGGACATGGGGAGATGGAGAGGAGAAGAGAGTTGGGGGAAATTGGAGGGAAGTCGAACCATGAGGACTCTGAAACACAATCTGAGTGTTTTGGAGGGGTTGGGGGTGGGAAGTTGGGTGAGCCTGGAGGTGGGTATTATGGAGGGCACGTATTGCATGGAGCATTGTGTGCGGTGCATAAACAATGAATTCTGGAACACTGAAAAGAAATTTAAAGAATAAATAAAAAATTGAAAAAATATTGAAGTATATTTAATTAGTAGGTATTCTGCTAGCAAGACAAACTGAAGAGGGACAGGTCATATTTGGAAAATGTGAGATTACAGGAAGCATATGGAATGAAAAAGTCAGAATGGGTTTTCAAAATGGAATTCTGTTCTACATATAATTTAAAAGATGCTGTTGCTCCTGTACTGTATATAAAGAGAGATAATACCACTTCAAACAATTCCATTACTAAAATGCTCCCAGTTGTTACTCTTTACTCCATGTAGGCAAATATAGTCTCCTGTTATGATAAAAACTTTATTAGCCAAGCTATCTACGAAAGATTTTATGTAGCAGATTCTTTTTACCTCAAGATTTATTGCTGAATTTGGGCCAACCTAGAAAAATGTTACAGTCACTTCTCCAAAGATAATTGTAGACCAGATAGTCTGGCCAAATTGTTCTAATTTTGAAATCATAGTCATATATTTTACAGTTAAATTCTTCTTTATAAGCCCTCTGTGGGCTCTTAGGAACATACAAAATTAATTATAAATTCTCATTAATTGTTTAGTATTTATAAATCACTTTAAAGAATAAAGAGAGGTAGCTTTGCTAAACATTTCTACAGTAATGAAGCAAATATGACAAAATATTGACATTTATTTGATCCCGGTTGAGGGTGATATAAATGGTATACACTGTCCTATTCTTTATTCATTCATTTTTGATAAATTTTATAATGGTAGTTTTACCTACTAATGGGATTATCTTACTTTTCCAAGTGTAAGAACTGCTGTATAGGAGCTTCTGAATTACCTATTAACATAGATCCCAAGTGGATGGATGCGTTGTCCATTCTAGCGCAATACCATTTTGTGCAAAATCATGAACTTCAAGGGGTGCCTGGGTGGCTCAATCAGTTAAGCACCCAACTCTTGATTTCAAGTCAGGTCATGATCTCAGAGACACGAGATCAAGTCCAGGGATTTGTGCTGAACATGGAGTTTGCTTAGTTATCCCTCTGCCCCTTCTCCCAATCATATGCACTCTCTCTCTCAAAAAAAAAAAAAAAAAAGAAAGAAAGAAAGAAAAGAAAAATCATTAACTTCAAATACTTAGTGAAAATAAAAAATTCTGCTGGTCTTCATGATTAATGTTTCCTGTGTATTCTGAAATAATTATTTTATTTCTCCAGGACTTTTCAGCATGGCATAGATGATTCTGCTTCAGATTCCATAAAACCATTTTTCAAGCAACCGCTGCATTGGTTTTCTTGCATATCACATTTCTACCCTTCTTTACTCAGGTGAGAACCTCTAAATACTACACTATGTATAATTCTATGATCCCTTTAAAGTTTAATGGAAACTTTTATCCATGGAGGTAATGCATCTCAGAGAAAGAGCTTACAATTTTTATAGTATGCAGGTAAGTAAAAAGTATTACTTCTCTTTTTATTAGCCCAAGGATCCAGCAATATACAAGCTTCATAATCATTCTGCTAACTTACAGCTTTACTGTTGTAATGGAAAAATATGAATTTTTGGAATTTAGTTCTATTTTAGCTAATTGCTTAGCCATTTTAAAATTCATCTTTCTTGATCTATGACTAGGGATTTGACAGTTCTCCAACTAATTATCGAAAAAAATAAAACAAAGACAGCAAAACTGGATAATTCATGTAACAAACTAGAGCCTTAGGAAAAAGTTGAGAGAGAAGAAACTTTAAAAAAATTATGAATAGGGTCTTCCACTTTTATTATTTAATTAACAGCATTTAAGCATTAAAAAATCATTTAAAGCATGAAATATACTCGCAGAATAATCTGATGACATTTTGTGGCATTATATAGAATGTCAGTTTGATTCTTTGCTGAATATATCACTGGAAAGTACCTTTCCTTGGTATCTGTGAATAAATATATCATGTATAGCTGAAGGAGATCCTGTTAATTCCTGTACATTCTTGATTCATCTTGGAAGTACACCATCAGTGATTTTACTCTCTAAATTGAGTAACTGTCTCTCACTCTTGAGGAGCAAGAGTCCTGGCCATAAATAGATGTTGTGTAAACCTTGTACACAAAATCTCTATAAACACAACAAATAAATCCTGTTACCAATTAAGTCGCTGTCTCCATATAGGAAATGGGGAATCCGAGATCAGTGACACATAGACTCTACTTTCAAAGACCTTCGTGTATTGTTGTTACTTCACTTACAAATAAAACATTTTCGCCGTCTCTGATGCATTCCTTATGATTGATTCCTAGAAACAGAATACCCTCAGTACTCTGTTACCTCAGCATCCAGTAGCTCGCATGTAAATAGACTCACGGCACTGCGAATTAAATAGCTGACTTTTAATACTCATTACTACAAAAATAAGAAATTAAAGAACTGAATCTTTTACAGTGTTAATTAAACAAAAAATCTGTATTATTTTTAAAGAGTTTCCAAACTTCTCAACCTATTTGTTCTCCATGTTTTCAGAGTTTCTTTAATCTATTAGTATTACTACTTTCTTTTTTCTTTTCTTTTCAAGATTTTATTTATTTGACAGAAAGTGAGAGGGAAAAAAGTGAGCAAGGATCCCAATGTGGGACTCAACCTCAGGGTCCTGGGATCATGACCTGAGCTGAAGGCAGATGCTTAACCAACTGAGCCCCAGGTGCCCCAGTATTACTACTTTCATCTTAGTCTATAACCATTGAGATTATCCCCATTGAGGCGTTGCTCTGTAAGATTTCCACCTTCAAGCTCATTCAGTCCACGTAGAGACCTGGAAAGGCAACCTGGAAATGGGTTTATCTTTCACATAGCCACTTCTTGTGTTTAACGTCTTTCTCTCCTATGCTTAAAGCAAGCATAAATGTAATACGGCTTTTTTTTTTTTTCTTTCTGCTTCTGTGTAGTAGTAATCCATGTTCACCATTATCCTAACATAAACATTCAAACCCAGGAGTCACTACTCAGCCCATAGTAGAAATGAACCTTGGTACAAGATTCCCAGAGGACAGTTTAGGAAGATGAGTCAAAAACCTTAAAAATATTTATTCTTCTTTATCCAGAAATTTCATTTCTAAGAATTGATCATAAGGAATTAGAGCAGCTGATGAAGCTTTGTTTGGAAGGCTAGCCATTGAAACATTGTGAAAGGAAAAAATGGAAATAAATGTCCTACAGTATAAAATTAGACAAATCAATTATGGAATAGTCATATGATACATTAGTGTGGAGTCATTAGAAGGGTCGATTTTGAAAAAAATTTAATGACAAATAATTTTTTATTTTTAGTTAAAAGGAAGCTGCCCTTAGTCATTATGACAGCATCAAAACCAGCCCAGTTTTTCCAGCGATAACTGTGTACCGCACATTCTAGGTGCTTCATGTACATTATCTCTTTAAAACATCACACTAGCCTATGGGACACCTATTTCTGTGCTGCTTTCATGGAGAGTAAAGTGATACGTAGGTGGCGACTTTCTGAAAAGGACCATCCTGGATGGCAGACTCTGAGCCAAGGATTGTCTGCCTCCAAAGTTCTAGCCTCTGACAACTACACCTTCACCTGTCAGTGGGAGAGCAGATGTTCTGAGTGTGTGTAAAAACAGGTGTTTTTTAATACATGTTAAAAGTATGCATAAAAAATCTAGCAAGTGCATAAAATAGATGTGGATAAAAAATCCAGGATGGTCAGTTATTTATTATGTAAAATCTCTTTTTATGTACTAATATATTAGTGCTTATATACTAATCGATAGTATATATCTCCAAGGGAGGGATCTAGTATGTGGATTCCTTAAACTTGCTAAATGTGAGACCCATGTTTCCTAGGGGATGAACAGTTATTGGAAAGTGGGACACAGTTGAAAGTGTTGAACTAGGCCATACTACTTTACATATAGCATTTAAAAAGCAAAATTGAGAGGCTATATATGCTGAGGAGCTCATTGTTTTTATCTTTGTATGGTAGGATTGCAAGCAACTTTAATTTTTTATGTATTGTTTTCCATATTTTCTGAATTTCATATAATGAAAATGATTTAATTTTATAGACCTTCCTGGACTTGCGATGGGGTTCCGTCCTGATAAAATCATCATAAGTTGAAAATATTATGTTAAAAACGCATTTGATGCACCTAACTTAGCAAACATAGCTTATTAGCCTCACCTACCTTAAATGCACTCCAAACACTCACATTAGCCTACAGTTGGGGAAAATCATCTAACACAAAACTTATTTTGTAATTAAGTGCTACATGTCTCCTGTAATATCTTGACTACTATACTGGAAGTGAATAGCATAATGACTGTATGGGTACAGAGTGGTTGTAAGGGTTTGGGTTGTCTACCCTTGTGATCCCTTTGTGCCAGAGCTGTAGCTCATTGCCACCATCCGGCCATCATGAGAGTATTGGACAGCATATCATAGCCTGGAAAGAGGTCAAAATCTCAAAATTTGAGGTGTGGTTTGGACTGAATGAATATCGCTTTCACACCATCATAAAGCTGAAAAATCATAAGTAGAACCATCCATTATAAGTCGGGACCACCAGTATTAAAAGTTTTTCAAAGCAGAAAGAAACCCCCTTTTTTTTTTTTTTTTTTTTTTTGCTCTTTGTTCACATGGCTTACCCTCTAGCCTCTATGCAGATGATTTCTAGCTTCACATCTCCAGCTCTGAGCACCTGCCTTTATCCCCACACTGTATGTCCAGCTGCTCATATTTTTGAATGACCCACTGTTGTTACTGGAAATCTATTATGATGTCCTCAGCTGATCTTTCCTTCTACTCTTCTCTTGTCCCCCATGCATAGTGTCTTTTGTAGCAAGAGTGTCATCCTTCTTAAACACTTCCAGATAGAATCTTGATGATAGTTTCCATATTGATCTCTACTTTGCCTGTTCCTAGTGTATTAGCATGTTCAGTTGATTCTTTCTTGACAGTTCTCTTAGAACCATCCTTTCTCCCCAACCCATTACAACAACCCTAGTCCATTTTCCTATTATTTAACATGTTTCAGACACTGTTTTAATTATATCACTGCTCAAGAATTTGGTGTAGCTTCTGCGTGGCCCACACTGGCTGACTTAACTACCTGGAGTACCCAACAGCGTTCTCTACTCCCATTGTTAGTCTCCTTTCTTATCTCTTAAGACACAGTTACTCCGTACTTATCACTGTTGTTATTTTGAGTCTCAGCTTGAGATCTTGATTTATGAAGTTTTCTCTCCTGAAATACCTTTGGTTCTCTTTTTTACTTCTCAAAATTCCCCATGGAAGGCAGAGGATGAGCTCCCCTCCCCTGAAGGCAGTACTTTCTGGTAATTATTCTCTGACAGGTCCATTGAATATGCTAGAAAGACATGATCCATGTGACTTAAGATCTAACACTCTCAGAACAGTGGTAGAGTCAGAGGAAACCAGGGTAGCAATAAAAGTAATTTCAGATAACTCAAGGTATTGATTTGCATTTGTGAAACATTTGCAGTGTGAACTGCACCTGGACCACTGCCGTGTGACCGTAAAAATCCCCACCTCTCCATCCATTTCCCTCACATAGTATCTGCTGTTTCTATGTGTTCATGAACCCCAAATTTTACCTCAAAACTCCCTTCCTCGCTTTAGCAACTAAAATGAACTGTTCAGAGAAATACATGGGCCGGATAATGACAAACTAAAAATATATAAAGCTTTTCTCTTTTGGAAAAGGTGTGGTTGAGAGGAGAGATGAGTGAAATATCTAATGTTATGAAAGATCTTGGTCATTTATTCACCTACTTGCTTATTTATTTGCACCTGTGCATTGTTTTAGAAAGGATTTACTGTGGCCTTTAACAAGTGTTAAAAAAATATTAAGATGATGAATTAAAAGTAGATGAGAAGGAAGAAACAGCAAGGAAGAGGACATGAAGTTAAGACTTAAATTAAGAATCACGAATGTATACACAGTTGTATGACCCATAAATTTGTCTGTAGGATTGCTAGTAAAAACCTATGAAGTATATAAATTGGTAAAAATAGAATTTTTACCGCTGGACTAGAGTTTAGAAGAGTTTGCTTTAGGGAAAATAAATGTCTTTTCAAAGCAGTAAGTAAAATGTACTGTATTCATTATCCCAAGCACTGGTATAGGCTAACAATGTGAATTGATTTAGAAAGGGTAATCAGTTTCATACTAGATTAAACTAACGCATGTGGAGGATATATTAATCTCAAGGTTAATACTATGACACCATACTGTGCTTTCATATGAATGTTCAAGGAAAAATACTATCTTAGTCAATTATACGGTTACATTATAATGCTCTTTTATTATTTTTCCAAACTTTGATCTTCTTGTGGTTCTTTAAATATTTCCTAATATTTTTCCCATCTTCCTTCCCTAAGTAGGTCATAACTGCACACTGAAACCAAGTAGCATAATCAGTGTGAGTAAACAGCCCATTCCTTTTAAACTGCTCATTTTTTTTTTTATGATGACAACATGATGTTTTGATTCGTGGCCAGTCCATTCTGAGCTGTAGATATGTCTTTCTACTCTGCTTTTGTTTCTACTTAGTTTTATTCAATGTAATCCTGTTTAGATTTATATACATTTTCCCTCCCCAAATATATTAAGCTACTTTTAGCTACATTATATTATATATGCTCTGTGGGTCTTTCCTTTTATCCCGTTCACCAAGAGATGTATACCCATTTTCTCTATGAACTCATTTAAATTCTTTTCTCTAAGTAAGGCACTGTGCTAGGTGTTAATGGTGAGGAAAGAGGTAAGCAATGAAGTTGGAGACTAAGCCCCTTCCTCAGTTACATACTGGTAAGCAATATAGTCTTAGTGACATACTTGACAACAGCGTATAATACCATTGTCTATTTCCCCCATCTTGAGACACACTCTTGATTCCCTCCTGACATAGTGTCCCAATCTTCTTCTTCCTTTTCTGTTGCTGTTTCTCTGTTTCCTTTGCCCGTTCATCTCCTTAGACCTGGCTATTAAATCTTAAACATCTTTAGTGTCTGTCACAGAATTTTTACAGAGGAAATGAAACTTGCCTATGACTTTATGTACTCCCTATGACTCCCCAAATTAGAATCTCTAATTTTTACCTCTCCTGGGACTGCAGACCTATATATCCATGGGTGCCAACCACACATGAATGCCTTCCTGAGGTTTACACCTGGAGATCACAAAGACACCTCAAACTCAACACAACCAAAAGGACTTAGGATACTCCCCTTCAAACTCATCCTCCTCTATTATTCCCTAGTGGGACTAATGGTACCTTCATGCAGTTGTAAAAGCCAGAGACATCGGAGGCAACCTGAATATCTCCCTCTTTCTCTCCTGCCATATGCAGTCCATTGCTAAGTCTTATTAATTTTAACTCCTACAATTTGCTATCCATGGTACCACCTTCGCCTTAGTCCAAATAATTGTCTTTCTCCTCAGCACTATAATGACCTCTTAGTTTTCTTCCCATACATATGTTGACTCCCATTCCCAATGTTTTCTGAAATGCAGCCAGAGATATCTCAAAGCCAAATCTATTTTAAAAGTTAAATTTTATCATTTCATGTATATGGCTTAAAAACCTTCCATGAATTCTCCTTTGTCCCTTAATATAAACAAAATGTTCAGCATCCTGTAAGACCTACAGAGATGTGGTTTACCCACCTGTGCAACCTCTTCTGATACCACACCATCCTGTCAGTCTGCTCTACATACACATTAGCCTTTTTAGCATTCCTTGCTCTGCCATGTTCCTTTCTGCCACGGAGTTTTTACACATGCTTTTCCCTTACCCCCAAATGTTTTCATTCTCTTTCACCTAGTGAATGCCAACTTCTCTTCATATCCCAGCTCCAGTGTGACTTCTGTAGAGCAGCTTTTCATCAACCAAAAAATGGGTTCACTTCTTACCGCATCTTCTAATAGCATCTTTTGCTTTTCCTTCAGTGAGTGTTTATGGTTGTAATTTAATCTTTATTTATATGGTCATGTAAACTATATATGTATTTTCCACTAAATTCTGTAATAACAGTGACTTTTTTTACTTACTGTTGTGTATTCATGGCCTAGGACATACAAATTAGCCAAAAATTAGTAGTTGAATGAATGAGTGGATGAAGGAACACATGAATTATTGTACTATTGTTTTAGATATTGCCATATTAAATGGTACATTTATCTTTTCAAACATTTGATCTGAATGGTAAAGTTCAGGCAGAGGAAGCATGGTCTTGTTGAGAAGGTGGCTTCTAGTATCCTTAGGATAAAACATCTGGGGAGGAAGATGAAAAAGAGTTTTGGTTTCTCAGCTGCGCTGATAGGCTGTTCCACAGGACTGAGGAGAAGTACTCTGATGAGGTGCCGAGCTTTAACACAGAGCCAACAGTCAGGGGAGAAGAAATGAGAGCCTTTTAATACCAAAGCTCTTAAGTGGTTGTTCCAGAGTGGAGGTGGACACGCAGCTGGATTATTTAAAAGATTTTTAGAGGGACACCCGGATGGCTCAGCTGGTTAAGCGTCTGACTTTTGGTTTCAGCTCAAGTCATGCTCTCAGGGTGGTGAGATTGAGCCCCAGTGTCTGACTGCATGCTCGGCATGGAGTCTGCTCCATGCTGCTCGAGGTTCCTTCCCTCTTCCTGCTCCTCTGCCCCTCCCTCTGCTCACTCACCCACTCTCTCTCCCTCTAAAATAAATAAATCAAACCTTAAAAAGAGAATTTTAGAAAGTCACATATCTGTAGGTCAGTTATTTAAAAAAAGTTAAAATGTCAGATGAACTAGATACTTGATATAACTAGATATTTATTCATATTTTCCCTTTTCTATTATGGTTTAAAGATATTATATTAAAAAAAAGAATATAATACTGGAGGCAGCAATGAGATAACAGAAAACTATGGGTTTCCACATTACACAGACATGATGTGTAGGCTTGTGTAGTTTTGCAAACTTGGAAATTTTGTTAACCTACATGAACTTCAGTTTCCCTGTAAATGAAATGGTTTATATTTTGGTGAAAAAGTTAAAACATGTACATATACAATACAATCTTACAGATGTACTTGCACACAACTTGCAATACCATTCTTTACTTCTTCTGTCTTGAAACATCTTCCTTCCTTAGCTTTTGAGATACTGTCCTACCAGAGTCATGAGGATTAATTAAATGAGCTAATGTGCCTCATCACATAAGTACTCACTCAATAGTCATTCAGTACTGCTGTGTTAGTAAAGAGCTATATGTTTCAGAAAGTGGCAGATTTTATCAGTTACCCTGACATATTCAATGGACTCCCCATAAGTGTGATTAAGTAGATGGAATCTTGAACCACTTTCTCACTGAGCTTCACTTATCTGAAACATGATGCCAGGGGAGACCTGTCTTGAACTCTCTGTAACAGGTGTTTATTATCTGGTAGACAGGAACCAACAATAGTTAAAGGCTCCAGAGAGCTAACTTCTGTTCCTCAAAAGGGATGACTCTGTGATCACTGAGTCCAGTATCTCAGTGATTCAGGTGCTAGATTAGCACTTGAGGGGGAGTCTGAAAGGGATGGTGGATATGTAATATTTTAAAAATTAAAATTTGACTTTATACATTTTTAGAAATAGGATATGCTAACCTGTGTAACATTAAAGTGTAGAGTTAGGGCCATGAGTTTAGGTACCAATATCTTTGGGTGATTTGGCGGAAATGGAATCATCCCATGTAAAAGTTTAATTTTGCTAAAATTAGGAAATAACACCACTGCTCATAGTTTGAGCATCTACCCCCTAAGTTGTACACCAGAAAGTGTAGATACAACCAACTCTAAAAAAAGGGACCCTTTAAGAGTATCAATCTCGGGGCGCCTGGGTGGCTCATTGCGTTGGGGCCTCTTCCTTCAGCTCGGGTCGTGATCCCAGCCCTGCATTGGGCCCTCTGCTCATTGGAGAGTCTGCTTCCTCTTCTCTCTCTGCCTGCTTCTCTGCCTACTTGTGATCTCCGTCTGTCAAATAAATAAATCTTTAAAAAAATAAAAGTATCAATCTATTATAATCTGATAGACCACAGTGTTATTAAAAATGAAGGCAAATCCTCTATGCAAGTGTACAGGTGAACCTTGTCTGATTTCTGTTTATTGAATCACCTGTAATTATAAAGATCATAGCGAGTTGCCTACACCCATTATCGAGATAAAATATGTACAAACATTTTCAGTGCTATTACTACATATAATCTGTATACTCTTGGTTAATGTGATGCAGAAAAATATTTGGTGTTGCTTTTTCCTCCTCAAAAGTATTTAAGTTATTTTCCTAGAGAAAGATGACAAAATTGCTTTAACTGTTTGTATTTACTTACTTTCCTAGGAAAATTGTGAGGGATCGGTTTTGGATCAGTGCAGCAACACAGGGCTTCTCCTCTTCTTTTGTTTTCTCACTTTAAGTCTTTTACTCTCAGTTTCTCTTTAGTCGTGCCCTTGCCTTTGTTCTCTGAATCATGTAACTTATGGTCTCTGTTATAAATTTGGCCCCGTAATCCATGACAGGAACCATCTGGTTGAAATCAGTCCCTAGATCCCTTGAATAGCATGGCTCCAATTTGAGAATCAGCCTTGAGACCACAAACTTGATTTTGGGTCAAAAAGATGGTATCCTCAATCAGGAGGTTGAACACAGCCAAACATACTCAGTGCTGGAAAATACAGCTTACCTACCAAATATCAACCAGGTTCAATGGCAAGCGTCATGGAGTAGAGGAATAAGCTTAGGTTTTAAAGTCAGAAAGACCTGGATTCAAAGTCCAGTAGCCATAATTATTAGCTAAATGACCATTGACTAGTTTCTCAGTATTCCTGAAACAAAGACTGAGATGAATACAAAGTGTCTCTATGCGTGCCTTATTTTAGATCTCCCCAAAAAGCAGACCCTGGGACAAAGATTTAAGTGAAAGTAGTTTTTTTCTAAGTAGAGGGAACACTGGAAGGAGAGTGGGTAAGTGAGACAAGGAAGAAAGACAGCAAATAAAGTTTCATTTAATCAAGCCAACTACTGAGGGAATAACCAGAACTTAAACCTTCTGGGGAAATTCTTGGGCATATATATGAAAGGCATATATATGAGAGTTATCCCACCAAGGGAGCAAGGATGCGGAGGTATTAACATGGCAACTCCCATCAGTTGAAGTCGAAGGCTGCTCTAGGACTGTGAATTCACTGGCAGTTCCGACTTGTCTTGCCAGAAGGCAGAGGAATTCAGGCCACGTCAACTGGGTGGTTGGTAAGGGCAAGAGAACGTGGGGACATTGACAACATCTGCTTTGGTGTACCCTTTACACTACTGAAATCCACTCATTACCCATGTTAAGTTCTCTGAGTCTTATCATTGCTTCTTCAAGGTGATGGTTGGTCAAGATGTCTCTTAAAGAAAGTATTATTGTCATGGAGCTCATGGGATAAGCTAGAGTATCCTCTAATGCAATTATTCCTGAGTCTGCAAGGGATAATCATCCCTCTACCACTTATTTCATCTTCCCCTTACCCTTGACCATCGCATCTGAGGATTTACCTTACTTGCTCAATGGAGTCACTGAGATGTTCGTCCATGAAGGATTGAACCCCTGACTACCATTCCATTATCAGAATGTTGTTACTTCTGTAGCCTGTTTGTGGTTATTACATGAGGGCATCAAGAGATGCCCTGGTCACAGACGTACACTTCCCTGCTCCCTTTATGCAGTAGCAACTCCCAATTCCTCAGTGTTAATTAGAGTACATTACTCTTATCAGTAGAGTAACTCCTTTCTCCCCCTGCTAGACTGCTGGCATCGTAATCCACAAATGACCAGATGGCAGGTGTAATATTACAAGTTTAGTGGAATTCTTGTGGTACCCTGATAGAGGTATGCATACTCCAACTCACCCCACAGTGGAAACCAGGACCTCTACTCCTATATGACCTATGGGGAGTTAGGGAATAGAAAACACACATTCCCCCAAAGGATCATCAGGAGCGCTGGTGAGAGGGGCCCCTTGGTACTTTCGCTCTTCACACCCAGACTCATGTAGTTTATCTGTTAGGGACATAGTACTATATAAATGGCTATTGGTTCAAAGTAAATATTAGATTCTGAAGAACAGTTCCTAAACATTATTGGGTATTATCCTCAAGCTGTGCATTTTAGAGCCCATTCCAGTGTTTTTTCAGTCTGACAGCATCTGCATGAAACAAATATGGTGGGATCAGTAAATCCCATGGTCATGCAGCCTGAACATATTACAGAGACTTCTCTTGCCCTACACCTCATGCACAGCTATGATTGGAAGTCAGGCTGGTGTATACTGATAGAGCTAAGATTTTTCTTTTTTTAACTTTCTATTGCAGTATAGTTTCACACTAAAAAATTGCAGTAATTGCAAACGAACTACCTGATAAGTTTCCATAAAATAAACACACCCAAATACAGCTCAAATTTTGCATGATGAGTCTATAAAAATAATTTGTTAGTTTCATAACCAGCAATGATTGAACTCTATTATTATATCATTTCTTACTCCCAGGACTTGAAAAATTCTTTAGGCTAATTCATGCCCCAGAAATGTAGCACTTATTAGAATATAAGCCTAATAAAACCCAGGCATAAATTCATTCTGTCTCCCAATACAAGCTTTATGAGTTCCAGTGGATTTATAAATTTTTGTTCTCTTTTTTGTATTATAGTGGAATTCATCATGTACATATTTGAAACATACATATAAAAATATATATGTATAAAATTTCCCTTTCTGTCATTTTTTTTGTGAGGCTAATCTCACTTTCACAGCTCTACCAGCTCAAAGGATGAGGGAACATATGCTTCTCCATATGCCTAACACAGACTCCTCAATGCATTTATTACTCGGAGCTTAGTGATTGAGGAATGTTTGTAATATTTTATTTTTCCTCATAGTGAGTCATTCTACTGTACATTTCAAAATCTGTGATAAGTTGAAAGATCCAAGAATGGAGGTACATTTTAACAAACAGCTTCCCATCTGGAAAATGAGAGGTTTTATTTATAACCAGGTATTCAGATGTGGTGGTATGAAATGACCTTCAGATTATTTTGTTTTATTACATGTCTAAAGGGCAGAGCAAATACACTCACCCGCTTCAATCCACTCTCCACACTGTAGCCAGATCAGGAAACCCATCTCCCTTAAACTCTTCGACTGATCCCAAATTCCCACTTTGGCTAATGAGGCCCTCCACGATCTGGCTCCTGTCACCTTCTTCAAATTGTCTCTCAATAACCCCTCCCTTCTTTCCTACACTCCACCAAACTGGATCTTTCAGTTTATTAAATGCATCCTGAAATCAGCCACGACTCAAGCAAAAGATATAGGTAGGAAATGTTTAAAAGTTAAGTTGCTTTTAAATTTTTTTTTTTTAAGATTTTATTTATTTATCAGAGGGGGGGGGGGAGGAGCGAGCACAGGCAGACAGAATGGCAGGCAGAGGCAGAGGGAGAAGCAGGCTCACTGCTGAGCAAGAAGCCCGATGTGGGACTCGATCCCAGGACACTGGGATCATGACCTGAGCTGAAGGCAGCTGCTTAACCAACTGAGCCACCCAGGCGTCCCAACTTACTATCAACTAACTGCTTTTCGTCTTTGGAACCCCAAGCAAGTTCCTAGAAGTCAGCACTTGGGGTTTAGGTTGGGATTAGGCACAGCCGTTGTGAGGATTTGCCTCAGTGTTTCAGTCCAAAGGGCGGAGCCTCCCTTTGGCACTGTGTTGGGAATGTCTGCAAGAGCCAACCAGTCTGGGAGTACCCAAAGTCATTCAGAACTCCTCAAGGGATGGACTTGATTCCTCTGGCATGAGAATTAAGTTTTAACTCGTTGCTTCTCTCTTCACCACCCACTCAGTTAAGGAGCTGGCCTACCGCACACTGACCCACCAATCTCCCAGGAGTTTCTCTGTTTTCAGTTATGTTATCAGGCATTCTCACTTGGGAAGTTTGAATTGGTCCAAAGTTCATGTGAGGCTGAAAGATTTTGAGCATCATCACGTTGTGAGATGTACCTATGCCAAGCCAAGCCAAGCCAAGCCAAACCAACGGGAGGTGCTTTGAAATTTCACTTTGTATCTTCAGATCCTCGCGCTTTTGCTTAAATCAGCCTTTTGATAAAGTATCCTCTTTTTTTCTTTTTTTTTTTTAAGAGTTTGCCTACCCATCTGTGATCATATGAGTCAATCAGCTAACATTTACAGAGCCCTTAAATGTGCTTAGTTTGCCAGGAGGAGATTTGGGGTATAAATCAAGTGTCCTGACAAAGCTTGACTCTAAAGTAGACAGATAAAGCTTTAACTGATGGAATAATAAAGTGCTAAAATGTGTATAATTGTCATAGGTGCTTTAATTCAAAATGAAACTCCTATGCAGAGAAATTTTTAGTGACGGGTACGCCTGGGTGGCTCAGTTGGTTAAGCCGCTGCCTTCGGCTCAGGTCATGATCCCAGCATCCTGGGATCGAGTCCCACATCGGGCTCCTTGCTCAGCGGGGAGCCTGCTTCTCTCTCTGCCTCTGCCTACCACTCTGCCTGCTTGTTTGTTTTTTTTTTTCCTCTCTCTCTCTGACAAATAAATAAGCAAAATCCTTAAAAAAAAAAAAAAAGAAATTGTAAGTGATGACTACACAGGGAAAGTGATATTTTTGCTGCAAATTGAAGGATGGGTAGGATTAAGATAAGTAAAGGATTGTAGGGAGTTCAATGGGTGGGTGGCAGCCAAGGTGAATCTGTCTGGGCACAGAGGAAAGAGAAATGATATCAACTAGGTCTGTCCCTACTGCCTATGCTCCAAGAAGCACTGCCCACCGCAGTGGTTCTCAAACCTGAGTGGGCATCAGAGTCTTTTAAAGGGGGCTTATTAGCACACAAATTTCTGAAACACAGACACACACAAACATATTTCTGGGATGAGGCCTGGGAATTTGCATTTTTAAAAGTTTCTCAAGTGATGCTGATGCTGCTGGTCCAGGGCCCAAATTTTGAAAACCACTGGCTAGACTATGCTGATAATTAGATGGTTCATCACTCAATAAATGTTATCTGGAAATTATGCTGCAAATCCCCTCTCTCAGCGATACCCTTTGTTCTGCTTCTTTCCTCTCCTAAGCATATGGTGTTCTCATTCACACCTTTCCATTTGAGTCACATCATTTCTTCCCAGCACCACCTTATTCCCACAACCCTTATGGTCGCAAACCAGATTGAGTTCCATCATTTCCTGCCTTTTCTGTTGTGGTGGTTGTAAGCTCATTTTGGGTATTGTGATCTTTAGCCAATCTAAACTTTGAGATCTTAAAAGGAAAAAGCAAATAATGTTATCAGTTTTCAGTTTCTACTTTTACTTTCTTATCTCTTGCCAACTCATTGGTAAATTAATGTAGTAATGTGGAGATCTGATTTGATTTTCTACTCAACACTGATGATCATTTCCCAAGTAGAAGCTTATTTGCCTTGGAATTATTTCTCTTTGATGAAGTGATTACCCAAGTAGGTAGCAGTGTGACTGTTAAAGTGGCTCTGATAATTGCATGTTGATTTAAGGCTTTATGTATTAAATAATTAGATTATGGTTGACCCTTGACAGAAGCTTTCAATTCTTTTAGTTTTATCAGCAATCACAATACATGGCAAATTACAAAGTTCTGAAACCCACCGTAAATTTCTTTCCATGAATAATGAAAGGAGTTAATAGTACATAGTAGGTACTTGTGTATTTGGTAAATGAACAAATAAATGAATTTAAAATAAATGCATAAATAATTTTAATTTGCTCCATGAAACAAAACCAGACACAGTCTTGTGAAATATAGGCATGGTTATTTTGTATCAGTTTTAAATTTGGCAGGCTACCAAACGTTAATTTGCTTTTAGCTAGTTGAGATTAAATGTAATTCCTTCCCAGAGCAATCCTAAAGTAAGCAAGCATGAAAGCATTTTCAGAGTAATCTGGGAGGAATTGACATTTAAAGGAGTTAGCATTACATTTGTACTTTAAGGCTATTAATTTCATAGATAAATTAACTTCATTACTCTATCTTTATCTTGCATTTTGAAAGGACTCCATCATCTGGAGGACTAACAGCCGAGGGTCGATTGAAACTGCTCTTATCCCAGCCAGGTTGTAATTGGAACCTGCTTCTAGAAACCCTACTGCATGACGATGGTCTTTTACTGAGAATCCTGCTGAAGAGCTCAAGTGAGTATTTGTAATTATGAGAATATCCTCAGAAAACCCAGTCATTGCTCAAGCTGAATGAATTTTTTTTGTCCTACTTGGACATTGGCAGAGGGATATAAGCCAACTTCATTAGATCCACTGTCAGTGGGGTTTGCAGCAAAGGAAATACTAGATCATTTTGTACATCTACTCAAAGGATTTTTTTTCACGACCTCCGAATGAGGGAACATAATGTGTTTTTCGTGGTGCTAGTCTATCAAAACTATCATTACCTAGGAGTATATTAATACCTGGGGTTTGAAATACTGAAGAAAATTATGCAAACATAGTTGTATGTCCAAAACAGAAGTCTCAACCAGATCTACGAGAGAGAGATTCAGAGACAGATCATTAGAACTATGCTAGAAATTTCAGTAGACCATGAAGAGGGCTTACTTAATTTATGAACAAGCAAACTGTGGCTTACAGCCATGTCCACTGGGATACGGAGAAGTAATCATGGGAAAAGTATGAATGGAGGGACGCCTGGGTGGCTCAGTTGGTTAAGCGGCTGCCCTCTGCTCAGGTCATGATCCCAGTGTCCTGGGATTGAGTCCCAGATCGGGCTCCTTGCTCAGCGGGGAGACTGCTTCTCCCTCTGCCTCTGCCTACCACTCTGTCTGCCTGTGCTCACACTCTCTTTCTCTCTAACAAATAAATAAATAAAATCTTTAAAAAAAAAAGTATGAATGGAAACTGAAGAGTAATAGAAGACCATGTTTCTCTTAATTAGACTTTTTTTTTCCTCAGTAAGTGCTATTTTAGAGGATGGTAAGTAAAAGTTATGCCAATCTAATTATATTCCTCTGCTCTCCTGATATATCTATGAAGAGTTTTCTAACCATTTTCACACACCCCTACACATTTCTCCTATTCTATACCACATGGGAGGCCAGATTAACTTTATCAATCACTAGCTTCACTATCGGTTTCCCACCTCACAATCTTTTTTTTTCCTAGCTCTCTGTACCCCGCAGGACCAAATTTCCATCCTTCTGCCATTCAAATGTGACCCTCAACTAGTTTTGTTAACTTCCTCCCCGTCCCACCCCCGCTATTCACTTGCATGCGTGCACATAGACACACATACACATAAGCATGTTCATTTCAGCCATCGTTTCCAATGTCCTGTGCACATGCTCCCTCCATCCTTGGCTCAACCATTTTTCCTACTAGAAAGACCCTCCATAGACAACCCAGTCTTTACCAGTATCCAAGGACCAGTCAATGTTCCAGATCTTTGAACGCTCTGGCTCACACTGATCTCTTCCTCTCCCAAACTCCTTTATTACCTTGGCTGCTTATTTGCCTTTATGATATGCTGCCTTATAGTGTTATTATATATGCATATAAATGAGGCAAATGTCACCAGGCCCTATCAGCCTTCAGTATACAAATGAGGCTTATAGCATACCCCTGTCCAGATGGCTCTTGTCATTTCTGGAAATTTTTGGTTTCTCAGATCTGCCCACAGCCAGTTCCTCATATTCTCTCCCATTGACCTTGACGCTTGCTACCCAGAAGCCACTTAGGGGAGGTGCTTTACTGCTGAGCCCCTTGTGAGAATATTGCTTATTCCTAGGTGCTCTCAAATTCATCCAATCTTGTGGTGCCAACGATCACTACAGCTTCTCATCTCACTGTGTTCCAAGGAGAAGTCCAGAGCTGACTCCTCTCCCAAATCCTCAATCTGACTTTATTCCCTTAGCCACCACACAGTAGTGTTTGGGCCCCAAATCTCGCAAAGTCGACCTGAAAGCAATTTCTTTAACTTCAGACTCTAAGGCCACTCTCTTAAAGAGAAATCTGCCATAAGGGAAATCACTTCCTTGAGTAGCCAACTTTCATTGTTTGCTTATTAGGCATCAGGCGCTGCACTAAGCACTTCAAATTTGATTCTTTTTTTCTCTTTTTTAAAAAAATTTATTTATTCTGAGAGAGAGAACATGCATGTGTGTACCTCTGAGCATGAGCAGGGGGAAGAGATGCCAAGGGAGAGAGAGACTCTCACACAGGCTCCATGCCCAGGGCAGAGTCCCTCCCAGGGCTTGATCTCACAGCCCTGAGTTCACGACCTGAGCCAAAATCAAGAGGCAGATGTTCAATTGACTGAGCCACGAAGGCACCCCAACATTGGATTCTTATAACCTAATAAGTGTTTAGTATTGTTTTCCTCATGTTAAAAATAATGACATTAGAGTTTAAGGTAATGTTACTTGCCCAGAGACTCACAAAGCTGATAAATGGTGGGTAAACATGGATTCTGAACCCAGCCAGAACTTTCTGTCCCCTGCCCTTCCTATACAAATATTCAGCAAATTAAACTGTGGGTTGGACTAGAGGTATCTGGAAGAACTGTTATCTGCCCACTCTCAAGGTTGAATTAACCATGACATCCCAAAGCATGTGTATTTAACAGCATTGGGCAAGCAATGCTCAGTTAGAATAGAAAATACAAAGTTTTCCTTAAACTTCGTATTCTGGGCTTTCAGGCAAGGTGGCTGACGTGGATAGTATCTGACATGGCTGAAGAGTTACCTAATATCATCGGTAAAACTCACAGCCATGGTCCCAGCAGGGAAATGATCTCCTATTGATAGAGTTTTGTAGAGCGGCCTGGAAAATCAATTGCGACCAAACCTTTGACTACGCTGATTTGGCAACCACACATAGCAATCGTAGTTGTGAATATCTAACCATGTTTCTTACAAATGTATGCCACCTTTACTTGCCAAAAATACTACATCCACCTTCTGATATGTATAACATAATGTGGTTTTTGAGAAACTTTCAGTAATACAAGTTTACCTATATTACGTTACCTTCAGTTGTGGTTCTTATGGAGTGTGAAAGGGTATTTGTCCCACTTGCTCAAACATCTATCATTTTTTCAAAGGCCATTAGGTGTTTGATCAAGGTTGCATAGCTGTTCTAGTATCGTCTTATAAGGAATTTTGTTAGCAACTGCAAATGAAGTGACAGGGGGTGCCTGGGTGGCCCAGTGGGTTAAGCCTCTGCCTTCGGCTCAGGTCATGATCCCAGGGCCCTGGGATGGAGCCCGGCATTGGGCTCTTTGCTCAGCAGGGACCCTGCTTCCCCCTCTCTCTCTGCTTGCCTCTCTGCCTACTTGTGATCTCTGTCAAATAAATAAATAAATAAATAAATAAATTTTTTTAAAAGATTTTTTATTTTATTTTTTTGACAGAGAGACATCACAAGTAGGCAGAGAAGCAGGCAGAGAGAGAGAGAGGAGGAAGCAGGCTCCCTGCTGAGCAGAGAGCCCGATGCGGGACTCGATCCCAGGACCCTGAGATCATGACCTGAGCCGAAGGCAGCGGCTTAACCCACTGAGCCACCCAGGCGCCCTAAATAAATAAATCTTAAAAAAAGAAAAGAAAAAGAATGAAGTGACAGAATTTACTAATCAATTGATTGACTTACTAGGCTCCAGCGGAAATCTTGTCACTTTAAGTTAGAAACAATATACTTAGGGAATCTTATTAACTAGACTAAGATGGAAATTGTTATGTATATAAAAATAAATCCATCTTATGATGTACTATATGCTGGCTAACTGAACATAATAAAAAATAATTGTACTAGTTTTTTGTGTAACTTTTCATTTCATTTGATTAGAAGTCTCAGAGTATTTCAGAACCATTTGGTAATTTAGAAAAACAAAATTTTGAAATAAGATATGTTGAATTAGATGTTTTAAGTTTTATCAACTTTTCATGGGAGAGTTTTCCTTTATAAACAGGGCCTTTCTGGTCTCATTGATAAAACTGAACTGTTAAATTGGCTCAGGAAAAAAGAATAGATTTTTAGTACATATTTCCATTATACATTTAAAAAAATAGTTCTCCTTGTCTAATGAGCAATTATTAAAATCTGTGAGGTATAAAATATTTTAGATAGACAACCATATATTATAAAGATTAAAACACATGCAGTTAATCACTCTTATGTCTGTAACTTTTGGTTTTGCTCTGCGAAAGTGATTTATCAGAATTTCTATTTATTTTTTTTTAATTGGCAGATCCAAATGGAAATGATTATCTTGTATGAGATGCAACCTCACTGAGGGGGGGAAATAGCAAAATTTAATAAAGTAATGGTTAAATTTTAATTTATAATATATGCTTCATAGGCTCCAAACTTCTAGGAAGTGAAACCATGTTTTTGCCCTGGATATTCCTCCTGTTTAAAAATATGTAGCACTTTGGGGCACCTGGGTGGCTCAGATGGTTGGGTGTCTGCCTTCAGCTCAGGTCCTGGATCAAGCCCCACATTGGGCTCCTGGCTGGCTGAGTGGGAAGCCTGCTTCTCCTTTTCCCTCTAACTTTCCCCCTGCCTGTGTGCTCTCTCTGTGTCTCTTTCAAATGAATGAATAAAAAAGCCTTTAAAAAAATATATATAGCATTTTGAAGGAGTGATTACACTGCTAAAACTTGATGAAAATAAACTGATTTCACATGGGGGTTGGTTTCTGACATTTGTTGGGTACAGGTCAGTTGGCATTAGAAGGTAATGTTTGTTGGTTTTATTTTTAAGAAAGGCCATCTTAAATTTGAGGGGAAAAAAACTGTCAATTACAGAGGTTTACAGAAGATTTTGAAGTTTTAAGATACTATTTCGGATTATTGACTTTAAAAACTAGGGTGATGGTTTCAGTAATTACTTCACTAAGACCCCATGGCCAAACCAGTTTCTTACATGCAGCATCAAAGGAACAAATATTTGGCAATTCCCCATTTGTTAACAGGTGGCCTTTTCCTGTTAGTGACTCTTGAATGAAGTGTGACTAACATTCTTTCCTTTGCCCATTGCCCCAAGAATGATTCCCAGTGAAACTTCTTGGCTTTTGGCAATTTTCACTTGTAATATAACAACAAGCAAGCAAATACATAATATTTAATATGTTCCAGACATCTTTTCTAAGTGCTTTAAATGTGTTTATTCACTGAATCCTCATGACAACTCTGTGTA
Source organism: Mustela lutreola (assembly GCF_030435805.1). Classification (NCBI taxonomy): domain Eukaryota; kingdom Metazoa; phylum Chordata; class Mammalia; order Carnivora; family Mustelidae; genus Mustela; species Mustela lutreola. Next base: position 119,411,473 of record NC_081294.1, on the reverse strand, counting down.
GTAGGAACATTTTTCATCTCCATCTTAGAGGTGAGGAAACTGAGACGCAGAGAAATTAAGTCACTTGACCAAGTGACATGAGACTGGCAAAGCAGGCTTTGATCCAGACAGCTGGCTTCCGGAGGCTATGCTTTCCCCACCATGCCGTACGGCACCTAGGCAGAACCAGAGGAAGTTTCCCAAATTGTAGAGTTGCACAATTCCTGGGAGCTGTCAGGAACCTGTATAGTGCATAATTCTGATAGTACTGTTCATACTTTTCAACCGTGTAACAAAGTGCTTGAAGGTATTCGAGAAGCAGACCTACACAAAACTCTAGAAAAAGAGCTGCTACCACTAAAAAGGGATGGTTGGCTTAAAATGAATGAATCCTTTCAAATTCTGTTATTTTACAGTTAATATTTTCCTGATCTTTTGGATAATGAGAGGGTTGTTATGGCAGAAAATTGGTGTTTTGTTGTATACTGTGTGTGTTTTCTGTCTTGAAGGAGATTGACCAAAAGTAAAAATACGCTGCCTCTTGATACCCTTAGTGAATCTAACATGGATGTCCTAAGCTGCTTTTGCTGGTGATGGCATCTGTACTCTGATTTGTTAAATCTTTTTTTTCTTCACTGGATTTGTACTCTATTCGTTTTAGGAACAGTAGAACCTTATTTGTTTGTTTTTGTCCCAGTCTTTTCAAACCATGGATCCTGTCCTAGAATGCCGATGGACTAACTAGCTTGAGAATATGGATGGGCTACAAAGAACTCTTACAGTCCCAGAATCAGTTACCACCTAGGGTCTGCTGAGTCTCCTTGAGGGTGTGCTGCTGGTAGAGTATTATGTAAAGCAAAGCTTCTTGCCTTTAACCTGCAAACGCATCACCTGGGGAGCTTATTAACACTGCAGATTCTGGGATGCTGGAGTGGCTCATTTGGTTAAGCTCCTGCCTTGGGCTCAGGTCATGATCCTGGGGTCCTGAGATGGAACCCGCAATTGGGCTCTCTGCTCAGTGGCAAGCCTGCTTCTTCCTCTCCCTCGGCCTACAGCTCCCCCTGCATGCACTCTCTCTCCACCAGATAAATAAATAAAATCTTAAAAACAAAACAAGCAAACAAAAAGAACAAAAAACAAAAACTGCAGATTCTGATTCAGTAGGTTTTAGGATGGGGCCTGAGACTCTGCATTTCTCACAAGCTCCCATGTGATACTGCCCCTGCTGCTACTGATCCCTGGACCACGTTGTGAGGACAAGGCTATCCAAAAAGGTATCTGTTGCTATAGAGGGCAAACGAATTTGACTAGGTGGCCTGTCTTGCCATTGTATTCCTGACTTTTGAAAAAACAGAATTTACTTAAGAATATTTATAAACCATTTTATCAGGAAGTTCACAGCAATCAGAAAGCTTGATCTTACTCAAATACAGATCTGATACTGTCACTCCCCTGCTAAAGCCCTTTAGTGGCTTCCCCCTGCTTACCAGGTGGGGACCCTGAGACATGAGCAATGCCTGTCGTGCTCTGGCTGTGGCTCATATGTCCCACGCTTTGTGTCCTGCTTCCTCCAGCTTAGCATGCACATTCTGGTCTAGGTTGTACATCCTAGATCTGCGTATTTATAACAGCAAAGTCCCTGGAGAAGTGTCTTGAGGAAAGAGGCAGCTACTGTTAATACCAAGGACCTTTCACTTGACCCATATCCCAAGTTATTTTCTGCTGCAGAACCTCTGAAATGTTGTGGGATTCTATGCCTAGAATCTCTTTCCTCTCCATTTTCCTGGCAGCTGCGAATCATCTTTCAGCTCAAATATTACTTCCTAGGAAGTCACCTTTGGTCATTCTGTAAGGTCCCACTGTAATTCCTTTTGTAACACTTTCCATAGTTTTTAAGTGAATTGTTAATGGACACTATTGGGTACTTAATGTCTGTCTCAGCTGCTACAAGTTCCAGAAGGGCAGGGATGAGTCACCATTGTATACTGGGGCTTGGTCTAGTCCCCCACACTTCAGACTGATACTAAGCGTGTAGAACATGCTTCAAAAGCATCAATTGAATGAACAAATGGAAACCAGTTAAATTTCCATGAAACAGTTCTGTTTCATTCATTTTTAAATGGAGGGCTAATATTGACCTTCTACGTTCATTTTGAGGCTTAGGACAGTAAATATTTATAAAGTACCATTGTTTGGCACTTAGTAAGTACTTAGTTTGTATTCAGTTCTTTCCTTCTCTTATACTGGAAGCCTGGAAGAATATACCTGATGTATTTTTCTTCTCCCATCACTCCTCCTGTGGCCCAATTCAATGGTTTCTCCCTTAGCTTGTCAGTAACTCTGCCCTCTAAATGTACATTTAAACACCTTCTAGGAAGTGGGGCTTCTCCTTTGACACCTGTGTGTCTGAGAAGGTATTGCCCGAGCAGCTGTCAAGATGCTAGGGCATGAAGATGAGAACTGGGCCAAATAAATATTCCCAGGTTCTAAATACTACAACACTCTTTGAGAACCTTCACATGCTGATTGGGAGACTAGTAGCATGAATTTTGCTGTAATGCTTCTCCTACATAGAATCAAATTTAATCTGGCTTGACAGTGGCTGAAATATTTTATATTCTATCTCTTGATGACACCTAGAAAATGTCTAATTTAACTACAGGAACATGTGTCTTCTTTAGTAGTTAATGTGCTTCTAGTGTTAGCGTGCAAAATGATTGGGCATTATATTACAAGTGATACTATTATCATGAATTTATGTAGCATCTTTTTCCCCAACAACTCAAAGCGATTTAAAGTATTATTTCCTTTATGACCCTTGGATTATTAGGACCATTTTATAAATGATGAAACGTTGATAGAGAGAAATTGAATAAATTGCCCACTTGGTGTTTAAGAGGTCCTTGTTAGAAGAAAGAAGGGCCATTATTTTGTGACAGTATATCTATTGTTTTTAAATGAATTCTAAAATAAAAAACTCAGACTTTGTGAAGGTATTATTCTTAGAAATAAGAAGCAATGTTCTTCTGAATTAATTTCTGAAAATGTTTGGTTACTTGGTTTTATAAGTATGTTTTCCATTTGACTAATATTTAATGGGCCTCAACTAGGTACAAGGCACTGTTATCTGGAGAATACAATGATAAGTGTTACATGCCACATTGCGTTTTTATTTGGGGGAGTTAATTGCTGGGTGAAAATTGGAGAGGGCAGACCTTATAAAGTAAAGAAATAGAAAAAATTAGGTTAAGTTCAGCTGCTAATAAGTACCATGGAGTGCTTTTCTAAAACAGAGTGACTGAGGAAAGATTGACAGATTGGGTGATAGGCAGAGGCTGCCCTGAGGAGTGGACACTGACTCTACTTACAGGTTTTTTGGGAGTAGGTAGAGGATGTTTTTCAGTATTAGATATTTGAAATATATGTACACTTTCTTCCAATATTCTGGAATAGGAGCCAGCAAACCTTTTTACCAAGAGCCAGATAGTAAATATTTTAGGCTTTGTAGACTGTGGCATCTCTGTCACAACTACCAAACTCTACCACTGGGGCATACAAAAGGTTACAGGCCACCATAAGCAAAGGAACTTGACTTTATAGGGGAGGAACTAGTTTTCGTCAGCCATCTTAGGGTTCCTGATTGTATTTCAAAATTTAACTGACAAACACACATTAACAGGAGAAAAAGCGTAGACATTTATTTAATTCAAGTTTTACATGACACAGGAGCCTTCATAAGGACATGAAGATCCAAAGAAACAATTTAACTGGGATATTTTTATGTCAGATTTGTTTAAGGAAGAGCAGACAGTCATGGAGAAACATGATAGGTCATGTTTATACTTTATACTCTTGTATAAAGTAAATGTAGTAAGTTGGGGGAAGCTTAGCAAGACCTACTTGTTAGGATCCTTCATAGTGTCCTTGGACTTGGGAGATAAGAATGCTCCTATCCTCCCGGTATAGAGAGGGCACCTGTCACATGTAGATTTTATGAGCTGTTTCAGGAGCAAAGATCAGGGGGAAGGTCAGAGTGACCTTTCTGCTTCTGCTGTTTTCTCACATTCCCTCAGCCTCAAATAGTCAGTATGTTGAGTATTATATTTGAGGTAGCATGTCTGATTCCCATCAGCTGTATTCCAATGAAGGTTTATTTACTCAAGCTGAAATTTGAATTGCACATAATTTTGTGTGTCACAAAGGATATCCTACTTCTGATTTTTTTTAACCATTTAAAAATGTGAAAACCATTCTTAGCTTGTGAGCTGTACAAAAGCAGGCATTGGTCTAGATTTGTTGCCTGAGCTTGCCAACCCTTGTTCTAGAATATTGTGCGGCACCCAAGCTCCCACGGTGACTTCCTCACCTCTCTGCACTGTAGTCATTTGGAGAGGAGACCTGCATATAGCATTAGCATGGCACTTTTAACTTCTCTCCCAAGGTCTGGGTAGACATTTCCACTGGGGAGATAGGCTTGGTATCGCCTACAGAAGGAATTGCCCTTCAAAATAGCTTTAACTGGGTTTGACAATATATGGACATCTAGGGACCTTGTGTATCAGGGAGCTCAGAATTATCCCTTACTACCAAGGGCTGCCACCTACAGAATTGGACCAATTAGTCCACCTATGCTTAGAGGTCATCAGATCCTGCCCAAAGTATCAGGGTCTTTTCTTGGTGCAACTTGCTTAAAGGGCGATTACCCATTTAAGAGTGAAGAGTGATTAAAAAAAAAAAAAAAAAAAGTGAAGAGTGATAAGATGTTAACAAGGCCAAACCTTACTTAAATAAACCAGGTGTTTATAACTTGGAGAAGAAAAGCCTAGAGGAGGCAAGAGAGCTAGCCTCATATGTTTTAAATATTCATGTGAGAAGAAAAAAAAGTAGGCTGTCCAAGTAAGTTAAAAGGATATGGATTTTGGTTGTCACTCTGTCAGTCAGGAAACCTGAATTTTCATCCCTAATTGTACTTGAGAAAATTATTTACAACTCTCTGCTTCTTTTCTTTATCTACTAAAGAGATAGAGTCGATTTCTCTAGTCCTTTCTGATAACAGTGTTCTATATGTTTCTTAAAAATGCCAGCTTGGTAACTTGAGCTGCCCAGCAGAGGGACGGGCTGCCTGGTTGGTAGTGGGAATCCTACCACTGAGAGTATTCAAAAAGAGGGAGGTCACAGTTGTCACAGATACTAGAGGACTTTTTATTCATTCACTCAACAAATGTTTACTCATTTGTTGACCAAATATTTACTGAATTCTCTGTAAGGGGCCTGCCAGCCATATAATTTCATTGTGTTTCTTAATCAGTTAGAACTTGGTATGTATCTGTGGGTTAAGAATCAGTTTTTTTGTTGTTGTTGTTTTTGTTTTATAAAAAGATTTTTATTTATTTATTTATTTGACAGACAGAGATCACAAGTAGGCAGAGAGGCTGGCAGAGAGAAAGGAAGGGAAGCAGGCTCCCTGCTGAACAGAGAGCCCGATGCGGGGCTCGATCCCAGGACCCTGGGATCATGACCTGAGCCGAAGGCAGAGGCGTTAACCCACTGAGCCACCCAGGCACCCCAAGAATCAGTTTTTGAAGACCTGTTTTGGCTGTGCTTTGTTATCCTTGCCAATGTCCAACTGGTAAGAATCCTTCTCTGCTCCAAAATGATTCAGTTGAGTTAAAATTAAATTCAATTTTGGTGACAGGATTTCTTTTCAAATTGGCAATCTCCTTACGCAGCGTAACCCTTTGTACTTCTACCTTGCTTCCTTTTTCCATTGGTACTGCTCACTTTCATTTGCAAACCTAAAGGGCTTGAAGTTAATTTAAGAGTGTATTTGTAAACATTAGTGCCAGGATTTCTAGATTCAGTTTTATAGAATAGTAGTCCTGCTAGATGTAATACTAAAAAGGATTTTATGGTAAAAAATGCTTAAAAAAAAACCACTATATACTAAAATCCCTTCTTGGTGAGGCACAGGGCTCATGAATAATTAAAGGCTCTGAGAAATCCTGCAGAAAACCAAAGTGTTTAATATTGAAGCTAGCACTTCCAGAACGTACGCACTGCTAACCATTAACATCCCATGAAATGCACTTTGGAGAAAGTCTTACCTTGTGAAAAGCATAGAGAAGAACTCTAGAAGATAGATAAAGATAAAACTCTTTTGCAGAGGTTTGCCTATCTACACTTACAAATTTGTAGATATTGCAAAATAATTTTTTAAATTTATTTATTTGTTAGAGCACAAGTGTGGGGTTGGGGTGTGGAAGGCAGAGGGAGAAGCAGGCTCCCTGCTGTGCAAGGAGCCTGATGTGGGCCTCCATCCCAGGACCCTGGGATCATGACCTGAGTTGAAGGCAGGAGTTTAACCAACTAAGCCACATATGTGTCCCAATTTTGTGTGTTTAAAAATTATGTGGGGGATGCCAGATGGCTCAGTCGATTAAACGTCTGACTGACTTAGGTCATGATCTCAGGGTCCTGGGATCCAGTCTCACATTGGGCTCCTTGCTCAGTGGGGAGCCTGCTTCTCCCTCTGCCTGCCTCTCCTTCGGCTTGTGCTCTCTCCCTCTCTCTCTATTTGATAAATAAATAAATAAATAATAAATAAAACACACAAAACTGCCTGTGCTTCTCATGTAAAGATTATCAGTTTTCAAGGAGTTGGAGTCCATTGTCTAATTTTAAATCTCTAGTGAATGTAGCTATTCTTTTGATGATTTAGAGAGTACTTTCCTATTTTATTATTACATGTCAGTCTCTTTAAGATTTAGTTTCTTCACATGTTTAAAAAAAATGGAGGGGCACCTGGGTGGCTCATTGGGTTAGGCCACTGCCTTCGGCTCATGTCATGATCTCAGGGTCCTGGGATCGAGTCCCGCATCGGGCTCTCTGCTTGGCGGGGAGCCTGCTTCCCTCTCTCTCTGCCTGCCTCTCTGTCTACTGTGATCTCTCTCTGTCAAATAAATAAATAAAATCTTTTAAAAAAATGGAGATAATATCCAATTTGTAGAGTTTTTGTGAGGATTTAAATAAATAGGTGAATGTATGCAAAACACAGGCAATGCCGTGGTGAATATTCAACGAAGATGTTTCTCCCATCTCTCTGCAATCGTAGCCCTGAATTTGGGACTGTGGATAATCAAAAGAGGTAGAAATCTGATGTTTAGTTTCCTTGGGTACTGAGGAAAATAGCACAGAATAAGTCAGACAAGCTTTAAATTGCTTAGAGCATTTTAGAACATAAAGCAGGAAGATAAGTCCCAGGAAAAACTTGGGAAAGAAGATCTCTGTTAAAATAATAATTTTTTTTTCTGCTCTTTGTAGTTTAAGACCCATTTCACAAGACTTTTTCTTTAAGATTTTGAGTTTTGCCAAAGGAAGAACAGTTTGAAGGGGGAAAAGTAATAATCAAGCCGTGTTTAATCAAAAACTTCTAAATAAATGGAAGGTCTTTGTATCTATTGTTACCTTTTATACAACAGACTTCAAGCTAATTTTCGTAGTGAATTAGGCTGTGACATTCAAATTTACTGCTTCTTTAAAGCAATTTTCATATGATAATCCACCCCTGTGGAGTACATCTCGGGTATTAACTTACCTGCCTGGTGTTTTAGGTTTGGAGTCCTGGTTTTATATGCTCCATTTTCTCTTCCTGTACTTTCTCTCTAATACCTGTGTCTAAAGTGAGTCTTTGAGCCTCCTCCCTTTGGTTAGGGATGCTCGTTAGAGCCTGGTTAATTCAACAACCCTCAGCTCATGGCACTCTCTGCAACAACATTGCTGCCAAATCCATTTTAGTGACTCAGCAGGAGCTTGTCATTAACAGCATTTTTGTAGAAAGTAAAAATTAAGCCGTCTTGGAAAGCAAGTGCTAAGTATACCACGTATGTGTAAATCTCTGGTAACAATAAACATAGTCTCCTGGTGGGTTTGTGGTAGAGCTGCTCGCCTGATACCACCCTTCCCTTGAAGCCCTAATGAGTTCGGTTCTCCATCATGTCTGCTGTGAAAAGGGCCCTTCAGTGTTACTGAAAAGGCAATCTGTTTTCAAATCTTATATTTGTTTATAGAATGTATAAGACATTTGATAGATAAAGGAGAGGCAGATGGAATTCAAAATAGCAGCTTTATTATTGGTAAAACCTGGGTCAGAAAATATGGCTTTAAATATGGCTTGCCTACACTGATCTCCAGAGTTAAGTTGATCCTTCTGTCCCTCCAACTGCTCTAGCTGCCCCCTACCACCAACAGAGCTGAAAGCCCTGGGATTCCCTTGCAATAGCAGAACCAGCCCTAATAGACCAACAGAGAGGAGAACAGACCAGGGAGTGCAACAGACCGGAGGTCCGGTGGGCCCCAAGCTCACCACTGAGAAGAGACCCCACTCCTTCCTTACCTTGAGGTGTGGAGAAAGACAGGAGTGTGACTCATATTAAAGGGGAAAACAATACGGAGTACAGGCCTTGGTTAGTTGTAGACCTGATGGGAAAATACCTCTTGAGTAAAATTATTGATTGAGGGAGATGAGGCTAAATGGCCAACATTTGTCCTAACAATGGATACTTTATGTAGATCTACAACTCATTGATTTTTATGTCTTTCATGACTGAAGATTCTATAAAAACACACCTGGAGGATTTTACATCAAATAAGCAAGAGTCTGGTCCAGAAGGCAGGGGGAAAGGAAAAGGAAAGGGCTAGAACTATATGTGGAGGACAAGGGAAGGGACTACCTTAAAAAGAAGGCAAAAATCATAGAACTCTAGCTGAGTCTTCTTGAAAGGAATGGGAGATAGGAGAATAAAAGAGAACACAGAGGAAAATTCCTGTAGTATGAGAAATTCACAGTCTAAGGAAAACCAAGGTTTGTGCATGAGCGCCTCACAAAGGTACTGGTCTTCACCTGGTTTCCAGGGCACAGACCTTAGAAACATCTAAAGTCCGCTGAGGCTCACTCTTCATTCAGACCTTCTTAGACAGTGGGTGAAGTTCGACTTAGAAATTGCATTAGAATATTGGAGGTAATAGAAAATGGTAAGTCTGGATTTGTGAGGCATGGTTTATGGAGGACTTTAACCAACTGAGCCACCCAGGCACCCCTATGGAGGACTTTAAAAGGTAGCCAGTAGAGTTAGATTTAATGCATATTCTGGGGATTGTTTTGATTAAACTAAAAGGTAAAAACAAACACAAACGAACAAAAAAACCCTAAACTGTAATTAATAGTATTGGGAAAAGGGAAGGCATGCAGTTGGAAAAAATATATATATATATCAACATTTGAGAGGCACCAGGGGGCCAACTCAGTTAGAACAGCATACAACTCTTGATCTCAGGGTTATGAGTTTGAGGCCCATGTAGGGTGTAAAGATTACTTAAATAAATAGAACTGTAAAAAAAAATCAACATTTGATTCACTAAAAAAATCAACATTTTATTCATTATGGAAATGGAGTTAAGGGGAGAGACATATTTAATTTATAATATCTTACAATTCAGAGAAGGAGTACAAATTTCTTTTTCTTTTTTTTTTTTTTTTTTTTAGAGATTTTATCCATTTATTTGACAGAGAGATCACAAGTAGCAGAGAGGCAGGCAGAGAGAGAGGAGGAAGCAGGCTCCCTGCTGAGCAGAGAGCCCGACACAGGGCTTGATCCAGGATCCTGAGATCATGACCTGAGCTGAAGGCAGAGGCCCAACCCACTGAGCCACCCAGGCGCCCAGGAGTACAAATTTCTAAGGCAAGGAACCTGGAGATGAAAAGACAATGGTAGGGTGTTAGTTAGAAATAGAGACTACCGCAAGAAGCATGAAAGGGACAGGTTAGATCTAGAGGTGATAAATTTACAAACTTCACAAAAGTGGTATTCGAAATCAAAAGATAGCAGAATAGCTGAGCTAGGTGTGAAGCAGGAAGGTTCAATGAAGGCTAAGGCCAAGGTTCTGGGGGAGCCTCCACGGGCTGATGCCACTTCTCCCTTACTACTGTTTCTATAAATAGTTTTATTTACAGCCTTGACCCTGCATTCGCATAGTATCTATGACTGGTTGTATGTTATGACAGCAGAGTTGAGCAGCTGAGACAGAGACCAAATGGCTTACAAAACCTCAGATATTTACCATCTGGTCCTTTATAGAAAAAGCTTGCCAACCTGGTTCAAGAGGATCAAAGAGAAAGAGCTATAGAAAAGATGAGGCACCATGAGACCAGGAGAGCATAGCCATGAGGAAGTCAAGAGAGAAGAGGGTTTCCAAGGAGAGGGTAACTAGAAAAGATACAGTATTATGAGGAGGATGAAATTGGGGGGAAAAAAACCTTTGAATATTGTGATAAGGAGGTAAATGTCATCCCCAAAAAATCCAATTTTGAGATGGACCAAAACCCAACAAAAAATACTCAACAGATTTCTTTCTCTTTCTCCCTTCTGCTTTTTTTGTTTCCTTTGTTGGGATGAAAACCTTAGCTCCAGGTCCTGGGAAGATGGCTCTAGACAAGTTGCACATTCAGAGAAAGTCTAATAGTAATGATATGGACTAAGATAGTGTGTGTGGAATTGTAGAATGTTCTCAGAAGTTGAAGGATGTTGCATGAAGACAGCAAATTACCACAGGCCGAATGTCTGGTTTGGACCAAGTACTCCTCATTCAGAGGTTCCTGTAAAAAAAAAAAAAAAAAAAAGGCAAAGCAGACTTTGAGATGTTGGAGATTCTATTTTAATGTAAACAGCACAGGCAAATCCTTACTCCCTTTGTGATCTTGGGGGCAAGTCACTTCATTTGTTTCAACTTCACTGTGTTGTTCCGATGATCCTGTAAAACTGGGATCATCGGCACTCGTTCCGAGGAGTACTGTGAAGATGACACGAGGTCTGTAAAGCAGTTCATGTGATGTTTGGCATACAGAAAGTACTTTGTGAATAGTAGCTTTGCTTTCAGAGCTGGTATAAACCTCTTTTTCTAAACTCAGATATAAAAGACCTATCAAAATCCCCTATTGTCTGCAAATCAGTGTTATGAAAATTCTGGGTCCCATCCTTCCAGGCTGGCAGAACACTTAATGCCCTTCTTAGGGCTCATACCCCAGTCCCAGGGTGGTGCTGAGGTCCCTGTGAGGCTTTATTGGTCATCAGTTACCCAGGCACCTCGTTCAGTTGCAGCCATCAGGTGGGGCTTGGGATCTCCAAGGAGACCGAGAGGCTGTGTCAGGATGCTGGCTTCCCTCAGGGCCCCACACTGACCAGCCTCCCTGGCCACTGCTACTTGCCGACCCAGGGGCTTTGCTTTCCAGTCCCAGAGCATCTCCTCTTTCAGAAGACACACACTATTCTACTTTGGTATCATACAGTGGTGCCAATATTTTACTTTTTCGGCCTGCAAAAAAATGGCTATTTCACGTAGTTCAAATAATGATTTGAAAGGTTTAGTTTTCTTTCCTTCCTTTTTCTTTCTTTCTTTCTTTCTTTTTTTTTTTTTTAAATCTAGGAAGGCAACTGACTTCAATGTCTATTTGTGCTTTATCAATAGAAAAACCCTCTGTGGCAAAGAAACAGAAACAGACTACTTTATTTCAGGGCAAAGGAAAACAGAGAAAAATTTAAAAATAATCATATTTCATTGAAGCATCTTGACACATTTATATGGTAATAACAATAATGATTATTTTTATTGTAATTATTGCTCATATCCCACCCCCTTTCTCCAACTGTATCCTCTCTGCACGGTTCACTTCACGGAGCCTATAGATTATTCATGCTGTGTTGATTGACTAGCTTTGTCTCCCACCTCCTGCACACCTGGCACACTTCAGCTGTGTCACCCTGCCGGCAGCTACCTGCCTGCTCGTCATTCCACTAACCCTTCTGTGTTGCTGGGAAGTACCCGCTCCTCAGACCTGTCACGCTGATAAACTTCTACTCCTTAAAGACTGAACCGATACAGGCTCTCCTCTGTGTTCTCTGAAAAAATTTAAAGCATCATCTTCTATATTTTTGCAGTGCCTTATTCTCAAGCTATTTAGACTTAAGGTGATTGAATAAGTTGTCAGCTAAACTCAGACACTTAAAAGAAGTTGCTAGCAGTAATTATGCCAGAACAACAGACATAAACCAGGAGCGCCCAGAGAAAACCAGAGTGTATGGTCACCCTACTTCTCCTTACCTTGCAGTCCCCCCTCCCCTTCCCTCCACAAACATATACATCTACACGGTCAGTAACTCCCTGGAAGGCATAGGCCTCAGCATCTAGGATAATATGACGGCTGACTCATTAACTGATTAATTAAACCATGGGGATTTTGTTGGAGGAGAACATTCTAGACTAGTGAAATAGCATAAATGAACAAAAGGAGATGGGAGGGAACATTTATGAGGAAGAGCAAGTAAACCAATCTGTGTGGAACAGATATTTGGGGATTGGAATATAATTGGGGAAAAATATTGTGCCAACTCTTTGTTGTCAGGCTAAGGAATTTCAGGGGAAGGTTTACACATGGGGGAATGACAGAAAGGATAGCTGACAGTTGTATGTCAGAGGAATTTGAGGGAGAGAATGACAGAGAACCGCTGAAACTTTTTGAATAAAAAAGATGGAAATATGAATGCCTAGATGAGGACTCTTTGTCTCTTAACCTTTTATGCTTTAGACTGCCAGCGCTAGAAACACAAATTAGCCTGGTTTAACAATTTAGGGGAATGTATCAGCTCAGTTAACACAAATACATAGGCATTGCTGGATCCAGGTTTTCAGGGTCATATCATATCATCAGGGATAGTCTATCTCTTGGTTATACTTCTTACTGTGTTGCATTCATTTTCAGTCAGGTCCTCCCCAGAATCCCCATCAGTAACTTCCAGTCTACTTTCTACCACCTTAGCAACTCCGTGGAGATGGAATGCCACTTCACCAATAGGCCTAGCAAAAATTCAGAGGAGGGTTCTCTAGATCCTGAAAATCAAATCACAGAGGTAAAATTATCACAGGAGATATAAAAGTCATAAGCTTTCAAATGAGCATGGAGAAGAACTGTACTCATTCCAAAATGATGTAGATTCTATTTATTCAAAATACTTAAAACATAAGACACAAGATATGTTTATTTATTTGCTCCACTTTAATTCCAGCATAGTTAACATACAGTGTTATATGTTATCTTTAATCCAATAAATATTTTTACATATTATGATATTGGCATATCATGCTAATAGTCCAAACAAAATAGAAATTATTATTTCACCTTTCCAGTCCAACCTATAAATACAATCGTGTAGGGACTTATGATTACTTGTCTTTGAGGAAGTCATAATGGAGCCAGATGAGGGCTGAAAAGGCAATTAAGGTGGCTCTGTCTTTGTGGGAATTCCTTAAATAGTTTTACTAAGGAACCAATTGGTAAATCGCCGTGACAGAATCTATGGGTAAATCGCCATAACAGAAACATTTATAAATTTATTGTAGATTTATTTGTAAATTTATTTGTAAACATTGGTAAACCTATTTTATTTATTTGTAAAACTATAGCATAATTCTGGGAAGATTGTAACTGAATTTTCATGAAATGTATGTTCTGAATAAAGGGTACAATAATGTTCAGAACACAAATCCAAAAGAGAGATACAGATTGAACTGGATTTACACAGGTTTTGGAAAACAAAAGAATATGTGTAGAATAATTCTATTTGGTGATCAAGTTATATATACATATATTCATTTATGTATATCTGTATTTAATATAAATGAAACACTGCATCACAGGCTATCACTTGTTGATGGGTTTTGGCACAATTTTAATTTTCTTAGTTGTCTTTTTTTGTTCGTTTTCTAATTTCTAGAATGAATGTATATTAATTTTTAATGACAAAAGGAATAAAAATTTTTAAGAGAAAGAGAATTTTGACCTAAAGGTAAGCTAGCTTTGCCTTTTGAAATGATGTCATCGTGGCCCTTCTCAAAATTTCCCCCCTACAGATAGCATAAGTATCTCAACAACAATATTGAAAGAATGTGTCATTTCTCTTATATGTAAATATTAATCAAATACAGCTTTACTGCTTTATGCTTGGGTAAGTGATAAGTATTTATTTATTTTTGAGAGAGAGACAGGGAGAGGGAGAGAAAATCTTTTTGTTTTTTTTAAAGATTTTATTTATTTATTTGACAGACAGAGATCACAAGTAGGCAGAGAGGCAAGCAAAGAGAGAGGAGGTGGGGAAGCAGGCTCCCTGCCAAGCAGAGAGCACGATGCGGGGCTTGGGACCCTGGGATCACGACCCAAGCCGAAGGCAGAGGATTTAACCCACTGAGCCACCCAGGTGCCCCAGGGAGAGAGAATCTTAAGTAGGCTCCACACTCAGTGCAGAGCCTGATGAGAGGCCCAGTCTCACTACCCAGAGATCATGACCTGAGCCAAAATCAAGAGTCGGACACTTAACTGACTGAGTCACTCAGGTGCCCCAAGTGATAAGAATTTACTCACATTCACTGATACCTATCTGACTAAATCAGTTTTTTTTTTTTTTCCAAGAACGTATCTTTCAAGAACAAGCTTGTGATACAGACAATAGTCTGAATCAAGAATCCAGCTTGATAGAAACCATCTTTAAAGTACTGTACCATTGCAATTTTTCTCCACAAACATTTGGAAATGTTTTTGTGAACTACATGGAAGAAGAACAATTATGGGACTTTCTATATAATATCCCAGGTATGAGAAATTTACTATTTGCAGAAGTGTTTTATAGATAATTAAATAAAACTTTAAAGATGTTTTGAAGATTTTATTGATGTCACATTTGCTGAGTCTGTTGTAAAAGTTTCTCTTACATTTGTTTTTCAGTATAAACATTTCTTTGAGAATCATTAACCGTTAGGTCCTATCAAAATATAGTATACCTGGGACAAGATGAAGGGAAGATTGGGGTGAGGGGGAATTATGTAATACAGATTTTCTTTTTAAATTATTATTAGAAAGTGTCCTCACAAAATTTTAATTTAATATTTACCATAGATTAAGTTTTGTTATTGAACATAAAATATTTTGAAAAAATATTTTGTGATTCTTAGATGTGTTTATTCAACAGATAGGCAAAACCACTGGTCAATTTTCTTTAAATGTGAAAGGCATTTATTATTATGACCATAGTGGCTCTGTCTCTACAAAGCCAGTACGTTCTGTTGTTCCTTTGGGGACCATATGTTTTTCCATTTGTATTGTTCTTCTGCCTACAACTAGAATGGATGATAAAGCCAGAGCAGGTTGCGTTTCTGAATAGAAAGTGTTCCTGGGTTTCCCCATCTTCTGGGCCAGGTGGAAAGGTGCTTACATTATTTTATACTTAATATCCTGACTTTAATTCTACATAATATCTTGGGAAAACAAAGAATGAAAACTTAGTAGTTAGTCCATTAACTATTTACATCATTTACATTTGGCTGTCGGCCTATAAACTGTTTTATATACTGTTTTGGAAACTGCATTTCCATAAATTATTTCCTGGGACCCATATAAAAAATCTAACTTGTTCATATTCATGGTTTTGTTCTTCCTGGACTTTTTCACTATCCTCTAGACGTTACTTGAGTATCTTTTTAGCTAGTTTAAAGTCATTATGTTACATCTTCTCTTCGTCATTATCCCTGAAAAATAGCAATAGATAACTTTTTGTAATGATTTTAAAAACCTGAATCTAATTCTTAATGGCTGTGTAATAATTATCTCCTTTTAAAGTTTTATCTCCTAGTTTCCATGTATTTCTTATGTCTACCTCTTTACCCAAAGGAGGGACAGTTTTCAGGTTAGAAAGACTTAGTTACTTCTGATGTAGACTTTATGGAAATGAAAGAAAAATAACCTTGAAAGCTCTTCCACCCCTATTGTTTTTAGTTATTCAGGTAAATTGAGAGCCGAATTCTCTCTTAGGAATAAAAAGAATTGGTGACCCACATGCTTCAACCATTATTTATTCTTCAACTCTTAAGCTCTTGAACCGTTTTGATTCTTAGCACAAAACTGTACTAAAAATGACCTAGAAGATACCAGTGGCCTTTAGGTGCTGCCCCCAGAAAGCAAAAATGCTACTCATTCCTAGTTAGTCTTCTTTTCATCTACACTTTGAGCAAACCCTTCTCCACAAGGTCAGACAAGTCTCTTAAAATAGATATGACACTTATTAATACAGTCCAAACTGTGTGGGGTATTTCAAAGGACCAGAAATTCAAATTTGTGAAGTGTCCTTGATCTTTGTTTAAATTGTTTCTTTGTAAATATTAAATATTCTCTGGATCTTAAAATATTTTCTGGAACTAAGACCCTACAGCAGTCATGAGGGACTCAACTTTTGTACACTTATGTATAAGATATACACATAAGTGAATACTTATAGGTATTATTTCAAACTTTCTGTTAGGTGAGCTATGAGTAAGAAAAATTAAAGTTTTTCTGTGAAGTATCCATTTATTCTCTACAAAACCTGGACCATCACTGAGTATTTTGTGAGACTCCTGGAGCTGACTCTCCACGGAGAACAGAGCCCAGTGCGGGGCTCCACAGGGGCTTGATCCTAGGACTCTGAGGTTAGGACCTGAGCTGAAATCAAGAGTCCCTCAACAGACTGAGCCACCCAGGCATCCCAGCAGGATGGTGGTTTTAACAATGGATTGAGTCATGTGAGAAATATCACCTCAGGGCACCTGACGGACTCACAAAAGCATGCAACTCTTGACCTCAGTGTTGTGAATTTGAGCACCACTTGGGTATAGAGATTATTTAAGTAAGTAAAAGTTTAAAAAAAAAAAAAAAGAAGAAGAAGAAAAAAGAAAAAGAAAGAAATATCACCTCAAAATTTGAGGGAAAAAACATATAAGTACTTTTCTGTATTGATTCAAGTAATTATCCCAAGACTTGCTGTCATATTAAAAAACAAGTAAAATTTTATTGCATTTATCACACAAGTAATATATAGTCATGGTGGGTAATATATATAATCAGAAAGAATGCAGAATGGCTGACAAAAGGACAGAAGGGAGGGAGGATATGAAAGAAGCAAAAGTAAACGGAAAAAAGGGAAGGAAGAGGAAAATATCTAAAATCCCATCTGTCACTGAACCTCATTATTAACGTTGTAGAGTATATCCTTTAACTCGTGCGTGTGTGTGTGTGTGTGTGTGTGTTTAAAATAAATAGCATGTCATGCTTTTCCTAACCTGCCTTTATTTATTTTTTTAGTGAATAATATATGGGTTTGTTGTGTAGATGTAGGTATTTAAACAAATAACCAATTATTGGACATTCAGATTATTTTCAATTTTCTTTTATATCTTTTACATGATTATAATTAATTTCTTAGGTGAAGTCCTAGAGACAGAATTAAGTGGGTTAGCAGGTAAGTAAAATGTTAAAGTGTTGATATTGTTGCCAAGTTGTCATCTAAGAAGGTCATACCATTTATATTCCTACCATTAGAGTTCCAAACCACAAACAGATATTGTTATTCACTGTTATTTTAATTGCTGTTTTCTTTATTACTAAGAAGAAACTTTTTTCCCCAAATGTTTATGGACTGCTTATTAATTATTTGATTTCAAGGTTAAAAGAAGCTCTCCTTTTCTATAGCTTTGAATTAGATTACTGAGAAACTGAATTCCCAGTTGAATAACACACAAAATATTGCCAGGTTCTGCTAACTATAATATGCTGTCTGATTTTAAAGTCTCAACGTGCATGGAGTCCGAGCTAGAGGTCATCCGATGCTTGAGATTGGCACTGACCGATGCTGTCAAGGACATTGTACAGCAGATAATATTTGTGATGAGCTCTGGGAGGAACTATGAGACCAACTTCAACAAGCACAGTGTTCCTGATTGTTTGCGTGAGAGCATTCCCAAGGAATGGAATTATATTCCACAAGAAGCTAAAAGGAAGGAATCAAGCAAAGGTATCTTTCTTTCTCTTTCTTTCTTTTCTTTCTTTCTTTCTTTCTTTCTTTCTTTCTTTCTTTCTTTCTTTCTTTCTTAAACATATCTGTGAGGACAATTTTCCAGGATTTGAACTCAAGTAAAATTCTAAAAATTTTAAGATTTGTAAGCTGTATTAGTCCCTTTTCCACCGTATCTATATATTTGGGACCTATAAATTTTCTTTCTTTCTTTCTTTCTTTTTTTTTTTTACTGTGAGCCTTATGACCAAGGAAACTAGAAATGAAAATGACTCAAATGGTTATCATCTTTAACTACCAAATCAGAATTTTCTGTGATATCTTATGGTAATATTTATATTCATGGATTATTCAATGATTGTGAGTAACCTTAAATCTACTAAGTAATCTAAAATTTATACTTTCAAGAATATTGCTCTGATGTTCAATGTAATATTTTTCCTCAAAGTTTTTTCCACTGTATCCACCAATTACTACTTTCTTTTCTCTTGTTAACAGACCTACTTGTGTAGCGTTTAGGTAAAAAGTAATACCCCATTTAGTAACTACATGTTTTGACAGAGTATTTTCCCCCAATATCTACAGTTCTGAATCTAGTGCATTGTTCCTATTAGGGCCTATGCCTCTAAGTATATTTTAGAACCATCAGTTCACATTACTCTTTTCTTTAATTTTTTTAAAGATTTATTTATTGGGACACTGGGTGACTCAGTTACTTAAGCGTCTGCCTTCAGCTCAGGTGATGATCCTAGGACCTGGGATCCAGTCCCTAGTTGGGCTCCCCGCTCACGGGTGAGCCTGCTCCTCCCTCTCCCTCTCCTGCTGTGCTCTCTCACTCTCTGTCAAATAAATAAATAAAATCTTAAAAAAAAAAGATTTAATTTATTTATTTTAGAGAGTGGGGAGGTGGAGCAGAGGGAGAGAATCCTCAAGGAGACTCCCTGCTGAGCGGGACCTGGGGCTTGATTTCAGAACCCTGAGATCATGGCCTGATCTGAAACCAAGAGTCAGATGCTCAATGGACTGAACCACCCAAGTGCCCCTCATTTATTTTATTAAGACCTCTCCTCTTACACGGTTTCTTTGTACCTATGTGTTTCTGTGTTAAGATTCCTTGGAATGTATATTATGTAACCATGTTAATGAATCTTCTTTAGGATTTTTAAAATAATACTTTTTCCTTTGTATTTATCTTTAAAGAAGAATATTTTTCATTAATTTAAGGAAACTCAATGGTAAAATATTCTAACTGAACCTACTAAAGTCAATCGAAGGGACTAGTCTTTCATTCTTCTCCATGGAGATCCTAACTAATGTGGCTTTTATCCAACAACCTTATATTACCAACTCAAATCAATTATCTATCTGTGACCTTTCACAGTAATGCTTTAATTCTGTCCAAGCCCTATTAAACTGCCTTTGAATCTAGTAAAGCCATTTAATTGAAATTGGAAAATGTCAGCTTTTCATTACTTAAGTTCTTCCTTGTCTGAGTTGTTGCCATCTCTCCTCCATTCTAGCTTTTAGATATGTCATAGATTTTGAGCAATTCAGGAGGCATAATCTATAGCTAACTTTTATTGCATGAGTAGCACTATTTTGTTTGTGGCTTTCAAGTCATTCCATTCATGAAAAATTTTGCTTTGTACAGGTGTTCTAGAATTCTTCCATAATCTTTCAAAGAACCTCAGGTTCAAAAAATGTGCATATGCTAATGAAAGAGTAGGCTTTCCTGGTCATCACCCCCCCATAATGGTCTCACAGACCAAGGGAGAGTTGCAGTGACAATCTTCATATGAAATTTTAGTAAAGTTTCATTTCTTCCTTTCTTCTCATTTATCAAAGAATTATCTTGTACATCCCCGGGGTGTTTGCACCCATTTAGAACCAGTTACTAGTCTTTGAGCACCAAGAGGAGGTATCTACTTTAGAGTTTATAGTTAACCTCAACTGAAATGCTTGGCATATAGTGTTAACTCACTTAATAAATATCAATTGAACAGGGAAGGGACTTAATGTCTTGCCTATAAATATTTTCTGTTTTGCATACGGTGGTGGTGATAAAGGTTGAACACTGTCAGTCTAACAGAGGGTAGAGAGATGGAGAACCATGGTATTCTCCTATTGTCATATCCACCTGGAGTGTGCAAAATGGTTTATGCAGTCACTTTCCTCCATTATTTTCTTTGTCTGTATTTATAATGTAAAAATGATGATGATCTGATCAGATTTGGTTAAAAAAAAGACTTTAGAAAAGGAAATATATGGGAAAACCATTTGAAATATGACTTCCCATACATTATTGTTAAACAAGAATCCCTCTTAGGTACATATCGTGCCTTGAGATACTAGCTAAAGGTGGTTGGAAATCATCTTGATTAGCAAAAGATTTCAAAACTAAGTATCCAAAACATGAAGACAAACTTCTGTAATTGTTTTCAAGGATGTTTTAAGTCAAGTGATAGTTAATGGAGTACTTTATAGTATTTGTCTAAGCAATGATAAATGATTAGAGTCATTTTTTTGTTTTTGGTGGTGGTTTGTTTTTTTGGTTTTTTTTTTTTAGATTCTAACTTATTAAAAAACAAATAGTCACTAGCTTAAGGGAATATTTGTCCTTCCTGAAACGGTGAAAATGAGAGAACACAGAAAACACTCTGGTGACAAACTGAAATGCATTTTTGTATTACTTTGTCAGTAAATACTGTTACATAGAAAATAGTGAGGATTTAAGGAAATAAATATGACAATAAATCATACAATGTAAGAGATTTACCAAAGAGTTGAATGAAAGTTCAGATGCTTTTGCTACAGCTCTGCTTAGGTATTTGCTCCCTTATGTTTCAAAGAACAGATATACCCAAAGTAGTTGTTTTGTTTCATTGACAGCAATTTCTTTTAAAGATTTTATTTATTTAAATAAATAAATAAAGAGAGAGAGAGAGAGCTCATAAGCAGGGGAACAGCAGGCAGAGGGAGAAGCTGACTCCCATCGAGCGGGGAGCCTGATGCGGAGCTTGATCCCAGGACCCTGAAATCATGACCTGACCCGGAGGCAGCTGCTGATCTGACTGAGCCACCCAGGCATCCCTCATTGACAGCAATTAAATGAAAGATATACCAGAGAAATTTTTGTGGCTGAATATTACTTTTTACTTATTTTAGGTTTTTGAGTTTTTATTTTTAAGTAATCTCTAATACCCTTTGTAGGGCTGGAATTTACAACACCAAGATTAAGAGTTGCATTAGGCCAGCCAGCTAGCCTCCCCAATATATTATTAATTTTTAAGATTTTATTATTTATTTATTTGACAGAGAGAGATCACAAGTAGGCAGAGAGACAGGCAGAGAGAGAGAGGAGGAAGCAGGCTCTCCCCACTGAGTAGAGAGCCCGATGCGGGGCTTGATCCCAGAATCCTGGGATCGGGACCCGAGCTGAAGGCAGAGGCTTTCACCCCCTAAGCCACTGCATCAGTCTCTCTACTCAGTGGGGAGAGCCTGCTTCCTCTTCTCTCTCTCTGCCTGCCTCTCTGCCTACTTGTGATCTCTCTCTGTCAAATAAATAAATAAAATCTTTTAAAAATAAATAAATAAATGAAAATAATGCTTTATGGGGGAACTGTTGGAGTAATTATTTTAAATGAGTGGATTCTGGAGAGGAAAGAGAAAAAAATGTATTCATGATATCATTTGCATGCAGATTGTTGGAAGAGAAACTGATGGCAGAAATATACAAAATGGTATCAGAAGTTATTAAGATAGTTCATTTTATAAAAACCAGAAATATTTTTATAAAAAGCAGTATCACCAATAAAAATATCCTATCTACACACTTCAGAACCTAGAAATAGAATTTTCTAACATAACTGAAAATATTCCAAATAAGAGTTTCAGTGATTCCTGAATGTGTTTCTTAAAAATACAAAAATGAAATATTTTTCTTTTTGTTTTCAAGAATAACCATTGACATTATGATTAATGAATATTTAGCAGTCAATGTCACCAATAGCTTTTGCCTATTTGATGATTGATATTGAAAAGCAAGTGCCATGATTTCACAAGCACAGTTATTGATACACTTGTTACAGTGTGGATCTACATTGGTTCATGTAGTAGATTTTTCACCTAAGAGAGCCAGTAAAATCAAGTAGGGAAACAAACCAAACTTAGAACCTGTCCTTTGAATCACTGTATCAAAATGTTAAGCCCAGATTTTAAAAATAATAAAGCATATTAAATGACATTATCCTCAGTCAAGAAATTATTATGGACGTCTTATACCATTAATAAATAACATTTTAAAAGTGACTTTAAGATATTATTTTGTCTTTACTTCATTCATTGTAAATTTCCTTTCTGCATGTTTTATAATCACAAAATATATTATTAACAACCAGTGGTTCTTGTCTAGGAAGAAAGAAATGATAAATACATAAATATTCATATCACATTGCATCCATCCTAAGACATACATTTTTTCACACTTTGTCAGCTCTGAAATTGGCCCTTCTAACATGTAACATATATATGCCTTAGATAGAAGCCAGAATATTTAAATAAGGACAGAAGAATTAATGTGTGGCATTCTTAAAAGATCCCTTCCTGGAGTATTGTTAACATCATCACAGACTCCCACAGAATCCCTATGATTTGGGTTTATTCATTTGTTATTAGTCTAAAGGTTCTGATTGGAATCGGCCTTAAGCTTTAATAAGGTATGGGGATCTGAGTATCTGGAGTCCTCAGATTTTCTAAAATATCAGTAGAAGTGCAGGTGTGAAGAGAATTGGTAATCTTTATCTGATATCTTCTTAGATTGTCAAATGTTTCCTTGGTATCTGCAGTTAAACTCTCTTTTGAATAAACAGAACACAAGATAAAATCTTTTAAGTCAACACCTGCGAGTAGAATAGGGAATAAATGACACAAACATGTGAAGAACAATAAACATTTAAAATCATTTAAGAACACAGGGAAGAATGGTCACAAAGGAGTTTCTTAATTTGTTTTATCTCTATTTCAAGCTTACTCATTTGGATAAAAAGAAAACATTTATCAGGGAACTATTCTTTACCAAGTACTGAATTAGGTGTTCTTGAATCTATTATTTTACTGAACACAATAATCTTATGAGATCTTTCAAATATATGTTGGGCCCACTTTAACAGACTTATGAAGATGGTTCCAGTTCATTTTTATCATGATTCTTAAGTTGTCATGAATTTCTGTGGAGTCACCAGACAAGACATGTTTTCCAAGAGCTTTGTAATTTTTTAGAGCTGAGTGACTTCTTTAAATGTCACAAATATCTTGAAAAATCTTTCACATTGTTTTAGTATTTTTGTTTAGCAAAAGCAGTAAAGAATGTTTTACTGAAGAACTCAAAGCTACCTTCTTTTAGCTTGTCACTCAATTTAATTTTTCAAATGCTGTTATGTATATAAGTGGATTAAAACACCGCGCCTGGCTTTGTGGGATAATCAAAGATCGATGGGGTGGTTTTCCATGCTCTTGAGGAGCTTTTTGTCTGTTTGAAAAGACAACTCATGAAGACATAAATAACATAAACGATAATAGATGATAATGCAAAAGGTGACAGCATGGCATTATTACAGACCTAATTACCAAAGTGGTCATGCAGATAGGACATTCAAATAAATTCGTAGGAGGAGAGGACTTTGAACCAAGAGTTGAAAAAAATGGGTGACCCATGGAAACAGAGGGCATTTCATGTGAGAGTAATGAGATATGCAGAAGCCTAAAAGCAGCGAGGATAAAAATAAAGATAAGGTTTACAGAAACTGGCTGAGGCCGGACTGTGGAATGTTTTGACAGCAACACTCCAGAGACTGATCTCATAACAGTGGGAGCAGCTCAAACAACCATGGCTGAGAAATTAGATAACACACTTTATGGTATGTTAATTTGGCTTCATGACACAAGAGAGAGGCTGGGCATGGTCCAGAGCAGGGAGATGAGTTAGGAGAGCAATGCAGCAGTCCAGGTACCTTTTGTAAGGAGGGTTTTCCATAGGTCAGTAGCCATGTTTCACAGTGAGGTGAAACTGTATGTCAGAGATGAAGGGGAAGGAGGATTTATCAATGTGGTTTCTGGAATGAAAGATCAACAAGACTACTTTAAAGATTTTAAAAGAAGGAAGAATTGAAGGGATGGGGGAACAGAGAGGGGGAAGGGGAGGGTCAGTAAGGCCAAGCTAGTTTGGGAGGACAACAATTAATTTGATCTTAATTATAATGAGTTAATGATTATTAGAACAGAGAACTGAAATGTCCAATAGGAAGCTGTAGTTGTAGGGTTGTTACCCTGGAGAAAGGCCAAGACTGAAGATTCTAAGACTCATCTAGAAGAATAGTTCTCCACTGGGAAAGATTTTGCTCCCAGGGGACATTTGGCAGTGCTTGGAGACATTTTTGGTGGTCACACTGAGGAGAATGTTACTTGGCATCTAGTGGGTGTACTCCAGATATGCTGCTAAACCATCTTGTATTGCATAGGATAGCTCCTCCCAACAAAGAATTATCCAGGCCAAATATCATGAGTGCCAAAGTTGAGACACCCTGATCTAGAGAGGGAGCATCAGTATATCCTTCAGAGAAATGACACCAGGCAAGGGAGAGTGTGTGAAACCATCATTCAAAGGCAAGGACTTCTTAACAATAACTGCATTTAAGAACTAGCATGGGAAACAGTTTGTTGGCTTATTCATTCACCAAATCTTTATTGAATAGCTGATATATGAGGTGCTAAATGTTGGGGATACAGTAGTGTCTTCATAGAGCTTATGTTCTAGTGGAGGGTGACAGATCATTAACAATTTAATAGGTAATTATTAGGTGACAAAGTAGATAACGGAGAGGAAGTGGGACCTGGCATGGGAAGAGCACAGAGGGATGCTTTGGATGGGGTGGTGAGTGAAGGTATCTGAGGAGGTGACATTTGGGCTAAAAAGTAGAAGGGGAGCCAGGGACAGCAAGATCTAGAATGATTCTGTTATGGATTCCAAAGGAGAAGGAGGCTTAAGAAAGTACCAAAAGCCACAAAGAGGTCCAACAGGAATGCCTATACATTTGTTAATTAATAGGACACCTGAGCCCTTTAAACCTGCAATCTTAGTAAATAAAATAAATAAATAAAATAATAATTTTAAACGTTCTAATCTTCATTCTTGAGA
Source organism: Mustela lutreola (assembly GCF_030435805.1). Classification (NCBI taxonomy): domain Eukaryota; kingdom Metazoa; phylum Chordata; class Mammalia; order Carnivora; family Mustelidae; genus Mustela; species Mustela lutreola. The sequence continues at coordinate 119,386,378 of NC_081294.1, read as the reverse complement.
AAGGGGGAAAAAAGTGAGTTAGAGATTTGAGGAATTTTAGGCAGCCCCGGAGGGGACCCCAGTGGAGTTCTGTCGGAATATGTCAAGCACTTGCTCTTCTCGACAATTTTCTCCACAAAAATTAGACATCCCCACGCAACACTCAAAACAACACAGTGACGGAATGCAAATGCTAATATTAATCATACCTTTTCTTTCCTTTCTTCCCCAGGCTTCACAAGGCTTGCTGCTCAGGCAGTATCTATTGTAATCAGCAAGTTACCTATGGTGATTGCATGTTTGCCTCCCCCAATTAAATACTTCTTTTTTCTGTCTGAGAGAAAAATGTCAAAAAACTTTGTTGAATTGAAGAAAGCTAGCCTTCTTGTCTGGAACTTGATTGTAATTATATGTCGGATATTTGAGGATGGAAACACTGTGGAACTTTTAACAGGTGCCTCCCTTGACAGAGGGAGTAAAGAGAAACTTGGTTTAATCTGTGTGTGTTTGGAAAGCATCATGAGAAAGCAGACAAGTGGCCCTAATCGCATGACCCAGAAGGTCATACAGAGCATCGAGCAGGAAAAACCCAACTGGCTTGAGAGCCAATTGGTGAAAGCAAGGAAACTGAGCACCGAATGGTAAGGCGATGTTTTTCTCTCACTGAATTTCATCAGATAACATTCACAATAACAAAATCACCAATAAACAACAACAAAAGACTGGGAGATAGGCAACAGTGGTTGTGTTATTAACTTCATGGGAACTTTGACGAATACAAAAAGATAAATATCCCATTAAAAACAGGATTATCAGACATTCCTTGTTTTATTAAAATTTGAACCCCATTGACATGCTGGAACATTATACCTGTTTAGTCACCATCTTAAGGTTTCTGATAAAAAGGGTGGTAGTTAAACCCGAGAGAATTTGGTTTCATTCCTTTTCAGTGCACAAACAGGTATCTCGTGGATAGCCTGGAGCATTTTGTAAATGGATTGGCCATGGAGATTAAATTAAGAAGGAATTAATGGATATAAAAGGCTTTTTATTGCTTTCTGTGTACCTGATTGTCAAAAAGGTACACATTTTTCATCTGGTAATGTAAGAATCCCAGAGGGCAACTGGGGCATATCACACTCGAGCTATAAACACACCCAGCTGTTTCTGTATGAAAATGTCAGCCTCCTCATAGGTTTGTCACCAAGAACTAAGTGATTTGTGGTATTGCTAAGATTTTTAAGGGTCCCTGATGAATTTAAATATGTACATAGAGTACTCCTGTCTTAAAATTAGTCTTCACTTTTGAACTGCATGATATTGATAAAGAAATTATAGTTCATATGGCCTACAGATCACTAAGCCAGCCCTTTCTCAGACCACTCACACACACACACACACACTGTCCCCCCATTCTTTTAAAAATCTCCTCATGTCACTAGCAGATACTATTTTAACTCTCTGCCAGAAACGACTAAAAGTTGTTACTTTCCTTAGTATGTGGTAGTGACAAAGAGCTCAGGCTTTGTAATCGGATGGCCAAAAATGAATCCCTTGTGAGCAGGCCATCTTGGGCAAATTATAGAATCTCTCAAAACCTCATTTTCAGTGGTGGTACCAAGCTGGTGGGAGTGGTTTTGAAAAACTAAATAACATTCATAAAGTTTTTAGCATCAAGCTTAGAACTAGTAAGCATTTATTATTTATAAACTCTTGTTAAAATACATTGCACTCACTGGTATTATGATAATGAATATTCGTTTCTGGTTTGTATTAATCAGTAAGACTTCATATTAATCCAAATGGAAAAATCTCAGTAATGGTGATTTTCCTCGTCCTGTCATAGGGACTTGTAGAAATTTACTTCTGAGGTGTCCTGTGGGTAGGAATAACAACAGCAGTCAGGCAAATGCTTAGTAATGCTAAAAACAGCCTTCTTAATCTTTACATTTGCATTCAATACCAACTGGCGGCTATTGAAACCAATGAATGAAAGATTAAGGCCAGATGTCATATCCTCAGCTTTGGTTACAAAAAGAGAGGGGGGGAAAATAATAAAAATAGTGGATTATAAAGTTAAATTTATGATACTTTTGATTTAGGGGTCCCTCTATCAATAAGATCAGTGTAAAGTCATGTCTCTGCTATATACCTGGGGCCACATACGGGACTCCATAAAATTTTAATAAAATTAATAAAATTTTTCCTTTAAAGTTTATTTAAATTCTTTATAAACAGCACGAACACATCTGATACCTCCTATAAGGGATTTGTCTAGCTATATTTGACTGATTAGTTATCTGCTGCAACATGCATCCAAAATGAAGAATTGCTGATCTTTTAAAAATATTTTACATATTGATTAAAAAAAAATGTTTTACAGTCCTCAAAGTTCCTGAATGTGTACGAGTATGTAATTAGCACAATGCTATGTCTTTCTCAGTTTCTGGAAAATATGTAAGAGTTCAGATTTAAAGTTATTTCTTATATGTATCTGAAACGGTAGATTTGACTTATTAACTCACATTAGGTCATCTCTTCCAGGATTTAATGGGCACTGTAGGAATGTACTTCTTGATTCTGATTTCAGATTGATTATCTATTATATAAGTGAACTTCTCCCTCTGCATAGTTTTCCCGAATCAATGATCATTTTGTTTCCAGATCTATGCCATAAAGGAAAATGTATTTTAAACCCCGATGTCTGTGTATAGGTGAGGGGCTGCATTGGCTTTACCATAATTGTTTTAAGTTTGGGAACGTAACCATTTAAACTGAAATAGTTCTGTTAGGGTAATCAAAATTTTAATTCCCCCTGATGATTATCTTGGAATGACACAATATCCTTTAGGTAGATTTCTTTTCACTAGCATTCAGATTTAATGGAAATTGTGAAAAGACCTGTAGTGAAAAGGTGGCAGGCAGCTGTTAAGCACTGCTTGTCTTGCTTACTGCCTGAAAGCATTACTATTCATTAAAATAACCTTCACTTTGTAGTAACACTCAAGCTGTAAACAGTCAACTTGGATTCTGGAGAACACACAGCCCCAAAAGTAAAGAAATGTCTGTCTTTGCAAAGTAATTTGTCGAGTTGAAGATTATTGTTTTTCATCATGGTGACCCTGACTTGGCTGGCTGGGTGCATATACAGATTAAGATTAATGCAGTTATTCCTTGGCTAAGGTCTGCCTCTTTCAGGGCACATTCTCCCTAATGACATGATTGATAGGCAGTCCCAAATCCAGAGAGGAACTCATTAATCATGGCATTGACTGAATCCAATCATTTGCTTCACCTGCACAGTGATGGACAGGAAAGGATACAATTCAGGGGCTGACACTGAGACACTCTTTCGTCAGAGGGCCTTAACTTTTTCAATGTCAGCCTGTACAAAACCTGACAAATTTTGCTTGCAACCTGTATGCAGCTTTAAAAAGATATTTACAAACTTCTTTTATTGCAACAGGGTCTCTTTTGTTTGTTTGAAGATTTACTGTAGCTAACGAATATGTCTAAGAGTAGGATTCACTTTATTTTTTGCAAGCTTTACACAGTTGTAAAGTTGTTTTTTTTTTAAGAAAGATGTTTTGAAGCTACATGTGGAAGCAATATAAAAGTTAATGTCCAGCAGCTGGGTATCATTTGGTTCAGTCTTCAGGTCAGCAGCACTTACTCTTAGCAGAACTAATTTTATAATCATGGCAAAATCTCAGTAATGAACTACAGTATATAGCTGATTACACCACAGTAAATTTCATTTAGTCTGCGGAACAGTGGAAAACCATGCATTTTCTTAAGAATACTTAGATTGCAAAGCCTAACATAATCCTAACAGCAATGTAATAAGAAAAGTGGTATGGGATATAGATCATGTATGTTGAATATCATGATTTCTTTTGCACTGGTATGTCTGGAGTTTTTTTTTTTTTTTTTTTTTAATTTATGTCATTCAACGTTACTATCTGAATAATGTTTTATTAATAACAAGAAATGTTTCACAAATACAAGTTGCATATTCCAGGATGGCCATGATAGACCCTTTTCCTGAAGAATAATCAGGGTAGTCGCTTTTGCTAGGTATCCTTACCAAGAAGAAAACAAGGTTGGGGGTGGTGTGAGGGGAGAGGCCATATATTTTTAAAGGCAACAAGTGTCAAAAGGCCAATTTAAAATATCCAGTGGTAAGCATGCTGCCAGTGAGCGGCAAGCCTTTATTTAGCATAATAGGCTTCCCCTTTTGACACTTTAATTAGTCTTTAATGTGTTCCAAAGACAGGTGTAAAAAGGAATCTACAAAAGACATAATACCAAAGCTCTTTCAGGCATCAAAGATACTTTTTATCCTCAAAGAAAAAATACAAATTATTTCTTACATGTTCTTAAAAAGAAATGTTTTGTTTTCATCCCATGATTATAGCAATTTCAACAATTGCAGTAATGGGAAAATGTTTTATAGATAGGAGTAAAAATGCAATAAAGAACTGTTTTAAAGAAACGATTCAATTTTTTAAAATGCTTTCAGGTGCTTAGTTCTGCGGCTCCGTTTCTATGCTCAGGGGCGGTTTGGGAAAGCTTACCTATTTGAGCGGTCTTTATGGTGCTTTGAATATGAGATTTACATCGACTCTCTGCGCTCAATCTCTTTGATTATTTTCCATCTTTACAATTCTTCACCACTGATACTTCTATGCTTTCTTTGTACTTAGTGCGTTTATGACAATAGAGAAAAGCACAGCCTTAGAAGAAGGAGAAAGTGCTCTTGAACCGACTGAGCAGAAAATAAACATGATGGTCCTGGATATCTGCCACAAACCAGGTGGCAGCGAGTACCTGCGGCAAATTTATCACATCATGCGGCTCAATGAGGTAGGGAAACGGCCTTTTTACCGAGCAATTAGGTGTGTACTGGCCTGAGGCAGCGTCTGCTGGCAGCTAAGGGTTAGTCAAGGAGGTGATAATACTTCTTAAAGTCAATACCAAACTCAATATTGCATTATTAATAGAATCTATTCAGCCCCGGCTGTTCTGCATTTGTATAGCAGAAGCCTCACCGAAACAATGTAGGTTTTATTTATATGGTTTAAACAATAACACGGCTCATAAACTCAGTTCAGTTCTGAATTGTATAGACTAGACCTGGAGTTTGGGAATTGTGTGTTTGTGACTGTTAAACTGATGTTAAGATCTGCTGTTTGTGAAATGATGAATTTTCCGGAGAGAGAGGTACTTCTCCTACAGACGTCATACTTGTCAGGTGAAGCTGTAGATTTCTTCCATAATGAGAAAACTTGAGAAGAATATCGAACCATATTAGGGCGCAGCTCGATTAACCCAAGAAAATGCATTAATGCATGGGCACTGGTTAGGGCCGATGTCATGCTTATATGCGTCTCTGCTGGGTTAAGCCTCTGACCTTGCATGTTTCTGGCCATTTGAGCAAAAATGTAAAGAGCGGGTATCTCAGCTGTGGACTTGGAACAATACAAGTGTACTAACTTCATCAGGTTTTTAATTTGAGCATTTGTACCTGAATTAGAGCGTGACATCTAATGTGAATTAGAATCATGTTTTTTAGCTGCAAATGCACGAATGTAATTTTTCAGAATACTAAAAATTCTAAAGTGTGAGTAATGGGAAGCTACAGTGTTTTATCTCATTGGGGTAGGCCTTAAAAACGATAAATTTCCGAGGAGTGAATTAAATCCTACAACAGCATTTTACAACTCAGTTACATAAATGTTCTTTCGGCTACCGTTTACCTGAAAGTTACCTCAAGTAAATTTTGTTTCTTGGCTTTCCTAGAGCTAATCAACCAGTCAATAAACAGGTGATGTAATAGTGCATTCAATGATCGCCTGAGAGGGTGTGAGGGATTTGCTGTTAGGAGAAATGGCCCTGTCCCTGAGGCACTAGAGCGCAGTATATAATTGTTTAGCAAGTAACACAACCTATTCCTTTTTGCTAACGGTCCCTCATAATTCGTTTAGGGTTTCTATGTGGGGATCTCAGGAGCTCCTGGCCTTGGCGAGGAGAAAGACCACCGTTGTGAAATCATGGCTTTCGTTGGCTTGGCCACATGGCCACCCAGATGGGCTTAAGTAACCATGGTGATTACTGAGGAACAGATGTTGCAGGAGGATTACCCTCAGATTTTTAGGAACGTGGCGTTCCCGGAGTTCTGAGAACAGTCACGGCTGGGAGAGATTGCCAACCTGATAGACCAGTCCACTCCTTAAAAGCCCTTAACGTGAAAAAGATCAGTGATCACCAGTAAGCAAAATTAAGCCGGGATATTTCCTGGCTGGCAGCCGCCTGTTCTAGTCAGGAAATCGAAAGGCTGTGCTCCGGGCAGGGTTTGTGAACCCCCGAGGCCCTGAGCTCCGAGCGAGGATCTTTCCCTACCACCGAGTACCTTTGCGGTTGGCCGCACTGCTTATCACGTGGCACGTCGGGCTAAATGCTTGCTGACTGTGCGCGGGGAGAAGCCTGGCGGCGAGGTAGGAAGTGGCCTCCTGGGAGGTGAGGCTGGACCAAAGGAGTGAGCCCTTTGCCCCGGGACTGCCAGAGCCGGTAGCCCGCGACAAACTCAACGCCTGCACTAGGCGCCCAGCGTCGCCCTCGCCGCGGCGTTTCCACGGAAGCGCCGTTTCCACGGAAGCGCCGTGACGCTGGGGGCGCAGTTGCGCCGGGAGGCGTGGTCGCTTGCGGGGCCGCGCTGTGAGTCTTGGGCGTTTTCAGGGGACCTGCTGAATGTGCTTAAAACGGGAGCATAAATACGCGGGCATTTACAGGCGCAGGCCTGGGCGAGGGGCCAATTGAGTGTGCCACCGAGTCCTAGCGAATTACGCGAGGAAAGGGGTTGAAGAGTGTGGGTGTTTGAGATACGGGGGGATGTCGGAGCATCGAAGTCCGGTGGGTAGTTGAAGAACCCGGCCACGGGCAAAGACGAGGGAGGCCGTGCTGAGAGATTCTGGTGGCCTCGCTGAGGGTGGTAGTTGAGGTCATGGGACCTCATGAAATGGCAGGTAGGGAAATACGCATGTAACTGCACAGGGAGGGGGTTTAAGAAAGGATGTTCAAAGAAGAACGTATCTCTTCTAAAGAAATAAATCACCTTAGCAGTAAATCCGGTTAAAGCGACAGCACAAAAAATCGGGTTTTTGAGAAGGGGTGGTGACCAGAGTGACAAGATAGTGGAAAGGTCAGCGAAATTAAGAAGGGAGAAAACACCTTTGTGTTCGCAACTTGCAACATAGCACTTGATCTTTCTTGAATTGTGGAGCAACGACAACAAAAAAGCCAAATGTAGCGGTGTAAGGGGAACTCAGTTGAAACAGATTGTTATTAGCAAACAAAGCAGTTCTTGTTAGAATCTTTTACTCCTTTTTAAATTTTTACATTCAGAAACCATAATGGAGAGAAATTTTATTTTTGTATAAAAATCTAAATCTAGGGCACCTGGGTGGCTCAGTGGGTTAAAGCCTCTGCCTTCGGCTGAGGTCATGATCCCAGGGTCCTGGGATCGAGCCCCACATCGGACTCTCTGCTCAGCAGGGAGCCTGCTTCCTCCTCTCTCTCTGCCTGCCTCTCTGCCTACTTGTGATCTCTCTCTGTCAAATAAATAAATAAAAACTTAAAAAAGAATCTAAATCTAGACTTAACCTTCTTTTCTGGTGGTTTTATTAATCTAATAATACTTAGGAGTCTTCTGTGTGTGGATGATGCTACACAATTCATCTAAGGAGATGTGGTCCACAATGAGCAAATTTAAGAAGTGATTATCATAGTTAAGTAGTGGTTGCTTTTGATGTTGAGGATTTTAGGATCTAAAATTTACCTTCCTGGATGAGTACAGTGGGCGTTCTCTGTTCAGGAAATTATATTACAGAGGTAGAGGAGAAAGCACAGTGCACCAAGATGGAAGACGAGGCTCCTCACTCAGATCCTACCACTCACCCCTGTGTAACCTCGGGCTCATCTGTGACCTTTCAGAGCCAACTGCAGAATGTGGTGTGGGCTAGAGTTACTCAAAAACTTTCACGTGCCTGCCAGTCTCCTGGGGTGGTGAGATTCTGTTTTCCTAACAAGTTCCCAGGCTGACTGGGCTGGTCTGGGCGCCAGACTTCAAGTAGCAAGGGTTTTCCAGATGACCTCTGAAGTTCTTTTCAGCTCTAATGTTCTCTCTCTGGTCCTACTCTTGAAGTAAAAGTTATATTTTGACATACTGGAGAATTATATTTCTTAAATGACTTACTAATACTAAGTATTTGATGGTTTACACAGGAACCTTAACATCATTTTAATGGTTGTCTTCCAGAAAGAGTCTAATAACAGATTAAGATCATTCACCTTTTTTACTTATGAATGGAAAAGGAAATATAAAGCAGTAGAATGACTTTTTTGCCCAGGCTGCCACTGGCAGTTGGGGGATTAGAATTACATACATTGAGCTTCATTTGAACCTTGATATTTTTTCAGTCCACAGCATGGAAATAGAGTTTAGAAGTTTGAATTATAATTAATTTACATAAAGGAAGATTGCAGTGAAATAGCAAAGTTCTTAGCACTCTGCTGAGCAGAGAGTAGGTAACAACTGTGCTTAGTGAATGAACGAGCAGTCTTGTACTGTGAGGAATCATGCATCTGAGTTAAGTTTTGGTAACCAGACATGTTAACGCGTGAACCCATAAGAAGACAATGCCTGTTTAAAAGATTCTGATATATCAAGCATACATTCATTATGTGAGAATTTGTTAAATGATTTTCCGATCTATCCTGTATATTAGGTGAACCTGTTTTTGATGGGTTTATTGCAATGCTGATTGGTATTCTATGTTTCTTCTGAAAATGTATTTTGTCCTGAGGCAATAATATACTGTAATCGAGCAAATGTGCTGAAAGGGTAGATTTGGATATTGATCAGTGTATTTTTAAAGAGAATATATGCTTCCCACTATCACGACTTGTAATTTTTTTTTTCCCCTTGAAGGAATATTTAAAAGAACAGCTGTTTTCTATGAATGGTTCAGAGGAAAAGCCATTACCCATCAGACCTTTAAAGACGACCTTGAGGAGTGTGGAAGATCAGCCTTCTGCCTTTAACCCTTTCCAGGTGTACAAGGCATTTAGTGAAAACATGCTAGATCAGGTATGTGGAAAATAGTAAAGTTAACTTAAACGTGTGGGGTTTTTTTCACATAAATAAAAGAAAAAAGTGCTTTGTGTTTGAGTATTTATAAGCTTTCTGCCCCCCCCCCCCCCCCGCCCCGGGGAAGCAAAGGGCCTTGTTTATTTATGTGGTCTGCATGAATTGACTTTGGAAAAGTTATTTTATCTTCTTTCTCGTTGTCAAACTGATTCATATGTTTGGTCTGTATAATTTAACTTTTGACCAGGTCAGTTCACCATGGGCAGAGGGAACATCTGTTTGGCTGTGTCTAGAAAAGGCCTGAAAAAGCAGGCATTTCGTAATGGTCTCCTCCCTTGCTGCTCGCCCCCATCCCCAATCCACCCACTCAACGCCTTGCAATTTTTATGAATTTATCTAACTTATCAGAGAAATAATAAGAGTTTACAACTAATTATAAATAAAGCCTCGAGCTCCTATTTTAAGTGGCATGAGATAGATTTCCCTTTTTATAATTCTAAACATATTCCTGCATTTCAAATTAATTTGCAAATGATCTTAAAGTCTGGATATTTGGAATAAAGGTAATGTAATAAATACCACACGTTTTTAATGTCAGAATATGCAGTTGTTTAAGCTACCTACTTCAATCATTACATTAAAAAGGTCAAATTAAAGCCAAAGCATTTGAAATCTAAAGTTGTTTTTGCTTTGTTTATTCTCTTGGTGAATAAAAAAGGGAAAAGTCTCCTGACAGACTCTTCCAACCCACAGGGCAGAAGAGAAGGATTGCTTGACCTAGAGCTCCGAGGAAAATAAGAATTAAAACAATGGCCTAATTCGGGATGCAGATAATATTTTTGCCATGCCTGTTACAACCCTAGTCTACATTCATCAATACTGTAGTAGAATAAGACCTTCAATGCTGACAACCTGGGGCAGAATTCTCCTGCTCTATGACAGGATTGTGGTGCTCCATTAATCAGCAGGTGACAGGGCATAGTTCTTAGAGGATTTTAAACATTGGCCTGGACTCTTATTATCAAAACTGTTTAGTTTTAAGGAATGCAAGCATCTATAATACTTGAAAACCAAATATATTGTGTAAGTTTGAATATGTTGGCTGCTTCTCTATGTTGTGCATTAGAGTGCTCCAAACCATAAATAATCATTGTAGCTGTTAAATTAGCCTCACTGTGTTTAAATAAATGGCATGTTTTATTCTGTTGTGAATTATGAGATTATCTTTCACAGCAATTTTTCTCCTTACTCTGTTGTGAAATTACCTACTAAATGAGAAAAGAGAATGTTATTTACATTTACAGGTTGTTCTAATTTCCCCTTTAAATTATTTTCTTAACCAAAAATAGCATTATTTTCACACTCTAATTAAGTGGTGTCTTGTACTTTGAGTCATAGCACTTCTAAGTCTTTTTTCATCAAATTTCTGGGTGCTAAAGAATAAAAACTATCACTCGATAGATGAAAAAGTTGCCAGTTATTTCACTTTTCTTCTCAAAGAGTCACCCTCTCAGGGAAACTTGTTGGGCAAATGCCATTAGCACTTGGGAAGAATAACGACTCAAGAAATTGATTTATATTTTTATAAATAATGACTACATCCCCAAATGGATTTATAAATTAATTGCTGTCTTATTGGAATAAAAACCTTCTTCTGTGGACATGATTGATGTTATCTGTCTAACTCCTTGTTCTGGACCCCCCTCCTTCTTAGTTAGTCTATCACAGCTGGAGCTTTAATTTACTGATCATATTAACTCTGATTAATAACTAACAATAGCGTGTTCTCATTTATCAACAGTCAGCCATCACAAAATGGAACTGGAATTGGTCAAACTTGCTGCCAAATTATCTGGGACTGGATAAGATGACCTTCAGTGTACTGCTCAAAAACAGGTAATGAGATTTGTGATTTTGGGGATCTGGTTGGGGGAAAAGGGTATATATACATATATATATCCTTTATATATTAGTTACATAAAGAGAGACTGTATGAAAGTATACCCTGTATATTTTGTAAATGCTGTTTTTCCATAGTATTTACAAAAGGCAGTACAAAATTTTTTCTGAGCTGAAATTAGTCCGTTTTAGTCCAAATTTTAAATATGTTTGACTTCGTGTTTATAATAGTTTTGCATTGTGCACACCAAAAGTTATCAACTTGAATGTCCTTGTACTATTTTGTATTTGTTGATAATAATTTAATGAATGCATACAAAATGCCAAGCCAAATCAAGCAGTCTAATCAGGGAAACATATCCTAAAATCATCATGATTGAATTTTTTGCTTTGAAGCCAGTTATTTTGGTACTTTGTTGCTATAGTTTGTTACATGTTATTTTATACACACACCCATACACACATGCATGCATGTACACACATACACACAGCCCAGGACAATCTAATAAAATGGTACCGTGATTTTTGTATGAAATTATAAATTTCAATTTAATTGCATTAAAAATGCAATTTATTTTGTATGAAAGTATAAATATTTCCTTTATATTTTGGATTAACAAGGATTTTAAAATACTTCAAAGTCTTGACTGAAAACCATAAGGTGTAATCTTTAAAAATTGGATTTCTCTATCTGGTATGACATTTTCATCTAAGATAAATATGTGTGCAACTTTTTTATTCAAGTATCATTTGTTAGCTTATAGTTCAGTATGAGAAGTATTCTCTATATAATCTTTATGATGTAGACTGTATTTCTATATCTTTTCAATACAAATATTAAATACCATTTTTTCCTGAAAGACCATAATGACTGTGACATAATAGAATCGTCAAGTCATCCTTGACAAATCTGGGAACATATGAGAAAATACAAAGGGAGGAGATACCTGGTATTTCCCATAATTTCCCAGATAGAGGTTTAAAAAAGGCAGCTTTATTGTCAGTAAAACCTGTCATTTAAGTGTATGGTCACTTGGTGTTCCTAATATTTCACTCCTGAATGAAGCTTTCCTACTCATCATGGACAAAGCCAAACAATGGAGCTTTCCCATCAAGGATAGCCTTCTCCCAGCAAGCTTAGCACCTAGCAGGCAGTAGTTGAGAAAAGTCCCCCAGACCTGCTCCTATCCTCTCCAAAAGTTGCCTGGGAGACATCAGGTGGGAGTGGTAGAGGAGAGACCAGGTCTTCTGTTGAGTCTGTGGTTACATAATGTTTATACAATGTTACATGTCTATCTGGCAACAAACTAGGAATGAGGAATCAGTTTTCTCCTGCTATTTGTAAAATTTCAAGAGTTGATGTAGGTTAACTGTATTCTGTATTACTAAATTTTTTCAGCTTTGAATTGGTGTTTCTAATCCACCAAATTGTACTTTGGGGGCAACACATCCCTCAAACCTTTCTGCATTTGCTATGTATAATAATCACTTTGAGATGAATTTCTTACAAAATTCCATGTTATTTTTGTATAAAACTTTAGATACATTTCAGTTAGGACAATGCCTACTAAAGTCTCTTTCCCCGAGAGAGAGCACATGCAAGAGTCAGCTGGGAGAAAAGGACTCCCACAGATTTAGTCAGAAGTATCAGTTAAAAACACTTTTCTTGGAAAAGGGTCATGCATATTTAATAGTAACAGCTAGGCTATCACCTTAATAAGAACCTTGGAACCTTAAAGAATGGTATGAAAAGTATTCCACTTCAAGCTGCTATATACTATGAGCTGTAGTGAATGAACATAATCTGCCTTAGAAGGATGTAGGACACCTGAGAGTTTTAATTATTTTTTAGGACTTTCCCATTTATTTTAATAATGTAATTTATGTGACTTAATTAATTGAACAGGTAAGGAAATCATTTCCGTTATTTTTTTCTAAGAGACTCTTTTGTTTGAACTTACTTGAAAATGCTGATTTTTTTTGTTTTTAAGTAGTGAATTGGGTTTCTGACACCATGGCTATCTAAAACCATACGTTTGAGAGTGAGACAACAGAACACCGAGCTTTAGAATGAGTTATGGTTTTTACCCTACATTCACAAGTGATTTTTTTTTTTTTTTTTAGATTTTATTTATTTATCTGACAGAGATAACAAGCAGGCAGAGAGGCAGGCAGAGAGAGAGAGGAGGAAGCGGACTCCCCACCGAGCAGAGAGCCCAATGTGGGGCTTGATCCTAGAACCCTGGGATCATGACCTAAGCCGAAGGCAGAGGCTTTAACTCACTGAGCCACCCAGGTGCCCCACAAGTGATATTTCTTATGAACTATTGTGATTTCGGGAGGTAGGCAGAGCCAAAAGAAAACCTACAGCAGTTCTGCTGAATATGCTCAGTTCTTTTTCTCAGACCTGGCAATTAAACTTGTTCTTTTTTTTTCTTTAATTGGTAGGATGTTTATACTAATCTATCCCTGCACTGTGGTTCAAGCATGTATATGGGGCTTCAAATGTTGTCTGAGGACATAGTGTTATAAACAATACTGAACTCAAATACACATATGAAAAAAGTTGAGGAGAAGGGAGTCCTTTCTATTTACCGTCTAAGTCTTTTATGCCTGTCTTCAAATTTTACAGCATAAGCAGACCATCTGTGGACTTACCCTCTAGAGACTTCAAGCGTAGAAATCGTCTAGACTTACTCTCTAGAGAACAAGCCTAGAGTGTTCCAGAACACTCCTGGAACAGGATGGAGATGGGAAAGCAGGATTGCTGAGTTCTCAGTCCCTATTATAAGCTTACCTTAGGAAAGTTACCTAAAACTATTTGAGTTTGAATTTCCTCATCATTAAAATGAACTTGGAATGCCTGGGTGGGTCAGTGGGTTGGGCCTCTGCCTTTGGCTCAGGTCATGATCTCAGGGTCTTGGGATCGAGCCCCGAGTTGGGCTCTCTGCTCAGCAGGTAGCCTGCTTCTCCCTCTGCCTGCCAGTCCCCCTACTTATGCTTTCTCCCTCTCTCTCAAATAAATAAAATCTTAAAATTAAATAAAGTGAAGTAATGATAATTATGTATCTCCTTCATGGAGACTGTTGACATAATCAAGAATGTTAAAGGACATGGCAGTGTTTTTGAAAGTTGAAAATAAAACATATAATTTAAAAGTATGCCCATAGCACATAGCAGTCATGTCATTGCTCAGGTAAAGAGACAATAAATGTCATTAAGAATTATCAGGGAGCTAGTATGGTAAGTGAAGCAGTCAGGTTATACCTGATGTTACACTTGAGTTTAGTTTCTAGGCTTAAGCCAATAGTGAGACTCAGAACAAGTGTCAGGTCAGAGATCAGGCAGCAGAGGCATGACTGAGAAAATGGGCAGAAGGGAAGGCAGAAGGGAAGGGGCATCTAATAAGCATGTGAGCCACTCAGGAGATACACAAGAGATGACCATGTGAAGGACCATGCAGACATGTGGTACCAACATTATCTGTATCTGAGACAATCCCGCTGTTCGTCCCACAAGCTGGTTCTAGGTGGATTCCAAAGGCAGAACAAATCATTTATTTGTTTATTTATTTATTTGTTTTTTTGAGAGACGGTGAGAGAGCAAGCATGACAGCACAAGTGGGAGGGGCAGAGAGAGAATGAGAGAGAATATCAAGCAGACTCTATGCCAAGTGTGGAGCCCATTGTACGGCTGGATTCTCTGATCCTGAGATCTTGTCTTGAGCTAAAACCTAGAGTCTGCTGCTTAACCAGCTGTGCCATCCAGGCATCCCCCAGGACAAATTTTTTTTTTTTTTAAGATTTTATTTATTTATTTGACAGACAGAGATCACAAGTACCCTGAGAGGCAGGCAGAGAGAGAGGAGAAAACAGACTTCTTTCAGAGCAGAGAGCCCAATGCAGGGCTCGATCCCAGGACCCCAGGATCATGACCTGAGCCGAAGGCAGAGGCTTTAACCCACTGAGCCACCCAGGCACCTCTCTACTGTGTTTTCTTAATTGATTTATCACTGGCTGAGATCTTTCTGTTTGGTTGTTGTCTCCTAGTCCTGCCTCTCAGGGTAGAATATGTACTCCAGGAGAACAACACCTTCCCTGTCTTACTTAAACCATGTCTTCAGTACCTAGAACAGCCATTGGACACACAATAACTTTTAAGTAATATTTGCTGAATTAACAGACAAATGAGAAATAAGAGTACAGAGAAGAAGTCAGCCCCTGACAGACAAGCACAAAGTTGGCATTCTCTAAATGCGAGGTTGGATCAAGAGTCTAATGTAGATAGGAAAAGTCTACTGTGGAAAATCTCAAGAAAGTCATCTGTGTGCATGTTCATTCTCTACATTTTCCAATTTAAATGAAAATCTAGTTAAAGCTCTGTATGTTTAAAATGCCTGTTTTTATTATTATGTGACGTTTAGCTCAGATTAAAAGCATGGAACACTGGTCTTTATTTATTTATTTATTTTTAAAGATTTTATTTATTTATTTGACAGAGATGACAAGCAGGCAGAGGCAGGCAGAGAGAAAGGAGGAAGCAGGCTCCCTGCTGAGCAGAGAGCCCGATGCGGGGCTTGATCCCAGGACCCTGAGATCATGACCTGAGCTGAAGGCAGTGGCTTAACCCACTGAGCCACCCAGGCGCCCCTGGTCTTTATTTTTAATTAACTGATGCAGTTCAAGTCATTACCTGTTGAGCAACAAAGTCAGTTCTTTACTCCTTGATTCAGAAATTTTTTGACATTTGAGTGATAGGGTTTGTATTTATTAAATGATACTAAAAATACATGTTGAAAAATTTAAGATAGAGTTAGCTGAGAAAAGTAACCCAGCCTTTGTAAATTTGTGATTTTCAAGGCATTTGGAAAAAAATATAGTACCTGAGACTTCAGAGAGATCCTGAATATATATTAATGATAGATGTTTTTCAATTTAGAAAGTTTGCCATTGTGGGGAAAAAAGGCTCCTTCGAGGTTCAGAAAATCAACATATATATCAGTTCTACGTCTTTACCTTTAATGCTATGTAAGAGCAAGTACAGTGATTGTACATTGATCTTTTGAATCAGTTTCTTACTATTAGTTTCTTGCTTGCTTTCTCACTCACTTTAAAATAAATCCACACTAGTGAATGAGACGGAGATTGCATTTGCAGGAGAGTTCACCAGAAGGGACACCGTATAGTCCCTCATTCATGGCGAATCTCCAGATTGCCATTTTGATATTGTTTTCTTTGTCACTGGAACAAATTTATGTTGCTTTACCTTATTTATTCCAGACTAATTCCCAAGAATTGTGGTGTTGAAAATAATCTGTGAATACAGAGGAATGCTCTGCTATTTTAACCATCTAAATATACTGCATATGAGTTTGGCTTCGAGTTGAGCAAACACAATTAAATACGATGGCAGGAACAGCAGAAGGGGTGGTGGTGGCAGATTTCTGGCTATCACTTTGGGGTCTTTCCAGGTGGACAATAACCGTACATCTGAGAGGAAACAGAGATTAGAAACTCTGTTTGAAAAGAGCTGTTGGTTTGTGGAGTTGATTGTTTGCTTTTAATAATAATAGTAATTATTAAAGGACCTTTAAGCTGTATCAGATGATAATGTGAGTGCCCTGGGGTGTGTGGAGAGTAGAAAATATTGTCTGTGGCCTCTCACTGCACACACTGCGCTCAGCAGCGTCTGTCCTCGGGCAGCCCATTAACACAAGGTTTATGGTTGCTTACAGCAGTAAATTCTGGATGCAGCAGCCGGCTGCCTGATTATGGAGAGGTGGGTTTAAGAAAAAAGGGAAGCTGATTTTAGAAATACACACCTCCAAGCCATTACGTATATTATATAAGCCATGGCATTAAAATCTGGGTATTTGTCATGCTCTGGCTCCCTAAAAATCCCTTTTCTTCCCACCTCGCCCCAAAGGCAAGGCCTCAGAGACTCAGTGACTCTCCACCCCTCATTGGCATGTTCTCAAGCAGGAGCAGGCTTCCCTCTCATCCTTAACTCCCAAAGCAGCATGTCTAAAGTGTATTTAGGATATAAAAATTTAACACGGTGATCAAGATTTCCGGGAGCCCGGGCTGTGGTAAGTGAATGGAACAATCCAATACCTGTGTATCATTTTATATTTGGTAACTTCTACATGTTGTCCTTTACGGTGCGTAAAGTACATTCTCACAGATCTTCTCTGATCCTCCCAAGAACTGGGTAATAAGACACAGGTGCCTGTGAGGTTGCAAAACATTAAAAGACACTAAGGGCAGAGATGATAAGTGGCATCTGGAACTTAGAATGAAGTCTTCTGACTCCGTATGTGGTGCTTTACCTCCGACACCATATTGCTGGTTAAGATTTTTTTTTTCCAGTTTCATTGAAATAACCCTGGACACATAATATCGTGTAAGTTTCAGCTGTGTAATGTGTTGATTTGATAACATGTACATACTGTAAAAAATGAACACCACCATAGCGGTAACCAACACCTTCATCATGGCACATCGTCACCATAGCCTTTTTGTTGGAGGAGCATTTCAGATCTACTCTCATAGCCACTTGCAAGTATATAATATGGTAGTAACTATAATCCCCACTCCATATGTTAGATCTTCACCTTTTACCTGGAAATTTGTATCCTTTGGTCAATTTTGTTAATTAGCTGTGGGTTCAGTGTAAAACTACTGATGATAACAAAGAGGGTAAACGTGGAGAGCATTTGCCACCTGGCTAGCATGATTTAAGTGAATTGAATACACATATTTAACTATAGATCCTGAAAATAACCTTATTAATGAGGGACCCTATAACCCTAGTTTTCCTAGTAAGGGCACTCAGGAACCTAGGCACAGAGTGCTAATTCTGGTTCCCGTCCTTGCTCTTCACCAGTTCTCTCCAAAGTAGACAGACAGGATAGTCACAAAGAGTGAAGGCCAGGTTGGAGACTGTGGCTAGAGGCTGAGAAAGATATTATACATCACAAATATAAAAGACATTCACAAGGAAGCTTGGGGGCTCATTTAAGTCTCTTCCTAATTTGCATAAAAGTTAAGTACAGTCTGTTCCCTTGGAAGATGATATGGCTCAGAGGATCTTGAGGTGGAGAGTAACAATGCTTACCATTCCTTCAGAATGCGTGTGTCAGTTCAAATCCTCCAAGCAGATCCCAGATAGGATGAGAGGTGCAAGAAGTTTTTTGGGAGAGCTGCGCATGAAGGATAAAGTGGAGGGGGGAAGGGGAGGCAAGTGAACCTTCAGACCAAGTTGCTGATCTGATAGTTGCAAAAGGAGAGGGGGGGAAGGAGGATTGGGTAGAAAGAGTCATGGGTGGCAGGGTAGTTCTAAGAACGTTTTGACAAGGCCAGTGAGAGCTCCACGAACTAAGGTCACATACTTGAAGAGTCTCCTGTCCTGCAAGAATGGGCTGGACCTTGTACCTTCATTGTTCTCAGACACTGGCAAAAGTCTGCTTGGGAGATGTATGACCTGAACACATGGTAAATGCAGGGGAATGACAGCTTAGGGACGTTTGTCCCCATGCTAACTGTAGCAATAGATGTGGGTGGCACCTGTTTCCATGGCTACAAGAATGGGGATGCAAACAGTGGTTCTCTGGTATGTGAGATGATATGAGCATGTGTTGTGTAAGTTAATAGGAATGTGATTTAAATAAAGTTCTCCATTACTTTAATGAAGTAGAGAACAGACTACCTAAACAGGTTAAATGCTATTGACAGAAATGCAGAATTGGCAACATTTTGATGAAAGGAAGGTATAATAATTTTCTCAAAAGCAGCCATGGGAGAATTTTTCACTTGTCAAGTTGAACCAAAATTCACTTTGTAATGAATTTTCGCCTACCTAATTATGCATTCACATACTGGCACTTTGGAGTTCTTACAATATATCAGAAGCTATTAAAAACTTTCTTGTATGGAGTGCATTCCTTTTTCAATCACTGTTCTTTAAGTCGTTCCCCTGTCAAATTCTGTTCAGACCCCAAAGCCTCTGTGATGTTTTTCTACAAAAGGTCTTAGCATAGGTTCAGCCAGGAGTTTGGCTAAAGATGAAAATACCATCAACTACTTTTTAGGCTTATTTGTCACCATACAATATTTCTGTTTATGTTACTGTATCAGCATAAAGACAGGAAATGATCTCAATGAAAAGATTTTCATTAAGACATAATTATGGAAGAAATTTAAATGTTTACTAAATATAATGAAATACAACAAATCTGAACAACTAATGTTCACTTTATATATTAACATTTATGATATTATTTCAGTAGTTTTGTGGTCTGTTGTATATGAAACTAGCTAGGATACCTATATTATATTGGATATGGGATACCTTATATTGTAAATAAAATTCTCACCTTTATGTACCCTGAGGATGCAGCTCTAAATTTCATCCCCCCCCCCCAAAATAGGAGATCTGGTAAAAAAAAAAAATAAATGTTTTTTAATCAAGATATTTTTGTATCCAGAATATCTATATTGATAAACTTTGAAATTTATTTTGTGATAAGCTATAAGCAATACATGCTCATGTATTATTTCAAATGGTAGAAGAAGATAGGAAATAGAAAAGCTCTCCTCACAGAAATCCCATTCACTTATAACCATTTGAACCATTTCTTTTTATTTCTGTCAGTTGACAAATCTAAGGAATATACTCCACTGCTAATTTTTTAAAAAAATTAACAACTTAATATTACTGATTCCTTGCAACTAAAAATACAGAATTTAAGTTATACTACCTACTCCTATCCCCTCCTCTTCAAGCTCTGCCCTTCCATTGGTCACTTTTTTGTCGTAGGTTATAACCTCTATTTTTTAATTGATTTGTTGTGTGTGTGTGTGTGTGTGTGTTTATTTTTGACATAGAATAAGATTCACTTCTGGTGTATAGTTTTGAGTTCAAACATGCATAAAATTGTTTAACAATCATTACTATCAAAATGACTCCAAAAGATTCCCTTGTAGTCAGTTCCTCCCCTGTCTCAATCCCTGGCAACTACTGATCTGTTCTCTGTCCTTAAAGGTTTCTTCTTTCAGGAACGTCCTAGTAATAGAATGATATATTATGTCACTTTTTCAATCTGGCTTCTTTTATTCGGCATGATACATTTGAAATTCTTCGATATTGTTTGTTCTTACCATAGAATAGTAGTCCACTGTAAGAACGTTCTATTGTTGGTTGATCCATTCATCTGTTAAAAGACATTGGGTTGTTTGCAGTATTTGGTGACTGTAAGCAAAGCTTCTGTAACCATTTGTGTGTAGGTTTTGCACAAACCTGGGTTTTTATTTCACTTGGATAATACCTAGAGATGGGAATGCTGGGTTGTGTAATATATTTATGTTCAACTTTATAAAGAAGTTGTGTCTTCCTGTGTTTTGTACTGCCTAGGAGAAATT
Organism: Mustela lutreola; assembly: GCF_030435805.1. Classification (NCBI taxonomy): domain Eukaryota; kingdom Metazoa; phylum Chordata; class Mammalia; order Carnivora; family Mustelidae; genus Mustela; species Mustela lutreola. The sequence continues at coordinate 119,365,933 of NC_081294.1, read as the reverse complement.
TGAGGCTAGATGGATTCTTTCTCCCCCTTTTTTTCCCTGGATACTTTTTTTTTTTTTTTAAAGTCATCATCTTCTTCACCATTCCTGCCACCCCTGTCATTCTGAAATGAGTTGTCTATGTGTGAGTCTTTGATTTCTCTTCATATTGAGTATGCCTCTTCACTATTGTGATTTTCTTGAGATTTTTCCCCCCTGTTTTTGATTATTTCCTCTGCCCCCATCCCCAATTACATCTATATCCCTTTCTGGCATTCCTCCTAAGACAGGTATTCTGATTTATTCTTTCCTCGGATATTGCTACAGTCTTCATGGCCTTGGTCCTTTTGTTCTCACACTTTCTCTATCCTTTCTGCCTTTTTTTCTGCAGCAAACTCAATCACTTCTCTGGCTTTAAGGGATTATCCTACATCTCAAAATCAGATGCATTCAAGCCTGGGCAAATAATATAAAATTTGTGAAGGCAAGGTATAATACAATGCGGGGAGAGGTGAGAGTATCCCTCAGGGAAAACATCCAAATTTTATTTATTTATTTATCTATCTATCTATGTATTTATTTATTTTAAAGATTCTATTTATTTATTAGAAAGAGATCACAAGTAGGCAAAGAGGCAGGCAGAGAGAGAGAGCGAGGAGGAAGCAGGCTCCCTGCCAAACAGAGATCCCGATGCGGGACTCGATCCCAGGACCCTATGATCATGACCTGAGCCGAAGGCAGAGGCTTAACTCACTGAGCCACCCAGGTGCCCCCCAAATTTTATTTTAATAAAATCTTCTGTTAGGGGCACCTGGGTGGTTCAGTTGGTTAAGCAACTGCCTTCAGCTCAGGTCATGATCCTGGAGTCTCGGAATCGAGTCCCGCACCGGGCTCCCTACTCTGCAGGGAATTGGCTTCTCCCTCTGACCCTCCCCCTTCTCATGCTCTCTCTCTCTCTCTCATTCTCTCTCTCTCTCTCACTCTCAAATAAAGAAATAAAAAAAATCTTAAAAAAGAAAAATGTTCTGTTAGCTGAAGGCAAGTCCTCAGAGTGGATTAGGCCCACCAACGTGAATCTCTAAATCTATGCCTTGGCAGCCTCTGTAGCTCCAGTTGTAATTGTTCAATGAGGCTCCGGGTCACACACACTTAGATTGTCACTGTAATAATATTTTAATGTAATAACTCTCACCTCAACTCGAAGGCCGAACATCATAGTGACCTTCATCTGAAAACTGCCTCCTCTTGAGAGTCGTGTGATTTCTACTTGTGGCACTGACATTTTTCGAGCCTCAGCCTAGAAATCTTGAATCACTTTGCAAAGTTTCCATCTCCCTTCATCTGTGTTGTTGGACAGCAGAAGCACCCCGCCCCCGGCCTGCCTGTTTCTTACACCGTTATTTTCTGTCCCTGAGCGCTATCCCTCTCGAAGCCAGTGCCCCATCTGCTGAGGGCTAGATGGCCTGCTTTCTCTCACCTTAACTTCCAGTCCATTGATCTCAGCTCAATTAGTGTGTTTTTCTCCTTAACATTTTCCATCATTATCAAAACCACTTGAGAATAGCATTATCATTTCAGGACACAGAAAGAGTGTGTCTATAATTTAATGCCACCACCTCTGTTTAGCTCTTTTCTCCTGGTTCCCTATATGTGTACACAACAAACACCTCCTTTCACACCTCACTGTGAAGAGGGAGTCTGTGTTCACCATCATGGGTTCTACATTTTCACCAGACTATTTTTTGTCATTCATCAATGCAAAGATGTGATTTTTGTTTTGAATAACTTAGAGTGTTATGCCAAATGATTACAGCTCAATTCAGCTAGCCCTTCCGGATTCTCTGGGTTGGTTTTGTTTTTCCATGTTACACTGTCACATGGGTGCAGATTACTCCCTGCTGCTGCTAGGATAGAGGTGGTAAATAAAAGGACAGGGGCAAACTTGTGTATAAATTACCAAATATTCAAAGAGATAAAAGTAAAATGAAATATACGGAAATATTTTCTGTTTTGAAACTTAATGGTGGCTCCCCATTGCCTACTGCACCAAACCCAAATTCCTTAGCCCCAGTTTCAGACCCTCCTTCATTGGGTGTTTCATTCACAGATGCCTTTTTTTATAATCCCACCATCCCTTTGCCCATTCTGAAGTATGGCAATTTGTGGTTCGAGTCTTTCTGTCCGAGTCTCCTTTCTCTTGCCTGCATGATGGAAATCATATCAGCATGTTTCTTAATGAATGTGCAGATCAAAGAAGTTAACCTCAGCAAGTTTTGGGCACAAAGCTTGGAGCATAGAATACGCTCTATAAGTATGCGTTAAAACTGTTTTTGAGCTATTGTTTGGCTCTCTCCTTTGCACAGGCCAGAGTAAGGTAGAACAAAAACTTGTGGCCAGGGATAAAATATTAAGGCACAATCTAAGTGTCCAGATAACTGTAAAAAGAGGGAAGGGAGGACTGAGGAGAAAAAGCAGAAATGAGAAAAGTTAGGTCTAGAACATTCTTTACCAAGTGTTGGCTGTATGATGCATGGTCTGGGCTCAAGGTAGAAGGTAAACTCAGGAAGCTGAAGCCTGGTTATTCATGAATCTGAGGCAGGACAGGTGTGACCAGAAAGGGCCAATATTTAACGGTCAGTCAACCCATGAGTGTCTACCTGTTCCTGTTTTCAGCTATAGATTTGAGTTACTAAGAAAGCAGGATATAAACATGGGTTCTGAGTTGAGTGTACCAGCATCCATGACGAAACTTGATCTGAACACTGGTTCTCAGGGACAGGGGCTCCTCCTCATTGCCTGACCAGGACTGAAGTTCACCCCAGATCATAAAGGACAACCCAGACTTTCGTTACTTCGCTATTCAGAGAATACATTTGGCAGCAAAGAAAGTAAGGTATTCTATAACCCGCAAAATACGCTGTGTTGATTATAAGAACACTTCCATCCCATTATTCAGTCCAGCAAGACTTCGAGTAAATAGATGGGTTTGTGACTGTTTGTTCATTAATCCATCCATCAAATATTCTAGGCGTAGCAGATAAAGAAATGAGCCAGACACAGCCCCTGCTGTCAAGGAACTCAGAATCTAGTGGAGAAGACAGAGTAAAAAAAATCAGTGGCTGGAGCTATACTAAAGGTTCACGCAAGTTACCATTGAAATACAGTGGAAGATCGCAGAGCTAACTTAAATGCTGGAGCATTCGGCAAATTCACCCAGGACATGGTCCTACTTAAGCTGTGTGTTGACCGTTGAACCTGAGTCAGCCAGGTAGCCAAGTGAGAGGCAGTCTAGTGAGAGGGTTTGAGGTAGATAGTACCACAACAGAGATATTTCAGCTAGGGTAATGGTCTCTCTACTACATTTTTTCATTTTTAAATAAATTCTGTTCACAACATGTAGGCACAATGAATGGTAGGCTGCTGAGGACAAAGTCAGATGCTGAATTGAGTGAGGAATGGTACGGGGAGAAAGGGGCACCTGTCCTATTTCAGTTTATCACTGAAGAATATTAAGAGTTGTAGATTCTTTCTTTTGAATCCTTGGCCTCGCCTAACCCTGAAGGTTTTCAGGCATGTGTAAGCAATTGCAGGGCCTGTATAATTCATAGATCAAATGGCCTTGTAGTCTGTCAGTAAAATTCTATTTGCCTTCTATTTATATGGCTTGGATGGGACATACCTTCATGAGGGCACTCTTGGTACATGATTGATGGCTCTTCAGACAAGCTGTGCGAGTTTAATACTGGCCTTGGTCAAGTATGAGAAGTGCACCTGATTTGTCTTGCTCTTAATCTCTCGGTGTACTTGCAGCTTGTCCTGGGGCTGTGCACGGTTCTTCAGTGCTTCGGCTTTTCCAAGGATGGTAGAATTGCCTGATAGTGATGGGAATGCCCAAGAGAGGTAGTGATGCTTCCAACTAAGTGTGTTCAGGTTTGTTGCTGCAAACTGGCTGGTCTGAGATGGCCTCAGTGACATTTCTAGACCCCAAAGTGTTCCTGGAGCAGAAATAAAGTGCAGTTATTTCCCAATTACTTGTTCAGTTTTTCTCACTTAGCAAATAATCTAACAGAGATTTTAGAACTGGAATTGGATTTTAGCACAAGTACGTGCATGTCAGCTGTGGATGTTTGCTCAGAACGACTCTGCGAATGTGGACGGTATGTGTGATGTTAATGCATTCGTTAGAAATAATGTTATTTTTCACAAAGGAAAAACATTCATAATTTTGCTACAAGGGAGAATATTTGCTTCCTCTCACACATTTTATTTAATAATTTTACTTCTTTAAAAGCAAAACAGCACACAATTTGAAAATGAAATTTCCCCAAAGTGTTCAGTTTGCTAATATGTTTTTCATTTTCTTCATTATGCTATAGTGGAATGTTGCCATACTTTGAAATGTGCAACTTATCTCCCTGGAGGCAGCAGATGGTGTGACTAGTGTGTCTTTTGGTACAGGATTTATCATGAGAGATGGCATCTAGCATTGGGTGAGAGGGGGGCCCTGTCCTCAAAGAGCATTGACTCCCACCCTGATTACCTCATTACAACATTTATGTTAATCGTTATTTTTAAATGCAAAGAACTTTCAAAAATGGGAAGGCTTTGGCTCTTTTTAAAACTTCTTTTTCCTTAGTTTGTGTAAGAAAATATGTAAAAATTATTTGAGTTCTTTCAATTATATTTGCAAGTGTTTCCTCATTGCCTCCCTGCTGGAGGACCAGCTGACCTCTTGGTCAGGGCTTGGTTTTCTTGCTATTTCCATCCTAATCTGTGATCTGGTCTTGAGCATTGAAAGCTTGACAATTTTACTTCATATAGGAATATTGGCTCACAGTAACCAAACTCAACAGAGACTTTGGTAAAATCCAGAACTCATTTTACTAATGTACAGTGAAAACTACAACTTCAAGCAGATCTGGTAATTCTCTCCCTCTAGGTGAATTGACATCAAAAGCTAGGTCATGACAAAAAGGTTTATTTGGGGAGTAGGAGTAGCCATCCCTCCATGAAGCTATGCCTGCCATTAGGATCTATTCACATGTTGTGAGTCATGGTGTCTCTGCTTCTATACTGTGCTAACAATTTTTGATTCTTTCTGCACATTTTTAGTATCCTGCTGAACTACTCTGTGACATCATCTCTTTAAGAAAAATAATGTAGAGGAGGAAACACTTCCTTCCCCTCTACCCTCCTAGGTTTGATAGTTGGATCTATGAAATAAACTATCAACAGGCAGATAGATGGGAGAAAAGGTAAACATATTAATTTCTAATATTAGTGTGCATCGGGGCATTATGGGGAAAAATGTGAATACCTCAAAAAAATGGTGAGATTTGAAACCTTATATACCCTCTTAATCTCGGGAAAGGAAAGAGGGAAATTTAGGCTACTTAGGAAAGATGAATGCGCCTTTAGAAGAATAGATGGGAGGTATGATAGTGGGTGATATAGTTTGCCTGGGGATGGTGTCAATATCTAGTCTCTTTTGTGGTAAGAATTAATCTTCTCTGGTTGATGAAACTCTCCTGGATGAGTTTTATGACGACTGAGTTTCTTTTGGAGGATCTGGCTTTAGGCAGATAAGGTTGTTCAGGGAAAGCCCCTCCCCACATCTGCTGTTTTTCAAGTGTTTCTTTCTTTCTTTCCTTTTTTTTTTTTTTTTTAAGATTTTCTTTATTTATTTGACAGATCACAAGCAGGCAGAGAGACAGGCCAAGAGAGAGGAAGGTAAGCAGACTCCCCACTGAGCAGACTCGGGGCTCCATCCCAGGACCCCAGGATCATGACCTGAGCTGAAGGCAGAGGCTTTAACCCACTGAACCACCCAGGCACCTCTGTTTTTTCAAGTGTTTTAAGCTCAAAACAATCAACGTACCAAAGTGTCTTATTTTCAGGTGGCATGTCCAAAAGTCTTGAAAGAGCTATTAAGCACTTAACACTCAAAGATGAAATAGTTTTATCTTGAGTGCAAACTCCAGGAAAACAATTTTTTGTTTGTTTTTGCCCTCTGGTGATATAATCATTAAGCAATGTCTGCCACAGACAGGAGAGGGGAATGATAGCTTCAGTGATGAAGTTTGCTCACCTTGACTTAAATCCTACCTTTATTATATATAATCAGATAACTACTCTGTTTAGGTTTAAGAATAGCATTCTGCACTCTTGGAAATTACTTGAGAATATCCTTCTAAAGCTAGATGAATTCTTAATTTTCTCATTTTATACGTCAGAATGCATTTGTCTTGAGGGACTTACTAAAGTCTTGGAGGGGGCTGAGCCATGACGCAAGCCCAGGGTTTTTGACTAATGATCCCACATGTTTTCTTATAAACCATAATAGGCTGAAGAATTCCACAAACTGATGATTCCATTTTCCAACTTAATTTGAGAAATCTCTTTTCTCTGGTAGGATTAAATTTTTTTATCCTTTGAAGTCAACAAAATAAACATGAGGGTTATTACATAGAGCAGTATATAGAGCAGTATAATCTCTATATACGTAGTATAAACTATATATACATGATATATAGAGAGAGCAGTATAATCTTAGATATACGTTAGAATTATTTGGGAAATATTAAAAAAACAAAACAAAACAATGCTAGGCCTCCACCTGATCAATTAAGTATGAATCTATGGGATGAGGTACAGTTACTGATACTCTGATAAGTTTTCCATGTGATATCATTTTGTAGCCAGGATAATTAAAATAATTGATATAACTATTTGAAAATTTGTTGAAATGATCACTTAGTAAATGCTTAAAAAGTCATTGTTGAAGGAATCAATATTTTTACGAGCCAAAATAATTTTTCTAAGTAAGAATCAGTTAAAAATTAAGATTAGTAGAGTACTAAATATTTTTCATTCCATAATTCTAAATACAGGCATTAAATAGGAAATTGGAAAAATAGCAATGATACTGATGATAATGATGAATTTTTTTCAGATTATTGCATGGTAAAATAAAGTATTTCTTTTCATGTTTTGGGTAAAATGCAGAGAAATAGTATTCACTCTTTATTCGATCAGTTTCAATTTCAGTTGAATGGAAACATGGTGGTAGAGATCTGAATAAGTGCAATTGAAATAATGCAGGTGTGCCCTTCCAGTTCAGAGGACTGTTCACTGATAATGTGTACAATGATATAACAGTTGAGTTAATACCATGAATCAGAAAATGGTCATTGCGAATAGAAACTTTTGGTCCTTCACTTGTCAGTAGTACTGGGAGTATTGTGTTTCCATCTGCCACTTAAAGATAGCTAACCCTGGGGTGCCTAGGAGGCTTCAGCCTTTGGCTTCCATCATGATCCTGAGGTCTTGGGATTGAGACCCATGTCAGGCTTCCTGCTCAGTGGGGAGTCTGCTTCTCTCTCTCCCTCTGCTGCCCCCGCTCCTTGTGTTTTCTCTAATAAATAAATAAAATCTTCAAAAAAAAAAAAGATATCTAACCCTTTGTATTGTGTATGTAGCTACTAGAAGGGAATGCTGATCCAAAACTGAAAATAAAGAACAAGTATGTAGCTTTATGAAGAATTTTAGTATTTATTTAAGTATTATTGATGTTTGGAACATTCATATGGCTTCAGAAAAAAAAAAAACTATGGTATGAAACCATGAAGAGAAAAGTTTCGCATTTTACATGTTTCCTTAATTTCCGACTCCTTTACCCTGTACTAGACTGATCAAGCAGTAGACCTCAGGTTATCTGCTCTTTGGAGTTCTGTAGTTCTCTCCTTCCCTCTCTCCCTTACCCTGTCTCTCTCTCTCTCTCTACCACTTCTTCTCTCCTCCTCTTTCTTCTCTAGTTCACATTTTGTTTTAAGATGGGGAAAAGCTTTAAATGTCTTTTCAATCTCCGAAGCAAGATTGGGGAGAAAGCAATTCAGTGCTGCCTTGCACTCAAGAAGTTGCAAGATTATTGCACACATTTAAAATGGACCGACCAATGTTGAAGAACTTGAAACAAGCTCTAAAGTTTCCAATCAGATTCACCACTTAATCGATAATCAGAGTTAATTGGCTATCCGGTAATGAACTAGAACCTTCCCAGGTCTGATGAAAATGTATATTGTGTCTAGCATAAGAGCTGGCATTGTAGAGAGCCATCGTACAGCACAGAGAATTCAGAGTTCTCACTCTAAAAGTTGACACTGAAATATGTCATTGAGGACAGCTTTTCTCGTGTTACTCTTCGGAGTGGCAGGTTATGACAAAACTACATTCATGTTACTTGAATACATCTTTTGTCTAGTTTTACATGCTTTTTGACTTGTCTAGAAAATGACATATTGCAGTTTTCATTAGCTTTAACCAGGTGTGATTTTCTTATGGAAGATACCTCAGCAGGACTGCAGTTTAAGGCGAATAAACCAGTGAAGCTCAGAAAGGCCACAGCCCTCCTTCAGAGGGTAGCAATGAGCTGAAAGACTCATTAATCAACCACGGAGTCACAGGTGTGGTGGCTTGCCTACAAACTGCCAACAGACTGTGAAAGTCACATCAGACAGGCTAAATTGTCAAAGTAGACCCATCCATAAACATTCTAACAGAGCAAAATTCCAACTCTTTTGTCTCAAAGATATGATGTCTGAAATGGCAAATTTTCTCCAAACCTCCTATAAAATGTTTATTTTATTTCATAAAATGCAAATTTCTTGAAAAAGAATCAGATTTGGCGCTTTTTTCATAAAAATTTGTTAGTGCCTTTATTTCTTATCTGATTCTCCTTAATGCTTCTTGACTCTCCTTTATCTTAAAACTCTATTCTTAAAGTACATGAAGGGATGGACCATAGAATTTGCGAGTGTCAGAGCTCTATCAGTAGTGAAAATCTACTTTTAAGCATGTGTGTGCACTTGATCTGTGCCACTCAGAAGAGTTTCATTAACGAGGAAATGTTTGTAGATTTTTTAATGAAAGTATGTAAAGTACTTTTTTAACTAAAAGAAATTCTCTAAGTTAACAGCTCAATTTTTTTTGTTTCTCTTTCTTTTGATCTCCAAGGAATCATAATTTTTACTTTGTTTTAGGTTATTTCTTAAAAATTATTATATCACAAGAGAAGTCAAGTTAAACCTTAAGTTTGGTGTGTGGTTTTGTCAGGAGCTTTGCCACAAAATGACAATCAGTAACTTTACAAATGAATATATAGTTTATATTTTGGGAGGGAAATTTCAGTGACCTCTAGTGAAATCTATGTGATGGCCTTAAGTAAGTCTGATGTTCTATTCTATAAATCCTGAGTTATTTCTGTTTTTGCTTTTTTGTGCAAATGGAATACATAACACCAAAGGATTCATTTTTTTTTTTATTATTCCTCATTGCAATTTCACTCCCATCAACTTTCAAGCATTGGAGAGTATATTGGTGTTCATTGAGCAGAGGAAGTAGAGTGAAGTGTGGTGCAATTAGAACTTGTGTAGGTTCTCTAGAAACTTGCCCCTCAGACATTGGCCCATGAATAGCAGCCTACAAATGCAGAACCTTGGGTCCCTCCTAAGACCCACTGAATGAAAATCTGCATTCTTATAGGATACTAAAGTGCTTCATCTGCACAATTAAAGCTGGAGAAGCATTAGGCTAAGGAGAGTTGAACCATTCTTTCCTCTTGTTTGCCTCCATTTAAATATCACCCTAGTAAATACCATTATAAATCAGAGTTCTCATATAAAAAACATAATCAGACTCTAATTTTCTGGATGTTATAAGCAATATCAAATACAATGAATATTAAGTTAAAATAGAATTAAAACCCTTCAATTACATTGTTTGACGTGACATTTGATGTTTTAAATATAACTAAGTGATCATTAAATATACAAAGGCCAATGATAATACGCCAAGGCACCTATGTAATAAGTCTGGATATCTTTCTCTAGTGTAGGAAAGAGCAGAGCGTGCAAAAAAGTGGAGACATAGCTTGTTCATAAACAGTTATAAATCATATTTTCATTGACTAGAAGGCAGTTATGAGCTTCTAACATTATTTCATAGCCTTGTGTTATCTTTTTAAAATGTTTTAGTATGGGAAAAGGCAGAAACATTCTTTAAAATAACTGGATTTTTACAACATCCTCTATGAAATTGTTTACCTGGGTTAAATGCTTTCCTCTATTGCCAATTCTAATTAAGCCTAAGGCAAATGAAGTGTGTTATTTTTCATCTCTTTAAATTGTTTCTTTGTTCCTTGGGAAAAAATAGGGATATTTGCGCCACATAGACTGGAATGTCAAAAGAAGACAGAAATCACAATTTATACTCAGAGAGTTATACCCTAATTCACATCCCTTGTCAGTCTCCTGCCAAAATAGTAGAGTAGGTTATATATAATAAATTCCCATAAAATATTGTGATTACTACTCTATGTTGACTTTAAGTTGATACTGAAGAATTACTTTAAAAGAGTTAGGTGGGAGGCAGGGCAAGGGATGGATTTGTTACAACTAGAAATTAATAAGTTACTTTGTGGCCCGTGTTATGGTTGCCCCAATAAAATTGAATAAACTTTGATATTTTTACAGTTTGTATACCCCCAAGTTTCTTCTGGAAATTCTTGGTGAGAAAGACCTCAAGCTGATTTATTTTAGGTGTAAATACTTGCACAGAAGCTGCCCTCAATAATGACTTATTTTGATTTGAAAATAGTGGGAGGATCAATAGCAATAGAAGAAAGTAGTAAGAAATGAAAGAATGAGAATTATGTACTGAGAGTTAACTGAAGTATTAAAAATTCTATCCCATCTGCAATCCTTACTTAAGTAAGTGTGATGGAGAATAGGAAATAATATTATATGACACATAGACAAGTACAGTATATAATAATGATAAAAGTTAAATTTCCAATGAAAAGATATACGTACTTGTAAGTTCCATTTACATACAGTTTTCTATGCTCATATTAGCCTCAAAACATTTGTTTGAACATCCTCAAGGATTGTCTCCCCGCCCCATTTTGCTGTCTATGTATGTCAGTACATAACTTTGAGCAACTCTTCTTGTTGACAAAGACTAGAAGAGCTGTCACATCATAGTCTCATCGTAGGTGGAATATACAACTGACTAAATTTCATTTTAATGGAAGTATGAATAAAACAATATTGTCATTGGGGTCATTGGAAAGTATGTCTTGAAGTAAGCCCTCATGACCTTTTTTCTTTTTTGTCTACATTGTTAGTGACTGATAATTTTTCTTATTTTTAATAATGATACACCCCCTTTAAAAATAATGCAGCAATGTTCCTTTGTCGTACTAACAACTCTGAACCACATTTAAAGAGACATCCACACTCCCACCAGTAAAGTGTTAATAAAATTAATAATAAAAAAGTATAATGATTTCTACTGGAATAATTACATAGGTAATTTAACAGTAGATTTGGGTGAAACTGGGAGCATTTGTACGATGTACAGTTAAACTTCCATAAATGATACAGAAAAAAATTAAAGACTGTCCCATTGTCTTTTAAACACAAAAGGATTCTTTAAAAATGTTAAGTAGTAGCAATTCTTAAAAGGAAAATTTTTCTCTTTTATTATTCAAATAAATAGCTCTTTAAAAATATTTGATTAATTGTTGTTTCATGACTTTACTGCCTGTCCGCTTTTTAAAAATTTAGCTTGATACCCTCACAGCGAAGTTATGAATCCAATCTACTTGTTTTTAATTTTATCAATTAAAATGAGAGAGTGAAATACACAACTTTTCTCAAATAACTTAATTTGGGGCAGTTTTCAAGTTTATCTGTACTCTTTGGAGCTGGTTTCTCCACAAAAGTATTCTTGACTCTCCAATTATAACAGATTTAAAATGTGAAGAAATTCTCCTAAAGGAAAGAAAACAGAGCCTGATAGGTTTAAAGCACTGTTCCTTGACTGGCAACATGCTGTATATTTTTATATATAAACTTTTAATCCTCAAAAAACTTTCTATAAAACACTTGTCAGGTTCTTAATTACAAAGATAGGAAAGTAGGTTCAAAGAAGGTAAGCATTTGCCGAATGTCACACAGTCTGTACATGGGCCGGCTGGGATTTGAGTCCAAAGTTGGTGGCTAGCTCCAAAGCCCATATCCTTTTCACCTCAGACTGCTGGCAAAATCCAAGTTGAAATGACACACGATGTGAATATCTTGTTTTCTGTGAACATGTATGTATGTCATATATATGTTTTTAAAGATTTTTATTATAGAGGTATAACACTCAGAAAATGATATAAAACTTAAATGTGAAGCTCTACAAATTATCCTAAAGGCCCATTCGTTTAACCACCCCTGACAACCAACAACTAGGACTATAACATTGCCAGCATCCTTGAAGTACCCTCCCCCATTGCTCCCTTACAAACCCTGACCTCTCCCTTCTCCCCTAAAATTAACTACTGTCTTCCTTTTAACACTGTAGTCCAGGTTTATGTTTTTTTGTAATTGTAGTAAAGTATATAGAAATAAAATGTACCATTTTAGCCACTTTTAAGTGTACAGTTGAGCAGCATTAGGTAGATCCACACTATGGTATAGTTCTCACTACCATCCATTTCCAGAACCATCCATTTTCACATTCTCAAACTGAAACTAAACCAGTTAAAAAATAGCCCCCCCCTATTTCTCTCTGTTGCTAGCCCTTATCTCTGTGAATGTGACCATTCTACGTTCCTCATCAGTAGAATTAAACTATGTTTGCCCTTCAGTGGCTGGCTTATTTCACTAAGTATAATTTCTTCAAGGCTCATCAATGTTGCATCTTGTGTCATGATTTCTATTTCCTTCCTTTATAAGGCTGCATAGTATTTCTTCTGTGTATAGATCCATATTATTTCTGCAACCTTTTTTTTAAGGTTTTACTTTAATATCCGTCAACATACAGTGTTCTATTTGTTTCAGCTGTCCAGTATAGTGATTCAACAATTCCACACATTGGCTGGTGCTCATCAGGACAGGTGTACTCCTTAATCTCCATCACCTATTTTACCCATCCTCCTACTATCTATCCTCTGGCAATCAACAGTTTATTCTCTATAATTAGGAGTTTGTTTCTTGATTTGTTTCCTTTGTTTTCCCCCTTTGCTCATTTGCTTCTTAAATTCTGCATATGAGTGAAAGCTTGTGGTATTTGTTTATCTAACTTGTTTCACTTAACATTGTACTCTCTAGCTCCATCCATGTTGTTGCAAATGACCAAGATTCCATTCTTTTTATAGCTGAATAATAATCCAATATATATGAGTACATCTTTATCCATTCATTATTAGTCAGTGCACACTTGGACTGCTTCTGTATCTTGGCTCTTGTAAATAATGCTTCTATAAATATAGAGGTTTACATATCCCTTGGAATTAATGTTTTATCCTTTGGGGTAAATACCCACTAGTGCAATTGCTGGACTGCTGGGTAGTTCTATTTTTAAATTTTTGAGGAACTTCCATACTGTTTCCCAGCATGACTGTACCAGTTTGCATTCCTACCAAACCAGTGCACAAGTCTAATTTTTTCTCCATATTCTCCCCAAAACCTGGTGTTTTTGTGATCCTGATTTTAGTCATTTTGACAGGTGTGAAGTGATATATCATTGTAGTTGTGTTTGCATTTCTCTGATGTTAAGTAATAGCACCTTTTCACATGTTTGTTAGCTGTTGTTAGGTGTTCAATTAGTCGCATATAGTTTTTCATAATATTCTCTTAAAATTTTTGTATTTCTATGGTGTGGTGGTTGTTTCTCCGCTCTCCTTTGTGATTTTATTTATTTGAGTTCTTTGTCTCTCCCTTGTTTATTTTCTTGATTAGTCTGCCTAAAGGTTTATCAATTTTACTGATTTTCCCCCCCAAGAACCAGTGCCTGGTTTCACTGATCTGTTCTATTGAATGAATGAATATATATATATATATATATATAAAATAAACTTTTGCTATCATTTATTTCTGCTCTAATCATAATTTCTTTTTCTTATGCTGGTTTTAGGTTTTATTTTTTCTTCTTTTTCTAACTCCATTAGGTATAATTTTAGGTTGTTTGAGATTTTTCTTGCTTCTTGGAGAGGCCTGTATTATTATAAAATCCCTCTTAGAACCACTTTTGCTGCATCCCCAAAGTTTTGGATCTTTGCACTTTGATTTGTTTCCACGTACTTCTTTACTTCTTATTTCCAGATTAACCCATTCATTGTGTAGTAGCATGTTACTTAACCTCCATATATTTGTAGTCTTTCCAGATTTTTCTTGCAATTGACTTCTTGTTTCATTGTGTTTCAATCAGAAAAGAAGCATGATATGACATGGATCTTCTTGAATTTGTTGAGACTGGTTTTGTGGGCTTATGTATAATGTATCGTGGAGGATGTTCCATACACACTTACAATGAATGTGTATTCTGCTGTTTTAGGGTGGAATGTTCTGAATATACCTGTTAAATCCATTTGATCCAGTGTGTCATTCAAAGCCATTGTTTCCTTGTTGATTTTCTGTTAGGTGATCTTCCATTGCTGTGAGTGGGGTGTTAAAATCCCCTGCTATTACGTTGTTCTTATCAATTAGCTCCCCTTTCCCCCCAGTTAGTTCCTATATGTTTGTTATTAACTGCTTTATGGATATGGGTGCTCCTGCGTTTGGTGCATGAATAGTTCAAATTTTTATATATTCTTGTTGGAATGTCCCTTTTATTATAATAGTATAGTGCCCTGAGGCACCTGGGTAACACAGAGGGTTAAACCTCTGCCTTTGGCTCAGGTCATGATCTCAAGGTCCTGGGATCGAGCCCCACATCAGGCTCTCTGTTCAGTGGGGAGACTGCTTCCGCCTCTCTCTCTGCCTGCCTCTCTGCCTACTTGTGGTCTCTCTCTGTGTCAAATAAATAAATAAAAATCTTTTCAAAAAATAATATAGTGTCCTTTATTGTCTCTTACAATCTTTGTTTTGAAGTCTATTTTGTCCAATAAAGTATTGCTACTCCAACTTCCTTTGGACATGCATTTGTGTGATAGGTGTTTCTCTATCCCCTCGCTTTCAATCTTCAGGTGTCTAGGTCTTAGGTGAGTCTCTTTTAGGCAGCATATAGATGGATCTTGGTTTTTGTTTTTTGTTTTTTGTTTTTTTTAATCCATCTGTCACCCTATGTCTTTGATTGGAGTGCTTAGTTCATATACATTCAAAATAATTATTGATAGATAGGTATTTATTATCATTTTATTATTTATTTTGTGGTTATTTCTGAAGGTTTTCTCTGATCCTTTCTTATCTTTCTCTCATATTTCTGATTTTCTTTAGTGATCTATATGAAATACTTTCTCTTTATTTTTTGTGTATTTATTGTGCTTTTGTTTTGTTTTGCTTTGTTTTAGAGACCGAGGCGGCAGGGGAGAGGGCAGTAGGGTGATGGGCAAATGGAGAGGAGGAGTGAGATGCCAAACAGGCTCCATGACCAGTATGGAGCCTGATGTGGGACTCTATCTCATGATCCCGAGATCATGACCTGACTTGAAATCAAGAGTTGGCCACTCAACTGACTGAGCCTTCCAGGCAACCCTAGTAGTTTTAGGTATATGGTTACTATTGGGTTTGTATTTAATGTTTCTGCCTAAATAACAGTCTCTATTAAGTTGATGGTCATTTAAATTTGAACCCATTCTTTCCTCCTCTTCTCACCACGTTTTAGGTATGTGTTATATTTTATACGCTTTTATTCTGTGAGTTCCTTGACTAATTTTTTTTTTATAGAAATGTTCTTCTTTACTGTTTCTTGCATCTCTTAACTTTATACTCTCAGTTTTGGTCTCTCTCTTTCACTCAAAGTGTCCCCTTTAATGTTTTTTGCAGGGTCAGTTTAGTGGCCATGGACTACTTTAGTCATTGTCTGGGAAAGACTGTATCTCCTTCTGTTCTGAATGATAGCCTTACTGGAGAGAGGATGTAGATTTTTCCCGTTCAGCACATTGAGTATATAAATCATGCCACTTTATTCTGGCTTGCAAAGTTTCTGTTGAAAAATCTCCGGCTAGCTTTATGAGTTTTCCCTTGTAATTTGCTATCTTCTTTTGTCTTGCTGCTTTAAATTATTTTCTTTATCACTGTATCTTGCCAGTTTCAATAGAATGTGTCTTGGTGTGGGTCTGCTTTTGTTGATTTTGGTGGGAGTTCTCTGTGCCTCCTGGATTTCGATATGTTTCCTTCCCCATATTAGGGTAATTTTCAACTATTATTTCTTCAAATAATTTTTCTGCCCCCTTTCTCTCTCTTCTTCTGGAACTCCTGTAATACTAAAGTTATCTGATGGAGTCACTGATTTTCCTAAGTCTATTCTTATGTTGCCTAATTCTTTTTTCTCTCTTTCCTTCAGTTTGATTATTTTCCATTACTATGTTTACTAGATCATAAATTCATTCCTCTGCTTCTTCTAGTCTGTTGTTCATTCCATCAAGCATGTTTCTTATTTTATTTATTGATCCCTTTATCTCTGCTATGTTAGTTCCTTTAAAAATATTTTATTTACTTAAAAGAGAGAGATACTCTGGTTTCTCTTCAGATCACATAAATCTTTCGCCTTTTAAAAGAGAGCATGAGTAGAGGGAAGTGTCAGGGGAAGAGGGAGAAGCAGACTGCCCGCTGAGCAGTGATTCCTAACACAGGGCTCACCCCAGGAACCCAAGATCATGACTTGAGCTAAAGGCACACACTTAACTGACAGAGCCACCCAGGCACCCCTCTGCTAGGTTATTTCTTATCTCTGTGTTAATGGTCTCACTTTGGTCTTCTGCTCTTTTCTCAAGCCCTTTGAGTATACATATAATCACTACTTTAAATTCTCTACCAAGCTTGTTATTTATATCTGTTTCACTCAGATCTCTGGCCATGGCCCTGTCCTGTTCTTTCATTTGGGATAAATTTCTCTGCTCATTTTGTTGGCCTCTCTGTGCCTGTTTTTGTGTGTTAAGAAGGCCAACTATGTCTTGTGCTCTTGAAAGTAGGGACTTAATGGCGGCGCCAAGATGGCTAAGTCAGTTAAGCAGCTGATTCTTGGTTTTGGCTCAGGTCCCTATCTCAGGGTCCTGGAATGAGCCCAGTGTTGGGTTCCCCATTCAGTGGGGAGTCTGCTTGAGGATTCTGTATCTGCCTGTCCTTTCCCCTGCTGATGCATGCTCACAGACTGTCTTTAGAATAAATAAATCTAAGAGAGAGAGATGAAGAGAAAGAAAGAAAGAGAAAGAAAAGAAGAAAGAAAAAGAAAGAAAGAAGTGACTTTATGAAGAAGAGGTCCTGCAGGGCCCTGTAGTGCAGTGTCCTCTGTTCACCAGAACTTGGCACTTCAGGAGAGGATCCTGTGTGTGTTGCTGATAACCTGCTGTTGTAAATGAGTCACTTTTCCTATCAGTGCAGTTGTATGCACTGCCTCCTCCCCTGTTGTGGCCTGTCATTCTCTGTGGTGTTCGTGGGACTCAGGCAGGCTTGCTCTGAGGGGGGCGTGCCCACTAGGCAATTTGGGAGCAAGGGTGGTGGTGGTAGCAAAATTTTTGTTGTGCCCCTAGTCCTATGCCAGATCCTTTGAAGCACTGTGATTTCTGGGACTATGCACTGAGCATTCATGGGGCATGATGCTGGACATAACACATGACAATGGCTGGGCATGGCTGGGCTTCGTGCCCCATAGTGGCTGGGGGCACTCGGCTGTTGGGTACTAGGCAGTGACGGGGTGTTGTGTGCTGTGGCAGCTGTATACGTGTGCCTGCAGTGGCTGGGCTGGGTGTGCCCATGGCTTTAAAAAAAATTGCCTTAAAGTCCAGGCCAAGGCTCACAGACTTGGAGGGGGCAAGTCCTCAGGAACTTGTGGGCCTGGCACACTGCTAGCAGTTAAGGTAGCAAGTGTCTATGGCCCTACCTCCTACGTTGGCCCTGTGTTTATGTGTGTTGGGGGCGGGGGAGGAAAGTAGCACCTGCCAGCTTCCTCATTTGGGGAGGTCTCCAACACACTCTGAAATCAAAATGAACAGATCTGTCTCCCGTTTATCCCTGGCATTCTGTAAACTGCCACATTCATTTTGCCTGTCCTTGTAGCCTGTTGTCTCTTTAAGGGCAATGACCCAGCTATCACTCACTCTTCATGCTCCCCCAGTGCTGAGTCAGCTGACTTTTAAAGCTCCAAACTTAAAGTCAACTGGTTATACAAACTCATGGAATTCAGCCCCTCTGGTTTTCAAAGCCAAAGGTTACAAGCGATTAGTCTCCCTTGTGTGAGCTCCCTGGTGTGAGGGCCTGTTGCTCTGCTCGCTCCCTGTGCACAGCTGCCTTTCTCTTGTAGACAGCCTCCCTCTGCCTTTTTGACCTTTCTAACCTTTCAGATGCAGCTTCTTCTTTATATTTAGTTCTTCAGTTTGTTCTGCCCGTCTTTGGATTGCTGTCTGGTTTACTTACTCAGATGTGGATGATGTCTGGTTGTAAATGTCGGATTGGGTGAGCTCATGGTCCTCCTACTCTTTCATCTTACCAAGCTCCTCCTCTGTGTATTCTTTTTTTGATGAACACTTGGGTTTCTTCGTTTCATGGCAATTGTGAAAAATGTTGCCATAAACATGGGTGTACAGTTTTCGGTTCTAGTCCCTGCGTTCAGTCCTTTTAGATAGTTTCCCAGGAGTTGAATTGCTGTGTCATGTGGTAATTCTGTGTTTAATTTTTTGAGGAACTGTTGCCGTACTGTTTTCCACAGTGACTACAGCATTATACATTCCCACCAGCAATTCACAAAGGTTCCAGATCTTCCATGACCTTTCCAAAACTTATTATTTTTATTCTTAAAAACTTTCTTTTTAAAAAGTACACACATGAAATCATACATTTTTTCTTTTCATTCTAGATGCTTTTGCTCAACATTGTTTGTGATTCATCTATGCAGTTGAATATAACTGAAGTTTTCCCTTTTTTCTGTATATCATTTTATATGATTATATCCAATTTATTATCCATTTCACTGTTGATAAACATTTGGATTGTTTCCGGTTTTTAGCTATTCTGAAAAATATGGCTGGCACCATTAACCTCCATGAATCTTGATGTTTGTGTGGGGTATACTGTGTGTATTCCTACAGGTAGAATTGCTGGGTCAGAATATACATATATTCACCTTTAGATTGTGCCAAGCTATTGTCCAAAATTGTACCAGTTTACATTCCTGCCAAAAAGTATGAGTTTTCATTTCATCATATCTTCACCAATACAAATGTGGTTTTAGCCATTCTGGTAGGTATGATTACTGATGATGGTGAGTCTTTATTATTATTATTTTTAAAAGATTTTATTTATTTATTTGACAGATCACAAGTAGGCACAGAGGCAGGCGGGGCGGGGGGAAAGTAGGATCCCTGCAGAACAGAGAGCCTGATGTGGGGCTCGATCCCAGGACATTGAGATCATGACCTGAGCTGAAGGCAGAGGCTTAACCCACTGAGCCACCCAGGCACACTGGTGATTTTTTTTTATTATAAATATATATTATTGTTATTTATTTATTTATTTATTTATTTATTTAACAGAGAGAGAGATCACAAGTAGGCAGAGCCAGGCAGAGAGAGCAGGGAAGCAGGATCCCTGCTGAGCAGAGAGCCCGATGCTGGGCTTGATCCCAGGACCCTGAGATCGTGACCTGAGCTGAAAGCAGAGGCTTAACCCACTGAGCCACCCAGGCGCCCCTATAAATATATATTATTATATAAAAATATATATTATTATAATTCGTTATGCATAACATATCCTATAGAATATATAATTATATATTTTAATGTAATATTTTGCATTAATATATAATATAAATATGTATTTATATTATATATTATATATATTATAAATCTTTATACATAAATCTTTATATATTATATAATATACATATTTTTATATGTGTGTGTGTGTGTGTATATATATAAAGAATTTGGATAGCATCTTTGGTAAAATGACTTTAAGCATCCTACCTATTTTTATAAAGATCTTTTGTCTTTATTGTTTTGTTTGAAAAATATAAATTTATGTGTGGAGAGTTGTGTGAATGGATGGGAGATTTAAACCCTTTGTTGCAAATATCTTCTTAAATTCCTTGGCTTGCCTTTTCACTTTCTGAATGATTTTTTTTAAAAAAGTGATTCTTATGCAATACAATTTATTTTTTATTTTTATTTATTTATTTTTTAAGATTTTATTTATTTATTTGACAGACAGAGAACACAAGTAGGCAGAGAGGCAGGCAGAGAGAGAGAGAGAGAGAGAGAGAGAGAGAAGCAGGCTTCCTGCGGAGCAGAGAGCCCGATGCGGGGCTCGATCCCAGGACCCTGAGATCATGACCCGAGCCGAAGGCAGCAGCCCAAACCACTGAACCACCCAGGTACCCCGCAATACAATTTATTTTTTAAAAGATTTATTTATTTTAGAGAAAGAAAGAGAAGAGTGGGGTAGGGCCAAAGGGAGAGGGAGCAAGAGTACCTCAAGCAGACTCCCCACTAAGCACAGAGTCTGATGCAGAGCTTGATCTCAGGACCTTGAGATCATGACATCCAAAATCAAGAGTTGGACACTTAACCAAATCAGCCACCCAAGTGCCCCTGTTTTTATGTGGTAAGATTATGAAACCTTCTGAATACTAGTTTTGTTTCCCTGTTAAAGAAATCTTTCCCTATCCCAAAGTCATGAAAATATTTCTAGGATTAGCTTTCAATATATATATTTTTTAATGGAGGTGTTAAGATTTTGATTGAATTTGCATTGTATCTATAGATTAATTTGGAGGTAATTATTATTTTCATAATATCAAGTCTCTCAAGCTATGATATGTTATATTCCTCCTTGGGTCTCTGATTTTCCTTAATGTATTTTCATGTTAGATACCTTGTATAGGTGTCTTGTTCATCTTACTTTAGAATTTATTTCTACATTATTGTGATATCTAATGCTGTTATAAATATTATATATAAATTTTTATTTTCTCTTTGTTGATAAATGTAAATATAAAGTTTGTTGATAGTAAGTTCAGCCACTTTGTTAAACTCACCTATTCTAATAATTTTATCAGAAATATTTGATCTTCTTTTGAAATAATCATATTGAGAATGAACAACATCTTCATTCATTCTTCAATCATTAGAACTTTTCTTAAATTTTTTTCTTACCCCCTTATCTTCTTTACAATCTTCAATAAATACTGAATTAAAATGGTTTTTATGTGCTTTTTTTCTCCAATTCCTTGATCTCAAAGGGGAAAACCTACCTGAGACTCATTCTAAATTTCTATAAATAATGAAACATGAGGACAAAATTTTGAAGTTTTTTTTACAACTTTAGCTTGTTACCAGTTATATGGTAAATGCAGAGATGATATTTTTTCTACAACTACTCTCCCTTTCAGTTTTTTTATTTCTCAAAGTTCTGACTTGAGCCTCTCCATCACTGATTTCCAAACACTAAAATTCTTTAAATTTGACCCCCTGGGGTACTTGGGTAGCTCAGTCATTAAGCAAGTGTCTGCCTTTGGCTCAGGTCAGGGATCAAGTGCTGCATTGGGCTCCTTGTTCCATGGGCAGCCTGCTTCTCCTTCTCCCACTCCCACTGCTTGTGTTCCCTCTCTTACTGTGTCTCTGTCAGATAAATAAATACAATCTTTAAAAAATTAAAAAAAATTTGACCCCCTGAATTTCAGCCTTCACACCTGATGATTTGATACTAAATCCCCTAAGTCTATATATGTTACATTAATTTTTTCATTCTATAACAGCTGATTTAAAATATGGCTAGGTCTGTATTTCTGTTGGAATTTTACAAATTCTTCTCACTAACTAGTTCAACAGAACATTCATGGTAAGAAAAGGCAAACCTGACTGTTTAAATACATTGAATTGCTTGCCAGCTATATCTCTGTCACTAAAAATAGTTAATTCATCTTGACACACATCTCTAAGTTGTTCTTAATCTGAGATGGAGTTTTATTCCCCTCAGTATAACATATTTTTGCTGATCGCTCAAATGTCATTATTCCAGATTATTAAAATAAGTAATTTAAACTACTGTAATTGTTCTGTGTAGCAATGGAAATAAGTATAATCAATCTGTTTTATTTTAGCAGACTGAAAAAGCGGTACATGTGGGGTACCTGGCTGGCTCACTCAGTAGAGCATGTGACTCTCGACCTCAGGGTTGTGAGTTCAAGCCCCACATTAGGCATAGAGCTTACTTTAAAAAAGAAAATTTAAAAAGAAAGTAATATATATACTTCGCATTGACTTCTCTCCATCTCTCTCAATCAATGTCTTTCTGCCTGATAGTATTTGGAAAAAATAAGAACAAAGATAGCTGCCTGAAAATATAACACATCTTAACACATCTTAGGTATCATTCTTCATAATGGTCATGCTTTTTCCGTACTCAAATTCTGCAGACTCAGCCCTCCATTGTACCTAGAAGTTTCATATCAGTGACAAATGATCACTGCCTTGATTCAGACCTGTTCAGTCCAGCTAGATGTACTCAATAATGATGATGATGATGATGATGATGATGATGATGATGGTGGTTATAATGATGTTAAGGTAGCCAGTTTGCGGAAGCTTTGAGTAGATGTCCTGTGTCTATATAAAGCAGAGCGTCTGCTGGTTTCATTGGGTATCTACTTTATAAGATGGAGAATTTTAGCAAGTTCTTACATAGGAATTTTAACGAGAACTTGACCTTTGATGTCAAGAATAATGGAGTTTCCTCACACATTTCCAGACTATGTTTAAATGGTATATGAACAAGAACATTTTTCCAGGTAACATCAATGTACATATTACTTCTTTTTAATGATTAAAGTATATTTTCTATTTTGTTGTAGGAATATGTCAGAATCAAACTTTTACTGTTTCAAGATGTCATCATCAGATTTCCCCTCACCCACAGAAATGAACATGTTTGAAAGAACATCACACTGAAATTATGAGGAATCTATCAGTAAATTTATGCTTAGGAATAGTTGAAAAGAATGGAAAAAATATATGTAGATCTATGCAAACTGTGTTCATTCCTTTACTTAATACATATTGAACTTTTCCCGGTATTAGCGTATATAGTGCACTGATGAATAATTGTACAGTTTGAATTTTGCATACTACAAAATTTTGCTACATTTTACTTCTTCCCACTGCAACCTGACTCCATTAAGGAGCTTAACTAATGCTTATATTCAATACCCCAAGTTAGGATAGTATAGCTCCATGTATATTTTAGAGTAACTAAAGGTCAGTAACATGTATCCATCATGAACCTTTTCACAGGATGTCAGAGTAACTAATGTATTAGATTTTATTGCAACAGAACTGTATTAGTTTCAGAAACTTAATCATCCAGACTGGTTTATTGTTTTCTGTTGCCATGAACTTAAATTGACATAAGGAAAGTATACTTAGGTATCCTGAGTTGTGAAAATATGAAATACATATGAATATTTGTATTAATAATTGATGTTCATATTAATTTTTATATGTGGATGAAAAATTATCTTTAATCATTTTGTATAAATAACTCAGCTAAAATTACCATTAAAATGTGACTAAGAATGTGTCATAAGTTAATTCAACCAAACTTTTTTTCATATCAAGGAAAACCTGGGTAATACTTATCAATGTCAGATATTACATACATACACAGACTCCAAAGCGGGAAGGAGATTTTAGAGCATTTTCAGAACTGAAAGAAAGTTTTGTTGTGTCCAAACATAAACCTTATAAAATTAAGAGCATGTATTGAATCTCTTCTAGTGTGGTAGTCCAGTTTGGTAGCTGAACAAGACTTGGCCTGTTACAGAATATTTTAACCTCTCAACTGAATTTTTACTCTTTTTCACAATTTGAGAAATTATACTCTTTTTGAGCAATTTTTTAAAATTTTTATTTAAATTCAATTTAGTTAACATATAGTGTATCATTAGTTTCAGGGGTAGAATTTAGTGATCCATCAGTTGCCTATGATTGAGCTATTTTTTTAGTGGTTGCTCTAGATATTAAAATATGCAACTCTTTGCAATTTAGGATTAATACTAAGTTTTGTTAGAATATAGAAACTTTGCTCCTATATCATTCCATTTCCTCCCTCCTCTTTTATACTATTCTTGCCATACATATTAAATCTATTTATGTTTTAAACCCAACCATAGAGTTGCCATAATTGCTTTATATAGTCTTATGTCTTGCAGAGAATTTGAGAGAAAAGGGAGTGTTATGCAGTCTTTTATAACTATTGCCCCACATATTTATCTATTATGGTACTATATTTCTCCTGTGAATTCTAGGTACTATCCAGTATTATTCCTTTCAACTTGAGGGACTTCCTCTAGTACTTCCTTTAAAGCAGGCATTTTAGCAACAAATTATATGTCTTTGTTTATCTGGAAACAGCTTTATTTTGCATTTATTTTTGATGGGATAATTTTGTTGTATTTAGAATTCTTGGTTGATAGTTTCCTTCTTTTAACACTTTATCCTTCACTCCATCCTGGTTTCTGTTGAGAACTTAGAAAAAAAGATGAATGTGTCAACAAACTAATAAAAAGAAAGCGTGAGTACTAAATGTAGTTGAGAAATCAAAAAGAAACAGAAATTATGTTGATTTTGTAATGATGTTGAATGTTTCGATATGCTGGACAATTTTCTTAAAAGGAAAAAATCAAGATTGACCAAAAATATATGTGAACCTAAAAACAATATCATCAACTGAACCTAAACTGTCAAGAAATAATAGTTATGTTTTCTGAGCTTTACTGAGAATAGAGAAAAAAAAAACCTACCCAATTATTTTATTACGTTCATATAACTTTATCTTTTTCTTTTGAGGTAGGTGAGGAGCAGAAGGAGGGAGAGAGAGAATATTAAGCAGGTTCTACACTAAGAGTGGAGCCTGATCCAGGGCTTGATCTCATAACCCTAAAATTGTGACCTGAGCCAAAATCAAGAATTGGACACTTAATTGACCAAGCCACCCAGACACCCTTTAAACTTGTATGTTTAAACTAAGCCCTGATAAAGATAGCCTTCCAGAAAATGATGGGCAACTATCAATGATAACTATAAGTGAAATATACTAAGTTAAATATGAGCAAATCAAATTCAGTGGAACATAAGGGTATAATGTAATACAACTAAGTTGGGTTTATTCCAGGAGGGTAATGATTATTTAAAATATTATGACAACATGACAGGGTTAAATTTAAAAAGTCATGTGATAATTTTAGTAAGTGATAATAAAGCACTCAGTAATACACAACATAATTCCTGATGAAAATTCTTGGTTAATGAAAACTGAGTGGGACATTCCTTTAACTTATCTCAACCCAATAATCATCATTGTCAGAATCAAAAGTATGAGAGACAATCTTATTAAAATGAGAATAGGATGGATGCTTTTTTTGATGTAATATTTTTCATATAAAATTAACCTGAGAAACTCTTAGAATTAATGAGAGATCAGTTATAAAGTCAGTTTTAAACTAAATATACAAAATAAAATTTAAATGTACAAAATCAATTCCCATATAGTGGCAATGAACTCAAAATATGGGGGGAAGGAAAAGCAGTAACAGTAGCAATAAAAACCTTAAAATATTCTGCCTTAGAATAAGTGCCATGGGAAAATGCAGAGTGTATATTAAGAAAATATAAAATTTCCCTGAGCTATTTATTTATTTATTTTTAATTTTTTATTTTTTATAAACATATATTTTTATCCCCAGGGGTACAGGTCTGTGAATCACCAGGTTTACACACTTCACAGCACTCACCAAAGCCCATACCCTCCCCAATGTCCATAATCCCACCCCCTTCTCCCAACCTCCCTCCCCCCAGCAACCCTCAGTTTCTTTTGTGAGATTAAGAGTCACTTATGGTTTGTCTCCCTCCCAATTCCACCTTGTTTCATTGATTCTTCTTCTACCCACTTAAGCCCCCATGTTGCATCACCATCCCTGAGCTATTTAAAAGAGAATGAATAAATGAAGGACTATAACACGCTTATAAAAAGGAAAATAATGTATCATAAGGATATTATTTTTTCAAACATCGTTTATAGTTTGAATACAATTTTGACTCAAACACCTACAGAATTTTGAGGGACAATGAAATAGGGAACTTGAAAACTAATACTAAATTTAGGAAGGAATGAAGGAGTAATGACAGGGAAATTGAACAACCAGGTATTTAAACACACCAAAACTCTACAATAGTTATAGAAATCGTATGAGAATTGGAGGGGGAGATGAACCATGAGAGACTATGGACTCTGAGAAACAATCTGAGGGTTTTGAAAGGGGTATGAGGTGGGAAGTTGTATGAGCCTTGTGGTGGGTATTATGGAGGGCACGAGTGCATGGAGCATAAACATGGGTGTGGTGTGGTGCATAAACAATGAATTCAGGTACACTGAAAAGAAATTTAAAAAATAAAAAATTTTAAGAAAACAGAACCGACAAATAAATGGAACAGAAGAAATTCTGTTCTTATTCAGCTCAGTAATGATAAAAAAAAAAAACACCCTTAGATTGGGAAGTTAGTTGTTACAGCATCGTAACATGCTACAGCATGTTATACTTACTGTTTTTCTTGAATTGGGATTTTATATTTTAAACAGAAGTGCATGCCAAAATTTAGGGGTCACTCTTCTGAGATTGAAGATTGCACCAAATGGGGAGTGAGTTTCCAATATCATGATTGGAAAATCTGGACTTTATAAAAGTAGGATGTGAAATTTCTGTTTTAATTTTTATTTTTTCATTCTGAGAACAGTAGAAGATGACAAGTTTTTATAATTGTTTTGGACTTCTCTGGGTGAATTATATGATGTATTTTGCATAGATGATCATGTCATTTAAAAAATAGATCATGTTGGGGCGCCTGGGTGGCTCAGTGGGTTAAAGCTTCTGCCTTCGGCAGGGTCCTGGGATCGAGCCCCACATCGGACTCTCTGCTCAGCAGGGAGCCTGCTTCCTCCTCTCTCTCTGCCTGCCTCTCTGCCTACTTGTGACCTCTGTCTGTCAAATAAAAAAATAGATCATGTCATTTTTTAAAAATGTCATTTGGGGGCACCTGGGTGGCTCAGTCTTTAAGCATCTGTCTTTGGCTCAGGTCATGATCCCAGGGTCCTGGGATTGAGCCCCACATGGGACTCCCTACTCAGTGGGAAGCCTGCTTCTCCCTCTCCTACTCCTCCTGCTTGTGTTCCCTCTTGCTGTATTTCTCTCTGTCAAAAAAGTAAATAAAATATTTTTACAAAAGATATCATTTCAATTCTTCCTCTACAATATTTTTTGTCTTTTATTTCTTTTACTTTGTCTTTTGTCTTTTAATTCCATTCGTTAAAACTCCCCAAAACATGTTAAATAGGAGTAGTGAGAGCATACATCCTTCATTATTTCTTTGTTACAAAGAAAGCATTTTTAACCATTAAGTATATTGCTAACAGTGATTTTTTAATGGATACCTTTTATCAGGCTAAGAAAATTCACTCTATTTCTGCTTTGCTGTGATTTTATTTTATTTTCTTTATGAATTCTGAGTTTTGTCAAATTCTTTGCCTGCATCTATTGATAGGATCATGTGGTTTTTCTTTTTTAGGTTGTTAATATAGCGAGTTTATATTAATTTAGTTTCAAATATTGACTCACACTTGTATTCTTGGACATTCTTCTTTTGTTATTGATTCACTATTCTTTATGCAAATAATTTGATTCAATCTTTTAACTGTGTTAAAAGGATTTTTAACTGTGTTCATGAGAGATATTGGTCTGTTGTTTTCTTATAATGTTTGTCTGGTTTAATAGCCAACCCGTAAAGCCAGGAGTGAGTTGAGAAGTATTTACCCCTCTTAAAATTTCTGGAAGAGATTGTGTAGAATTGGTATTATTTCTTAAATACTTGATTCAGCTTACCAGTGAAACTATCTGGTCCTAGGAGTTTTTGTTTTGGAAGACTTATAACTCTGAATTTATTTTTTATAAGAGATATGTTTATTTTCGTTATCTGTTTCTTCTTAAATAGGTTATTGTGGTTGTGTTTCAAGGAATTGGTCCAATTCATATAAATGGTCAAAGTGATGTGTTTTACGTTGTTTGTAATACTCAGTTATTATCCCTTTCCTGCTTGTAAGGTCTATAGTGATACTTTCATTTCTGAGAGTAGTAGCATTGTGTTTTCTCTTAAGTTGGCATATCTCTCTGTCTCTTTCTCTCTGTCTCTAAGGTTGGGGGGATTAAGTAGAATTGATCAATATTACTGATTTTTTTTGTTAAGGAACCAACTTTTGATTTCACTTACTTTCTCTGTTTTTGTGTTTTGCTTTCAGTGCCAATGATTTCTACTCTATTATTTCTTTCCTTTTATTAGGCTTTTTTCTTTAATTTCTTGTGGTAGAAGCTTTGACTGTTGGTTAGAGATTTTCAAGTACAAATAATAAAGCTACAAATATTCGTCTGAGCACTTCAGCTGTCCCACAAAATTTGTGTCCCACAAATTTTGATATATTGGATTTTCATTTTCATTTTGCTAAAAATATTTTTAAATTGCCCTTGAGACTTCCTCTTTAAACCATTGGTTATTTGTGTTTTAAATTTTTGAATGTTTGGAGAGTTTCCAGATATCCTTCCATTACTGATATCTACATTAATTGTTTAATTAATTTAATTGTTTGGTCAGAAAACACTTAATTATTTGGTCAGAAAACATTTTTTGTATATTTTGATTCCTTTAAATATCTTAAATTTTGTTTTATGGCCTAAAATATGGTGTCTTAATGAATGTTTCATGTACATTAGAAAAAAAGTATGTGTTCGGCAATTGTTGGGTGCGCTGTTCTATAAATGTGAGTCAGGTCATGTTCAGATTTTTCCAGTCTTCTATATTTTTGCTTATTTCCTATCTATCTCTTCTATCTTTTTCCTTTCGGTTTTACCAGATTCATTTCAAGTATCTTAGAACTCAGTTGTTAGAACCATTCACCTTTAGAATTATTGTTTCTTCTTGGTGAACTGGCCCTTTTAATCGTTCTTTACTGTCCCTCTTGCTTTCTTCATCTTCAGATTGCATCACTACAATCCCTGCTTCTTTATCACATTGCATTCTCTTTCATCTCCTGCATCCTCCTTATGAGGACCTCTGGGATTACATCAGGCCTACCCAGATAATCCATGATTATCCTCTCATCCAAAAGTACTGCTTCACTCTTACCTGCACCCTCTTTTGCCATACAAGGTAACAATCATAGTTTCAGGGAGTAGGCTGTGGGCATCAGGAGACCATTATTGAGCTTAACACAGCTACCTTCAAGTTCACTCTTCCTTCTGTCATATGTATTCTTCTGTTGAGCCATTCCTTAAAATTTTTATTTCAAATAATGTATTTCTTTGCTGGGAATTTCAATTTTTCCACTTGTTTTAAGAGTATTCATACTTCATTAAGCATTGTTTTAATAGCTGCTTTTAAAGTCTGATAATTCTCACATTTTGGTCATTTAAGGTTTGGCATTGTTGATTATCTTTTTTTGTTGTTGTGAGTTGGTCAGATTTTTTTGTTATGTTGAATAATTTTATGTTGTATCCTAGACATTAGTATTGTGGTGAGGCTCTGGGTCCTGTTATAATACTCTGGAGGTTGTCAATTTGCTTTGTTTTTTGTTTTCCAGCAAGCAATTAATCCAGTTAGGATCAGACCATAAGTTTTGTTTCACTTTCTCTGGGTGATATTTGCAGTGTCAGTTCAGTTTTCTGGTTCTGCCCCTCATATGAGCCATTCAGGCATCAGTCTTCTACTTGGGTAGTGTTGATATTGTATAGCTCAGATCCTGAAGCCTTTGCTGTGGTTCTTTGCATATGTTATGCACATGCATACTTTGTGAGTGAGCCTGAGACTTCTATTGATTTATATACAGAATTAGGAATCCCCAATACATGCCCTTTTCTCTCAAGATTCCACCATCCCCCACCCATAATTCCCGGCTTCCAGGGGCCCTCTTTTCCTGGTCCTTTGGCCAGAAGAGTTAGGTTCTCTCAGAGTTTAAGCCTCTCTCATTGTAACACAGCTCTCTATTCCTGGTACTGCCCTTAGGGTGAAATGGCAAGGAAGAAAGGAGAATGTAGAAATGCAACTAACACTCTTGCACAATAGGCATCTCTTCCCCTGATTCCTTTATCTAGAAGACAGTTTTCTCCCTGTTTTAGGTGCTCCTGCTGCTGTTACCATGACAATGTATATGGAAGGCTAAGCTGGCTGTGGAACGGACCAGAAGAGAAAAAAAGAAAAAAAAAAAACCAGAATATATTCAACTACCAGGCTCATAGGGAATTTAACCCACTGAGCCACCCAGGCTCCCCGGCTCATAGGGAATTTTTTTCTCTCCTCTTCTGGCCAGATGATTGGGCATGTATGAGTTTTTGCTTATTATGCCTTCTTCACAATGTCCTTGATTCAGCCTCCTTTGGAGTGAAAAAGAAAGGGAAAAGAACCTAAAAAATTTACTGCCAACATATTGGTCTTTCTTCAAGTTTAAACTTTACTCCCTAAACTTCATGCTAGTGTTCGCTTTTCATAGTTGTTGAGTAATGTTGTGTTTGTTCCTTGTTTTGTCTATGTCCTTAGTTGTATCAGTGTGAGAGGTCAGCTACAACAAATTTAGACCACATTTTCCCCGACCCAGAACTCTACATTTTAAAATATATTAGGTTTTAAAATAATGTGGACACTGCCAACAAAGCAATCTGTTGGTTGCTAATATTAAGGTAATAATGACAGTGCTTCACTTGGTTAACTCTAAGTTTTGAAAAAATATGATCACAATGTGACTATTTCTTCATGCTATTCAGATTCATTAATTCACCAACTATTTTTTGTATGCCTAATGTATATCAGAAACTGTTCAAGGCCTTAGATATATAACAAAACTTACTATATTTTGTTATGTGATTCATAGTGTAGAAAATCATTATTTAGAATCCTATTCAAAGTCATTATTGTATTACCAGAATGAAACTCCACTGAAGTGCATTATCCCCTTAGAATTTTACCGAATTTGATTTAATCATGTTTCAGTCAATTTCTCAACATCTCTTACTGACAGGCTTTTCCCTTTATAATACCTTTTGTTTGGTGACCTCCTACTCTACGTGAGCTTTCACGGACTCCTTCAACTTCCATTTATTCTCAGGGTCTCAGCTATGGTATCACTTCTTATGGGAAACATTAATTTACTCTTGGTTAAGTAACTCTTCAAGGTACCCTAGTTACCCACACTAAAATGTAATCTGGGGCTCACTGGACTGTCTGCGTAGCACAGGTATGAGTTGGTGGCAAGAAGAAGCATAGGTGGAATTTCAAGGAATTGTGAAGGGCCCAGAGGGGAAGTAATAAAGAAGGCATGGTGGAGAGCAGTCCTCCATGAGGTCATAGAGAGAAACCAGCATAGGTTATGAAGTGCTTTAAGGTTTTGGAGACTTAAATGAAGAATGCTTTAGTGGGTAAGCGTGGGTGGAGGGATCAATATGACAAGGTTTGCCTTTTTTTTTAAATTAAGAATCATATTGAAGATATGTGGGATACCTCGAACCTTCAAAAAGTACTTAACTTGAGTAAGCAAAACCATTGATGTAGTGTAAAAATCAAAAGTCATAGATAGATGAACAACGAAAGGTAAATCTCCCCTTCCATGTTCTCCAGGCACTCCACTTCCTCAGCAAGTGGTTGTTTTCTGATATTAATTCTTCTAATGGCTACCCTTTATATCTATAATTTTGCTTAATATACTTAATCATATTTCTTTGGTTTTACCTAAGAAATTTATTGACTCCCCACAATCCTTAATGGTAAAATTAGTATCTTCAATTGCCTCCTTCTTTTCCTTTTTAACCTCCCCCATTCTTCACCACCTTATTTTAATTGAAAATATTGTCTTGATTCTTTTATTATTTACAGTCATAACTCTAAGTATGCTGGTAATTAATTAAAGAATACCTTTTGCGCTTCCACACAGAAGATAAGAAAATTAAAGTACCCACCATAAGTTCAACCTTTTTGCTAAGTTCTTCTTGAGAAACTTTTGCTTGTATTATTCTTAAATTGTGTTGGTTTTAGCATTTACATTCTGTTTCATAATTATAATTCTCATAGTTATTTTAAACTTACTTGTATATTTAAATGGATTCAGTTCTCATTATTATCCTTTTGCCATGGTTTCTCCATTTACTTCTCAGCCTAAGTTCAGTCTTTAGTAGTTTATTCAAATGGGATCATACCAGTTGTCCTTCTTAAATATTGCATTTTTAAATATTTTGTGTTTGTTGCATTTGTTCTTCTTCCCTGTTTTTTAAAAGTTTTTATTTTAATTCTGCTTAGTTGGCATACAGTGTAATATTAGTTTCAGTTATACAATATAGTAATTACATTCTTCCATACATCACCCTGTACTCATTATGGTAAGTGTTGTCTTTATTCCTAAAGGACAATTTGACTGACTGTGTACTTACTGTTGCTTTGTTTCTCAAAAACCTTGATAGCCATAGTCCTGCTGTTTCTGCGAGCCCATCTTTTTTGCCCTTAGTAACTTGATATTTTTACCTGAACGGTGAAATAATTGTTTTATTCACCTTTGAAGCTGTGTTCTCTCACCAGCATATGTCTTGGTATTTATCATTCTGTGTCATTTTTCCGAAGGCAATGTGTTCTTTCAGTCTGTATGTGCAAGTCTTTATTTCTAGTAAGTTTTCATAAATTATATCTTTAGATATTTTCCCCAATTCCTGTGTTTGATTCTTTTCTTTAGGGATACCAATTATGCTTATGTTGGACCTCCCTCAATGCCTTCCACATCTAACATCTTCTATCTTTAGTTGTTTGCTTATTTCCATTTTATTTTCTCTTTTCCTAATTCTTGTGTATCTATTCTCCTCTTTGCTGCTTCCACAATGGCCCTCACAAAACAACATAACTTTAATGAATATATAGATAATGTGGCAAAATTCCCATTTCTTTGTATTGACAGTTGAGGACAGGATTTATTTTGATAATTCTTGTTGTGTCTCTTGGAAGTTACATGGTAAAATTTCGCCATAACATTCTATAAATCTATTTCTAAAAGGTAGACTCTACAAAACAATGAAATATATTTTAGGATTATGACTTTAATTCTTTGTATGTGCCATCATATTTGAAACACATTTTGCTAGATTTGTATCAAAGTATGGATAGAAGGCTTGCATATTTGGTATTATCCTTGATCAAAATTATTGCTTAACATTTGAAAATATTTGTCATTACTGTAAAGATATGTCTGTGGTCACTTTTTTCTAGCTTCCATTGTACTGTTTACTTTACTAAAATGCATTGGGGCAAAGAAAGGTAAATGATTATTTTGCTTAGTACATCTCATTATAGTTTGTGTTATTTATCAAGCCATCTGTTGTAGTCTACAGTACTAGCAAAAATATAGTGATAATAGATCATTTTCCTTTTTTCCTTTTATTTATTTTTAATAATAATACACACTGGCATTTTTGATATCCCATAACTTTCTCAGAAAAGATCCTTTTAAACAATGATAAGACAATACAATATCAATCTGTTTACTTTATTATTCTGTATAATTCTACATTGTTAAAATGGGGAATGTGGAATAAGTTTAGCAGATAAATATCTATATCCATTTCAAATTTTGATCTACAAATAAAATCAAGGGAACTTATTGCCACCAGAACAGTAGTATATAACTAATGGAAGACACACACACACACCTGAGAACTTTTTAATATACATGAAACTTCTTATAATTACATGTAAATTCTATGTAATTTCTACAGGAAAAAGTTTTTATATATTCTTTATGAATGAAAATTATGAAATAAGGATATATTTGGATACAACTCCCTGATGCATACATAAATAAGATAAGTGTTGGTACTATGTCAGGAGAAATGAATCTGGTATCTTTTATAATGACTATAAATATTTGAAAAAATAAAAAATGAGTTACATATTTAAAAATGAGTTACATAATAAACATACTACATATTAAATATTACATAATTGAATATTCCATATTAAATATTAAACTTGTTGTAAAACAAAAGCTGGAAAGCATGAGATTTTTTCCTCTCTGGAAAACCACTTGAAAGTATTAATTTATAGCCAAAGTAATACAGATTTTTTTCAAACAAATATCTGGAAAGGAAGTTGAAAATGTAGAATCAATATAGTACACTTGAACTTGGTCTCACTGCTGTCATATGTGCTACTTGACCAAGATTCAGAATAAAGAAACAAATCAACCCTATAGCATCCGCAGTTTTATCCTGCTGAGCAAGGAATTAACAAAGTCTTGATTTCTCAATGTGGACAACAAATACACCTGTAGAAAGTACGATGAAGAGATGGAAGTGAGATTTTATTCCTCCTTCCTTATGCTGAATTGCCTATAGAACAAGAATAAAAATCCAAAGGACAGTTTTTTCTTCTGTATCAAATAGTATTTAAGGTCTGTGCTTTGCTGAAAATATAAATAAAGGCAGAACCATCTAAAACAAGCTTCAGTATGGCTGGATTAATAATTTAAAAAGGAACCGAAGATTGCCTGGAAACATGCATCCTGTGATTCAGCCACTTCTCCCTCGCTTATTAACACTTACTGAGCAGCAACTTATAAAAAACCAGAACTCTTAGATCCTTTAAAGCAATCTTGCTAGAAATGTCTGGTAGTATTCCTTGAGTGTGAGAACTATAGGTACCCTCAAACACCAGTGTTCAGCTTCGGCGTAGAGCACTTAGCATATTTCTTTTTTCTCTATGGTTTTAAATGTGTGGGAACATGTGATCAGGGTCCTTTTTATATTCAAAATGGGTCAGCTTCTGTCTAGAAAGTGTCTTATTGTCATGATGTCACCACATCTCAAGATTTGTGACCTTTTGCACCATATGGATTCATGGTAGTCCACGTCCTAGCTTACAGGCCAGAGTGCTTTTGTGCCCCCGCTAGGGGGTATCAAAGGCTTTTGGACTGGAATTTCAAGTACCGATAGATTTGGAAAAACAAAAAGTAATTTTTATATATCCCAAGGACCGCCAGATGTCGCAAAGGCATCATTGATGAAACGGTTTTTATCCAAAATGTGGCACTTATATAAGGAATACTAGTATTGTGTTTGAGAGTCGTAGAGGCCATAACAGGTCAGTGAAATGTCCTTCAAACATCTGATTTTTACATTCAAGAATGGGCCCAGATGAAAAGATAACCACATATCTGACATTGACGTTACTACCATTTAGACAACCGATTCAATTGCCTTAGTCAGTGGGATCAATCAAGCCTTTATTACTTTGAAAAACCCCAGAAAGATATAGTTTTTCTTTTTATTTAAAAATGATGGTTTGAAACGATATCCCACCACTCTATTTTCACTATAAACCTCAAATGCTACGTAGAAGCACATAGAAACTTCCATAACTTCCATTAACCCCTAAGTTTAAGACATTTTATGAGATGTGCAAAATTATAATAATGAAAGAAATGGTGCTGAGTGAAATTCTGCTGAGCCAAACTGTATGCATAAGTTGGCAGTTTAACAAGTAAAACTTGGAAGCAAGCATTTGATGATTGATTTTTTATTGAGACAGAACAAGCATGATAGTGGGTAAAGTGATTTTCCTTATTGAGAGAAAATATAGTGTTTTTCAACATGTCTCTAGTATGAATGGAAGCCTTGTCAAAAAAACGGAGCAACACATAATATCTTTAAAAAGGTGAATTAACATAAGTATATCACTTATTTTATGGATCAAATTTTATACTTGTCAGTTTTATTCAGAATGTCATAAAGTTTATATCATAAAGATGGTATTATTACTTTGTTATGTCCTGAAAAAAAATCTGATATTAACTGCTTTGTAAGTAGGATGTAAAATATATTCAGTTGTAGAAATGCGGTGATGAAAATTAAGGCCAAAATATGTATTCACATGTAGATCTTAGGCAACACCCCAGTAATTTTAAGTACTTGAAATACATTATTCAGCAAGTAACCTGCTGTATATTTGTGTGTAATGGGCTCTGCTTGAGAATACAAGAACTGTCAAGATAAAAATAAGAAACATGCATCATTCTAATTTAATTACAATTCATCAAAAAATTCCTCTATTGTATGTATTACAGGGAGATGTATACTTTCTTATAAAAATAATCACATACTAATGTTGAGATTTGCTGTTTTTGTATATAGTTTTCTCTTGCCTAAGGAATTTATGCATCCACACATACATCAAACATGTATGTACATATGCTGAGTTTTTGGTTTACATGTGCTCTCGGTACACCTATTTTATAGTTATATCTATGGGAAAATTTAAATGATGAATATGAATTTGTTTATAGAGGGTTCTTTCCAAGTTTGTAAATGTACATTTATTTCCAATTGTGTTTTCTAGCTATAATTTGTAACTCTACTTAGCTATGGACATATTAATCCCATTTGGAAGAAAACTATAATAACATAAGGAGGACATGCTCATGCTGTTTTTCTGGATTTAATTAGTAAGCAACCTGAGAATCCATGGTTCCTATTATGTTGGAGTAGGTATATCATGGGGCCATGTTCTATGTGAAAGATTATCTGTATTTTATTCTAAGACTTTATGTATATTTAACCTTTAATTTGACTAGCAGGTTGTATGATTTACATAAAAAATAGATCAGCTTTGAATTCACTGAATGTTATTGGTATAACATAATCAATCATCTCTAAATGTTAATGGTGTTAAAGAGCAATGAGAGCATATGTCTTATATTTGTAATCCTGTGAATTTATGAAATTATTTAGAATGTCTAAGAGCATTAGATCATGTGGCATTTCTCTGTGGTTAGAGTTTGAATTTTTTGAATGGTGGGTATCATTCTACTGAAGTTGGAGAATCAGCCAAATATAAGAACTTTTTTAAAACCATGAATTACTTAGTAGGTGCCTTTATGACTAGAGTATTCTTATGAAGGGGTGTGTGTGTGTACAGTGTGTATATATACATATACGTGTATATATATGTACAGTGTATATACACTGTACACACACACATATATGGTCTACAGTACAGTGCTTAAAATGCTGTGACTTTGTCTCATTCTCTTTTCACTATCTTTTAATACAATATGACTTTCATTGGTGTTATCCTAATTACATCATGCATGTAATTCCTCAATGAAATAAAAAGTCAGTATGTGAATGACAGTAGTAAGGGGAAAAAAATAGGATTTCAAATGGCAAAAAGCCTGCTCTGGTAACAAAGGCTGAATCAATCCCTGTGTTGTATAGCAGCTTGATCATATCTTTAAAACTGATAGTAACAAAGAATATTTATTTGTTGCCATGCTATTGTAGGATTTATTTTTAAACTCCAATCCCAATTATCAAGAAAATTGCATCCTCTTTATCTCACAGAAGGGCATACTGAATCATAGCATATTTGGTTATTGGGACTATAATATTGTTACCTTGCTTGAAACACATGGTCTCTCTTGATATACAAGAAAAAACTGAATCCATTTCAATAAATTAATAGGGATGAGAATCCCAATCCATCCTTCTTTTCAGAGGTTCGCATACATTGTAATGAAATGCATTAGGAGTTTTCTTCACTTGAAATCCAAATGAGACCCATTTTGGCTCACACCCTTGACAGTCTCTTTTATAAGCATGGCTGTCTCCTGTTCTTGTGTGGGCCTAGTAAAATGCTTCCTTTGTAAGATGCACAGAGACAATATAATGCCACGAAAGACGAAGGTGTCAAAACACAAAGTTAGAGGCAATCTAATCAATGCCTCCTGATTTAGCCTTTGAAGGCTCTCTTCATTAAAACTCTTTAATGGTGAGGCTTATCTTGAGGTAGAGCTGTTACTTAATATTTTTCAGTGTCATTCTTTGGACAGTCATTTGTACCTTTTAAATGTATTTTCAGTATTCATTGTTTAGTAAATTGGATGTCTTGTTAGCATGGTGGTGGTATGAATGACTTGCATCAAAATGATTGAAGGTAATAGTGTATAAATTCTTGGTACATTTTTTCCCTATCCCCTAATTCCCATCTTTCCTCCATCAATAAAAATCTTAATTTATTTTCTTTCTAAATATCAGGTGTAGCATGTCTTTTGATGCTTTCAAAAGCAGACATTTAGACCTTTTTTCATATCCAAGAATCTGATTGGAAATCTAAAAATAACTGGAAGCAATTAAAATTTTTCTTTCAAAGGAGTTTATTGCCATTGCCATCCTTATACTAAATTAATTTTCTTCTTACTAGTGCTTTTGGGTAAAGCAATGTGCATTTCACTGAAGTGGTAGAAAAAAATCCTAACATGTCCCATGCTCTCCTGAGTTTTTGTTTCAGTTAAGTACATTGGGAATGCTGAAGCCTGGAAGAGGAGAGATAGGCTACCTACCCAACTCTAGAAAGGGTTGTGAACATGGGAATTTTGTGTCAATGTAAGACATTCTTTAAAACAGTTTTATTTTCCTAGGTGTGAATGAAAGTGTATAAAATAGAAAATGTTTTTGAATCTTCAGTTCACTATTCCCCTCACCCAGTAATTTGTCCAAATTTAATAAATGAAAAACTTGAATTTTTTTCTCTTTAACACATGGACCAGGTGGCATCATGATCTGAAAAGTTATAGAGAATACTTAGAAGACTATCTCATTAGTGACGTGTGTGTCTATATTTAGACTCCCTTTATACACATGTGTATGGAAAGCTGCATATATACAACAGTTAATATGTCTTAATATGTCTTTGTTGTTGTTGATTCCCAGAATATAGTCTAATCTTTCTTGTAAGCAGATTTAACAAATGCCTATGGTTTTGGATAAGACACTCACGTAAGCCATTTAAAGAAGCGGAGAAATCAGCATAATTTCTTTTAACATGCCCAACTTAAAAAAAAAAAAAATGCTCACAAGATGTCCTTGCTACCCTTTCCACCCCAATCTACAATTATCAGTAAAAATAAATAATTTACAAAATGCAGGAAATAGGAAAAGATAAACACCACTGAATTTATGCACTTGGTATCTTGAAAATGGAAAAGAATTTCAAGCAACTTTGACCTGATTTTTAAATGACTACTGTGGTGACTACAGCTGCTCTAGCTTAGTAATTATTTGTGATAGGTTGTTTTTGAGTCCCATATGTATAGGAGCTCCAGGCCCAGCTACCTCATTTGCTGGCACAAAAACAGATTCTTCCAGGTGCTGAAAATTAAATTTTAATATATTATTTAAATATTAAGAGAATTACAGTTTCAGTAATTTTACTGCTACAGCTGGAGCGCAAAGCATGCCTGTAGAATGCAGAGTATTGGACAATCTAACATATAGGAAGTTTCTAGTGATTTTTTAAAATATTAGCTTATACATATATTTAAAAGATGATGGCTTTCTTTGGCAGTTAGTTTCATAGATGGGTAAACTTTATTCATTTCTGGTAGTTTGGGCGTGCCTTAAATTATTGCAAACTATTATTTTGGGGTCTGTTTAGTTATCTCCCTAAAAAGAAGCTATGCTAATGACAAAGAAATTTAAGATAGTAAAAGGTAAATAAATGACCAGGAACTCTTTGCCTCTTGTGGCTCACTATCTATGTATTGCTCTGTTTTGAAAAGACTTTTAAAACCTTGAATATGTTTTTAATCTTTGTGGTTCCTCTTCCCTAAAGAGAATGATCTTAAAATTGCTAGAAATCAGAAGAAGAAAAAATCAACAAAAATTCCAGTCTCTAACATCCTAAAAGCAAGATTCATCATTAGCATGGCTTTTGAAATTTTTGTGGGGTTTGACCTTTACGAATTAAATAAAATCCCATTTAAAGTAATATTTCTGTGTTGATAAGATGCCCATAGTTTGTTTGGAATTCAGAATAAGAAATCAAGTTAATTGTGAAATTTTATAAGTTACAGTCATTTGTAACTTAATTTATGATGAAGTCTTGTTTTTCTGGGAATTTTACAGTTTTAAATTTGCTAATTAGAAGTTTTTTCTTGGGCGCCTGGGTGGCTCTGTGGGTTAAAGCCTCTGCCTTCGGCTCAGGTCATGATCCCAGGGTCCTGGGATCGAGCCCCGCATTGGGCTTTCTGCTTGGCGGGGAGCCTGCTTCCCTTCATCTCTCTCTACCTGCCTCTCTGCCTACTTGTGATCTCTCTCTGTCAAGTGAATGAATAAAATCTTAAAAAAAAAAAACAAAAAACTTTTTTCTATTAAACATTATTTTAACAAATGGACCTTTAAAGAATTAAAGACTACTAGAAGATGGGTAGTGGGTTAAATTGTTCACTGTAAACAGCCATTTCAGAGCAGAGGGTGCTTAGTATATAAAGCAGCTTCAAAGTATACTCTTAGGAACAAATACCTATTAGTGATAATCTCTTACACATACGAACTTCTGGCTTTTGTTTGCTAACTAAATTACACTTCGTGGGCAGAAATCGTGGAGCAAAGTGCACATGGTGTGACTCTTTGGTATTTAAATTGACATACTTTGGATCCAAATAGCTTTGGTGGTTCAGTCTCACCTCTATCACCTTCTTGCTGTGTGACCTTAGGCAGCCAGCCTTTCGATGCCTCAGTGTTTTCATCTGTAAAATGGAGCTACTTTTTAAGGTGGTTACAAGGATTAAGTGAATTCATCAAATAAACTATTTAAAATAGTACATGTACAAAGTAAGCACTATATATATCAGGGTTTTTCTTAGTAATATTCATGCTGCTAACTTTGCGTACATGGTATAAAAAGTGAAATGTAGCTTTCAGTTTCATAACTCTCGAAGCGCTTTAGCATTTATTTAAGGTGCTTCTAGGTAGTGAATGACTTGACGATATCTAACCCATTAATATAAATAAACTCTTTATCCTTGGAATTTCTACTCCAGA
The DNA here is from genome assembly GCF_030435805.1 of Mustela lutreola. Classification (NCBI taxonomy): domain Eukaryota; kingdom Metazoa; phylum Chordata; class Mammalia; order Carnivora; family Mustelidae; genus Mustela; species Mustela lutreola. Next base: position 119,325,034 of record NC_081294.1, on the reverse strand, counting down.
TTATAGTAGTAGGCCATTTATAGTTCCATTCATAACTCGAGATACAGTGTGAAAAACTGTGACATAGACTGTCAAATAGTAAATTTTTTAACAAAGTCTCGGTAGGAAGAGTTACGTAATTACTGCCTAAATTTCAGAACACATTTTAAAAGCATAAGAGTAAAGAATTTGTCAGCCTTTTCATTTTTCCCCTCTCCTACCATGTAATTGAAGAAAGTACTTGTGTTTAAAGGTTTTAATTGATTTTGAAAAATCTAACTGGTTTTGAAGATCACTATAAGAAAAATAATCATGCAAATATCCTGAAAGGTGGATTAGAGGCCATGTAACACATGTAACATAGTATTTTCCTTTTGCAAAACAAGATTTTTATGTGTCAATATGAGTAATGTATTTTTCCATTGTAAAGCAATTGATTTGCAATGTGAAAATGAGCAGTTAACATACATAGACTGAGTTCCTACTAGGTCAGGATGATTCTACCTGGAGGGGGTGGGCAATAGAGAGGAATTTGGACAAAATCTTTACCTTCATAAAGTTTACTTTCTAGTGATAGAGTAAATAAAAAACTGATTAGTAAATAAATATGAACATACTGTCAGGTCAGAAAACAACTATGTAAAATAAACCACATAAGAGTATGGTGAACAGGTGACTCTTCAGGTAAGATAACCAGGGGAGAGCATTTGTGGGAGAATGTTGTTTGTACAACCCAAGGGACTAATCTATGAAAATGTCTGGGGAAGAGCACATCAGGCAGAGAGAATAGCGCATTTGCCATTCTGCTCAGAGAAAGAAACAAGCTCCACATGGTCCAGGACGAGCAAGAAGACCATTGTGACTAGAGCTAAATGAGAGGGGAAGAAGTAGAGGAGGCAAAGAGCGACCAGAGGTCAAATCACATAGGAAAGCTTTGATCTTATGTAATAACAAGTCTTACGAGGGTATTGAGCTTGAAGAGAGTGAACTCTTATACCTTCAAAGCATTGTTCTGATTGCTATGAAAGCAGACCATAAGGGTGAAAGAGTAGAAGAGAAAAAGTAGAATGCAGGGACCACAGTCCCAGGTGAAATTAGTTTCATGGCGCTGTTGAGAAGTGATTGGACTCTGGCAGCCATTTTGATGATATGGAGTCAAACCACGTGAAAACTAGAACTTGGAGGATTGCTGATGGATTGAATGTGAAGTTTGAGAGGAACAAATCAAGGATATCTCCCAGGCTGTTGTCATGAACCACTATGAGAATGAGGGTGTGATTTAGTGAGATGAGGAAACCTAGGGAGGATGGAATTTGGGGGAGAAATCAAGAATTCTTTTCGGGGGTGCCTGGGTGGCTCAGTGGTTGGGTCTCTGCCTTCAGCTCAGGTCTTGATCTCAGGGTCCTGGGATCAAGCCCCACATCGGGCTCTCTGCTCAGCAGTGAGCCTGCTTCCCCCTCTCTCTGCCTGCCTCTCTGACTACTTGTGATCTGTCAAATAAATAAATAAATAAAATCTTTAAAAAAAAAAATTCTTTTCAGTACATTCTGTGTTGGAGATGCATTTAAGACCTCTAGGAAGATAGAGTAAGAGATGGATGTGGTTACATGGAAGTTAAAGCAATGACCGGGAGCGGAATTATTGTGGCAGTGACGGTAGTTCAGAGGATATTTATAAGTTGTGATGGAGCCTATGAGGGACATTCTGAATGAGGCCTGAGGCCCCGGGCACTGGGATGTGATCTTGCGAGGAGGACGATGCTGTTGGGTCACTGAGAGAAGACAGGGGAGTAGGAAGAGAGCTAGGAGAATGTGGCATCCCAACACACTCGCTTGGCTTGGAGGTAGGGAGAGATTAAATGCCCTGTCCATTCTTGGGTCCTTCTTGCTTTTGTCATTGAGATCACAAATTCCTAGACACACTTTAGCTTTGTGTACCCCTCTGCTTTCCAATCATAGCACATGAACTTTGATGCTCTCCCCGTCTCCTGAAGGATGGGCTCTCCTGCAGGATGGGCTCCAGCTCTACCATCTATACAGATGGACCTCCCTCACTCACAGGCTTCTCCTGGTACTTCTTACTTTGCTCTTGGGTTGATGGATGCCTGACCCAGGACAACCTCCAGGGGGACCAGAATTGTGGTGGTATGAGGAGGAAAACATCCTTCCTAAGCCAGTCCCTCTTTTTCCTCCTACTGCTGCTCCTGTAGTGCCAGTGCTCCTCGTCCTGCCCTAATTCCTTTACCTCTTTTCAGCCCACAAATTCCAGCCTGCTTAGTTCTGCTACTGCGTGTTCTTTTAGCTTTAATTATTAGCCTTTTATTACATATCAGCAGATAGAAGGCTATTTCTGCCACCATTCTTTATTCCTGTTCCTGATCTTTTGAGTTTGGTGTTTTCCCCCAAAAGTAAGTAAGTTGGCATCTGCTCTCCGTACTCTGAGCTCAGCCTGTTCTGCCACTCAGACTTTCCAGCTCTCCAATAATCAGTGAAAGAACCTGGTGTTGCCAGCAAAGGAAGATGTGTCTTATCTATAAGAAATTCTTATTCCTGTAAGGTTATTAATCTCTGGGGTAAATTATGGTCAGCTGGATTTTTTTTACAGGGTAGACTGGGCCCACCATCATATTAATGTCGTTTCTGTGAGAAGATAATTCCCAAGTTGTTAATAGGCAATTTATAATAAATGTTCAGATATAATCCACTTATAATTGAGGGGCTGCTTTGTGTATTTAAAGCCATCTTGCCTAATTTTGTATCTCCTATATATACATAGATAGAGTATATATGTTTACCTATCCTCTATAAGAGATATAATTAATGATGGAGCTTAATTAAATTTTCTGAAATAGGCAAGGTAGAAATTTTATATCAAAATAAATTCTTATGTATTACTCTTAAGCAATTTTTGTAATTATAATTTACTGAGTCAGAACATTTAATTTTTTTTTAAGATTTTACTTATTTATTTGTCAGAGAGAGGGAGAGAGCGCGCACACGCGAGCGCACACACAAGCAGGCACAGTGGCACGCAGAGGCTGAGAGAGAAGCAGGCTCCCTGCGGAGCAAGGAGCCGATGCGGGACTCAATCCCAGGACCCTGGGACCATGGCCTGAGCCGAAGGCAGTGGCCTAACCGACTGAGCCACCCAGGCGTTCCAGAACATTTAATTTTTTGCCTTTGAGTAATTTCTCTTACTTTCTAAAATAATGAATTCAAAAGCATAGTCCACTGTAGAAAACAAATGGTACATAGGAATTAGACATTTTTAAGTTAATCGTGGTATAGAAGAAAACTACTTTTCATAATAAGTAATAGGTTTTAAAGTTGAAGGTATTTTATATTGTAAGGTGATACATTACAAAATTACATTAGTTATCCATGATTGTTAAGTATAAATTCGAAGATTTTATGGAGAAATGTAGCTTACATAGCAAAACCAATATGCTTGGTTTTAAGTTTTTAAGATATAGAGAACTTCGGGTTCAAGTGCAAGTTATGTATATTTAAAGCACTTTTTTTTTTTTTTTAAAGATTCCATTTATTTATCAGAAAGAGAGATGGGGGGAGAGAGCAAGCACAGGCAGACAGAATGGCAGGCAGAGGCAGAGGAAGAAGCAGGCACCCTGCCGAACAAGGAGCCCGATATGGGACTCGATCCCAGGACGCTGGGATCATGACCTGAGCCGAAGGCAGCTGCTTAACCAACTGAGCCACCCAGGCGTCCCAAAAAGCACATTTTAAAACATTCGTATTTATGACCTCATTTTTCCTGCAAACTAACTGTTGGAGGAGGCTGATAACATGGTCCCTATGTTATAGATGAAGATGTTATAACTCAGGAAGGTCGATAAAGGTCTGAGTGCTAGTGAGAAATGTCTGACCCTGTCATTCTGATTCCAAATCTAGGTCTCTTTCCACTGCGTGGTGCTGCCTTGTATTTTCTGAGGGTTGTGGAATACAGCAGAGGTTTCAGTAACAACGTATTTAGCTTTTATTTTGGCTTGCTGGATGACTAGGGAGCGGATTTAAGCCTTGAGCACCAACGTCAATGAGCCACTGTGTTCCCAAACCAAGAAAAGATACCCTTTAAAATGGTTTTTAATTGCTCCGAGATAGTGCAAAGAAGACATACTTCCCCAACTCAGAAAAATAACAAAAGCGTTATTGACGAAGAAATGATATATCCTCTTCAGAGTGAACTATTTCGGTTTGACCTTCGGGACGGCCAGGTGGGGTGGGGTGCATGCCTGGGTCTTCCCAGTATGTGCCCACGCTCCAGGAGAGCTTCAGGAGGCCACAGCTATCCATGTGAACTCTAAAGTCAGTTTGGATGAGCTGACGTCACTGCGGGTTTTTCAATGAAATAGACCAGAATACAGTCAAGGGGAGAAGCGTTCACTTATCAATGAAATTGAGATGTTCTTTGCTAGTCTTCTGCGCTTTTTCATATAACAGGGTGTTTGGGCGTGTGTGGGGGGAGGTGATTTGGGAAACACTACACTTCAATTTTTGATGAAAAAGTAATAGTTCAAGTGATTTAGTGGAATAACCTAGAAAAAAACTTAAAATAGTCCTTCTGTTTTGACCATAATAACAAGATTATTATATAAAAGGTGATAGTGAAAGAATAGAAATTAGTAACTGCTGACATCTTAGGTTTAGCTTTTTTCTATCTTTTGCTTTAAGCACAAACTATATGTACAGATGTAAAGCCGTATTTAACAGGGGAACACTCAAGTATTATAGACACTCACTACCTTTTGGATTTAATTTAACCTTATTGTTGCTTACTTTCTGCGCTGATGTTCTAAAGTTTGAGGAAGATCTATTTGCTTCACGCAAATCCAAAATATATGTAATATTTGCTTTCCTTTTAATGTGTGGACTATGATAATTCAAAATTAAAGAAAGTACCATTGCCAATTAGTTAAGTTAAAAAGCTGAGTTCCATAGTTTGACATATAACACAGTTTTGAAAAACAGATACCAAAGAACTGAACAGTGTTAAATTGTAGAGTTTAAGGAATAGAAAAATTTGGCTTGTTTTTAATAACAATAATGTGGTTCCATATAATGTCAGATTCTTGAAACTGTCCAACTTAGAGTGGTTTTCATTGTTATCCAAGGCCCCTGCTTGTGGGGGAGGATAATAGTTAATATAACTGGAATTGTCTGATCACGAATAAATTGTTTTTAAAATAACTAGAATTTATATCATGTATCAAAGTATTTGTTGCTGTTTTTTCTTCTTATTTCAAATAAAAGAGTGGAATTTGAAAATTCCACCATTGTAAGATGATAGTGATCTATAAAACTTATGTTTACCATCCATTCCTTTTTTTCGTGCTCAGTAATTAAAAATGGCCATGGGCATTTTTTATCCACTGAGATTTACCAACTGCTATAGCTTTCAACATTTATAGAAAGATTTCTATACCTGCTTTTTTTTTTAATGAAATAACCAAATATCAGAGAAGCCTTAAGTGTTTTCTTTAAAAAAAATAATAATAAATAAGTTTACCTCTAGGCCTCTGGTTTTCAGCAGATAGAAAGCGCTATCATTAGCCTACCATCCGTTTTAATTTGAAATCTTAAGAACAAAAGTCATTAATAAGTCCTTTGTCATGGATTTTAAAAAAGAAGACGCCTTTTTAGTATTTGTATGTCATCATGCCAGGCCTAGAAAATTAGGCTAATTTATTATTTAAAACACTGGTGGGATTCCTAATTGCATTCATCATTAGATATGACACGTTTAGAACTGAGAACCATATCCAGTGAGAATTTTCCAGTTTGAATTTTGAAATAAAAATATTTTTCAAGAGATCCCTAGCTATTGCCTGTTACCATGGCAACAGTCCTATTTGTCTGAGAGCTCTGTCCGCTGCCAATGAGAGAGAGAGCAACGTCAACTAAACATACGAATACATCAAAGACAAATTCATATGCTCAATCTGATCAGCTCAATTAATGTAAGAACAGAAGCTGAAGGGGGTTAAAAGAGGGCACCCATTCAGGATAGATGAAGCCCCTTTTAGCAGAATATACACGCCGGCCTTTTGGGGGAGGAATTTAGCACACTGTCAAAAACATTATCAGAAAAAGAAAGTACTAGGCCTCCTACACCTAACAGATATGAAGCTGTCAGACAAAGAATAGCACTATTCATTAAATGACACTTATTTTCTCCCACTTTACAAGAATACAGCGAACAAAACAAGTAGGGGAGCAGCTGAGAAAGACACTTTTTTCTTTTGCTAGTGATGACAGACATGCAGCAATTATGGTGATAACTAAGGAATACTAAACAAGAAGCCAGCCTCCATTCTGTTTATCACCTTAAATTTTATGTTACTAAATTTGCATGCAACTCCTGTTTTGTTTTATTATTTATGTCTGGGAAAAATTAGATGCCTTTGTTTTAACATGGTGCCTTGAGTTCGGTGGAGCATACCTCTAAACTCAATGAATTCACTCACTTTGCTTGTTAAATGGCCATATCAAGTTGAAATGCTTTTGAAGTAAGACATTTCCAAAGCACAACAAAACTGCTGTTGTCAATGTGAGGTGTATATGGGGCTCAGTTGGCGGGGGTGGGAGGTGTTCATTAGTGGAAAGGGAGATACCATACATCTGCACATTTTTTTTTAGAGAGATAGAGTGAAAGTTGTATTAATTGCCATCTTTGCTTCATGCTTCAGTTTACATGGTGAAACGTGTTACGGTGCATGTGTATTTAATGGATCCTGTTTTGGTTTTTGTTTTTTTTTTCCCTTTGGGGAAGTCGTAGGTGGTAGGCAGTAGAGACTGGCTTGTAGGGCTTATAACAGGTGGAGGCAAGTAGGAGATCCCGTGAGATTGCTGCCTTTTAAGAATCTTATGCTTAAACCATGATGATCTGATTTAAGGTCCATTATCAATAGTCTGCTACTTATATCTGCATGATCGTGGACTGATTGATACTGACTTTGTAGCCATGTGCTCCATAATGTACTGTCAGGAAATGCTGACAGATGCAATGAAAGAACAATAAATGTGGGGCAGCCGTAATGTAAAGGTCCAGCTAGGCTGTATGAAAACTGATAGCTAGGATATTGGCTCCTATGTTACCATATACACCAGTCCCTTTGAGAATTTAGCGGGTGAGTGAATTAAAATGGTCTCCTGATACCCAGAAGGGAGAAAAAAAGATCTTCATTTAAGGAACTTGCCGACTTTGCCAAAACATTCCTTTAAAAGAACAGAGCCAAGATTAAAAAGAAAAAAAATACTCTTTTACTCAAAAATCTAGGCATGTCTGACACATCTGAGGAACTATTTCTTAAAAATCAATACACACAAAAAAGCACCTTGTCTACTTTTTATGATACCTCACCTATTTGTATAAAATTACAAAAGGAGACATTTTATTCAAATTCCTATTTTAAATGTAAGGTGTTTGATAATATTTTTTAAAATTTTTGATCTTCGACTCAGTGCATGAATGTAGCTGGCATTTTGCCAGTGTGAGTTTTTAACAAATAACTAGGATAATATTACTATGAAGCCGTGAAAGTTACCTTCTTTGCCCTCATCTTAAAACATTGCTTTGAAAGAAGTTATATGGGACGTAATTCATGCTTTTTCTTGTTTACATATTTTACAGATACCCTCTGTGTTCTTAAGTATCATTTAATAATTCTTAGTATTTCAAAGATATAATCAACATTCTAAGATTAATGTGAGAAGTAACGTAGATTATTCTAATATATTTTTAAAAATTACTTGTTCCCAAAATAAAATCATTTATAATAATATCTTCAAAAATTGACGTACACTCTGATATCTGGCCTTCTTCCTTTGATTAGAAAATGTAGAATGTGTTGAGTACTGACATATTTTCAACATCGAGCCCCTTGAGGAAACTACATGTAATGGTGGGGGCTGAGGTGAAGGCTGCATTGATAATTTGATTCATTTCCTTATGGGAGGAAAGTAGGAGTCGTTGTCTTTATTTACAAAGTTGCCTAAAATGTTTTGGGGGAGCCTGGAGAATCTAATGATTTAAAAGGAGTCTGTGAAGATTTTTTTGCTCAGGTGAATTTAATTTTGATCCAAGCCTTTTTGTGATACTTGATGCATGTAAAATGACATTCAAAAGCCAGTTTTTAGGAAGAGAAAAAACTTACTCTAGCAAGATTCTTAAAATGCAGTCTTCTGAGAGTACTCAAAGAATATTCTAAGCAGATCATTGACAAAACATGCCTACGACTGTAATTGTGTACATTCAGGGGAATGACTTTTTTATTCCATATTATTGACATAATAGATTGAGTCATCATTACTGTCTGATATGCAAAGGCCTGGTTTAAAACTCTTCTGTGGATCCTCTTTAGCACACAAAATATTGACACAATAGATGATAATGGCTCCTTTGGAGCCATTAGGGTCCATCATGTCAGGGCCTACTCAGACAATCTTAGCAGGTAGCATGCAGACTTCTGACATGATAGATCATAACAAGTCCAAAGGAATAATTATCATTTCTTAGATTACACCATACTTGGGGATTTTATAGTTTATTAAAAGTAGAGCATATTATCACCAATGTGAATTTTAATTCATTAATTATATTCTACTAGTAATACATGCTTCATGCACACATAATGTATGTTATAAAATATGTCAGCAAACCAGATTACATGCAGTTATGTTATATTTTCCCTGTCTAGGAACTTCAAGAAGTCCACCCTGATTGTTATGAATATTCATAAAACAATTCATTCTCAGCCTTCTACCTTTTATGCCAAGAGTCAGCCTGGAGCAAATTTTTTATGTCCATAGCCTAGACCTTTGAAAGTAGAGATGCCTAATGGAAAGAGTGACAGAGCTTGAGTGACACTGACTGTGACAGGCAGGAGCTCTGGTGGGCACCCACATAATTAGATGTTCGTGTGGTCTGCTTAGCGAAGACAGAACTTGATGTTTTACTAGCAAAATGGTTTGAAAAGAAACTGCATTTCCCCCACCCACCCACCCAAATTTAGGCTGTTGATCAGGTACAGAAATGAAAATAAAAAATTTTCAAAGCAAAATCTCCTGATGGTTTTGGATAATATGTATTATCGCAGTGTAAAAGTGGAAGTGAGTGATGTTGGATTGGCCTGTAAGGAAAGCATCATGCTTTTTCTTTTCATGTGAATAGTTTTTATTGTGTTGAGATTAGAGACAAATATAAATTATATTATACAATGTGGGAAGCCATTAGCTTTTCATAAAAAGAAATTTTATCTACTGTGAAAAGCTTTTGATCTGGAAGACTTTATGAAAAGCTTTTCAAGTTTGATTTTTGTGGTGTTTGTTATTTGGTGTAAGTGTCAGTATCCATGTCTAGAAATTACGTCAGGTGGTTTGCCTATTTGCATGGCAGGGTGGTACATTTAAAGGGTGTCCTTTTTGAATTTTTATTTCAAAAAATGTAAACTCAACTTATATCTAAGCCTTAATGAGTAAGCCCTAATTAGATCATGTATAAGAGAAACAGTCATCTCACTTTCATTAGTCATGGATTCTTGTTTTCCCATAGATTAATGCTTGTTGTGTTTCCAGGTTCCAAGCAACATCACAAGCCTCAAAAAAAAAAAAAAAAAAGAAAGAAAGAAAGAAAGCAACCTGAAACAAAGCAATTGCTTTGAACTTACAGACTCATTTTGACATAGTAAATTCCCTTTCCCCTTATCTTTAGCACTCTCAGAGAACTGGTGTAGACCAACGCACGGTTTCTGTTACTGAGAAATGCAGTGGCATAAACCTATTGCACACTGGAGGTCACCCTTGCTATTTACAAATTTTCTACACTTTAACAAAACAAAAGTAGATCCCGCATACTTTTAATATGCACCACAGTTTGCATGATATTTTGATATAAATACATGGGTCCTATGTGTCTTCCTTGTATAGTCAGTCATATTAAGTGCAATTAAGGAACCCATTATGAAAATCTTATGGTTGTCTGATTTTTTTGATGAAATAAGCAAATGACAAGAAGCTTTTCAAAATGAAACTAGAAGCTTTCATTATATATCATATATAATGGGTTTTGAAAATCTTTCCAAATTGTTATAACAGAATTCTAGAATAGAGTTCATATGCATTTCTTATTCAATAATTTGTCAGCTTTTTTCCCTTTACCACATCATTTCTGGAGATAACTTTACCGTAGTTAATAGTTATGGCTTGTTGATAAGAAAAATTACTTCTGAGTAATTTTACTTGGACATAATTTATTGTGGTATGCTAACTAGTTGAACCTGTTCTACTGTTTTTTTCATCCATGTTACTTTCACATTTTTATGTCCATTCAACAAAAAATAATATCATTTTAGTATGAATAAAAATTTTTTGTCCTTAACAATCTACTTAAAATCAAAGATGCCGTTAAATGAAACCGTTAAACTCAGTAAGAACTTTGGTTTTTTGCAAATACCACAATGACAAAACATGAAATGGAAGAAAAAACATTCAGCCTACATCTTGAAGCCATTCAAAATAAGAACCAAAGATAGACCGAGGAGTGTCTGATGCCTTTTCAGTGAGAATGTTCTGAAAATGTAAGGGTTCATCATCTGGGAGCTGTAACAAGCAAAGTGTGAAGGTTTATGGAGAAAAAAAAAAAACCATTTTACCCTTTTTTCCCTTAAGATAGAATATGAATACCATGAATTTTTCCTGATGCATACTACCTTAGTATATACAGTCAAATTTCTTTCTCACAATTGTAACACTTTTTAATCTTCCATTAAAAGGATCCTTTATCGTTTCATAAAAGTTTCATATCGTTTCATAAAAGTTTCACATAATATGTCCATTACCTGGCATATGGGTCAGAGGTCAGAAGTGATTTAAAATAAGGGATAATGGCTTTAACAGATTCATATGAGACAGCAAGATCAAGGGAGCAGAGGGCACACCATCACATTCCCTAGTCAATGACTAAGATGTCCAGGGATATATGTCCACCAACAGAGCGACTCAAACACTCTCTGCTGTTTATACCATGTGGGGTTTCATCCACTCTCCTTTGCTCTCCCTGTTTAGGGTTCACTGGAGAGAACTGATGAGCCATACTTCATGCTCCAGACAGTTGATTTGTACAAAGAGAAGCAACTGCATAGCATCTTCTCTTTTTAACTTCCTTTTTGAGACATTGCCAGTGTTCCGTCCTCTGCCTCAAATCCCTCCTTTTGAACCTAGTCATTCTGCCCCTTGTCGAAGGCTTAACAGTGAGCATCTCTCTCCATGGAGCCTTTCCCAAACACTCCTGCACCATGGTTATCTTTGGCAGACAGTCCAGCACTGACTGTATTGCCCCTTCTGGGTTCAATATGTCTGTCTTCCGGTTTTTATTTTAACAGAAACTGTGCATTTGTCGGTTTCATCCCACTAGTGAATTTGTATATCCAGTTGCAACAAGTACGGTCCTTTTTATCCTGTAATCCTTGCTGCCCTGAGCAGACGCGGGCCATGGAACAGCTGGAAGTCATCTCTGCCTCCTCTGAGCTCTTGGGGCACCTTCTTTTTACCTCTTCTGTGACCCTAAGCACATCATACTTTGATTAGTTACTTGAGAATGTGTTTTCTATCTCCTCAGCTAAAATGTCAATTCTGTGGGAGCAGAACTATGTCTTAGACATCCTCATAGCCCACACTGTCATCCTCACAACACCACAGTCCTCACAGTGCTTTCAATTAAAATTTTCAGCCACTTAACTAGCATTTATTGAATACCTGGGTACAGGGCCCTGTGCTAATTGCTTAGGATGATATGACAGAAACTGTTTTTGTCGATATGAAAAGGAGCCTATAATACAATGGGCCAGAGAGTAATGAATGTGAATAATAGAAGAACAGACCATAGCCGAGTGAATGGAGAGAGCGTTCAGTTGTGGCTGAGAATGGAAGTAGCCAGTTTCAAGATTTCAAGGAGGTATTTGGTAATGTGATTTCTGTTGCTTTTACTTTTATTTTCATTTGTTTTAGAGCGTGCGCCGTGTGAGTGGGGGAGGAGGGGCAGAGGGAGAGGGAGAGGGAGAGTCTTAAGCAGGCTCTACGCCCAGTGCAGAGGCCCATGGGTCTCAGATCTCTGAGATCATAACCTGAGCCGAAATCAAGAGTCAGACGCTTAAGCAACTGAGCCACTCAGGCACCCATATGTTGCCTTTAAATCCGAGTTCGGGGGTGTGGTTTATGGCAAAAACTTCTCCCTCTGGGAATAGGAGAAGAGCCTGAATGGAAAGGATTTTCATTCCATCCCGTCTCACCAAAAGGAGAAGTGGCCAAAAGCCACTTAAGTTTGAGCACATGAGTCTATCCCTGGACAAATGAAAGGAAACATTTTGCAGGAAGCCCGTCCTTACACGTTGATTGAAAGAGAGAATGCAGTTATTCCCTCTGATACTTAGTGATCGAACAAGTCAAAAAATTAATATTCCCATCTTAAGACATAAGAATTCTTTGTTTTTACCAAGGAACTTTGTGCTTCATATGTAAAAAATCTAGACACCCTTAAATTTATGTTTACATTTCTCTGTGTGAATATGTAAACCATATGCTTTTAAGTTTCATCATAATATATAATTTCTTTTCCTGCTGGAATTTTACTAAATTCCCTTTATTTTCAACCCAGTGACTGAGTATCAGGCTGCTTGATTTGAAACCAATACTAGATTCAAAGCTCCTTGAGGAAGAGGCTACATATTAACTACTCTTTGTCCCACAAGTGCTTATGTTCTAATTTAAATTAGTTCAACAATAGAAAAGAAATTCCATATGTGATAGATAGAAAGCACTGTGTCAGTTTCTGAGAGACCATTGAGTGACTGCCCCAGAGTTCCTGAGGCCTGAGTATCTTGCCCTTAGCAGAAACACTCAATAAATTTGGTTGAGTTTAATTTCATTTTACCATGAATAACACCTGAATTTGTCTGTGTGACAGTGATGCTGAAGGATTTAGTATAGAAAAACCCTTTAAAATCTTCATTCCTTCTACCCTGTATAATTAAATACTTGCTTATCTGCAGTAAAGATGACCCAGGCTCCTTGCTCCTTAGCTCTTCTAGTCTATGAACAGAAATTTGATTCTTAGTATCTAACTGAAGAAGTGACTCTATTTTATTAGTCAACACATATTTCCTGAAAGTGAGATTTCCAAAAAGCACTAAAGGAAATTAAGAAGATGAAGGAATGGTCCTCCTCTCAATATTACCATATTTGGCAGAAAAAAAAATAAAGGTAATGAAATACAATATATTGTGGGGTAAGTGTCAAATGGAAGGAGATTCCATGAGGACCCAGAGGGAAGGCAGTCTCTCTTTTTGGTTGGGAGTTGTTATATAATGTTGGAAAAAGTGGAGCTTGAGCTGAAATTGGAAGATGAAACCATGTTCAGATGGATGAAAATTTACAGGGATGGTTGTTAGCATAAAGCAAATGATGTGAGCAAAGATCCAAAGGCTGAAAAGTTTATAAACTTTTGAGAAGACTGTACCATTTGGCTCAAGTAGAAGAAAAGTAAGCTGGAAAGAGAGATTAGAGCAAGATCACAGTGGGCCTTACGTTCCACAGGAAGGAATTATCCTTGGATTCCTTGGGCTTGGGGGCACAGTGACAAGGTAAACAATAGTTTTGATATTTGAATTATAAAACCATAGTAGTTGAATGAACATCATGGATCAGACTGACGGGGTGCATTAGTGGTGGTGGTGGTGGGATGGGTCCATGATCAGGATCTGAGACTAACGTGAGAAGAGGCATACTAGAAGGCACTAAGGAATATTTTTCATACTCATTTTTTTGTGACTCCAGAGCCCCATATGCTTATCTTTTTTTTCTGTGAAAAGCAGGAGTTGACTTAAAGATTATTAGTGATAAATATGTGAATGTAGACTATCTAGAGGTTTTTAGAAATCCACCTAAGATGTGAGTAACAAGATGTCCTATGAAATATTTTATGAATAATGTGAAAGAATTGTAGCAAGTGTTGATATTTGTCGGAATCACCTGCAGAAATGGATATGGATATATAAAGCCCCATTCATGAGATACCTCATTATAATGCCCAGGAGGGACACTGGGACTTCTATATTTGTAACCAGTTCTGTAGATGGTTTGGATTTGTACTGAAGTTCGAAAACCATGACTGTGATATGTTCTTTCCTTGTGCTTTTATTTACCATTGTTGAGATGATTAGCTGAAACAATTATAGAAAAGAATGTTTGCACAACATCCATACTTAAAATATTGATATTAATATTGTTAATGATATCTTGATAATTTCTGATTTCTATATTTTTCTCAAAATGATCCATTAAAGATCATTGAGAAGAGTTTATTAAAGAAACTTTATTATCAAATTAAATTGAGGGTTTAATGAGTACAATGAATAGAACCTACCTACCTGGTCATTATTCTTAGCATCCCGTGAAGGTAAAATATCTCACCAAAGTTCTAATGGACATTTCCCTTATTTGAAAAAAAGAAAAAAATATGGCTGTTACTTCCATAACCTTTAATGTGGTTCTGGAATTGCCCAGGTGGTGCATTACACTAAATCATTTTGTTGATTCTGAAATGATGAGAACATATCAAAATGAAACAAACTTTTTTCCAGTGTATTTATCATCTGAATTCAGGATTTTACAGTTTTAATGGTATATCTATTCCTGGGGATGACTCTTAAAGGCAATAAAATCTAAATATATTCTTGATTTGGGGAATTAGTGATGTAATTAATTTTATAGGAAATAAACTTTCAGATCTCATATGTTTCCTTTTTATCAGTAAAACCAGTTATTTAGTTATATATATATATAGATATATATATACACACACACACACACACACACACACATATATATAATATGTAATATACATTATTCAAATCATTATCAGTTTTGCTCTGTTAGTTATTTTAAGCCTATTAAAATAATTTATTTTATTTAGTATATTATTTTGTTAATTATTTTAAGTTTCCTCCTTTAGGGATTTTTTTTTAAAGCATTAGGATCCTGAGCCATTGGCGAAGTGAGGCACGGCTCATGGTGAGATAGTAACACATATATTCTTCCAGTAGGCAGGCGATCTCTAAGACAGGTTTTAAGTGTAGTAAAATCATTTCCATTATGACAAGTTTTCTATCACTTAATAGAATTAAAAGTGATAGCAAGAGTTAGACGTTAGCTCTGCTTCTGGCACTATCTGAATCTATTACTATCTTTGAATCCTTCTATTGGTACTTGCATAATCACCTTTTACATTCACAAATAAGTTACTGAGTTTCTCTGTTGATAGTCATGAAAACACATTTTAATTGAGTTTGGCATGTCAAAACCCTTTCTTGGGTTTTATGTTTGATGTACCATGCCACATTTTCAATGAATAAAAAACTGCCTCCTTGCATATTTATTACACATTTTCAGTTAGTGAGATTTTGTTACACAAGCAGTTGCCTTATTATTTTTTACACCTGCACTTTGATATCACAGTGGTTCATTGTCAATCGACATAATGTATCAGAAGTGGCACGACTAATGAGCACACTGTTGCCTTTAGTTCATTTTACATTGCGAAACCCTAGTGGGGAATAGGCTATAAAAATTGGGGGAAGGGTTCTGACATTTTATAAATGTCATATGTCAATCCTACACTGTGGTGGCTGTGAAACACAGCATTCTGATGGTATCAGAGTCATGTGATATGCTATGTTCACTAGCAGGCAATGAGATTTTGTTTTTATTACAGCCCTCAGGAAAGGTAGGGGTTGTGTGTGTCTGTGTGTGTGTGTGTGCGCGCGTGCGTGCACACACGAGAGAGAAATTTTTGTTTTATAAGTTAACTTTAAGCCTTTAGACTCATGTACATGAATCAGGAAAGTTGGTCATTTTATTAATACAAGTGAACAGAAACAGTATTTCGATGGCTTAAAGTAAGAAAAGTGACATGAAAACAAGGATGCCTAAGTTAAGTCAGTTAAGTCAGTTAAGTTAAGTTAAGTCAGTTAAGTCAGTTAAGCGTCTGCCTTCAGCTCAGGTCATGGTCCCGGGGTCCCAGGACCTAGTCCCACATCAGGTTCCCTGCTCAATGGGGAACCTGCTTCTCCTCCTGTTTGTGCTCACGTGTGCTCTCTCTCTCTCTCTCTCTCTGACAAATAAATAAAATTTTAAAGAAAACTTAAATTCTACTTTTCTATGGTGAAATCCAGTATTTTGACTTTAGAACAATGGTAATTGTTCTGCGTATCCTGGTTCCATAAATTTACATTGGAATTTGTACTGGAGAGAAGTAAAAAGTCAGGGCATGTTCTTTAAAATTAAACTTTCTTTTTAGGTAGATTTTTAAAATGTGTTGATGGTATACAAGGTGTTAACTGGTAATTTAATTAGTTCTTCATCAGTGCAGGAGGGTTTGGATTTGTGAATGAAGAGAGTTATATTACTAATTGCAAAAGAACAAGTGTGTTTTTGTTTTTATAATTTTTAAGATTTTTATGGACCATCTTTTGTCTTGTGATAACAGTAGAGTTACGAACTCAGAATATGATAGCAAAGGGCAGGTGGACTATTTTTGGTTCTGAAATGTTTTTATTTATTCAAATATTTTAAAATGAGAAAATGTCTTTCCTCCAAGGCCAATGTGTGTGTGTATGTCTGTATGTGTTGACCATTGTCAGGGAGATCCTTGAATGGCTTGCTTGGGTCACTGACCAACCGGAAAGCAAAGGAAGCACAGAAAGGGCAAGTGGGTACTGTGGCATCAGGGGAACTAATAATACCACAGTTAAATGAGATCCAGCAAGACTGGTCACCCCCATACCAGGCTCAAAGCAGAAGCAACATTACCTGCAATTCCGTAATGTCTTCCCATTGTCAGGCACCTTCACTTACAACAATCCCAGAAGGGACATCTTGGTTTCATGTAACTCAGAAGTAGCAGAGCCAGGGTTGTATCAGGGCTTTTATAGCTTCTATCCTAGTACTCTTTCCAGCACACCAAGTATTTGCTCGTAAATATATTCGTTTCTTCCCACATGATGAATTTTCATGTAAACTTAGTCATTTGTAACTTGAAGCAAAGGTGAAATTTATTGAATGTTTTCTAGGCCAAACATGTGCGTCATCTGGGCCCTGTTACCCGGGCGTGATCTAATGTTGATGGCGGTATTCAGTGATAACTCAAAGAATATGGTGAGAAACCAGTTGTTTCATAAGACCAAGGTGGCGATAGGACACAGCCTATCTAATTAATGTCTTTGTGGCCAAACCTCTCTTTGGTGACATGAGTGTGTCACACACCCTGGGAACTCCTGTCCCATTTTATCAGGGTTAAGCTAGGTAAGAGTACGGGAAGCCTTACCAGGGACAAATGACCACAGCTTTACTTCCTTCCTCCTAGAACCTGCTTAATGCTTTTAGTGATGACATTAGAAGAGTGACACCCTGGAAGTGAGTTGTTTTAGTTGTGACAACTCCTTTACCTTTGGAGTTGAATTCAAATATTCTTTTCTATAGGACCCCAAACTCCTCTTTATGATGAAATATACATTGCCAATTTTTAAAATTTCCTACTGCAAAATTTAAACTTGACCTTTTGTGAAATTTTTACTGAAAAGGCCATTGGGGGAAATTTTAGAGTCCTATTTACTAAGAAATGCTGGATTTTAAAGTAGAAACATTTCAGACTGTTTAAGGGGGAAGTGGTGTGTTTTACTTTGCAACTGAAAATTATTTCTAATATATGGACTGATTGCATGGACCAAACATAGTGTATGTTTTAGTAGACATGTCCTTTTGTTTTATTTTTTTGGTGCAATTTGGGTTTAAGATTCCTAATTTCATATTTTAAATTTAGGCTTACACTATAGTTTAGATTTACTGTTGGAAAAGGTCTTCAGATACATGATACTGTAAGAAGACAGAGAAGATTCTTTTCTTTTCTTTTTTTTTTTCTTTGTCTTTTCTTTTTTTTGAGAAGATTCTTTTCTTAAGCCTGACCTGGAGCTAAGTGGAAACTGTAAGCATTTAGAGCACTATATAGTAAAAGTTCAGCCTTGGTTGTTCAGGTCATCTGTTACCAAGGTATCTCCCTAGCAAAAATACGCACCTGTGGGTTTGTTGAACTTACAAATAATTTTAACTTTGTCTATTATTTAAGCTCTTCATGCGCATGCTCTTTTTTTCTTTAGAAAGTGGGAGTAATATTAAGTTTCATGCTTAAGTGTGGTTGTTAGCTGACTGAGTTCATTGCTCTTCCAGCATCCAAAAATAACTGTAAATTACAACTTTCCTTTCCTTTAAATGAAGGAGGCAACAATTTGAAAATACCTCTTTCTTGTAGTGAGTTTCTCAAGTTAGGTAGGGCACACTGAAAATAAGAACTTTTTGGGGGGCAGTTATTGTTGTAAATAATACGCCTAAATTATTAACTGAGAATACATGTTAGAGATGTGCCAAGAGTAGACAACCCATTAAATTTTCTTTGTTTAAAACTCTCCAGTTCTGTTGTTGGGTAAGACAATTTATTCATACAATCATATAAAAATCATATTTAATAAAGAACAATCCAAGGCAAAGAGGAAAAAAATGTCTTTATCCATAAGCAACCAGATGAGAAATGGATTTTTATTCAGTCAGATCCTTTTAGTCAATGAAACCGCATTTTCATGCATATTGCTCTCAAGTGATAATTAATATAGTCTAATTCAGGACATGATGCTTGAATTGATGTACTGTCATCAATACTCCACGTTAAAATCAAACCTTGACAGGGGTTTAACACCCTGGAACAGGTCATCATACGATAATACTCTTTGCCTCTCAGTATTTGTCTTCAACCAAGCAAAGTATTACAAGATGGGGTGAGGGAAAAAAAAAAAAGGGAAATAATTACAAATGAAGAGTGACGCGGGCTGTGAATAGAACATATGTTAGGCTAGGCAGAGGCATCAGTGAATTATATCATTTCATGATGAAGCAGCACTGGGGCTGAACGGGCCTATTTTAAACCTTGATGTATTTTATCTCTACTGTATTTGGACTGTCATCTTTGGAGAAAGACTTGGTGTAATTGAGAGTCAACTCCAATCTGCATGACTCGAGCGTGAAGTGGGGGCCAGATGAGCACTGCTATGAGGCCTGGGAAGCTTCTAATAAGATAAAATGAACAATCACCTTTTATGCTTTACAGTTAACAAATGCATTCCATGAAATACAGCATTCAGAGTTATGGCTTACAAATGTCATTCATGTTACAAAGTTTGGGAAGTCTTCTAATTATTTGTATCTAAGGAGTCCAGTTCATTTTCATGTTCCCTTTAGGGGAAGTTGAATCAAAACCTGTTTTACGTGCAGCTTTCCTTGTGAAAACGTATTAGATGTAAGCAGCATAATTTGATCATAATGTGTTCTCATTATGTTTGATTTTATTTGGCTATTTCACTAAAATCTTTGTCATCTTTGCATATATTAAGCAAAACACTCTTTCACACCCACTCATATACCCTCTTCTTGCTTGAAATGTACCTTCATAACTTCTGCCAGAAGAACTCATACCTTTCTCTGAATACCTGAAGCCCTAAGTCTCCCCTCTGTGTTCCGTATTTTGTAATGACTTCAGTTTCACCTGTGCCAGTCTGCAAGTCTGTCTGTCTGACTGGCAGCTTCTCAGGGACATAGGCCCAAGTTCACGTGGTGTATCAACCCCGTGTAGCAGGTCGTCAGCAGTCTTTCCTAGTTCATGGAAATTCAGCAGAAGGTAGCAGTAACTTAATCTCAGAATCAGGGAGTAGAACAGGCTGTGCAAAAGTTTTCGTGATGAAGAGGGTCAGAAAAACTCTGTCATTCAGGACCAGCTCTAGCCACGTCCTTGCCTAAGCATTTTCTATCATCCCCTTACTCATCCTCAGTGAAAAAGTAAAACCTGTCTCTCTAGAAGACCCGTCCATTCCTGCTCACTCCCTGTCAGCCGAGCTGTATGGACAATCCGGCTGAGCAGGGGGCAGTGATGGCTCTCCCGTGGCATTCCCATGCCCTCCTCATTCTTTCTCCTTTCTGGGACTGTGGACTACTTGTAAGTTGTTTCTTGCCCACCTATTACAGAAAAGTCTTGAAAGGACATTGAATAAGCTCCTCTGAAATACATAATCATCATTTTGTTCAATGATGGACTTGGAGCCTCATCCTTTTTGAAGGTAACTGAAAGCAGATCTGCTGTTTGTTTCATATTTTGTAAGGTTTTATACAAACTTTATTATTGGTGAATTATTACGGCTTCCTGCTGTAAAGCAGTGTATGTCTAGCAGGATTATGTTTTCCCTGCCCCTGAAATATAACTGAAATATATCAGCTACCATCTCATTTTGACAAGTCTCCAAACACCAAATACTTAGTTTCTTAAAACATTGATATTTGATGAATTTAAGTCAATAAATTCTAGCATGTATTAGTAATGGGACAATTGACTAAGATCAAATTACAACTTAAAAATATACATAATTTGGGACCTATTTCTTATTTCTTAGGAAATGCCTTTTAATATAAAAACAAATAACTAAAGATATCATTTCAAGCCATGATATGATTTAAACCAAGGTTAAGTATACACCCCTTCACAAAGAAATGAAATTTTAATCTCTGGTGGGGAAGACAGAGATTCCACTACCTTACTGTATAGTATCTTTTATCCTAAAGCTTAAATTATTTTGAAATGCATTATACATATTAAATAATCTCTTCATCTCCTAATATATATATATATAAATCAGTTAAATATTTTATTTGGTAAGATAATATTTGTGCCATATTGAGATTTCTAAAAATATGCTCCCCACTTGTAAAATATAACAAGGAGGCTCAGAGGAATTTTATATATAAATGTGTCCCTATTTGTCTGTTTTTTAATCATTTCATAATACTGTCCAGGTCAGTTCGTAAGAACTTAGTTGGTTTTGTTTTAGGTATGTGCCTTCATTTTCCAGATGAGAAACAGATACAAATATCTCATAATTTTTGCTGAGACAAGCTGAAATAGTTAATAGCTCTAGTTAAGGAACTCATGAATGCTGACACTCTCTGTTCCTTGTTCTAATATGTTTCAAAAATAAATTATCTCCTTTTACTTAAGCTCCCAAAAGCCATTTAAACTTTCATAATTATTATCTCTGCCTTCAGTACGAAACTTTTAGTATTGAAATAAAATTCACATTAGAAATTCCAAATTATGAGGGAGAGTAGAATTCGCCTTAACAACTGAATAGGTGTGAGTCTGAGTAACACTAGAGACAAACCCAAAACAAGAAGGATTGCCACATATACACATGAAACCTAGGAATGAATGCAGAGTTAGCTGGTTTGCGCCCAATCCTTTGGAAATTTTATAGTTGAGCTTGCATGGAATTTGATCAGTGAAGTAGAAAAAAGATGAAAATGCTCTTAAAATGGAAGGGAAGCAAACAGAAATAAAGCCTTTTGCTTTGTAAGTGACGTGCAAGATGCTGACGAGAATGTGGTGAGTTTGTATATCCGGGTCACCTGCGTGTGACTCAGACCCACGCAGTGTGCTTTGGGGGTTATCTAACCCTGTGGCACACCCTCCCAGCTGACAAAAAAGGAAAGCTTGGGTCATACCAAATAGTTCTCTGTGCTGACACATTTCTGTATCTTCATAACTAACTTGCCAGCTGATTCTCCAGCTGCTCAAATACAAGATGAGCATATTCACAGGCCTCTCACGGCTGAGGCTTTCTGGAAGGAGGCACATCATCAATTCAAAAACTGAAATACTCAAAGGGATCTGATCCTGGCATCTCTGCGGATTCAGAACCCTCCCATCTTCCTCCCAGTGCAGGCACGGCAGAAATCTACAGGAATGCGCTCTGAGGAAGGAGGGGAAAAAGAAAAGCAGTAGCAAAGTGAGCAAACAAAGAACCTGGAACCTCAAAAACAAAATACAGAAATTCCCCGTGGAAGTTCAGATGAGTTCTTTCAGTTCCAAAAGGGAAGAGTGCTTCAGTCCCACACAAATAAACATCGCCTTCAAAATTCGAGGCATTTTTAATCTTGGCTTCCTCTGAGCTGATGATAACTTGAAGAGATCAGCAGTTTCTCCCAGTCTCCTAAATTGTGCATTTTTATCATAACTACACTATGGAAGAAAGAAGAAACTAATGACATCAGTAAATTGCATAAAGCTCCTATTTAAGTCAGTGACATACTGAGCACATTTGACACCTGGAGCAGATCATTCTTAACACCCTCATTCTATACCACAAAATTATTTTCAGCAACAATCATAAAGCAAAATGAATAATAACTGATGATGATGTCTGGGGGGAGGGTGGAGAAAATATTCTTTTATTGAACGTGGAGCATATAGACATTCCAATAAAAATGGTAAATAATAAAATATTTTGGCACTAAAACAAGAAAAAAATCATCGCTTTATATCTTTTTATGTATATCTTTTAATTACATTGATTTTTTTTTAGAAAAAATATCTTTAATCTTTAAATTTTAAAAATTTCAACACAGAACCTCTAAGTGGTCATATAAAAGAAGAGATCACAGTAACTGGAGTTCTGTTTCTTTGTCTTAATCCCACTGTGTTACTGTCAGTTATTTCAAACTCATTATTTAAGCACAGGAATGTGTCCTAGCCCAGGACTTGGAGATTCCAACTGCACTTGAAGCTAGATAGAACACTTTGGAGTGGTTGTCATCTTACTTTTTAAATTTTTTAAAATTCCTTTAAATTTTGTTTTAAGATTTTATTTATTTATTTGACGGAGAGATAGAGAGCACAAGTACACAGGGTGGCAGGTAGAGGGAGAGGTAGAAGCAGGCTCCCCACTGAGCAAGAAGCCTGACACAGGGCTCAATCCCAAGACCCTGGGATCATGACCTTGAGCTGAAACCAGCTGCTTAACTGACTGAGCCACCCAGCACCCCCCTCTTACTTCCCTCTTACTTCTTACTTTTTTGTTGTTGTTTTTTAAGATTTAGTTAGTTGAGAAGGAGAGAGCATGAGGGGAAGGGAAGAGGGAGAGAATTTTTTTTTTTTTAAAGATTTTATTTATTTATTTGACAGAGAGAGATCACAAGTAGGCAGAAAGGCAGGCAGAGAGAGAGGAGGAAGCAGGCTCCCCGCCGAGCAGAGAGCCCGATGTGGGGCTCAATCCCAGGACCCTGGGATCATGACCCGAGCCGAAAGCAGAGGCTTCAACCCACTGAGCCACCCAGGCGCCCCGAGGGAGAGAATTTTTAAGCAGATTCCCCTCTGAGTGTGGAGCTCCACTTGGGACTCAGTCCCATGAGCCATGAGAGCATGACTTGAGACAAAAACGAGAGTTGGACGTTTAACTGACTGAGCCACTCAGGTGCCCTGTTGTTATCTTACTTATTGAACTTAGTCTTGGAAAGAAGGAGCAGCTTAGTTTCCATGTGTCTGACCTAACCATATAATATTAAGTTCTCTGAATTATTTTCTATGAAGAATAAAATGTTTGTAAAAGGATAAGTAATAAAAGCGTGCTAATTTGAAGCTTGCATAAATAGTATTAAAATTCAGGGCAGGGCACTTAGCTGGCTCAGTCAGAAGAGCAAAGCAACTCTTGAATTTGGGGTTGTAAGTTCAAGCTCCATGTTGGGTGTAGAGATTACTTTAAAAAACAAGCTTTAAAAAACTAGTATTTGGGGCACGTGGGTGGGTCAGTGGTTAAGCCTCTGCCTGCGGTTCAGGTCATGATCTTGGGGTCCTGGGATCAAGCCCCGCATCGGGCTCTCTGCTCAGTGGGGAGCCTGCTTCCACCTCTCTCTCTGCCCGCCTCTGCCTACATGTGATCTGTGTCTCTGTCCAATAAATAAATAAAATAGTTAAAACAAACAAACAAACTAGTAAATACTAGTATCTAACTAGTATTAAAATTCAGCTGTAACCACTATAGCAATTGTTTAGAATTTAGACCTGTAACAGATTTTTTTTTTTTAGGGAGGACTATTATTATTTTTTTTAACTAACATCTTGGTCTTTGTTATATTATTCATCTTCTCAGTATACCTTTCCTGTTAATATTATAATTATTCTTCACATAGAATTTATCATATTTCCATTCTCCCACACTAGCTAATCTTTTCTTTTTCCCCTCACCATAGCACATACCCTCCCCAGTGTCCATCACCCGGCCACCCCATCCTTTCCCCACACCCTCCCCTTCAGCAACCTTCAGTTTGTATCCTGAAATTAAGAATCTCGTATTGTTTGTCTCCCTCTCTGGCTTCATCTTATTTCATTTTCCCTCCCTTCCCCTATGATCCTCTTATTTCTCAAATTCCTCCTATCGGTGAGGTCATATGATAATTTTCTTTCTCTGGTTGTCTTATTTCACTTAGCATTATACCCTCTAGTTCCATCCATGTCACCACAAACGGCAAGAGTTCAGGTTTTTTTGATGGCTGCATAGTATTCTTGTGTGTGTGTGTGTGTGTGTGAGAGAGACATCTTCTTGTCCATTCATCTGTTGATGGACATCTAGGCTTTTAGCATAGTTTGGCTATTGTGGACATTGCTGCTATAAACATTTGGGTGCACGTGCCTCTTCGGGTCACTACTTTTGTATCTTTAGGATAAATACCCAGTAGAGCAATTGCTGGGTTGTAGGTTCTATTTTCAATTTTTTGAGGAACCTCCATGCTGTTTCCCAGAGTGGCTGCACCAGCTTGCATTCCCACCAACAGTGTAGGAGGGTTCCCCTTTCCCTGCATCCTTGCCAGCATCTGTCATTTCCTGACTGGTTAATTTTAGCCATTCTGACTGGTGTGAGGTGGTATCTCACTTTGGTTTTGATTTGTATTTTAGGGAGGACTGTTATTGATGTTATTTCAAATTGCTAGAATATGGACATAGTAAAAAGCAGGCTAACGATTTGTTAGTTTTTTTTTTATTTTTTGTTTTTTTAATTTGGAAAAAATTTAAATGTTTATTTTTTATGTAATCGCTGCATTCAACATGGGACTTTAACATAGAACCCCAAAATCAAGAGTCACATGTTCCACTGCCTGAACCAGTCAGGTGCCCCAAGTGTTTTTATCTTTTATTATTTTTTTAGATATTTATTTATTTATTTTTAGAGAGAGAGATAGCAAGGGGAGGAGCAAAAGTAGAGGGACAAGCAGACTGCACTGAGCATGGAGCACTATGCAGGGCTCGATCCCACAACCCTGAGATCTTCACCTGAGCTGAAATCAAGAGTCAGAAGCTCAGCTGACTGAGCCACCCAGGCACTCTGGCTGAAGGGTTTTTAAATACTCTACCAAAAATGTATCCTCTTACTGCCTGATCTTCTCCTACCTCACTTCCCTTGGTATGCTATTGAGTTAAGCTATTATTATCAATAAAATGATGAAGTCAAATAAGGCAATGGCTTTCATCTCACTGTACAGTGTTAAGTTCCAAGACTCTTCAGATAAATAGTCAATATAAAATAACTATCATTTTGAGTATTTTTCAACAAATAATTATATTGCTTCATTTGTTACTTTATTCATTTATATGTGTCAGGGTCACCACCAAAGTTCAAAAGTCATTCTTTCTTTCTTTGGTGCAATGGTCTTGCTTCTTATCTTTTCCTACAAGCATGTTTATGTTACTAGAGTTGTCTAAAAAATAATGAAAATTCTGTTGCCTTCTGTATGATTGTTTTTAGCAAACAACCAAAAACCTCTGAAAGGATAGTTACAGAGAAGAACTCTGTTATGAGTAATCCTGTTCTTGGCCAATGACCTTTTCAAACATGCTATTACCCAAAAGGGTACAGAATAAGGTAGAAGGACAAGGACATAGGCCTTAAATTTGTTCTGCAACAATAGAAATTCCCGAATATCAGGAGGTCACGCAAGGGGGATGTGGGTTGATGAGCATAACACACACACAGACACACACACACACAGTGGAGGCTGTCCCAGTAAGTGTGGTTTCCTGCCAGAAACACCTTACGTCTGGGGTAGGCCTTGAATTCAGAAGCCTCAACACAACCTTAAGAAGTGGCTGATAAAATTGTAATTATTCTTATATTTAAATAGTCTCTAGTGACTGTCAGACAGCCCAGGTTCCACAACTCTTGACAAGCATAAAACCTGTAGCAGCTTTCACAGAATTGGCACATTGTTTGACTTGGCAAACAGGGTGTTTAAAGCTGTTTTTACGAAAGTTTCCATTATTTTTACAAAAGCTGCTACAGAATTTAAGCTTTTTTCACATTTCAAACGTATGTGTGTTTGTTTATGGGCAGATAAAACCAAAGGGAAAATGGGAAAGCATCCCAGGTTTTGTGCTAAATTTCTACCCAAATAGGTGTGCATTAAGAAGACTCGCACCTAGACCTGTAGGTAAACATGTCTATTCAGATTAGCTAAATAGATCTTTGATTTCTCTAACTCAGAAGTTTCTTTCCCTGTCTGTATTCTTCAGCCTTGATCCCTTTATTGTGGACATCTTGGGAGTATATCTGCGTCTCTATTTGAAACTGGGTTTGGTAAGAGTTCTTATGTTTATAACCTTAAAAACAGCCCCAATCCTTTTGTTGTTGTTGTTTACATTTTTACCTCTTGTTAGGAAATTAAGGCAAATCAGAAATGAAGAAAAACCATCTGAAGATGTTTTGCATCTGTGGGATGGTTGATGACAAGGGGCTTAGCAGAGGGCTGAAGGCGGCTGTGAGTAAGCCACAACCTGCGGACTCAGGGCTTCAGGTCCTGCTCACAGCTGTGGCTCCCTCACTTGCCATCATATTAAGTACCTCCTTCTAGAAACTCTGGATGAAAGCAGAGTTGGGCTAACCCAACTTTTCCCCCAGAAGACAACCTCTACAAGGGAACAGGAGGAATAGGTTTGGCCAGGTCCTTTAAACCTTCCTCTCTGTGATCCTGGTTAAAGAGGATGAGACTGTGAATTTGTCGGTCAGTAGGACCCTGCTTGGGAGCCTCCATGCTATGTATCCCTCAAGGACAGGAACATCTCCAAGATGTCTGACAGAGCCCTGCGGTGGTAACCCTAGGAACATGATGACAGGCTGAGTTACCATTTGGTCTCATGGCACAGCCAAGTACCAGGAGTAAGATAATTTTTTTAAAAATTCACCATCTCATGATGAGTACTAGATGTTTAAATTTAGTACTTATTTCTAGAAATTCAGTGACTGGGAAACTTCTATTTCACCAATTCTTTCATTAAGATTTTGAGAGTGAAGTTTTCCTTAATATCATAAGTTTCTTTGAGTTCTAAATATATTTCTGAGAGGGAAAAGAATCCTATTTTAGTTCATCATTTGTCAGGCGCTTGAAATTTTAACATGAACAATATAGAGAATTCTTGTGTGAAGATACGGTAATTTTTTTTGAAGTCCTGATTTGACAAATAAGTGTTGAGCATATATTTCCATGCCTCAGAATAATTATATTTGTTTTCCAAACAGAAGGAAGATAGAGCAGCTGAATTAGTTGCCCATTTTTATTCATAAAATGATAATTAGCGAAGGTATAAAATCTGGCACGTCAGGGTTCAGGAAAAAATGCTTGCTTGCTTTTAAGCATCTCTTGAAGTGCTGATTGTCTTTAAATTTCAAGGTAATGTTGCCGACCTTTGTCTGGCTATGCCCACAAAGGCTGCTGTATATTATATTATTCCAGACTAAGAGTTACCCAGCCTATGATTCTTAGAAGACCTATCTGTGTAAGATACGTAGCTAGAGACAATGTTGGTAGAAGTGGTTTAAGGATAGCCACCATTTATTCAGATCCTGCTATGTGCCGGACACTGATGGCAGAGGCCTCATATACACTGTCTCGTTTCATCATGATGACCATTTGAGGCACAAGTATTATTATGCCTACTTACTTTATGAGGAAACTGAGGCTCGGAGAAAATAAATTATTTTATGGAGCATATAAGGCTAGTAAATTTGGGGCCTATGCCACCTCCTCTTCCAGACAAAGGAAAGCCTGGAATTCTGGATATGAGGTATGAGGTAAGCCCATGGATGTGTAGGATTGGCTTTTGGGCCCTCAAGGCCAAGGACGACCCTAGAGGAGAAGCTGAACCAACCATCAAGGGGCAATTTCCATAGCACCAGGCCACAGGCCTCCACAGGTCGAGCTAGGATTTCAGCAAGCACTGTCTAGATCAAAAACTTTTGTTAGTTCTCTGGGATTTGTGAAGCATCCAATAGGTGGCTGGCACTTCAGAATGCGGAGGTGACAGGACATGTCTCTGCCCTCAAAGAGCCTGCCATCCAAAGGCAGAGACTGACACATAAACAGATCTTAATCATTTATGGGATTTGGTCTCTGTTAGCATGTATTGATTGTCAAGGAACAAGGATCTGCAAAGGGGGGGAGGTGGGATCCATGAAGGCATATTGAAGAGCGTTATCAGAGAGGAATTTTGAAAAGTAAGCAGTATTTCAATACACACATGTAAGCACACACACATGCACACACACGCACGTACATTTCCTCTTCATGAGCCTAGTTGCGCCACCTTCTCCGAGTCTCTTCATCAGAAAGAAAGATCTGAAACAAGGATGTTGGCAGCATTCACTGTTCTCACTTGGTTCGGCTCTGTGGCCACGTTGACACCACACTTCATCTACTCTTGTCCTGCGTGGCATGCTGACTTCTTGATTAGGGGTTTCTGTTTTGTCATCAGTGCATTAGACCATGTGCCGCTCAGGTAGCAGAATTTGATTATAGTTTTCATCTTTGCTTTATGAATTGCTGTGGGTTTCCTCCAGTATTGACTGTTGACCTTTGCATGTTTTGATTTGGAAAAGTTTCCTGGAGAACTAGCAGTATGAACTCAATCCCATTCAGCCCCAGCTCCTGGTTTTCTGTGCTCTTGCCGGGTATGGCTGGCTGTGTGGGCTGTTTCAGAAGGCTATGCGAATGGTCGTGGGATGGCTTTGTCTGGGAGCTGTGAGGAGTGGATCAGAAGTACTCGTATCACTTCAAGCGTAACTAGTCATTACCTAATGGACTCTTCAGTCTTTATAACTTTCTCAGCGCAGTTAAATTCAGGCAAGAGCTAGGGAAGTCTATACCTACTTATGGATTTAAGCTAGATCCTTTCACAAGTTCAACATACAGACCATAGCGCCCTCCATCACCGTCAGCTTGAAACCATGTTGACTGTTCAAGCAAGTTCAGTTGACTTTCTCTTTGTAATGAAGTATTTGACTATGCAAAACTCACGGTCTGTATGGGTAGCTTTATATATATATATATATATTTTTTTAATAATCTCTGTTTAGAGACACTACCAGGAATATTTATGAAAATGAGACTGGACTAGATTCCCTTAACCAGAATATTAGGAAATTGTGGGTCTGTAAAAAATCTACAAAACATAGGAAAAGTTGGAGCGTTTTGTTTTTGTTTTACGTTTTATTGTTTTGTTCTGTTTTGTTTTAGAGAGGATGGGAGGGGCAGAGGGAGAGGGAGAGAGAGAATCTTAAGAGGCTCCGCATTCAGCACAGAGTCCAACGTGGGGCTCAATCTCACGACCCTGATCATGACCTGAGCTGAAATCAAGAGTCAGACGCTTAATGGACTGAGCACCCAGGTGACCCTGGTGCATGTTTTAAAGTAACTATTTTTTGGTACCTATTTGTTTATTCAGTGAGTACTTATTAAATTCCTACTATATGCATGAGCGTATTTTAAATACTTGGAATACATCAGTGAACAAAATAGAACTTCCTGCCTTATACACATTTATATTCTAGAATTATCTTCTTCTCTTTGGAGAAGTCAATAATTATTTCAATACTCAGGCTGAGCTATAAGTTCATGTAAATTTCATGTGCAGCTTTTGCTTTTATTTCCCTAATTTAACCATAAAATATAATTCCTCTAATTTTTTTCTTCTCCTGCATTCATTCATTTAACAGATAGATATTGAGCACCTACTAAGTGTGAAATGCCAGCTTTTGTGCAGAACAGAGACTTGCCTTCAGGAAGCTCACAGCCCAGTAAGAGAAACCGAGACCTGCACGCAAATAGCCATGTAGAAGTTAACACAGGATACATTTAGTAAAGATCATGAACTATTTCTACCGAATTAAGGGAGGGCAGGGGCAGGGTAGACGGGAGTGATGAGCAGGTCGATGAAGGGATGCCGCACAGAGATGGTAACACTGATGGTGGACCATTTCGGGTCAGGAGCCAAATTTTGGCAGACAGCGTTGCAAGCAAAAGGTAAAGAAGAAAAGGGCAAGATGTATTTAAAGAAAAGCACAGCTTCACCGGTGCGCATTAGTGCTGGAAAGTTGTGTTAAATCCAGATTGCACAGAGGATTGAATGACAAGGTCCGAGTTTGTACTTAGAAGAAGTGAGGGAGGGAGAGCAGTCATGAAGTTTTGCTAGACAAATGGAGCTAAGTATATTGTATCTAAAAGAGTTAATCTAATATGTTGTCTGCAGGACGATTGGTCTAGCTAAGACAGCATGCTTTGGTTGTTTGGATGAAAAGGATTCTGTTCGTGGCAGCTTTCTTGTACAGGATAAGGCATAATTAAATATTATTTGGACCAATCCACCACAGTGTGATGACATAGGTAAGGATGTCTGTGGACTTTCTCCAGAGCTCCAGCCTCTTCTTATACTTTCAGAACATCATTTTGTCAAGATGACACCTTTATTACAAAAAAGCAGTCATAATTAGATATTGGGGAACTATAGAAAAGTGGAGAACATGAAAGATCTGAGAAAAAAATCTTAAGTGGGAAAGTGACTGGTGATTCATGTCAAGTTCATTTATCCTAGTTAGGGAATTCAACCCAAATATATAATTTTTACATAAATTCTATGATGTGACTTTGTTTGGGAGAGTAGTGTTGAATGTGTCAGTTTTTTGTTTATGTCAGATACAGATGAATAACTATGTGTCAGTAGGCTATGCAATCAATAAATGATCACTTATTTGTAGTCAGTATGTAATTATATAACTGGTTGGATTTCTCACTTAAAAATATATCAACACTACATTCCATCAATAAAACACTTAGAAAATCAGTAGATTAGTCCTGTTGTGCCAACTTAGGCGTTCAGTAATCATCTTTGTGTTTAACTGGTAATCACTCTCTTCCGAGGAGAGCTTAGTACACCAAAAAGATGTGTTGGGCTTGAAAAGTCATAAGCTATACATGAGGTTATTTTTTAGTTTGGAAGTAATTGTTGTAAAAAATACTCATTGGATTTTCTAAGAACTCTCTAAGAAGACAATTAAATTATTAGGGATTCACAAATAGATTTAAAAATTTTTAAGTTAAAACTTAAGCTCCTAATTTGCTGGTTGCTGCTGAAATTTCACCATCTCTGCAATGGTCTTATTTAAGTGACAAGTTTGGCTTTTCTTTCTTTTTTTTTTTTTTTTTTTTTTTTTTTTTTTTAAAGATTTTTTTTTTTTTTTTTTTTTTTTTATTTATCAGAGAGAGAGAAGGGGAGAGAGCGAGCACAGGCAGACAGAATGGCAGGCAGAGGCAGAGGGAGAAGCAGGCTCCCCGCTGAGCAAGGAGCCCGATGTGGGACTCGATCCCAGGACGCTGGGATCATGACCTGAGCCGAAGGCAGCTGCTTAACCAACTGAGCCACCCAGGCGTCCCTCTTTCTTTTTTTTTAAGTTAAGTTTTTCTAAAATTATTTTAAGTATTTAGGTTTTGGTTTTGTTTGTTTGTTTGTTGTTGTTGTTGTTTTTGCTTTTATTAGTGATATAACATGAGCATGAATCTTAACCAAGGCATGACTTTCATAATTATTCTTTAGGAATCTGTTTTGTTCCTGTAGTAAATTTATGAGGGATCATTTAGGATGAGACCAAAAACCGTTCCTCCACTGGGTAGAAAGAACTTTAAATTACATTTTCATCATTACCACTGATTAATTTTGAAAATGAACAGGTCACTTAAGCTCTACATAACCTCAGTTTCTCCATCTGTTATTAGGAAATAATATCTGTCACCAGATAGTTTCAGAGCATTTGGAATCGGTGGCATAAAGATGTTCAATAAATCAGGAGTAGGATTATTATTACTCATCTAAAATGTAATAAGAGTTCTTTAATGTAGTAACCATTGAGCTCAGATTTAAAGTCTCTGAATTTAGAATTCCTTCCTACTCCTGCCTTTTAGTCTTGAATGTTTATAGTATTCCCTTCAAGTTTCAATCCTCCAAAGGTAATTATTGCATTCTTCTGCTTTGTTGAGAATCATTTTATTTTATGGCTTCCCTTAGCTTCTATTTTAGGTGCTTTCTTCTTCATTTTACACGCCCTCTCTCCACCCCCAGAATTTTTACACCTTGCGTCTCTTTTCTACTTTGTACTTTTTCTATTTTCATTTGAAAGTATTCCCTGTGATTTTTCCTTTCCTTTAAATAGACAATTGTTTACCTTGAAATTGGCTCTCCACACGTTTGAAAATTAGAGTCATTCGCCTGTCGCTGGTCATTCTGACAAACATTTTTTAACTAAAGAGGCTGGTGGCATTTTACTAAAGCAACCAGCTAAAAAGCGACTTGGTTTTGAAGATGAAACTGACAAAACAAAAATTAAGAGTTTAAACTATTTGAGAAAATCAAACCGTAACTGTGAATTTCAGTATTTCATATCAGGAAGATTAGCTGTACCAGAGGGCCTAGCTGATTATTCGCCTTCCTCTGTTAACATTGATTTGTGATGCTACTTTCCTCATTTATTAAATTCACATGTATTTGTGGGTCTGCCTCTGAGCTCTCCATCCTGTTCCATTTGTCAGTTTTTCTGTTTTTGTGACAATTCAACCTGTTTTATTATTATTATTAGGGTTTCATTGTATGTCTTAATATCTGGTGAGACAAGTCCTTTTAAAGGTGTACTTAGCTATATGAGGCCATATTCCTCCATATCAATTTTAAAGTAAGTTTGGGTTCCTCAAGAAGCCAACTGGAATTTTAATTGGGACATCTGACATTTTATTAAGTTTTAATGACACTTGTTTTTTTTAAGATTTTATGTATTTATTTGACAGAGAGAGATCACAAGTAGGCAGAGAGGCAGGCAGAGAGAGAGGAGGAAGCAGGCTCCCTGCTGAGCAGAGAGCCCAATATGGGGCTCAATCCCAGGACCCTGGGACCATGACCCAAGCTGAAGGCAGAGCCTTTAAACTCACTGAGCAACCCAGGTGCCCCTGACATGTTTTGTTTTAGAGATTTATTTATTTATTTTGGGGAGCAGAGAGACTCTCAAGCAGACTCCCTGCTGAGCAAACCTGTCATGATCTCACAGCCTTGCAGTCATGATCTGAGCAAAAGTCATGAGTCAAACATCCAACAGACTGAGCCACCCAGGCGCCCCAACACTGTCATATATTGCCTGTTGAGGTGAAGGAGCCCAATAGATGATATTTAAAAGCCTATGTTTAAAACCAATTTATAATTCTAACATAAACGTAAGGCAGTTCCTTCATTCCTTCAGTGGGATTACAGTTAAACTGAGAACATCTTCTTCAAGAATACTAGTGCAGCAGCCTGCCAACATTCTGGTGACAGGTCTGCCGAGATGACAGAAAGAAGAGGAAGTCACAATGGGTGGGATCATTGGAGAAGACCTCTTGGTGGGAAATACAATTATTCCTATTTGACGGTATGGAGAACATAGAACAAGGCAAGGGGTGGGCAGTTTTGACGAGAGCAAAATAGCAAAACGTGGCAACCATAGGTAGGAATCCAAACAGCAGCTGCTGAGAGTCAGTGAAAGAGAATGGGGGATTAAACCCCCTAAAACAGTGGTTCTAAAAGGACTAATTCCTCTCCCTGCCCCCCTAATTCCTCTCTCCAAGCCAGGGACAACTGATGTTTGGAGGGTCTGGGGTTGCCATAGCTGGAGAGGAAGGAGGGGTTGTTACTAGCACGTAATGAGTAAAGACCAGAAATGGGTCTTTACAAGCATCCTGGGATACAAAGTTGTCACTTGTGCTGAGGACAAATCCTACCACAGAAGCAAGTTTCAACCTGGGTTGCTCATCAGAGTCACCTGGGCAACTTGACAACTTACCAATACCTACTGTTCGCATCCCTGAAGATTCAGACTTCACTGGTCCTGGGTGGGGCATCAAGCACTGGTGGTTTTAAAAGGCTCCCAAGTGATTCTAATGAGAAGTCAAAGCTGAGAATCTCTAATCTGGATCCCTGGAGTTGAAAGAGATGATTAGATTGAAGGATTTTTTTTTTTTTTTTGCGCTCATTATTCATGCCACTTCTTCAAAAATAATGCTTTTTAGTATTGAATAGACATATTCATTGTCTATATTTAAATGATGCAAAGTGCAGGAAAATGGTTTTGGGTATGGTGTTTGCGTGTGTGTGTGTGTGTTTATGTGTGTGTGTGTGTTTGAGAGAGAGAGAAATCACTTGGGGCTTCTACTGGAGTTCAGGAAGACCTTATGTATTTCTCGCCTTCTCTCCTGGCTCCCACCAAAAAAGACCTCAAGGATCATAAAACTGCCATTTTGCAAAGAAATCCTATAGGTGCGTATTTTAAGTCTATTTATGAATCTGCACACATGGTGTTTTTGTCATTTATGATTTTCTGTATACATTGAGATATTTAGAAGTTTAGTGTAAGCACAAACAGAATTATCAAGACTTATGTTAAATGATCCAGCTACTTCGTATGATTTGGGCAATAGCTTTTTGCTCTGAACACAGATACAGTTTGGGGTCTCATGTCCTGGAGTTATGTTACTGATTTTGAAATGGGCTATCTTTTCCAAACTCCAAATCTATGGAGCAGCTGGTGGTGGTTAGTGACCGTCTGCACCAGCAGTCTCATCTTTTTAGCATTGAAAATTAATTTTTTCTCCTCTTGGCACAAAAAGAACCCAAGTGTGCCCCTTACCTCATTACCTGAAATGTTGCTGTGGCGCCAGCAGTTGGGGGTGTGATGGAGAAGCTTTTAGGACATGGCAAGTAGCAGCACCGAGAGGTTTCACACAAAGAGACTCTACCAGCAGAAGGCCCACGCCCTCTCCTGTGGAAACAAGATGCTTATGTTTAGTGGATTTCAGTCACCAATAACAGTGACTGTAATACCCAGGGCCCCCGTTGAGTTTTAGCTTCCCCCTTCATGTGGCACAACTCTGTTGTACAAGATGAGTGTGTTGTGCCAAATACCCAGGATAAACGAGCATTGAGTTGCTCTATGTGAAACATATGGAGCTAAGATCCCAGAGCTCAGTCATCGGGTCATCCCAAAAGTTTATCTTTCATAGATTTACGCGGAGTTAACAGAGCCTACAACCAAAGCATTTCCATTCTGGTATGGCAGAGAAAGTTCTGGACTGAGAGTGGAGTAGCTAGGGGCCGGATTCTAGAGCTGCTAAGCCTGTGGTTTAATGCTCTTTGCTTTATGACCAACAGGCATTAATCATCGCTCATCTGGAATCCAGTAGAAGAAAAGTCCCAAATGGTTTTCTGAACTCCAGTTTCATTCTTTTTAAAGCCACCTTCCATTCTGGTGCCAGCACAAACCTTCTAACATATAAAACTATTCCTGTCCTGTCCTGGGCTACCAAATGTGGCTGTGCAGACTGTTTCTTGTGCACACACTGGTATTTTCTGTGCCCTGGGTCCTCATTCATGTTCTCCTTTCTGCCTGAAGCCTCTTTCTCCATTCCTTTTTCCTAGTTAATCATAGTCATGCTCTGAAATGCATCTCAGGAATCACCTCCTCAGGTGAGCCGGCTGATTTTAGGTCCTCTTCCTTAGGCTTCTCTCTACTTCCATCGTAATTACCACATCAGT
The DNA here is from genome assembly GCF_030435805.1 of Mustela lutreola. Classification (NCBI taxonomy): domain Eukaryota; kingdom Metazoa; phylum Chordata; class Mammalia; order Carnivora; family Mustelidae; genus Mustela; species Mustela lutreola. The sequence continues at coordinate 119,289,196 of NC_081294.1, read as the reverse complement.
GACAATTACCTGTCTAGGTGTTTGGCCTCTTGTAACAATGGTGACATACCCTTTGAAGACGGATACCTGATTCTAATTATCTTCCTTTGGTAGGTAGCATGATGTGTGGGAGAGAGTGGGAATTCAGTAGGGAACAGGTTGAACGGAAGGAGGAGGAATGGGAAAGAGAGAAAAGGGAGAGAAGGGGTGGGGTAGAGTAAGGAGACATGAATAGGATAGGTAGGAAAAGTGGCAAGGAAAGAGGAATGATGGATGATGTAGTTACTGAATGGTGATCTCTAAAATCAATCCCATTTTAAATGTTAATGACTCTATATTATTATAGTATTCCATGGGAAGCCTACTCTTGCCATGGCGTTTTATGTACTATCCTCCAGTCATTCTTGTTCAATCCTTTGGTTTTGAATGGATTATCTAGCCATGGATCTCTAGTAGGAGGGCAAAATCAAGACCAAAATGTAGACCTTTGAACCTCTCTGAATGTTGCTTTTACTCACTAAACTTTGCAGGTCTTATTTTGATATTTATTTAGTTCATATTAGTCTCTCAATGTCTCCTAAAAAGCTTACTTAGGTAATAAGCTTAACTTAGGTAACGTAACATGTAAATACAGAAAATTGGGTCAATTTTTCTTTTCTTTTCTTTTTTTTTTAAGACTTTATTTATTTGACAGAGAGAGAGATCACAAGTAGGCAGAGTCAGGCAGAGAGAGAGGGGAAAGCAGACTCTCTGCTCAGCAGGAATGCTGAGGCAGATGCAGGGCTCGATCCCAGGACCCCGAGATCATGACCTGAGCTGAAGGCAGCGGCTCAATCCACTGAGCCACCCAGGCGCCCCTGGGTCAATTTTTCTTAAAGCCTGTTACTAATTAATACTTAATGGTTATTCATTACTTACAATATTAGTGCTTTATTGGCCCTTCAAGCTGCTTGGGCTTATGTCTAAAATTCTGACATGGTAGAATTTTTATTTTATTTTGATGAAAAATAAAGGAATGATAGCTGATTTGTATTATGTCACCATTCGTTTTCCATATCAGAGAAAAACTTAGGGCAAGAGATAGGAAAATCTCTAATTGTGTAATGACTTCCCATTGTCATATATGTAGCACCAATATTAAATATTGAGGAAATTATTCAGATAATTTAAGAAAAAAAGGAATTGTCATTTAACAATGCATATCCAACCTCAACATCTAAAAATGTATATTTTAAGTTCATTTATAATAAAAAAAAATCCCACTTAAGGTAGTGATCACTCAAGATAGAAGTTCTTTCCACCAATGACAAACTGTCATAAATACAAGTAATCTAAATTCCTGGACCCTTCAGTACTGCAGGAAACATTGATGGAGCTCTAATCTCATGGTCCCTGACTTCAAGAAAACCCTCAACTAAACAACTTAAGTTAGTGTCAATCAATTTTATTTAAAAAAAAAAAATCCTTGGGGCACCTGGGTGGCTCAGTCAATTAAGTGTCTGCCTTCAACTCAGGTCATGATCCCAGGGTTCCAGGAACGAGTCCCACATCAGGCTCCTTGCTCAGAGGGGAGTCGTCTTCTCCCTCTTTCATCTGCTCCCCCAGCTTGTGCTCTCTCCTTCTCTCTACAAACAAATAAATGAAATCTTTCATAAAATCAAATAAAAAAGCATCTTTGATAGAATCACACAACTTCATAGTTAGATACAATCTTTTGCACTTCCCTGAAAAATGGAGCAAACATTCAGTAGTCTAAGTAGGTGTTTCTAAATTCAATTTTTCATACCTAATTTTGTGTATGGAATCCTTACAACTCAATGCAAACAAATCATGAAATCATGCACCCAGAAGTGATTTAATGTACTTATTCCCATTATACTTTAAGATCGATTGTTAGAGGCAATTTAACTCCTAAACTCAGTTAAAGTCTTCTTCTTCTCTCTCTCTCTCTCTTTTTTTACAACTTCAATTCTTCACTTTTTTACATATTTGGACCATTACAACATCAGTATGTCCCATTGTCTTTCTGGCAAGAATAAAGCCAACTTTAAACCTGATTAAATGAGTGATACATTATTGATTCCTGTTTCAGATTCATTAATACGCTAAGAACCACATGTCAATTTAGTGTTTCACTAGATGGGATCCTGAGATAGTTGGAAGCTAATTGTTACTTCCTGTACATTTTTATTAGGTGCAATTTAAGTAACACACCCTTGTGTGCTGATTTTAAAATTCAGTAGTGTAGCATAGCAGAACTAGAAAATTTTCCTTGATGAATTTGCCAAATCAAGCTTTGGAATTCTTTTACCTATTTTGAATAATTAATAGATTGAAGTTTCCTCCTTCAGTTCAGTCCCCCTTTTATTTTGTTAGACAACCTTCATCTTTTCTAAAGCATCATATTGTTTTGTGTAAGCTCCTAATTTAAATCCAAATGTAAAATTAGATGAGTTAAAATTTTAGATAGGCATGCGAAAAAGTGAGAATAAAGACCAAATTATGAGAAACAAGAAAGAAAATTTGAGATTAGTATAATCAAAGTATAACAAAATAACAAAATAAAAAGAGGCTTTATTCTCCCCCCATTGATATTTACATATAGTGAAAAATACCTAGCTTTCATAGATGATGTGTTTATGTAGGATCGCTCAGTCTTTAACACTGAATTGTTAAATAAGAATCTTAGACTGTCGGTACACCTGGGTGGCTCAGTTGGTTAAGTGTCTGCTTTTGGCTCAGGTCATGATCCCAGGGCCCCGGATCAAGTCCTGCATAAGGCTCTTTGCTCACTGGGGAGCCTGCTTCTCTCTCTGTTTGCCACTCCCCCTGCTTGTGCTCTCTCTCTCTCTTTGGCAAATAAATAAATAAAATCTTAAATAACAAAAAAAAAAAAAAAAAAGAATGCTAGATTGTCTACTCTGTCTTTAGGATCATCTTTCCTTTTAACTTGAAATGTTTCTATTTCTGCTTTATACCTGTTTTTTATAATTCCAGTGAATCTCCAATTATAATCAAGTTGAGAATTATTTTTTGCAAATTAGTTGTTAAAAGTTAAGATGCTTTTTTAAGGTAGCAAAATATTATTATTATAATGTTAGAGTAGATCAAAGTTTCTCAAATCAACCTATAACACCCTCCTGGCCCATAGTTTAGTAAACTACCATACTACTGTTCTAAAGTAACAAACACACATTCCTGATCTCCTGAACTTCAAAGGCAGCAGATGTTCTACCTCTGATCAGACCACAGGCATCACGGAGGTGAGGAAGCCCTGCTTTCATTGCTGTTTTCTTTCCTGAACAAGCAGAAAACCAGGACTCTTTCTGTGCTCAGCCCCTCATTTAGCCCAGTGTTTCCCTTCTTTGCTTACATTCCCCAGGCTCTGTCTGTCTTCCTTGTTGAGGGCTTTCCATAGATAACGTGGCTGCTCCTTACAAGTGTTCCTGTTGGGTGTAGCACAGTCTCAAACACTAGAATAAAGGCCAAGAATTATTTCCTCACTGCTGGAGTCCCTGAGTGGGCCCCAATACATAGCACTCCTCCTTTCCACTTGGGTTGTTAGCAATTTGAGAAACAAAACAGTGTCAAATGAGACTTAAAATGTTGCCTTTACCCTGAGTCCCACAGTTAGATTTACCTAGCTAGCTAAGCATATCCCAAGAGGGAGAGGGTCCGGTGGGTATGACCTGCTTAGTTATTCTCAAATATATCAGTAGGTTAAGCAGTTCCACCTCCCCCTTGGACAGAACAAGTAAGGAAACAGAGACCAACAACAGGATGCTTAGGAAAATAATTCCCATTCATAGAAAGGAGAAGTAGGGAAAAGGCTGGTGGGTTGGGTTTTTGATTGTTTGTTTTGTTTTGTTTTTTGTATCTTCTGAGCGGACAATAACACTGTGGAGCTGTAGGGCCCACTGACCTCAGGTTGCCCTAGTCCCCTTTCCTTCCATTTTTCATGACAGCAGCAATCCACCCACCTGGTCTCCTGATGATCCCCAAGGCCTTTCTCATGGCTGGCACACTCGTCTTCATCTCACCCAGTTTAGCCCTTTCTCGGACCTGTCAATAAGAATGCAATTTCCCGTCTCCTCCTTTGCCGGGTGTCCACATTAGTTGTGATTTGGTAGAAGCCAGGAATCCCTCCATGCTGGTCTCCATACTCCGATAATTTGTCCTTGTGGGAAAGGCAAAACATCCTCTCTATTCTCTCAGTCCCTGCCTGGGCCTGAAAACGAATTTGATGGAAGACAGATCAACAGGAGAGGATCATACAAATTTTTACATGTGCATGGCAGCCCCAGTAAGAAAATACAGACCCAAAGAGGTGATTAGACCTGTGTTTGTGTCCTAGGTTGAACAGAGTAGCGACCATGGAAAAGTAACCAAAATAGATGGGGAGACTGAAGATAGGAGTTATTTTAACGAAGTCTGTCTGTACAGATGACCCTCAGGCTCGACTCCCATCTCTGCTGATAAGGATGTTTCTTTCCTCCTGGTAGAAAGAGTAGATATTTCCCATTGAGAGTCTTATCTCCTGCTTTCAGGGGGAAGAAGGGAAGATCTGAGTGGACGTCCTATACCTGGCAAGTCTTTCAGGTGTCTTTAAGCTCTAAATAATCCTTATGCTAAAGTGGCATATTTGGGGCATGATAGTCTGCTGCCCTCCCCTCTCTACTCCATATGCCACACTACACTTCCAGACATAGACCTGATCATGTGTCCCCTCACCCAAAGCTGTCAGAACTTCCCCATTGCCTCCAGGATCAAACCCTGAGTTCTTCACAGTACATTCAGGATCTATCATTCTGACCTCAGAGTACCTTCCTCTTTTTATTCTCTACTTTGTAGACTTTGAACTCCTCTCCCAATGTAGAAAACAAGCTACTTTCGCCTTCCTCTCCTTGCTCATGCTTTTCCCTCTGCTCCCCCCAACCCCCAACGAACCCTACTGTTTATCTTCTCAAACCGCATTTATCCTCCAGAGCCATTGCACAGGAGACAAGGGCCCAGCTCCAGGCATCTGGCCCTTCTCCAGGTCTTGCCTAATTATTTGGGCATCTCTCCTTGACAATAATATTGTCACATTTTATTTTGATTATTTTTTACTTGTTCCTTTCTCTTCGCCAGGGAAGGGACCATCTTAGTTACTGTTGTGTTTCCAGCTCCAGCACAGTGTCTGGCACAAAATACTAAACAAATTTATTTTATTAAGGTTTATCTCTCTCTTATCATCCAACAAGAGTGATCACATTGACATTTTCTAACACTACACAAACATTTCCCAAAACCAGTTATTGTCAAGCTGAGAACAGTCTCATCGATTAATAATGTTTGGGTGTTGCTTCCCCCCAGCCAGCCTTCCAATCTGATACGATAAATGGCAGAACAAAAATTTTAATCGAGGTTTGTCAGACCTCACACTCTTCCTGCCACAACTCTGGCTTCCTATAACAAATGGCCTTGCAGAGCAAATGGGTCTTTTCCATATTCTATGTAGAAAGATCACTCATACTCCACCGATTCCCTTTTCTCAGGAAAGAAATCTGTGTCCCTTACACACACACACACACACACACACACACACACACACACACACACCCCAACCTGGACAACTGGGAAGTCCACTAAGTAAATATGAAAGGAAACAGCTCTAAAGCCAAATGCAATTTTATAACAATAAATAACACTAGGCAGGATATTGAGCAACTTTTGCCACCGTAGTAACCACTCACATGCTTCGCTAGTTTACGTTCTTTCATTAGACCCTGAGTTAGACTTCTATATGTTACTACACACTTAATAAAGATATTTCATTTTTTCTGGTGTGCTTCCAGAGACCTCGCATGCGGTGAAGGTTTTATAGTCCTGTGCGGTACAGCAGATGTCATTCCATTTGCCTAAGTCCTGCTGACATTTGGAGATGTGGATTAATTGAGCTACAGAATGAAATTTAATTAAAATTAAATACAGACTTGGCCATTGTATCTGTTCATTTCCTGCACTCCAGTGTGTGTATTTGCAGGCAGCGCCATAGTTAATTTGTTTAATCACGATGCTCTGTGGGGGAAGCTGCACTTTGTTTTATGCTGAAAGACTGAAGGTGTGGTGGATGCCAGGTTGGATTTCATTACACACAATGTGAGCCGTGTAAATGATGGCACTGATGAGCCTCCGAGGGTTAGCTGGGGGAGCGAGGTGGCTCCGTGGGAACCTGTGGAGAAGCAACTTGTTGTCGGCAAGGTTCAGTGATGTCTTTTATATTGACGTTACACGACCGCAGGAATCTCATCTATTACCCGTTAACATGTTGCCATCGTACGTGTTCATTCAAATATTCATTCAACCGTTCATTTGCCCAAGATGGTCTGAGTATCAAGTCAATGCTGGGCCCTGAGGTTAAGGTTGGCACCGTTAGTGATGGGAATCCTATTCTTTCCACCGGAAACCCCAGTTGGAAAAGGTTGTCATCTCTTGAAGAAAGAGTTTTTAGAACAAGATAATAATGGATATTCAAAGGTCATTCCAGAGTAAAGAGAAACCGCCATACTTGAGGTTATGGTGAGGTTGTCTTTGGTCAAGCTACAGCCTACTTTCTAGCTTCCATTTCAAAGGCTGCTTCCATTGGGGTTTTTCCTGGTTTCTCCAATGGGAAATTAACTCTATTCCAACAATTCTCCAAAGTACAAAGGAGTTCTTCCTTTGTTTTATCTGTATATCTTCCTGCCCCCCTTTCTAGATGATAAGCTTTCTTTCCGCCTCTTTCTAACCTTGAGAAATGCTTAGGTCAGTGCATTATCTCCAGTGTTCTCAAAGACTATTTCTTGAATATGTTGACAAGCATGTGTATTCCACGGCAGTGCACATTGGTTGCCTTAGCAGTCCAGGTCACTCCCTCCTTTGTGAGATACCAGTACCCTGTCTCTGCTTAGGGGAATCACTCCTTCCACACCGGTGTGCCTCAGGGAAAGGTGAGTAAGCATCGGACTGAGCCAATTAGGGCATTTGATCCCCCTAGCTTCCAGGATTGGTCAGAATTGGGCACATGATCCACACGATCTTAATCAGGCCCAATGATACTATATTCTAAGGCTCTGATTTCTCTTCAGTTGTACAACATGTACAACACTTGAGCCCCTTTCTTTCTGCAAGGAAGGAATTGTCTAAAAATGAAGAAACTCGATGGAAGCTAAACTGAAATCAGGAGAATGGCCTCTTATTGATCTTTGAGTACCTATTGCTACTATTATCTTAGCTGTCCTTCAGATGGTTTGAGTTGGACTTTCTGGACCTAGAATGCAAAGAACCAAATCACATCAGCCTCATTGTGACCATCATCTAATACTCCTAAGTACTGGAATCACTTATATGATACTCTATGTTCTTTTTTTTTTTTTTTTTTTGAAGATTTTATTTATTTCAGAGAGAGAGCAAGGGGAGGAGTGGAGGGAGAGGGAGAAGCAGACTCCCCACTAAGCAGGGAGCCTGAAGCAGGGCTCAATCCCAGGTCCCTGAGATCATGACCTGAGCCAAAGGCAGACGCTTAATCGACTGAGCCACCCAGGCGCCACAACACTCTGTATTCTGTAAGCCCCTTAAAGATGGAGACCTTGCCTCTACATCAGTGCCTGGAATATTATGTACCTAATAATTATTTTGTTGAAATGAAAGAATTAATCTAAATTCAGGTGATGCTATGGCAATATCAATAATTATTTCTTTTTTCAGTTAAACTGATTAAATTGACATATTACTCATAAACCCTGTTACATTCTTTTCACTGATAGTCCTATGACTGAGAGGGTCCTGAAGGGTCATCCAACAATTGTGAAAGAGGAGAGAGAGAGAGAGAGTTTTCAATCATCTCATAACGATAAACTCCACAACCTTATTCTGTTATATATGCCAATGTGAGCTAATCTTACCACCTGAAAATTGTTCTTTTTATTCCCTATGTAGTACATGAAGATTGTAAGTTCTTATACATTCCAAAGTAGGCTTTTTCTCAGTTGAGCTGTGTTGCTTCTAGCTATGGAATCAAAATGGCTTATTAAATGTGTACACCATCTTTCTTGGGCATATCTTTTCTATTCTATATCAACTATAACTATTTTTAGGGATAACATCCTAGTCATCCTTGGAATTACAGCAAAGTAAGCCTAACTTTTCTCTCCTTGCATATATCTTTTGTGAATTTGATCCTGGTTTTTACCTCTCATTTTCCATAGACATAGTGATGTTGATGGTCAAGAACAACCAAGGGTGCATTATGTCTTTAGTTCTCAGTAAAGAAACTAATTTGGACTACTTAACTATGGAGACTTAGAAATATCCATGTCGATTTCATGTTGCCACAGCCAATATCATCTAGCATATTACCTTGCATGTGGTAGGGGCTCAATAAATACTTGCTGGAGGAACAAATAGAAGGAATCAAGATACAATGGGAGGTTTTTGGCAGTTTTGTAATGTTAATGAAGCTGCTTAGCTAATTTTAGACTGTGTTTATTCAACTTGTATTTACTGAGCATCTACTATGTATATATCATAGTGCGATGGGCTTAACAGTATAAATGACTGGTCGTCAGGAAGTTTCCACTAGATAGGGAAGAATCAGATTTGCCCAACTATAACTAGAATGCCAGGCTGAAAACAGTTTATGCCATGAGAGGGAAAAATGAATAAAATGTGAAGGGAGGGCTCAGGAAAAAAAGACGCTTATTGGGAAATTGTGTGCCATTTATTCCTCAGAGTGCTTCATTTTTGAAGACTGGGCTCCTGACATCTCTCTGTGCAGGTGTGGCTGAATACACAGGCAGAGCATGACCAACAGTCCTTTTCTCATAGAATATATTATAAAGATTCTCCTTTGATAGGGGGCTGCAGCTGCTATTTGCCTCTGAGTCGCATTTGGCCCAATGCCTTTGCTCAAAAAGAGCCACCCTGTTTCTATTTGTGGCATAGCAGACCAGTCTGTCGGCTGCTGTGGGTTCTTGGCAGTCAACAACTTTGCCACATGTTTTTGACATTGTAATTGAGTGTTCCTTTGAAGTGTTGCTCCTGCCCCCTCCCCTTGTGGTTGCCCCACTTCACTTCAGCAGGCAGCAGCTGCTTGACTACTCCACGGCCATCCACTCCCCACACCCATCCCGCCCAGAGGAGTTGTGTTGTGACAGGACAGCTTCAATGCTAGTAGACTGGCTACTTGCCAATATTGTGCGGTTGGTGATCCAGCCTCCTAGGAAACAGACCATGTAGTAGTATTCCTAATGCACATTTTCTAAAGCAATTTAAGGGAAGTTCAAGGGTTGTTTTTAAAGACCTTGCCTGATATTTGGAACCACTGCAAGGTGAGGGAGGCATTTACTCTGTGAATCCTCTGTTTAGTTGGACTTTTTAAACGATAGTTAATCTTGCTCCGTGTAAAACCAAGCTTTGGTTAACTTGTCTCTGACAGAAAACCTCGTTGTTTTCTGAAACTGAGTAGGATTTAATCCTCATTTAATTCTCATTGTGGTGACTGGGTAGGTTAATAGCCAACTCTCTGAGGCAGCCCGCAAGAGTAAACCCCTCATCAAAAACTGGGCTTAGATAATCACAACTGTCCGTGTTTCCTTTGTACTGCTTCACTGAATCACTAACTCACCATACATTTATTGAGCATCTACTGCAAAGGTTCTCATATTTTTCATCTCAGGACCCTTTGACATTCCTAAAAATGACTGCAGACTCAAGAAGCTTTTGTTTATGTGGGTTATTTCTGACAATACTTACTTTGTTAGAAATTAAAACTGGGAATTTTTAAAAGTATTTCTTAGTCTACTTGAAAATAACAATAGGTCAATTATATATGAACATAAATAACTTTTTTTGGGAAAATGACTATATTTTCAAAACAAAAAAATTAGCAGTAAGAGTGGCATTGCTTTATATTTTTGCAAATGTCTTTAATGTTTGGCTTAACACAGCTGGATTCTTGTTTCTGCTTCCTCATAGAATCTGTTTTGATATATTGCTTGGGTTGAAGTATATGGAAAGGAATCTGGCCTCACGCAGATATTAGGAATATTTTTATTACTACTTCATTTTGATAGTACACCAAAACTCAACAAGTGTTGAGCTTAAAGGTTGGTTGCAACATGGAATCTCAAACTGTATCTTCAAATACATCTTTTACTATATGACATTTAGTAACTTCATGTACTGCTCATGTGAAAAATATTGGCCCACTTAGTTATTTAGATCTTCAGATGCTGATACACACAATACACAATATCAAAAAATTATAATTGTTAATATCACCATGATCTCTTAGAAAAATCTATAGGAAAGCTATCAAGTATATGGTGGCAAATACAAGTTTTCCAAAATTCTGATTTTGCTTTAATGTTTGAATTTTGCCATTGGCAATAGTAACTGTCAGTTGCTTTCCTTGAAAAGACCACCCCACTTTGTTCATTCTTGAGAAAATATGTACTAGATACCTGTCACTTATTCTTTTAAGTGAAAATGGTATTCTTTTTTTTTCTTTAAAGATTTTATTTATTTATTTGACAGACAGAGATCACAAGCAGGCAGAGAGGCAGACAGAGAGGGAGGGGGAAGCAGGCTCCCTGCTGAGCAGAGAGCCCGATGTGAGGCTCCATCCCAGGACCCTGAGATCATGACCTGAGCCGAAGGCAGAGGTTTTAACACACAGAGCCACCCAGGCACCTCTGAAAATGGTATTGTATGACAAAAGTGGGGAGTTCAACTTTCAACTGAGCCATGTTAAGTGCTTTGTCTCGAAACAACCATTGTACTGCTGTATATAGTAGAAGTAGCTTTATCTGCACTTCTCATTTCATCATGCAGATTATTAAAAAGATGAACACACGAGAGTCAAGTTTCAATAAAAGTAATGATTTTCACTGGCTTATCAAGGGCAGCCCCTAACTTTGACTTTTTGTTTTAATACAGCTGAGTGACAGTGAAGAATGCAATGATAGCCACTAGAGTTTGAACAAGATTTTGGAAATTCATAGGGGCTCGCAGACCTCAGTTTGAGAACCTCTTACCTAGGAAAAAATTTTGACATGGAAACCTGCCTTTAGAAAGTTTTCAATGAGGGTGCCTGGCTGGCTCAGTGGATTAAGCCTCTGCCTTCACCTCAGGTCATGATCTCAGGGTCCTGGGATTGAATTCCACATCCACTCTCTGCTCTGCAGGGAGCCTGCTTCTTTCTCTCTCTCTCTCTCTCTCTCTCTCTGCCTGCCTCTTTGCCTACTTGTGATCTCTCTGAGTCAGATAAATAAATAAGTAAATAATCTTTTTTTAAAAGTTTTTATTTTATTTTATTTTTTTAATTAAAGATTTTATTTATTTATTTGATAGAGAGAGATCACAAGTAGACGGAGAGGCAGACAGGGAGAGAGAGAGGGAAACAGGCTCCCTGCCGAGCAGAGAGCCCGATTCGGGACTCGATCCCAGGACCCTGAGATCATGACCTGAGCCGAAGGCAGTGGCTTAACCCACTGAGCCACCCAGGCGCCCCGTTTTTTTTTTTTTTAAAGATTTTATTTATTTATTTGATAGAGAGAGATCACAAGTAGACGGAGAGGCAGGCAGAGAGAGAGAGAGGGAAGCATTAAAAAAGTTTTTAATGAGTTAAACCATATGCAGCCATTATTTTTATAGGTCAAAAATTTTGAATATTGGCAATTGCATATCATTCAATTTCTAAAATAAAATATACCTGGTGTGTATGAAGAGTCATGTATGATGTGTATCTAAGGAAATGTAAAACTAGTACACAGTCAGCATGAAATGCAGAGTTTTAGAGAGTTTATTAGTCGAAGAGAGACATGTGCTTAGAAACTTTATACATGTAGAACTCTTCCCAAGCAGGGGAAAGAGTATAAGCAAAGGTTCAGAAATGGATATAATTGCAAATAAGGGATATTTATGACCTGCATAAGACACAGAGCCCTGTTTCTGAGGCTTAAAAAATAAATGATACCAGGGTGGGAATTAGCAATTTCAAAGTTCTTTGACTGTCAATCTGAGGAAGTTAACTTGGATGTAGAAAAACAAAGGCATAGGATATTATCTATTTGCTCATTCAATACAGCCTGCATATATTACATGACCACCATGTGCCACACACTGTATTAGGCTCCGAAGGAGGCTAAGAACTCCTAGTGTAAGCATTGAACCAGATTTGTGCTTTGCCCATAAACAGGTGGTCCTAACGTATTATGTGTGTTTAATGTCTTACCAGAATGCAGATGAGCAGTCAATTAATTTATCTTGGGGGCAAAGAGAAAAAAATTGCATGTAAGAGATGACTTGTGCTACTGAATGGAAACAGAGGAGTTGGCCAGCTAGAAACAGGGGAAAGCACATGCTGTGGGGAGGAAATTGAATTGGCAAAGGGCAGAGATGTGGGAAAACTTGGCACTGTTTAAAAATGGAGAGCTGTTCATTATGGTGAGAAGGTAGGAAACATAAGACTGCAACTTTCAGTTGGCTTCAGATAGCAACACCAACTACACTCTACTCTGGTCAGCCTGTGGAGGCTTCTCCTGGAGACTCTGATGAGCTATCCTGGCAGGTCAGAGGATGGTCTAGGGATGGAGCAAATGTAGACTAGAAAACAATTAAAGACTAGGCCAGAGATACTGAGGACTGGAATCCCTGCAGTGCAGCAGGCATGAAAAAAGAGCCAACAGTTTGGGAAATCTTTGAAAGAAGAATTAGTAAAATATGTTAAGTGATTGTGGAGAAGCAAAAGATCATGCAGTGCTTCGTAACTTGATCCACTCAGAGCAGGGACGTGGCATCCCCAAGACGAGACACCCTGGAGGGAAAGGTCTTCGGGAAAGGAAACAAGCTGGTTTGGGGACATACTGAGTTTCCTACTGGACACTCAGGAGAAAGGTCAGGACTCAAACACAAACTGGGGCGTCATTAGTGTACAACTGATTGTTAAAGAAATGGGAGCAAAGAATCACTGATGGAGAAAACACACAGGATGGGAAGAGATAGCGTCCAGCACAGGAATCCTATTCTGGCAGATGTGAAGAGAAACCGGGTAATGAGTGGGGAGGAATGAAGTGAGAAGTCAAATTCTCCAAAGAAGAAGTGATGGAGGTTGAGATTCGATTGAAAGTGGAGTGAAGAGGGCAGACATGACCATATGGCAGAAAAAAGTCTTTGAGGGCTCCAGTACTACAGTTGAGGGCAACAGTGAGCCAGCTGTTATTAGTTTTACTGCAGCTGAATGAGAAAGAGAAGCGTTTTCCTATTTTCTCTGCTGGGATATCTTGTTTTTTATGTTCCCCCTCAAGATTTCTGAAGCAGCTAGAGTGGCCTAGAGCTCAGCAAAATTCTCCAGGAGGTGGCACAGATTTGAGCACTATGTAGGGCGCTGCAACAGTATTTTTGTCCCCAGGGGCCACAGGGCTGCTGGGAAGCTCCTCCCCTCTCACTGTGCCCATTTCTGGAGAGCAGAGAAACTCTAGCCTGGGTCTGACTTGGAGTCGCCTTAAAGCTGTAGGGAACACAGAACACAGAGTCTCCCTCAGGGCAGAAACAAAGCAGCTTCCTAGGAAAAGGACATCTCCACAGCCCCTCTGGGTGTTACATTCTTGGCTTCTTTAAGGAGCCCTGTGTCCCTATTTCCACCATTGTTATGTCAAGTTAACGCTTCACATTCACCAAGAAATCTACTCTTCCTCATCTTTTCTCACAAGGTTCATTCCCATATTCTGCACCTTTTAATATTTTTACCCCTTGATCAGTTGTTAAAAATTCTTCTGCTTTTATTACTACGCTTGTCATCCTTATGAATATTAAGAGTTTTTTGCACCCCAAATACCCACTTTCAGCACATCCTTTACCTCCTGTTTTACTCCTACTAAAGATTGGTCAGACTTAAAAATCAGTCGGATGTCTCAATTTTTTCTGTTCACATATCTCCGTTTATCCAGACACTATATTAATTGCTGGGGTTATAGTTGAGGACAAGGGAAACATGGTACCAGCCCTCATGGAGCTTGGGGTATAGGTGTAGGAAAAAACATGAAGTTAAGCATTAAGCATTGTAAGAAAAGGATATGAAGGTCAGAGAAGGCTTCCTCGTGGAAGGGACTTGGAAACTGAGTTTTGAAGCATGAGGAGTTGGCCAGGAAAAGGTGAATCATGCAGGAAAAGAATGGTTCTGGGTGTGTTTGAGGAGCTGAAGATGTTCATTATGGCTGGAAGTGGAGTTTGCGGGAGGGGAATAGAGAGAGGATGGGTCTCTATGAGGCTGAGGCTGTGTCTTGGATATTGCGTAAGCTTTGTTAAAGAACTTGAACATTATCCTAAGAGTAGTTAGAAGCCATAAAAAATTTTAAAGGTGAGAATGGCATGGTAGTATTTGTCATTTTTATACCTAGCTATTTTTAATTATTGAAAAAGCAGCACAAATCTCAGTGTCAAAGGGTTCCACAAAGGCAATCACTGTGAACATGTCTTAGGCAGTTTTTCAGAGAATTTCTTTCTATGCGTATACATCTTATATATGAGTGTGTCCATTTTTTATAGAAGTAAGAGAATGTTGTACAAATGTTTTTATCTTTTTCCACCTGATAACATGAAGATTTTTTTCTTATGACTTCATGAAGATCCATCTTACTCTTTTTTACTGGAACCTAAGATTCCAGAATAGGGGTTTCCATAAACCATTTAGCCAAAACCCAATTAATATTTATATTATTTTCCATTTTTCTTACTGTAAAGATTTCTTCAGCAAGCATCCTTGTTTATCTAATTTACATACCCATCGATAGTGTAAGATAGAACTCATTTTCCCCACATGCTCCAATTTTTAAATTTTCATATTCTGGTAGGTAGAAAACGATACCTAGTTTTGATGTCCCTCCCCTTTACAATGAGTAAGGTTAAGAATCTTTTCAGATTCTGGGGCGCCTGGGTGGCTCAGTGGGTTAAGTTGCTGCTCAGGTCATGATCTCAGGGTCCTGGGATCGAGTTCCGCATCGGGCTCTCTGCTCGGCAGGGAGCCCGCTTCCCTCTCTCTCTCTCTGCCTGCCTCTCCATCTACTTGTGATTTCTCTCTGTCAAATAAATAAATAAAATCTTAAAAAAAAAAAAAAGAATCTTTTCAGATTCTTTTTCTTTCTATTTAAAAAAAAATTTTTTTTTAAGATTTTATTTATTTATTTGACAGAGATCACAAGTAGGCAGAGAGGCAGGCAAAGAGAGAGGAAGGGAAGCGGGCTCCCTGCCGAGCAGAGAGCCCGATGTGGGGCTCTATCCCAGGACCCTGGGACCATGGGACCATGGGACCATGACCCGAGCCGAAGTCAAAGGCTTTAACCCACTGAGCCACCCAGGTGCCCCATCTTTTCAGAGTCTTAAAACTCATTTTACTTTTATGTAAACTGGCTGTTTCTCTCCTCTGCCCCTATTTCTTCTAGATACTTATTTATAAGAATTTGTTATTGATTAGCAACATGAATTCTTTGCTATATGTGTTTCAAATATTTTTCTGAGTTGTGATTTATCTTTTATTTTATTTGGATTTTTTTTCCTGAGTTGATGTTAAAATATTTTATCTATATTTATCAATAATTTCTCCTATCATTTTTTATTGTGGAATAATCTTTCTTCCGTATCACAGAGAATGCAGGGGGAATAGATAGATATAGAAAGTTTGTGAAATAGGAGGTAAAAGCCTGTGAACTAAGAGACTGGTTGGACATGGGCGATGGAAGGGATACATTTCTGGGATGATACACCGGTTTCTGGCTTGGGCAGCTTGCTTGATGTTTCCCTGAGATGGAGAATATACCTGGGACAGAATGTATGTGATTGCACAGAGAGAGTAGATGCAAACTCAGTTTGAGGCACAGGGAGTTTGAGATGCCTGCACAGAATGTGTGAAAATAGATGGATACTCCTTAGGTGGATGGTTCGCAGGGTCCGGAGGTCAGTAGAGAGATAGGTTGGGGTCATCAGCATATTCATGCTGCCTGCAGCCCAGGGAATGAGTGCCACTACCCAGCATGTGGAGGGAGAGACCAGGCGCAGTCCTGAGCTCCAAAAACATCCTGGAGACCAGGAAGTAGGGGGGAAACGAGAAGAGGGTGAGGTCTTTGAAGTGAAGGGAAAAGAGCGTATATTTTAGAGTTGAATCGAATGTTGGCTGAGCCTATGTATAAACTACTCACTGACTACTAATTCCTCAACAAAGCCAGCTACAGAAGGAAAATGAAATCATTAAAAAAATATATTAAGTGTTAATATGTGCAGTGAATGTGGATAGTTTATGAGAAAAGGCTTTTTTAAAGTAATTCCCTTACATTACTGTATTTTATTTATATCTGCCCTATTTAGGCTGTGCAGAACTTGATTTTACAGGTGGCCGTTCTTTTTTTTGTCCTCGCTTTCTTATCCCATCCATCTAACAACATGAATTTGTACGTATGGTTAATCTTTCCCAATTCAGCCAGGTGATTCCACTCCTCTTTACAGATAAATACTTGAGTGAAACATCTCAGATAGAAATTTTGTTTAATATTTCTTAAGGATTATAGTTTCATCCCTATATATCCAGTCAATAACAGATACATTATTTGTTAGTTTAAAACTAAATTAGGCTCTTAACAAATATTCTATTCAGCCTTATTTTAAGATGAGGTAGGAAAAATGGATCATAATTAAGACAAAAATATTACATTTTACTCAACTTGAAAATGGAAGCTTAGATCTTTAGTGTTTTGGTTTTAGACTAAAAATACCTACTGAATTCTTACTGTTGGTTTCTTTTGCAAAATTGACAATTGAAACTCCTTTTACACAGATGAGTGCCAGATCATAGCAGCTTAATGCTGTTGCGTTCTCCTACTGTAATCAAAATCATGTTAAAAGTAGGTATAGTACCAGTGTGAACTCCAGACACCTCTTCATTCAAGGAGAGAGATCGCAGTAAGCAGCAGAGACCAAATTAACTCCATCTCTCTTGTCCTATACTGAATTTCTGTAAATAAGAAATGTACTGATGTTGAATGTGTCCTGACTTCAGAAACTTTTATAATTTGAAATTAGAGACCCCCAGAACTCTTTTGGAAAGTCTTTTAAACCTGGACAACTCCCTGCTGTTATGAAGACTGACAGTGCTTCTGAACTGTAACAAGGAGATTTTATATAAGACTGTTCTTACTAGAACCTGTTTTATATAAGAACATACTTAAAAAGCTAATTTCTTTTCTCCTTTTGCACTGCAATCCACAAAGTGTGACTAATAATAGATTTAAATTTGCTAAGTGCATTCACTCCTTTGTGCCATCATAAAGAGAATCTATTACTGTAAAATTGAGGCTTAGTTCCAAATTGCGCCATTATGAAGTTTTCTTCCAGCAATGTTTTGTCTCTAATACACTTCCCTCATTGTAATTCTATTGCAAACCTGATGTCTAGCATCAAGTCTCACAATAATTATTTTAAATTGCTACTAGGAACAGTAGTCCTGGTGGGATATATTACTACCATTCTAACAAGATGAATTTCAATGCACTTGTAACCGTATTATAGTATATTATGAAAGAAAAAAAAATCTTTGAGTTTTATATCTATGGACATGCATGTAACACAAGAAATAATTTTTATAAACTTCAAAATACTTTATGTTGAACTTCTGTTTAAATTAATTATAAGTCACAGGAACAAATTGGATATCTAACTTTATGACCCATTAATAGCATGTTGAGTGACTTGAAGTGAATAATTATAAGTATGAAAATACTAATAATGCCTGTGCTTAGAATAATTATACATGATAATATATATATCTGATAGATTTTAAAGACAGCCTAAATGAGACAACAATAGAAGAAAGGTACCAGGAAACCATTAAAAATGACACTTACATAAAACTTTATTCTTAATTATCCCCAAGGTTTAGGGGTCATTTAAGTAAATGAACTACCCAAAAGGTGTGTTTAAAATAATTTATTGTGTAATAGAAGCTTCAAGCAAGTCATGTTCAGCAGTTTCAAACACTGGGTCATTAGTTTGCTGATATATTATCAATGGGAATACTAGCGGAGATCAACATGGAAAGCACTGGAAAACATTTCAAGTCACACTGAAACGTAGGTGATTTTTTTAACAGTAATGCTACAAAACACATTGTGTGTTTCATGCGTGATTTCACATCCTCCTGAGGGCATTCTAAATTCACCTTATTAATCAGTTGCCTACAGACTTCCAAATACTTAATTGAGAAGATGATCACTTTTGATATATTAAAAGAATGAATCTTGAATTGGGGGCACAACAAAATTATCATGAAGAAACAGCAGGGCCAAGCTTCTGTTACAGATAAAATGATTGTAAGATGATAGTCTGAAATCAAAAGCTAGTCCAATTATAATAATTTAAACATGTCAGCACATAAAGTTTAGAAGAAACTCCAAGAATCCATTCTTTATCTGTAGGAATTCCATTTAAAAATGTCCACATACACCCCAAATGAAAATCACGTAGCTCCATAATGAAATTTAGAGTTCCTCCCTGGAGTTGACCAAATGGGAAAAGTATATCTACACACGTTACTAAAAGGGGCAGCTGAATTTAAAGGGACAATTTGGCAATTTTTACCTTAAATAATAATGGAGTGACCTATATCACACACCAGCCAGCATGGAGCTATCAATTGAGTATGGCCTTGTATTTATAATAAAGTAGTCCATTGTTATACAGTAACAACCATTCTGTAGCACTTCTAGCACGAAGAAAAACCTGGAAATATATCTGTATTTTCTGGGCATTACTTTTAGAAACTTAAGAAAGCTATCTTCTATTAGGTCACCTCTCACACTTTTGATACTGTTCTGTAGCTTAGTTACAATCAGTGGTCACTGATCTACACCTGAAATCATATACAGTTGTTTGGGAAACACTGCTATTTGCCAGTAGACGTGTAATTATCTTGCATTTGTTCCTGTATTTGTATTATATATAAGCTTACATTATTTTAAATATGCTGTGTTATTACTGGAAAAAAAAACATAACCCCAGGCAAAAATGTCCATTGTTAACAATGTTTTTGGTCACAGATCTGTTCTCCAAGCGGCCAATTGTAATTGCATTATGAATTGGCAACTGCCTACATATTTCACCCCACACTTTCAGGTTGGAGGGGAAAAAAAAGTCCAAGTTAATAGAAACATGATTAGAAACAGAAGGTGTCTTGGTTCTCAATTTTGTTAATCAAGGGAAAAAAAACAAAACAAAACCTCATAAACCTTTTACAATTTTCCACCAATACCCTGCCGTTCCCTTTTTGAATTAAAAGCTTTTTTTTTTTTTTTTTTTGTGAGATCCTAAAAGAACCAGTTGTCCAGAAGAGCATATTAAATTAATGTTTCCCCAAGAGCATGACTAAAAAAATATGCTGATCCTGTGCTTATCAATGCCTTCTGAAATCAGTACTGATTTTTAAAGGAGGATAAAGAAAGCCTTCATTTTTAATATCACACACATGTTCCCATTCTCTTACTTTCCTGACAATAGAATTTTGAATTAACTCCTGCAATGCTGTGTTGCGTTTTCACCAACAATTCATTGCATGATTGGAAATGTAGTCTCCCAGCCTCCAGGTGAAATTGATTTGAGGGAGTTATATAATACATGGAAGTTCTTCAAAAGAAAGGAACCACATACCGACTAGCCCGAATCCAAAAATCTTAACGGGCTAAGAATTCCTGATCCAGATTTCCCAAACTTGTATGGTCATGAGTCACCTGGATTACCTGTTAAGCCATACATTCCCAGCGCCCTTCCCAAGCAATTATGTTTGCATAAACCTGGAATGAGGACTGAGAATCTGTCATTTTTCAGTCACCTGAGATGCACTGAGAAGCATCTGACTTTCGTCGGATCCAGTCTTTTGGATTTAAGGCAATTAGGAGTACAAAACAAAAACAGGAACAAAAATGGCACAAATGTACATAGAGCGAATGCTTGATCATCTCATCCTGTGTCAGTGTTTGTGCGTCTGATTGGGATATTTGGGTTTAAAAATAGGTTTCCTGTTTTAAAAGACAGGTTGGCTAAGCATAGCGTGTGTGTGAAGTGATGTGTTTGATTGGCAATGAATAAAAATAGTTATTTCACATCATCATCTAGAGGCACCTAGTAAAGAGATCACAAACCTGGAAAGGACCCCAGGATTTCTCATCTAGTGCTTGACTTCCTAGGAAGAACCACACCTAAATATCTCAAGGAAAGGCATTTCTCTAACTGTCTCTATTAATCTCTCCCACTGCTTCAGTATGGAAATAATTAGTGTAAACTTCTGTAGCTGCCATTTGTGTCTCTTTCTTTTCCCTTGTTAGAAATAAAATATAGCATTTTTTTCATTGAGTATGCCACTAATTCATAAAGCATTTAAATTGAACTATATATATATATATAAATATAGATAACTTTAATTATTACAAAGAGAGGACTATTAACTTCTTAAAAGCAAACACAAGCTGAAGATGTAGGGTAGCGGTTCATACTCTTTTTTTTTTGATACAGGAACTGCTTTGAAGTTCTAAGAAGAGCTCTTTGCCTAGAAACAGGCAACATATGCATATACCTCAAAAATTTGCATATACTTTGAGGAGGTTCATGGACCCTGGAAGCCTCATAGGTTAATAAACACTAATCTGGTGGGAAGAAACCATCCCTGAAATACTGGTGCTCAGTACATTTTCTCATACATTAAAGTGGGTAAATTATCATTAAAGCACTGATGGTATAAAGCACTAATTCATTAATACTATTTTAAAAGTCAGAAGATGAAAATTGAACTATATTGACCATGTAATTATTCTGTAAATCTGTGTAGCATGAAAGTGAGTGCCATATTTCACCTGAGAATAAGCCCTAAATGATTTTAATTTTTTCTAGTTTTTAACACAATTGAGCAATGAATTTATATGTTCTAATAATTTTGTACAGGATTTTTTTTTTTTTTTAAAGAGAGTGACTACTAACCACTACAGGAGTTAGTGATCAGACCATAGGCTAAAGAAGGCTGTTTAAAGAATTCCAATACCCAGAGATTTAATGATAGAGATTTAATGAACAAGAAGGAAGTGACTATTAAAATGAAAAAACTTGGATTGGCCCATGTCCAGGGAACATGTATATTATACCTCAGTTTGGTGCTGTCTGCCATTTCCTTCTTGGAGTACATGGATGTTAAGATCTATTTCTCAAATGGCTCTTCCTTTGACAAAGCAACCCCAAGACTTCTTGACTCGATCCTTTACTAAAAGAATCAAATCTAGATCAGTTACTGGAGGGGGAAATATCTTTATAGGCCTACTTTAATTTCTGAAACTTTCTAAAAAAACAACTTTTAAATAAGATCACTTCGTGGGGGCACCTGGGTGGCTCAGTCAATTAAACCTCAGACTTCTGATTTCAGCTCAGGTCATCATCTCAGTGTAGTGAGGTAGAGCCCCACTTGAGGCTCCCCACTGGGCATGAGCCTGCTTGGGATTCTCTCTCTCCCTTTCCCCTCACTCCCACTCATGCATGTGCGAGCATTCTCAAAAAAAGAATCACTTCAGGCATGAGAAGAATACACTTTTTAAAACTTCTTAGGAGTAATCGTTTTATAAAATGAAAAATGTGTTTACTGTCCTCCCTCACTTCACCTTCCTGTGTTTTGTTTTGTTTAGTTTTTTTCTCTTCTGTAATACTGAGCAAGTAATTTTCTCAGAGTCATTTTCTCATTGACAGGGTCCTGTTGCGCTGCTCCCTCCCATAGCTGCATCAAGCTGCCTCTTCTACCCTGCTGTTGAAGCATTCTACTCTTTGCAAACATTTCTCTTTAGTGCTTTGTCTCTATAGGTCCTCTCCAGGCTTGGTATCCAGGATATATGTTAGGTTTGCCCATAACACATTAAGCTAGAATTGCTCTAATTGTAGAGGCCCAGGAGGAAAAATCCTGCCCACCATCATGAAGGTTTTCTCACCTCCTATTTTGCCATTCCCATAGGATACGAAGTCATACTCTCCTCCTCCAATCAAATGCTATTGTCATGAATAAATATCTCTTAATTCCTGCTACGGATTCAAAGAGCTGTGTTAGACCTGGTCTACTCCCTGTGCATGCTATCTAGTTGGGAAGTTAGAGCATGCAAAAAAAAAAAAAAAAAAAAAGTGATTAATAACAGTATGAGGTAGCAGAGACTAAAGTGATACATGACACCCTCTAATTTATCTGTTCAACAAACCCAAATTTCCATACATTTATGTTGTTTAAAGGGAGATATATCTGTAATCCCTGACTCCCTAGACCTTCTTACTAAGCTTCTGTCTTCTAGCATAATGAAAAATAATGGGATAATATAGTGACATATTACTGTGACTTCAGGCTGTTTCCATAGAGGTGGAGCGGTCTCTTGGGTACCACGATGGAATGAGATACAGAAGACAGGGATTCCAATCCGAGAAGTGCCCCTGACACTTTATGTGACCCCCGACAAGTGACTTAACCTCTCACTCTGGGCTTTGTCATCTGTAAAGTAAGCTTAATTAAACTTGTCAAAGTCATAGAGATGTTGTGAAGTCTAACTAATTATAGCTCATGAAATGATTTTGAAGGTCTCAGGTGCTTGCTTTGCAGTCATAAACAATATGGAAAAAAGTGGTTTTATATTAAAATACTAATTTTTGTACGGTGGTCACAAAAGATGATACCGATGCCCTCTAGAGCCTAGTTGTAGGGATGGATTTGTGCTGATCCATTCATACTCTCTCATTTGGTTATTTTGGTGAGCAGCACCTCTTAAGACAGCTGGGTAAGATGGGGTATCCATCTGTGACCATAGAACAAAGTAAGGCTAACTGGCCCCCCTGGAATTGAACCAACGACCTAGGTCTCATTAGCACTATCAGCTAACCAACTGAGCTAATTGGATACCACATTGATAATAATGTATCAGAACATGGCTTGGCTTATTTTTTTCCAAAGCTTTCCCTAGACTTAATTTCAATAACCATAAAAAACTAGCTTGAGTAATTAGAGCCAAAGACAATAAGCCAGACATTATTAGATGCCACTAACATCTGAAGGACTGACCCTTGATGTCCCTGACAGGCCGGGAGTCTTCAGGAGGCTCTTGACTAGCCTAAGAAAGTGGAGTTTCAGATTGACAAGGCTAATAAACCCAAGGCCCTCCTGATGAGATTAGGAAGGGCTCTTGTGCATATCTTGCTCACTAAGAGTCTGTTGGTGGGAATTAGAAATTGTCTTGGTCTGCGAGTCCTTTAGAGGCTAATAAAGTGACAGCGAAGATGCATTGTGCTACAGGAAACAGTTCTAAGTACTAAATAAAAAATGTCTCAACACTGAGCTCATAACTTTACCTCTTGGGATTGATTATATCTTTCGGTTTGAGAACACGAAGCCAGCCTTAATGAGGACCTGATATTAGGTGGGACCATTTTAGTAATTCTTAGTTCTTTGAACTCTCAGGCAAGGTTAATGTATGTGCTATTTCATGGAATAAAACAAAAATATATGATGTTGAAATATTCCCTTTCCAGAAATATGAGAGTAATAGAATCCTGCAGTGCTAACAAAGTAGCATGTAAATCTTAGGGCGTCTACTTCAGGTTTCAAGTGGAATGAATGGCCTGTTTGGCCCAAAGTAGGTAAACTTGAATTCTGCAAAGCTAAAATACTGGGAAATTAGCTCCATGATGTATTAACTCAAATAATAATGTTCCTAATGTAAAAAAAAAAGGGGGGGATGGAAATTAAACATCTAGTTCTGAATACTGCGTCTGCACAATGTGCCGCATGCACTGCGTGTGTTAGAATTTCTTCTCAGTTCTTTTTTTAATCTTTTATTCATAGCATTGCAGGTGATGAAAAATTTATGCCTTGAGTCTGGCATTGAAATTAAATGCAAAATGAAAACAGAAGCAGTTTATACTGACAGCTTAAATATCTTTATCTAGCATACGGTTGCACTATAAAAAATCACTGGGTGACTTTTTAAATCTCCCACATGTAAAAAACCAAGAGTTGTACGATAATGAATAAAGTTAGATATCTAAGCCATCAACAGAAAAGTTGTGTTTTATTAGCATTCTTTGTTAATTTCGTTTTGCTCTGTTTTGCCGTTTTTGTTTAATTGGCACAGACGGATGGATACCGGCTTGTAAAAATAATGCGCAACTTAATTGTTGATATTAATTCCTCAGAGTGGCAGGAAACCATTGATTTTTGCAGTATATTTAATGAGTGTGATTTCTCTGGTAGGTTTATGTCTTAAGCTGAATAGAAAACATTAATCTGTACTTCAGGTAGTTATGCTATAGTAAAGGTTAATTATTCAGGTAAATCAATTTGTGCATCACTCTATTAATATGAGCTGTATTTGAGAGAAAGGCGGGAATTACAATAATAGCCACAGTTGCTAGCTTATGTGAGTTTTCGACAGTATTTCCTTCCTTAGAATAGTAGCAGGTAATTCTTTACACATTATTTTGCTAGTCACAACTCTATTCACAAAATGAGGTTCCTTGTAAATGGCTCCTCTTTTCTAGAGATGTCGAGTCTTTTGTCCTAGGCATATCGGTATAGGCTGTGCTGCATTAAAATGTTCTCTGTGGCTTTTGTTGGTGGACTAATGTTGAATCTCTATTAGTTACCTAATAAATGCAAATTAATTGAAGAAAGTAGGTGGCTCTTAGTTTGGCGAATAATGTACTCAGGTTCAAAATACATTCAGTCTAGATATATTTCATATATTTATTTATGAGAATTAAAAAAATAAGTATAGAGTTATTTAGCATTTAAGTAAGTAAAGCATGAAATTTAGAACTGTCTTCAGTTACGTCAGGCACCAATACCGAAACAGGCACTTAGATTTCCATATTTAGAAGACTTCAGCCTACAGCTTAAAATATTTTACACTCAGCCTCTGATTTGTAGCTTTTTCCTGGTTGTTTTATGTAAACATATTGTGTATAATTATGCAGATAATTTTATGCAATATTAATTGTGCTAAGAGTGCAGTGAAAGTTGCTTAATTCAGTAATTCGTTTACATTTTAATGATTCTAATAGCATTAGAATACTGAATCAAATTGAAATATCTCTGACCATTATACTATATTGTGTGAAGAGTTCAGTTAGTGTCCTACAGTTTTCAGAATATGCTTATCATATCTTTTTATTGACAACCAAAAGGAATCTTAAGTACCCATACTGAAAAAATTGAAAACCATTTTGAAAGCATTTTTTAATCCAACCTTAAATACATTTGAAGAATGGTGCCCCAAAGCCTTGACACATCAGGTTTCAGACTTTGAAGCATGTTTAATATCTGTTTTCACACGTGAATTGAGCTGGCCTGCATCTTTGAAATGAAGTTTATGAGCTATATTACCTTTTTTTTTTTTTTTTTTTTGCAGGCAACTTGTACCACACACACACACAAATGCATTTAATTTATTCCTCTTTAATGTAGGAAGAATAATTCAGGGTGTTTATTGTGGGAAGTGAGTGAATATACTAACTTTTACACGTAAAGATAGCATCTGAAGCCACTCTCCAAATCAACAAATTTCAGGTTAGCATTTCTTTCTTATTTCTTTCATCATGTACAGATTTAATATCATTAGGAATAAATCTAAATTGTTTGCTTCTTTCCTCCTAATTCCTGAAGCAATGTAAAAGCCTAGAGAGGTTTGAAGTGACAGGATTACAAGCAGTCTTTTGCATACATGGCCTTTAGGGATAAGCGGCTACCTTGCATCTAATAAACAAGAAAGTGAATTCGTTGAATAATGAATTAAGTGGCATAAGTTGTGATAACAAGGAGCAAATGTAACTTCAGACGGATGGTATTTGCTTTGTGTGGGGTTATCTGAGAGGGCTGATGCTCCGCCAAGGGACACTGAAAAAAGGCTCATTATATTAAGATGTTCTTTTACACAACAGTCTAAAATGATCTTGCAGTTTCTTCCCCCTGTTTGCTGAACTCCTTTGTGTGCTTCTATCAAATCAACCACCTCCACCAGGGGGATAACTAGGATTCTTTCAGACTGTTGAGTATTGTTTAAAATGAAAATTCCTAGTGAGTTTTAGATGGGTCACCCAACAATTAAATAGAGATGTCTAATGGGTTCATTCATATTAGGGTCAGCAGCTGGTTACAGAATAAAAGGTTGTGGTGCCCTGTTGCATAGTTCTGAACCAAATTAAATTATTAATCTACTCTTTGCTTCAATGTAGCTTCACAGGGATTCCTAACCTGCCATACTGAATAAAACAGAACGACTGCTTTACATTTTCATTATGGAAAATTATATTTTAAATTGCAAATGCTCTCCTATTTAGCTTGCACTGCATATCTCGTATCTCGTTGGATATGTAGGAATGTCTTCAACAGTCAGTGCTTATAAATTGTTTTGTTCATTTCTGATTATGGTTGGAAAAGTTGAAATCACCAAAAAGGATGAGTTGAATGCAGTGACCAACTCTAGGCGGAACCGTTTGGACCATGGAAAGTCAAGTCAGGACTTAGGGAGGGTCACTATCTTTGACCTTTAAATTCAGAAAAGATCATTAAATAAGTAGGTTACAAGAGGATTTATAATCTAACATGAGCTCCCAGTTAATTCAACTAAGGTTATTTTCTGGATCACGATTCTTGCCAGGGGTCAGTGTCCTAGTTTTTATGACCTTTTATAATTATTTCAATTTTTTGTTGTTGTTGTTATTTAGCTACTCTAGATTGAATATTGGCTTTGTGAAAAAATTATGACTGCATTCAGCTTTCTAATAAAGTGTTTAATAATGACTTAATTATATCCTATTACCAACAAGCACAGTTGCAGTAAAAAATTACCATATTTTCTTAGAATTTATTCTATGAGACATTTTCTGTCAACACTTTTTAAAAGATTTATTTATTTATTTTAGAGAGAGAGAGAGGGTGTGCATGAGCAGAGCTGGGGGTGAGGCAGAAGAAGCAGGAGAGGGGGAGAATCTTAAGCAGACTCCACACAGAGCACAAAGGCCACTGTGGGGCTCAATCCCACTACCCCGAGGTCACAACCTGAGTGGAAACCAGGAGTTGAACACTTAACTGACTGAGCCACCCAGGCGCCCCCTTTCAACATTTTAATATGTCTACTTTTCACTTATACCTAAAAGATTTTAAGATATGAGATCTATAGCAGATTTAACTCTAATAGCTGGTTCACCTTTCGAATGTAGTATGATTTGTAAAGATAAATCACTTAGTAATCATAACTGAGTGTTCCACTTTTGATGCATTACATTAGCTGGAGTTTTGAATTTCATTCTTTGGTTCATTCTTGTGTTTGGATTCATGCATGTGGATTAGCTAAGTCTGTTGGAACACATAAATACTTGAAGACCAGTGAAGCTTTTTTATAAATTAGAAATATTTTATAAATGATTTAGTTTATTTATTCATCAAAAACATATTTAGTGGACACCAACTATGTACCAAGTACTGTTTGAGGAGTCATACGAATGAGAGTAAGTGAACAAGATATAAAGTCACTTCTCTTGTGGAGTTTATATCCCAGTGGAGGGAAACAAGACAATAAATAAATCAATAAGTAAATTAGCAAGAAAATGACAGGGAAGCAGTGGAAAGACAGCAAAGTAATATTCAGAAAATGACATAAAAAGGAATTTCTTTAGACAGAGTTGTCATGGAAAACTTCTTTGAGGAGGGAGCAGATTTTGCCGAGACCTTAGCCAAGAGAAAAGCATTTCAAGCAGAGAGAGTATCAAGTGCTAAAGCCCTGGGGTAGAATGAGCCAGGCATAGCCATATGTAAGAAACACAAAGCAGCAAGATTGCTTCATGGGTACACAGCCTGGGTAGTGACACTGGGTCCCATGCTTAGAAGGGCTCAGTTTAATGCTGTCCTGTTACCATCTTGAAGTTCTTAATAATTTTTTAACAAGGATCTTGTGTTATTCCTGCAAATTATCTAGCCAATCCTGGAAAGAAAACTAATAGACTGTGTGTAGGGGGAATGGCTGGGTGGTGGGAGTGTATTCATTGGAGGTTGGGGGGGGGGCAGGCATGCATTAAATATAAAGCCAGTAATTGATATTTCTGGGTAGCTGTGGTACTGGCATCAGTACAGTTGATGAAAGATTAGTTGCACTTTATACACTATAGCCTTTTCTGTCTGCAGTGTGGGAAATGGAAATGCTGTTTTTATTCTATATTTAGCCAAATCCTCACATACAGATAATAAATTTCTCAAGGGTAGTGTTGGTCTCTCCTGTGTATTGTGTATACTTACCAGCGCCGAGTGATTAGATATTCCACAAATACTAATTGCAGCTAAAAGGAATTTGCCTTCTATTTTAACCCAAAAGGGTTTCCTTGGGAAAAATAAATAAAGGGCATTTAGTGTTCACATTTGAATTCTTGTTTTCTCCCACAGTTACATCGTGCTACCAAATCTGTATGACCAATTAACAGTTAGGTCAAGTCATATGAAATCACTGATAATCAACCATTTTTTGACCTAGAAAAATGGCAATTTCAGTGGTTTGTGGCTTACTGAAATTACAACTTCAGGAAGTACTGCAGAGATCTTACAAACATCTCTGTAACTCCTGAAGAATTTATTATTATTTTTAAAATTTATTTATTTAACAAACAGAGATCACAAGCAGGCAGAGAGAGAGAGAGGGAAGCAGGCTCCCTGCTGAGCAGAGAGTCTGATGCAGGGCTCGATCCCAGGACCCTGAGATCATGATGTGAGCTGAAGGCAGAGGCTTTAAGCAACGCCCCCTGCAGAATTTATTTAAGAGAGGGCAACACACCTAGCACAGGGCCTTTCATTCATGCAACATGCTAAGTGGTGCCGTCAGGCCTGCACCCATGGGCCTCCTTAGAGGAGAACCCACACTGCATCTGAGCCTTCCCACTGGTCCGCAGTGATCCCCATCCCTGGCATGGCGTCTGCAGCCTCACACCCACTTGCTACCACAATTCTGCATTATAGCAAGTGGTGAGTTGCTAGGCCTTACTGGGGGAGAGGCCTGGGTCGATGCCACCATTCAGAGCTGCAACAAGTTATAGAGCCTTGGCCAAGGCTATGACTCACCACTCACTCTTCCTCTCGACCAATCTACTGAAATGTGTTGATGGCCCTGATGATTGACCCAGGTACAATGTCATGCTAGAGTCACATGATAGAATCTGGCCATTGAGGGTATATGTCATACCGGGATTTTTCTGATCAGGACAAAGAGGTGGTTTTATAATTACAGCTGACACATTCTCATATTTATTCTATATGAGAGTCTTTTGTTGTTCGCTTCTTAACTTTTCTTTGGGGAGGTTATTGATTTTAAGTAATCATCATCTAGTTGCTTCTTACCTGGTACTCATTTGCATTTTGGCAAAACACTAAAAATCCAGTAGTTTATAGTTCTTCCACTCATATATTCCAGTTCTTGCATTTTATTGTGTTCTTTCCTTTTCCAAAATCTCCAGCTCATCGATCTATACTTCAAACATTTTGAACCTACTTGTACTTTTTTTTGAGTCAGTAGTGGAATTATAAAGTACATTCTTAGTAACTTAGAAAAAATGCTTTCCTCAAGAACCTGTCCTTTTCTCTGCGACAGAGGACTTCTTTGAACCTTTCATGCTGTTTTATTACCAACCAAAAGTTGCGTGATGGATTACTATGGATGCATAAATATTGGGAAAAATTATAAATAGCATGCTAAACTTAGGTGTTTCAAGACAATTTTTAGACATAAAGTGCACCTAATCCAAAGAAGTGACTCTCTAATGATAGGAATTTCAGCAGCTGTGGCAGGTGAATGGATTTTTTTTTTTTTTTTTTTTTTTTTGAGTCTGGGTCCATTCAGGAGCACTCCCCCACCCAGTCTACAAATTAGGAAACTGCACACATTTGCCACCATTCTCTCAAGAACAAACCTTCTTATTTAATTATGAAAATGGGGAAAATAAAGATGGGGGAAATGAAGAGGTGAGGAAGATAAAGACAGACAGAGAAGGGGAAAAATGAACCAGAGGAAATGATAAAACTCTTTCTAAACTGTATTTCCGCCACTTCTTAAAATCGGTGACATCTTTATTCTACAGTCAGCCTTCCCCATTTGAGGCAGCATGATACTGTATGAAAGGAACATGGACTGTGGTTTCTTAAAGTTTTGGGTTTGAATCTTGGTATTGCTACTTGCCAACTGTGTGACCTTAGGCAAGTCACTTAACCTCTCTGAGCCTTACTTTTGCTCTGATACAAAAACATGAAGACACCACTTGCAGAACAGGTATGGGGATTTTATGAGATAACTAACATTTGCTGTATGTACCATCAGAGCAGCAAAGTTCTCCTGGGATAGTTATGAATAAAGGAGACAGAACTGTAAAATGAAGTAATAATAATGGAACGGTATTTAAGAGAATTGCTATGGAGTTTCATTTACTTATTTACTATTTGCATCCCACCTGCCAGAGTCCTTTTTCCTGAAACCCCGTTCAGGTGTGGTGAATTAGAGAGCCTGAGGGAAGGAATGGCCAGCCAGGAGGGGATAGGGGAAGGGCAGCTTGGTATAGTAAGAGGGCAGTTTGCTATAGTAAACTTGTCAGTGCTAATACTCTGCAACAAAGGATAAAATTTTAACCTCTTTCACAATATGATAGAAATTGTTACTCTGGAAATCTTACTTCTGAGACTAGACGCTTCCTACACAGGACAGAAAGAGGCTCTGGCCACTCTGCCACTTAGGAAAATACTTTGTCGTACACCTTTTCCTTCCAGAAGGAGAAAAGGTAGCTTACTGTTATTATGATGACCTTATATTTTGTTGTCCCATCAAAACAATAAAATGCTCCTGAAAATTGTTCCCAGGGTCTGTTTTTATATATATGGGAGAAAATCTCATTGTTGAGCTGAAATACCATTATTTTGACATTATTCACTCAGTTTGTCCAAAGCTTTGGCTTTCCAAACAGAAGACTGATTATAAATCTGTGTTGTGTGGAGTTGAGGTCACATTGAAACCTTTTTAAAGGACTGGGTGACTTGGGAAGTTGCTGAGTCCGAGCTTTTCGGCAGCCATCTAATAAGAGTTTAAAGAGGGAGCGGTAAAATCTTCCCTGCCTCCCCTTCTCCCAGAAGCCAATGGGAAGAGTCATGGTTTCTCAAGACTGCTCTAATACTCAAGGATGGATCCATGAAGGTAGAACTTGGTTTTACCACCATATGTGATAGATTTGTCATTTCAGTCATATCTTAGTCATGTTAAGTTTTAGATTTTTCTCTATCTCTATATCCTGTCCATAGAGGTAGTTTAACCCTTGCATGCTAACTCCTACTCAGAGGTTAGACTGATCCCTGGGAAGATGAAAATACTCATAGCTAGAAAGAGACATGTCAATGAATGGACTAGATCAAGCCATTTAGACCTAAACATCACAGAGTAAAAAGAAAGAAAGAAAAATAGGTTCAAATTGGCTTTCTCCTTAAACCTGGGTATTCGACATTTTATTGTGATTGCTCTACTCAGATATTCTACTTAAAGCATGTTTTAGTTTTAAACCACTTATGTCTCAACCAGAGTGTGGATACACCCAACCAGAACAACTGTTTGCTAAGGGAATTATTAAAAATTTGGAGGTAATTTCAGTTATGAGACTCATTTTGGCATGATAATTGTGACTGCTCTAAAGGAAATTTTCATAAGATACCTTGCAAAACACTGCCTCATTACCTTGGAATACATTTCTAGAATGCAAAAATGGGAAGACAAGCCATGTCCATGGTAGTTCATTCTGCATTTTATCCTTTTTTAAAAATAATATTTTATTTATTCATTTGACAGAGATCACAAATAGGTGGAGAGGCAGGCAGAGAGAGAGAGGAGGAAGCAGGCCCCCTGCCGAGCAGAGAGCCTGAATCGGGGCTCGATCCCAGGACCCCCCGGGATCATGACCTGTGCCGAAGGCAGAGGCTTTAACCCACTGAGCCACCCAGGTGCCCCCTGCATTTTATCCTTAATCAAGGGACTTTTTAGCCTTGAGTCTTCAATTTCCTTAAATGTGAGGGAGAAAAGAGACCAGTGTTTCATTTGAAAGTTAACTGTCAGTGTTCATCAGCTTTGAACAGCTAGTAAGTTATGGCTTCTACAGGTTTTATAACAAAGCACTGAGTTTTAAGTTAAAGATACTAAGATTAGTCTGTATTCTACTGTTAAACATTTAATTGTTTGATAAGGGATGTTAAATGCATCTCTAGATAAGCATGAATCTCTAGATAATTGTGTCAATGTGTATATAACGTAAGGATACACTGTGGATACTCTTAATACGATTTCATATTAATTGGAGGGGCAAAGTATCAAAATGTACTCCCTATTATTTATCAGGCACTTTATGTTATTTATCCCCTATATTCCTCATTTTTTTTCCTGTGAGCTAGGTAATAGTATTTTTATATTGAATGAAACTGAGGCTCAGAAAAGTAACTTGCCCGAGGTCACCTGGTAAGTAAGTGGCAAAACCAAGATTCAAACCCCAAACTAGTATCTTGAAATGCGTGCTTCCACCCAGCACAGGGCTGCCTTCATCAGGGAAGGCTGGCTATAGAGTAAAGATGCCGCTGATACTCAGAAGTGGCAGAAATACAGTTTGGAAGGAGGGACAATTCTTCCTGGTACATAAAAACAGATTTGGCCAATAGCAAGGACAGTTGGAAGACAAATGGCATGGTCTCCATGACACGTCAGGAAGATTATCCAGAGAGCTTTGTGGATTAGGAAGCAAAAACGATAGAGAAATAAATATCTCTGCAGAGGCAAATGCGTAGCCAATGCTGCAAGATAATTTGTAATTAATAGCTAAATTGTGTGTAAAATCTCTAAATGCTTCAGGCATTTAGGTGAGAGAGAGATCTTTGAGGACTAAGTTAGTCAGTCTGTGGCAGAGGCAAGCTTCTTGAACCTTCGAGGATGGGAGATGGATAGCTAATGGATGGACGTTTCTAGATGTGTGGGGCAGGGAAGGAAGTGATGAACAGGAGGGAAGATACAAGGCCAAGAAGAATGTCCTCCTTGAGTGTGTAGACCTGGAGGACAGGAACTGAAGTATTAGAGGATTAATGACACATTTGGGGGAGAAAATGAGGTACAGCATTTCAGAAGAGAGGAGATGATTGGGAAGCACTCTGAAAGCTGGAAATAAGGGGCCAAAGTCCCAGTAGAGGAAGAATGTGAATCACACTCTGTTAGGGGAGTGATATAATTTAGTCGTATTTAAGTTAATCTGGGGGGTCCATGATAGGCCAGGTTCCTGAGAAGCATTATTCAGGAAGCCTTTTGGAAGGATGTGACAATAATTCAGGGAATTATGCATTCATTTTGATGGTCCTTTCTCACCACCTAGAAGTAGATCAAGGAGCATTCTGAAACCCCTCTAGGGTAATGACAAGCTACACTTATGGAGGTCTTGCTGCAAATCAGGCACTGCTGAGCCTTATGTTTTCAGCTAATCTTAACAACTACCTATGAGGTATAGAAACTTATAACTGCCTGATTTCACATCCCAAAAAAAAAAAAAAAAAGAGCTTTTAAATGGCAAGGGCTAGGATAGGGGCAGTGTGACCCCAAAGTCATCCCAGAATTGGATCCCCAGGCCCACCACCTGGGACACTAGGTAAATGTAGTTTTAAGGCCCCCAGAAACACCAAAGGCAACTACAATGCTTCTCTCTAAACACAAAGATGTTGCAGCAAATATTTTTAACTCCTTGCTGCGTAAAAGAACATTCAAACAAGAACCTGAATGTACACTGGCATTTTTCTAAGTATGTCACATTGCATTATTTAACTTCACACCCTATGGAGTAATAGTATCTCTGATTTCAGAGGAGAAACTGACGCTTCAGTTGATTATGTAGCTTCCCAAAGCTAGTCAGTAGCAGAGGTAGGACTTCTACCTTGTTGTGATAAGGGATATAGAAAAGTCCTTAAGAGACTTGAAGAAATAAGAAGTAACGTGGGTGAAGGAATAGGAAAAAAAAAAAAAGTGCAAAGAGGTTGCACTTGAACTGAGATTTAAAAGCTGAGTAGGATGGCAGAGGGTATTTCAGACTGAGGGCAGGTGGCCAGAGTGGGAGGTGTGTTGGAAAGATTTGAGGCAGAGAGACCACTCATGTTTGGCCCTCAAAGAGCTGTTGAATAAATGAACTGGTGCATGCATGAATGTATGAATGAATCAGGAGGGACTGCAAAAGCATTGTGGCAGTCAAAATTGAAGGGAAAATAACAGACATTGTAAAGGTGGACTGTGTAGGTCTTAGCAACCAATGGAGGACTTTGGTAATATGCAGCCAGTGGGGGCACCTGGGTGGCTTGGTAGGTTAAGCATCTGCCTTCAGCTCAGGTCATGATCCAAGGGTCCTGGGATCGAGTTCCTCATCAGGCTCCCTGCTCAGTGGGGAAGTCTCCTCTCTCTCCCTCTGCTCCTCCCCCTCCCCCTGGTTGTTCTCTCTCTCTCTCTTTCAAATAAATAAAATCTCTTTTTAAAAAAGCAGGGGTGGGGGGAACCAGTGGGAGAGAATGTCTAGATTGGGACAACTTGGATCTGAAATGGCAGATACATTTAAAGAAGTTCTTCAGAGAATGGGAAATGACATCTAGAATATGGAAATAAGTTCATTATATACACCTGTCAATTAAGTTAGTCACTGGTATTGCAAAGAATTAATCCTAAGGGGGGGAAAATTACAATTTTGGAAATACTTTTCAGCCAGGCAAAATTTTATACAATGCTACTTTTGCCTATAGGGGAGTTACGTATTTAAAAAGATAAGAAGGTCAGGAGTGACAAAGTAAAATGATAAATTAACTGGCAACAAAAATACTGTCTCATGCAGGAGAAGGTTCAGTGTTTGTACATCTTCACCAGCTGCCTTCCATGAGGTAGTTTTGGGATTATATACCAAGCGAATGAGATTTAGCAAAGATGAGTTGTGACTAGGCCAATTTGTGCATTTCCCTTAAATGTTGAAGTTCTGGGAAACTGATTTGCATTGAGGAGAAATTTGAGGTAATGTTCTGGGAATGTGAGACCAAAATTTCCAGTCTGTCAAACTCTTTAAGAGAATTGAGAAAGTTGTACTTAGAATGTAATTAATAGTGTGATCTTTTTTGAACTCCCCAAATATACAGGAAAGGTTTTTGGTTTTTAAATGTTTGAAATTCTTGACGCCATTTATTGGAAAAACAAACACACACAAAATGATGATGATTTCATTCAAAAATAACCTGTTCATTCATCAAGCAGATGGAACCATTTTCTAGCAGGTAGCTTAAATATCTCACCATCCTACAGTGTAAGTAAGACCTGCATCCACACTAGTTAGGACACAACTGTCTGGGAAAATGAGAACAAGAGGGAACTTGTTGGCAAAGGGAAGCCATTGGTTGATACAGATTGGGGGGGGGTTGATCCTGTCATGATGTGAAGGCTTCAGATGTTAATGATGACTATGTAAAACAGTCCAGTATGGAAGCATCTAAGATAAAATTCTTGTAAATTTTTGGCCAGGAACCTAAAACTTGCTTCAGTCTGTGGCTGCATTTTTTGTGCCAAATAAGAAGGCACTTTGCTGGCTCTTTTTTTATAGAAGGGCCAAATGAGATAGATTGGAAATATGTACTTTGAACAGCTAGGCAGAGTCTCGGGAAGTTTGCCAAACAAGATTTCCAAATAAAATGTTTGGGAAAGAAAACAGGGATGGACTTTGCAGATGCTGGATGGGTTCCACCAGCCATCTGTGCAAAGAGTTACTTGGTATCACATAAGCCGAGAGCTATGAAGTAGCACAAAACTATCAGCAATAACTTCATTGTTAAATGGTCTCGTTTATTTACCCGGCAGCCCTCTCCTCACCAAGATAAAGTGTCTGCATTTCCTTGAGAAACAATAATGATGACCAAAATTATTTAAACATAAAGGAATTTCAGCAATTGAACTATTACCTCAGTGCTGATGCATTAGCAGTCAAAGAAGGCAGATTAATTTACTTACGGTGAGCTAAGTGCATTCTTGGCTCGCAAAGGGGAATCATTTGCTCACTTAAGCCAGAGATCCCATTTTTGACGGCAAATGTCACTGCCTGGATTTCCCTTTGACAGTCTGGCAACCCCGCACCCCTGTTATAGTATCCATTTATTTGTCTTATTTTCAGCCAGATTAATCCATTCTGTTTTGACAAGAAGACTGATGGGTAATTGATAACTGTGATAGACACAAACAGAAGAGTTGGAAGCTGAATAATTCAGCACTTTTCAGTATCAATAAGAGAACAGGTTGAAGAATTTGTGTCTCTATTTACACTTAAACTAAACTAAGTCAGCCCAGACATTTATGCTGCCAGTCTATCAGAAAACCAAACAGTGTACATTCGGTTTCCACCCGACAAAATGTTTTATAAGCTTGTAACAATATGTGTGAAGCTGCCAGAATAATAAATAGGTACAGCAGCCCATGCATGCTAATGTTATGTTGTAAGCAGTTTTGTTGACAAGTGCTAATACTTCTTTCATACTATCATCAAAAGCAGCTAATACAACAGCCATTATTTGCTGGCTTTCCAAGCAAGACATGATGGATTGTGACCTTAATATGGGTTAGCCGAGTTTTGAAAGTTAAACAACTTGCAATAAATCATAGAATTATTACAATGCAGTTTAATTGGTTAAGGACTGTTTATTTCCTAAACAGGGTGAAAAATTTCTGTTTCGGCACTTTTAATTTGCAAAGTGCATTTTCATTATGAATGGCAGTTTAATATTCTGCTCTTTTGTCATGCAAAATATGCAACACGCAGGCAATCTATTAATTGGACAAAAATGCATTGCAAGCGTAAATTATCCTTTATATCATCACTTGTGAGCTTTTACATCTATTAAATGTGTTAAATGGAACATAGTTAAAGACTCTACAACTTGCAGGCTACTTCTGAGATTCAAGGGAAGCTTCAAGATGATTTTAATGACCTTTATTTTTGGCAAAATAAAGCAATTAGGTAATTGTAAATATATAGGGCAATTTAAAGCGTCACTGTTTCCTTAAGGAATAGGTGCATATGTCTTATTGATTCGGCAGGAAACGGACAATAGCACTAGTTCATATTGATAGGTCTTAAGAAATGGAATCCACCCTCCTGTATTTACTTCTTTCTTTTCTATAGTATGATCTCTGAGCCGCAACTTCCATTGCCAAATGTGTAGAAAAAGGTGAGTAAGGCAGTAGCAAATTGGTACTGTAGCATAGCTCAGCATAACTGAGTAGCCGCAGCCATATGCTTTGGTTCAATGATGTGCCTTTGCATGGGGCTATTTAGAGCACAGAAACAGTAACAAAATACTTTGTACTAGGAATGTTGATATGACATATGCTCGATTTTAAGAATGCCAGATCTCTCAATGTGTTCCTGTAAGACTGCCTTAAAATGCATGCAACCTACATTTACACACAGCTCTGAGCCCATTTCTCATATTTACTGACACCTGGGCAGACCTTTCAAAAATGTAAAGTTTCAACTGACTTCAAACGTTATTCCTAGCTTGGCCCAGTGGAAGCAGGGATACTTTTGTGCTGTCACTTCAAGTCTCCTTCAAAGATATCGATTGTCTGCAAGTTGAAAGTATACTTTGGATAGACATTCTATTCCTTTTTCCTAGAGTAAAAAAGTGCGAATGTGAGAATGTGCATTCTGTGGCTTGAAAAGAAAAACTAAGGGACATTTTTTCCCCCATCTAAATCATTCACAAAAGTAATATGTTAAAGTAAACTGTCTAGGAAAATGATAAAGAAGGTGGATACCAAAAATTGTGCTTTGATGTTACGTTACATCGTATGCACAGTACCCTTCATGTTGTTAGAGATTCCATTCCAAAAAAAAAAAAAAAAAGACAAAACTAATTATGTAACTTTAATCTTGAAGTAATGTTGATCATTTAGATGCCATGCTTACCTGAGCTATTCGGTGTCTCTGCATCAGATAAGAGATGGGGAAAAGGGAGCCGGGGAAGTGGAGGGAGAGAAAGAATGAGAGGCTAGGAGAGAGGGTAGGAAGGGTATCGATCGGGGAGAGACTGCTGACTATACTTTTTGATATCTATCCTGATGAAATGCTCAGGTAAGACTGTACTGACCAATAAGTAATATATAATTATTTGTATTAACTAGCATTAGGTATCACAAAGCACGTATTTTAATAATGATTTAATGTTTCAACTTTATTTTCTGATTTTTATAGATCAGAATATTTTATCAAAAATATATGTTTATAAAAAATAAAAAAATTAATTAAAAAAAGAGAATATTTTATCAGAGACAGAGCCATCATTTAGAAAATATAGGTGCTTAGAACCCAAATTGTTAACTTAGGAAGCCATCGGAAGCTGAATTGATTACACTGCTTCCTGGGGCACGTTCCAAAGTCATCAGTAAATGGCCAAAAATATGTATCCTGTCTAAGGATTCGAAGATTTCCTAAAAGCT
This sequence comes from Mustela lutreola, assembly GCF_030435805.1. Taxonomy (NCBI): domain Eukaryota; kingdom Metazoa; phylum Chordata; class Mammalia; order Carnivora; family Mustelidae; genus Mustela; species Mustela lutreola. Next base: position 119,250,605 of record NC_081294.1, on the reverse strand, counting down.
CAGATACATAAAATGGGAAGTATAGAACTTAAGAACTTAAGCATTGTGTTGATATGATCTTTTTTAGTTATCACTTTCAACTGGCTTTTCCCCATATTTTATTATGAAAAGTTTGAAATACATAGAACAGTTGAAATAATTTTATAATACCCACATCCCTATATATAGAATCACTTTGATCCTGCCATTTTAGTATCAACTTTTCACGTATCTACCAACCTGTCCATCTTTCTACCCATCCATCAGTTCATCTTATTTTTTGGTGCTTTCCAAAGTCAGTTGTAGCCATTAATACTCTTTTCTGTAATACTCCAATGTGCATATCATTACTACAGGGCAAATTTTGTTTACTCCTTTTTTTTTTTTTTTCTTCTGAGGGCACATTTGTACACAATCTGTGCATGCACAGATCTTAAGTGTAGCATTGGGTGATTTTCAGCAAACTATTAGTGAATTCCAGCGATGTTGATGAACTCTATTAGATGTCAGCATGGAATGAGGTGGAGTGAATGTAGAGACTTAGGACCCCTATTTTCAGACTGCTCACCATTGCTAGGATGAGCTGTCTACAGGGCCTTCTCCTTGCGACACTGACCTCTTCAGGTCTCCTTTATTCTGTTCTACGAGGATGGGTAGTTCATATACTAGGGCTCCACCAAGTTACTATACTTGTAGTGTACCTATCAGATGCAGAGCATCTGATCAAGTGATATGAAGAGCACAAAGGAATCTTAAGATACAGAGGCCAAGATACGGGGTCCATCAAAGAGCATTTGGTGAAATCATGTGCTACACACCTCAAGTGGAATACAAGATTGCATAAATGTAAAAGCCAACCGAGTAAGAGAGGGAATTTCAGGAAGTTCAGAGAAGGAGTGTTTAGGAAGCCTCCCTTGACTCTATCTCCACAGCATCCTCTGTGAGCAACCAGAGTGACCACTTAAAAAGTAAATCAGATCCTGTCATTCCCTTTGCTTAAAACTCCTCCATGATTTTCCAGCATTCTTAAGAAGATGGCAGACTCCATGAGGCCCTGTGTGACCTGGGTACCCTCCCGCCTCCGGGCCTCTTTTCTCACTGCCCACGTCCTGTTTGCTAGTCTTCTTTTTTCCTCACACACATCAAGTTTGCACCTCCATCGCAGCCTCTCACGGCTGACCCCTTCTCATCATCCAGGTCTCAAGCCAGACATCCCCACTGCAAGGTTTTCTCTGCCCAAAGAAAACCACCCATATTCCTACAACCAGTTGCCCAAAGTCGGCAGATACTTGATGAAGGAGAACACATGTCTAACTTGTTGGACTACCATGGAAAATGAGTTGATGGAGATTTCTGGAGGGACACTGGAATGAAAGTAGCAATAAACTAGGAAAGAAGAGTCCAAAAACTGAAAAGGAAGTATAAATAGGACTTGATGAATATCAATATGTAGATGGAAAGGGAAAAATCCAAGAGAACTCCAAGATACTCAAGTTTAGAAACTAGAAGGGAAACAAGCTCCAGGGGAAAAGACCAATATTGATAACAGATCCTCTCAGAATATTTATCACACGACATCTGTATACAGGCAGGAGAAAGAAATGAACTCAGAAGTTTATTTTAGTACTGGCAACAAGCAGGACAGTTTTACAGGCCTACCTAAAACTTCAGTACAATGAAAGTAGTACTATAAATGAGATCAGAAAAAAACCCTCAAACCACTGAGTGACTATAATAACTATATTAGTTTTTTTTTGCAAGTCTGATATAATTATTTGATCATTGAAAACTGAATTTAGAAATACACAAAAATAAGATTTGCAATAAAAAAAAATCTGCAATAAGAAAAAGTGAGTGCGGCAACAACAGGTGATGGGTCAAAGGCATCTGATACGACAATACAGACAGTCTCCAGTTTATGACAGTTTGGCTTAATGATTTTGGGGCTTTCCTGATAGTGGGAAGCAATACGCTTGCAGTAAATAATTGCACTTGGCATTTTGATCTTTTCGCAGGCTAGCTCTATGGGGAACATTTCTGCCCTGATACTGAGCAGTGGGCCCCAGCTCCCACTGGGGAGGGTAAACAACTGATTGATTTACAGCCATTCTGAACTCATATAGCCATTTTGTTTTTGACTTTCGGAGTAATGCTCAAGAGATTACATGAGATATGTAACACTTTATTATAAAACAGACTTTGTGTTAGATGGTTTTGCCCAACTGGAGGTTAAAGTGATTGTTCTGAGCACATTTAAGGAAGGCGAGGCTAAGCTATGATGTTCAGAAGGTTAGGCGCATTAAATGCATTTTCACCTTAAAATATTTTCAACTTGTGATGGCTTTATGGGTTTACTGGGACATAACCCTGTCTTAAGTGAAGGAATATCAGTACTGGAATGTCCTGAAGGGGTTGCAAGACCTTCAGAGTCTTTGATGGCATAGATGACATCTATATTAAGTAGTGTTTCCTTCAACCCTGACTCGTTTCTTAATGGTACATGCCTGTGGATTTGAAACCTCGAAATCATTCTAAGGTTAACCTGGACTGGCTTTTGTATATATCGTGTAATCCCCCCCCCCCACCCCCACAATAACCTGAGAGCTAGACGTTGCCCTTACATACAGATGAAGAAACGGAGGCCCAGTGATTTTTTTCCCTCAAGCTCTTAGCAGAGCCTAAGTAGTGGCTATTACTTTTGTTTCTTGAGAATTGTAAACAGAGTATTAGCACTGCAGAAAATTAATGAAATCCTCATATTCCTCCACCCTGCCCCAACTGCAACCCCTCTTCCCACAACCCCTTCAGTATTTCATCAGCCCTGTAACTATCATGAAAAATTATATTCCATCTTGGGGCAAGTAAGATACAGACTTTAAAAAAAAATAGATCTTTCCAAAAAAATGTTACCAGCATGCTGACATCTTCATAAAAATTAGGGATCCTTGAGGTGTCAAATTGACTAACGCACAACCACTTGAAGAAGCTCAATATCCAGGAATGAGAGACAAACTTAAATACCTATCTTGTGTTTTCGTAGGTGTGACCTCCTTCCTTGAAAAGGCCATTTCAATCTCAAATTTCCATTACTGTTTATCATCCAAAAAATATTGTTCAGTAATGCCTCATCGCTATACAAGACTCATGCCAATATTTCTCAGGCAACCTTGTCAATTTGAGTTATGGTACATGCTACTTAGGTACAGTAGAAATAAGTTTAAACTACTGAAGACATTAGATCTTTTCAAAGCTGTTCTTAAATGCTATGAAAGAGAATAATCATAACATGCTAATTTGTAGATTCCCTATTCTTGTGTTCCTTGTTCTGGTCTCTACTGTGGCCTTAGGCAGAATTCTGTCATTTATCAAAATCAATTCTGTGTTCACAACCCCATTTTTCAGCATTGAAAATTTACAATTTTGTGAGTTAAAATATCATTTCCTATGCAGGCTTTTAGTCCATACTAGCCTTACCTACTACCTGTTAATATATTTAAAAAAATATTTTATTATATCTTGATCCCTAACTACTTTACCCAGAAAGATAAATGAATTTAAGACACAGGAAAAATTCCTTTTTTTGAGTTATGCAAGGATCATGTCTAAAGTAAGAAATATATCTGTATGAATGTTTTTCATTGCAACTATGGAATCTCTCACAACTTTTTCATAAATTGCAATTCCATTACTCTTTATTCCCCAAGAATGGAAAGAATGCACTTTATTTTTTTGGAAAAATACCAATTACAAGTTGGTAAAATACCTGAGTTGGTAAAAATACCAATTACAAGAGTGTCTACCCTAAAAGTCAAATTCATTTTATTTATTATTGCAAGTTATTAAAAGGCTCCCAGGCATGCATATAAAACCTGAAAAACAATGGTTGAATCTATCATATTAAATTAAAACCTCTCCATAAAAAAACTAAACGTAAACAGTTTATCGGTGAGGGAATGCCATGCCACCTCAGAAGTCAATACAAATAAGACTTTATTAAAACATAACGAAAATGAAGTTCCACAAGAATCCTCAATGGAAATTGTTGTGCTTCAGATTCAAATGGAGAATAAAAATGATCAGCTGACCTTAACTTATTTAAAGTAACAAAGAAAAGATAAACAAATTCCATGACCAACAACTGGCTTTACACAAAGAAAGAAAATATAGCCTCACAAAGGTATACATGAATGCATCTCAAGTTAGATAAGTCTCTGCTTTCATAACAAAGTCATACTCCAACATGTATCCATCCTACTAAGTTCCTTTGCCCATTTGTCTTAACACTTCTTGTACCTTCTGAAGTCAATCCCTGCAATTCTAGTAGTTGCCATGAGTTGGCGATGCAGATAATTTTCCTTTGTCTTCAGTTTTCCTTTATTTGTTGTCCTATCATGGACTCTTCTTTTCAGGGTAGTTCTTTATTTTTCCCTGAAGCAACGCACATGTTCACTTATACATAATTAAAAGGATGTGCACAGGGGTGCCTGGGTTGCTCAGTGGGTTAAAGCCTCTGCCTTCGGCTCAGGTCATGATCCCAGGATCCTGGGATCAAGCCCCTCATCGGGCTCTTTGCTCCACAGGGAGCCTGCTTCCTCCCCTATCTCTCTGCTTGCCTCTCTGCCTACTTGTGATCTTTGTCTGTCAAATAAATAAATAAAATCTTAAAAAAATAAAAAATAAAATAAAAGTATGTGCTCAAATTTTGAAAATCAGGCTGTAGCCTGGATAAAATAGCTTTGCAAGATGCATACAGCTGTATCATGTTGGGTATAACTCTTCCCATATTTATTTATTTATTCATTTTAAAGATTTTATTTTATTTATTACAACGAGAGAGGGAACACAAGCAGGGGGAGTGGGAGAGGGAGAAGCAGGCTCCCTGCCAAGCAGGCCAGGGAGCCTGACATGGGACTCCATCCCAGGACCCCAGGATCATGACCCAAGCAGACGCTTAACAACTGAGCCATCCAGGCATCCCCCGCTCTTTTCTAAAAGATTTTTTTTTAACTCTTCCCATTTTTTTAATGTACTTTTTTTTTTTTAAGATTTTATTTATTTATTTGATAGAGATCACAAGTAGGCAGAGAGAGAGGAGGAAGCAGGTTCCCTGCTGAGCAGGCAGAGAGCCTGATGCAGGGCTGGATCCCAGGATCCTGGGATCATGACCTGAGCAGAAGGCAGAGGCTTTAACCCACTGAGCCACCCAGGCGTACCTAACTCTTCTCATTTTTAATCAGATAAATGAATGTTACTCTATCCCACCTGAAAGCTGATGTTTTACATTATCATGTTAAATGCCTATAAAATATATCATAAAATGAATGTTCCAAATATATGAATGATCTATAATTGAACATTTATCTCGTCTCTAATATCTTATTTAAGTAATGTCATGGTAAAAATTCTTAAAATCTTTGAACATTCATCCAAATAGGAATGATTATATTACTATTTTTGATACATAAACCCAAAATATCAAAATTTAGCAACAGTTTCAAAGAGTTGAATAGCAAAGCAATTTTTCATATAGATTTTATTTTTATTTTTTAAAAATTTTTTAAAGATTTTACTTATTCATTCAATAGACAGAGATCACAAGTAGACAGAGAGGCAGGCAGAGAGAGGAGGAAGCAGGCTCCCTGCTGAGCAGAGAGCCCAATGCGGGACTTGATCCCAGGACCCTGGGATCATGACCTGAGCCAAGGGCAGAGGCTTTAACCCACTGAGCCACCCAGGCACCCCTCCATATAGATTTTAAAAAGTCCATTATTACCTTCATTCTGCTTTCCAGTGTAGTTCAATGGACTATAGAAAGTAAATTAATATGAATGTCTTTTTTTTAAATTGTTTGATTTGCTTTTCAAAGAAAAGGCCCTCCAGGGGTGCCTGGGTGTCTCAGTTGGTTGGGCGACTGCCTCTGGTTTGCGTTGTGGTTCCAGAGTCCTAGGATCGAGTGCCGCATTGGGCTCCCAGCTCCACAGGGAGTCTGCTTTTCCCTCTGACCTTCTCCACTCTCATGCTCTCTCTCATTCTCTCTCTCTTCAATAAATAAAATTTTTATTAAAAAAGAAAGAAAGAAAGAAAGAAAAGGCCCTCCCAATAAACAGCATGCCGTCTTTCATACTGACTTCCAAATATGGGAGATAGGAAATTACTTCTGCAAACACAACAAGGGGGTTTTGCATTTATGGTCATAGGCGTTGGAGAACACAGCACTATGCTGCCTGTATAAACTTACTCTGGCATTTAGATGAGAAATGTGCCTATATGGAACATTTTCATTCATTGCAAAGATGTACCTTGAGACCCCCCCCCATGCCACTTACAGCACAGATTAATGTCATGACTTTTGTGTGTTGAAGGCAGCAATGTAACTGGGAGCCACGAGCATCACCCTCCATGTGTTGACTGAGCAATGGAGGCCACTTACATCTCTGAATCCGCCATCTCAATACCTAGCTACTTTTGTTGTCATGGTGATGAAAGAGCCCACTAGAGGCTCTCCTCCCATTGGTATGCTTTGACACCTGGTAAATCTGCTCATAATCCAGAGGCCAGAACAAGTCACATGGCTCCAATGAAACTCAAAAGGGACTCATGGACTATTTAGCAAGCGTGAATGTCCTTGTCACAGACCGTATAAGGTCACTTACCGTCTAATTGTGTTGTTTTCCTAGTTTTTGTCATGGCCGTTATGAAAATCTAGATGCTCAAGAAAAATTTAATGCAGTTAATTTTTATTATAAAAGTTGAGCTGAATTCCCCTTGGTGGATGGTGGAGGCAAATCAGCTGAAGAGTTTTAGTGAATATTGAGAACAAGGTGGTGTTCAGTACTCATCAAAGTGCAAGGAGTTTGCTTTCCTTTAGCAATGATTTCAGCATTTCTCAGATAATTTTATTTTCTTGTCTTCTGAATCCCAGAAGTAGCTGCCATTTCTAAAGATCTTTTTTTTTCTTATGCTTATATTTATGCATCTATAATTTTATTCTCTTTGTTTGAATCTAATAGAACTGTTTATGTCATACATAGTTGACATGTTCAACCTGCTTCATTTAAAATTATACAACTTCAGGACCTTGCACACTGAAGGTACTCAATAAATGTATGTTGAAAACCTAAATAAGTATAGCCTAAGAAAAATGTAGGTAGAGGAGAACCTTACCATCTCAGGAAAGACAGTTGGGATTCATGCAATAATCAAAATAGAACAAAATGAAGATTGAGATCAGAGTGGAGCAATGGTCCAAATAGGGGCAAAGCATGATCCTCGCCTAGAAAAAGAGGGAGCTCCAGGGCTTCCCTAGGAGATATACCAGAGGGAAGCAGCTGCCTCTCGAGGAAACAGGACCAGGACAATAACAGGAAAGGAAGATTCAGCCCCATGAGAGTCCACAAAGAGGTGTACATCTTCAGAGTTACGTCCTTAGACATCCAGTGTCTCCAGCTCACATAGTCACTGTTTGCCCTCACCGTTTTTAGGTCTTACTGCTTTGCAACTCTTTTTTAAGGATATCGTAAATTACTTACTCCAATATAGTCAGTATAGCTAATATTTAGTAATTATAAAAAAAACATTAATAGTCATCACTTCATGGTTCAGTTGCCCTTCTCTAGCTTACATTAACTGAAGTAGGCAATCATGGAGCCTTTGCTAGTAGAGAAAGATTTTAATGCTATTTAAAGAAAATTTTTTTTAAAAGTATTCCCTTCTGATAGAAATTTGCATTCTGATAATATTTTATTTGTATCTTTTTTTAATGTCATGACAAGAAATGGATTTGATTTTGAAGAGGAATCATTTTGAACAATTAACCATGAATTACTCTAATTAGCAGAAAATAATTATAGGTTGGACATAAGCTCTTTCAAAAGCAAAGGATAGCGTAAAAGACTATTGGAAAAATAATACCACCTGATAGATGTTGAGATGAATCCAAAAGAGAGCTTTTCTTTGAATCAATCTTCAGCTAAGGCATTTAAATGCCTCCCATTAGAAAACATTCATATTCCTGCAAGACAAAAATTATTAGCAAGCATATGTTGCCAGTTAGAGAATCTTTAGTGTAATAATTAAAGAAGACATCTTTAGTGCTTCCAAAAGAAGAAAATACAGTTTCACTTGTTCTTTTCATACCACCTTCTAGATCTGAGCCCTTAGATAGAGTCAGCATATTTGTACACTGTAGGTGGAGTTTAACATATTTATTTCCCTTGGAAAATATTTGTCAAATGACTGACATGACAGAGTTGCACTTGTGGCTCCTGTCTCCTGAGAAGAGCTTATGGAACAGGACATGTGCCAAACTGATGAGAAAAGGTAACAAAAAGATTGCATTCGCGAGTTTAATCAGTTTCTGTAAAGACCATTAGCAGGGGGCGCTGAGGTGGCTCAGTCAGTTAAAGCTTCTGCCTTTGGCTCAGGTCATGATCCCAGGGTACTGGAATTGAGCCCCACATCGGGCTCTCTGCTCAGCAGGGAGTCTGCTTCCTTCTGTCTCTGTCTGCCTCTCTGCCTACTTGTGATCTTTGTCTGTCAAATAAATAAATAAAATCTTTAAAAAAAGAGAGAGAAGTACTTGGTATATGGCTGAATAAAGCATAGCTTATTTTTGTGTGAACATCATCTAGAAAAATAAATAAAATGATGCCTTACCATATCAAGGCATGCTCTTACACTTGTTGAGAGCTAATTATGCAAGAGTACCTCTTTACAAAGTAAATATATAGTGGCATTCTAATCATCGGTCAGAAATGGTCTCTTGGAACATTTCATTGTGACTTTCCAGGTTAGTTTCCAATTTATAGAGTAATGTTCTTGGGACTTAAATCCTTGCTTTTTTCTGTATGGCTCTCCTGCTACCATCTAGAAGGCTTTCTTGGTTAATCAAAATAGTGAGATCAAGGCTTATGCACAGAATAAATAGGTATTCCTACCTGCTCAAAAAAAAAAAAAAAAAAAAAAAAAGAAGACAGCACTCCTCCATCCTTCCATTCTATCATCTTCTCCTCTTTTCTTCTCTGCTTCCCTGAAGTATTGAATCAAATACTATCTTTAGTGAATCATCATTAAAACATATGTTGGTTGCCTGGGAGAAGAGAAGAGTCCAAGAATCTCCTTCAGTCCTTTCACATTGGTTACTGGCATGGATTCTTTTGTTCAGTTAGCCAAAATAGTTTTACATTGAAAGCCAGATGTCCTTGTTTGACAAGGATTTGGGAAGAATCTCTCTAGTGGTTGTAATAGATGACTTTTTATGTTCCTTTCAACCCTGAATTTTTTTTTTTTTTTTGGGTAAGATTTTATTTACTCATTTGACAGAGAGAGATCACAAGTAGGCAGAGCAGCAGACAGAGAGACAGGTGGAAGCAGGCTCCCTGCTGAGCAGAGAGCCCGATGCGGGGCTCGATCAGGACCCTGGGATCATGACCTGAGCTGAAGGCAGAGGCTTATCCCACTGAGCCACCCAGGCGCCCCTCAACCCCGAAATGTTTTATTACAAGTAGTTCTGTGTAGCCCGGGGGTGGCATGAGAGAAAAAGGAAGGAAGATACTAAATGGAAGTGAGGAGGTGAGATCATCAAGGATAATCACACACTTCAGTTTTGCCCAGAACTGGTAGGCGAAAGCATGGGTGAGAAAACTGGACCTTTATACTATGTCTAACATGCCACATACATCCTAACTTCTTAACCCTTACATCTATTTTTTCTGAGCAGAGAAAGTAGGATTCACCAAAAAAGACAAGGTTCTTCAGGGAGGAGGAGAACAAAAAGACTGTGTGTTTGTTCCTTCATTGGTGGAGGGAATTTACCAGAGAATAAGGGGAGGTGGATATCTCATTCTTGAGGTCAGATGCACTACCTACCGTTGTGCCACGAGGTCAGCCTGGATATCTCATTCTTTAGGGGCTACTTAGATTTCTAAGTATTCTAAGCACTTCTAAGCTCCAGCAACTAAGGAATTGAGCTCTGGCTTCTTGGTGACAGAATGGACTGGTGGCTAGAAGACAGGCAGAGGCTGTAAAGTTTTCCTCCTCCCTTGTCCACTGGGCCTTACTCCCTGATCTCCAGGAGCCTCCTCCTGTCAGAATGGTCATACATCTGGCTGGCCTCTCGCCTCAGACTTAGCGAGGGCTCTTATGCACATAGTGGCCACATCTGATTTCACAGAAGTGATCCTTCCATGTGTGCTGGTGGGATCTTCAGAGTCTGTATCTGTAAAGACAGAAATACATAGCATCAACTTATGGTCAGTAAACATCTTGTGGATTGGATCGGAATGTCTTGTCATCTGGCAATTCCCAGTCGGGAGGCCAGGGATGAGGGCAGATTCCTGGTGAATTAGGTGGAGAAGTCACTCTCAACTCCGGCCTCTTTTGGAAACTCAGCAGGTTCTACCCCTTGGACTACAATGGTGGGACCCTCAGGGCACCCCATGGGAGGAGGAGCATGATCAGCATCATCTCTTGATGGGATTAACACCCAAAACAGCATTCTCTTGGAAGAGGGAAAATGAATAAGAATTCTAATAACCCAGCTTTAATTTTTTTGATTATAAAATGAGTGAATGATTAAAATGAAGAGGCATGTATAACTTCACAGAAATGGATCAGTGGTTAGCAAGGAGTCTGAACTGCCGGTCATTCTCACATGTATTTGTTGCCAGGTAGAAGAATCTGCTTATTATTGAAAACACATTATTATTAATCTGTTCTCATTCTAAGACTTTTAGTATAGTTCTTCCCTCTTCAGTTGTCTCACCATGTACAGAAAATATATAAAAGAACCAAATCAAATTATTTACCACAAGTTCTTTTTAAAAAGCAATTTTAAAAACAGCTTTGTTGAGATATAATTGATGATTATATATGATAAAGTGTGCAAAGTAATAAGTATAAATTAGTAAGTTTTGACATAGTATGTATACTTTTAAATCCTCACCAGAATCAAGACAGTGAACATTTCCATCATCCCCAAGAGTTTCTCATGCCCTTTGATAATGCTTCCTGCCTAGGCCTCCCCCATTCCCAAGCAACCAGAGATCAGCTCTTGGTCACTATAGATTAGTTTGCATTTTCCAAAGTTTTATATCAATGGTATCATACAGTAACACTCTTCTTGTCTGTTGCACTCAGCGTAACTATTTTCAGATTCATCCCTGTTGCATGTTCCTTTTTATTGTTGATTCATTCCTTTGCTGATGGACATTGGAGTCAACAATTTCCAATTGTTGACTATTATATATAAAGCCATTAACATTCATGTGAAAATACAAATTCATATAGCTTATGATCTTTTTAAAGAAAACATTTATTTCTTTATAGGTTAAGACCCTAGCAAGGTAATATTTATAATCTATTACCAGTATATCATTACTATAAATTGTTTTTGCCTTAGGTTAACTGCATTCAATTAAAGAACTATTTATAGAGTATTAAGTATGTATAAAACTAAGAGCACAAAAATGGATAAGAGAGAAATACATACATAAAGGGAAAGCTGAATAAAGTAAATGTCATAAGAATAATAACAATAACAACAAACCTATGGGTTAGGGTCACAGGAATAATATCTAGTTGAAAAATAAGAAATTTATTGAGAACAGGTAATTTGCTGGAGACTCTGAAGCATGGATAGGATTTTAGCACACAATGTTGGGAAGAAGTATGCAGTGGGAAGGAAAGAACACAATTAGAGTTCAGAGGCAAGATACGTGGGCTAAGTGCTTGGACAAAGCACTCCAATTTAATTGTAGCACAGGATCGACTCTACGGTATGTTGGCAATCTCCTGTTTCCTCAGACCTCTTCTGGAATGTTTGATTCTGCACTTTGGTTTAGTTCAACAGCCATTCCTCCAGTGCCCATAGTGACAAGCACTGTGCCAAAGCAAGGAAAGAAACGATGAAAAGGTATACACACACTCTCTGCCCTCAGATCACTTACACTGGAGCAAATCCTTTCACGTATTATGGTTACTAGAGATATGTTTGGAATGCTGTTGGTTGGAGAGGAGCACCTAACCCAGCGTATGGAGTCAGAACAGGCTTTTCAAAAGCAGGTTAGTTGGATCCCAGTCTACGCTGACTGGTCAGTGTTAGGTAAAAAACAGAAACCAAGGTGTTCAAGGCACAGGGGAGAAAAGCATGAACGAAAGTGAAAGGTGTGACATAACATTTGATTTTGAGAAACTTTGGTTCAGGACTGCAGAAGTATTGCCTGGAGTGGTTTCTAAGGGGTATCATCACTGCTAACTGTCGTTTTGGGTTTTTTGTATATCAAATTTTTGATATAACACTGAGGTGGGAATACAGGGTGAGGCTTCCATTTTCGGCCCACTCCCTCCACCTAAAGACTTTTGGAATTACTGATGATATTACTTTCCCGGAACACTCACTTATTTATGTGAAGTATTACGGTGTTATACACCTGAGTGTTCCTTGTCCACCATGGTTCTGTGTTTTCTACCCTGACTCCCTAATTCTATATGCTTGAAATGAGTTTGAAGAAAGTAAATTCAAGTCAAGAGTGTCATTTTTAAATATAGGCTTATCGGTAGTACGGGTATATAGAACTAAATATGCTTTTCAGTGGGCTACTGGTTCAGCCCATGATGATCCTGAGTATGTAAATAGTGGATGCAGCATCAGGGTTTCATTCACCTCTCAGTTCTGTGGCCATTGTGCCTGGCTGCGGAAGCTCAGTCTTCATGACTTCTCATTTGTGAAGCTCTGCTCAGCTCCAAAAGAGGCTACTATGTGCTGAGATGTGAAATCAGACACCACTGTGAAATGTACATTTGCAAAAGTGAAGCACTTCATTCTTTTGCTAAGTTCTCGGATCATGCTATTTGTTTCAGTTTTATCACATTATAAAATGACATATGCCATTTGAAATGGTCTATACTCACCAAATGGCAAATTAAAAGATGTAAATAGTTAAGTCTGAAATGCTTCATCCCATAATCTAGATATTTGAACTGTGATAAGCTTGAATAATTGCCTCAAATTCAACTCTTACATGTATGTACAGTAAGGGGGGAAATGCCTTTGAAATGTTCATATTTTCCCCTTATGTCAACATTAATATGTCATAATATTTTTTGTTTTATGGGACTCATTTCTAGTTGATGCAGAATTTTAAAGTGAAGATAATCACAATAATTAAGGAGTAAATGTGTAAATGAGGGCCTGATTTATTTAATTAACATAAATTCATGGAAATTTGGCAACTAGAGGATTAAAATATAGATTTTAATCTACTCTGTTTCTGTAATTTTCAGTTCTCCTAAAATATCGCCAAAGAAAGGGCAATAGTAGAGGATTAGAAATGTGTAAAGCAAAAATCCAGCAAGCTATTTCCTCTTCTTGTGGCTGTCTCTGGCATAGGGAAGTTCTTAGAAAAAATTCCTGTGAATCTTTTCTATGAAGGGTAAGGGAGGTGGTGGAGGAAAATGGCCCACCTCTCAGAATGCCTCCTGAGTGGTGTTGTGCTCATCGGCTCAGGGCCCACTGAGCCCTCTAGTCCCAATGGGAGCCCCGCAGGCCCGGCCCAGGGTCCTCTAGCACCAGGCAGTCATGGCATTTTACCTCCTGTTATCACAAATGAATTGCTTTATTCCTCCTGACCAGTGTGAAAAGCCAAGTAGAAAAACCTAAATGACAGCAACTAAACATCCCTTCTACTCCAGCTGAACAGAACTGGCTCCCCGCAGCATTTCTGTCAGCAAGTCTTAACACAAATGTTCCTCTCTCTCTATTCCCACCACTCCTCCTCCCTTTTCATCCGGAGTCTCAGACTGAGGTTCCAGATTCAGGCCTAAATCCCTTCAATTTACTGCCAGACCTTCCCTAACCAGTGTTTCTGCTACATTCTTACCTTGTTCTCTGTTTCCTCCAGTTACACAGAACCGATACCTTAGGGTCAAATGAACCAACCAGCTGATGTGTAATTCCAAACAGACAGGAAAATGTTAAGGTGAAAAGCTGGGGTGTCAGACCAGCCTGAACCACACATGTTGAGAGAGCCTCTTTCGATGGCATAAACTGACTTGTCTTTGCTAAATACACCAAAATCACGACAAAGGAGCCCAGTTTGGGGGGTCAGGAGCAGGCAGTGAGATAACAAATGCTAGTTTGGATGGTGAATCTGAAATGCCAGGAGTTCACCTTGGTGGAAGTGGACTGGGTTGCAAATATGGACTTGGAGCTTATCAGGGAGCACTCAGTTGTGAGTCCCCACAGATGCCTGACAGAAGGTAATGAGATGCTAAAGAAGGGTTTATAGAGTTAAGTGGGGGATGGGGGGTAGGTATAGGTGGCGGAAGAGCTGGGGGTATTGATCAGACATGGAGAAGGACAAGGCAGAAAGAGGAGAAGAAGAAGGAAGAAAGCAATGAGAAAGTTTCTGAAAACGATAAGTATTCATAAATTCAAATGCCAGAGATTAAAGACTAAAAGTGTTCGCTGATTAGGCCAGGGGGATTACTGTGACCACAGGAAAATGTGTTCAGCAGTGATGCCCACCCTTTTCAAGAAGCTTACTGGAGAAGGAAAGGAGTCAAGGCATTAAACAATGGGAGATAAGGAAAAGACTCATAAAAGGAGACTAACAAAGCAATAACTAGATTAACTTACATAATCAAATGGCTTTCAGAAAGATTAACCAGGGAGAATGAGAAGAGAGAAATAGAGAATGCAAATACGTAGGCAAATGAGATGAGCAGTAATAAAGATAGAAGGAACCTGAATTCATAAATCTTCCTTCCGTCTTCATCTCCTATTTAGATCCATACAAAAACATATCTCTACATTCTCCATCAATATTTCAGCTCATCAATTTTTTAAAACATCTGACTTTTCACAACCCCCACAGTAAGTCTAAGGCCAAATCTTTGTTCTGTGCTGCCTTCAGGACCCCTTTTTTCCATTCCTTAATCAATGGTGTTTCCTTCACGCTGGTAGACGGCTTGCATTGATCTCTCCTCTGACCAGTGTAAAATGTACCTACTGGACGAACACTAGTGCTTCACACACACGAGGCCCATTTTCCTACTACTTTCGTGAGCTTCTGCTCTCCTCTGGTAATAAATTCAAATGTTCACTCAGGCCTTATCTCTTATTGCCATTCCCATCCTTCTTTTCCATTTCCTTCTCTGTCATTCCATCTTGCTTTCAGAGTCCTAGAACATTCCAGTGCTTTCTGCAACTTAAAAAGTCATGTTTCTGAAGCTCTCACTTATATTTTCTTGTTCTTTGAAGTTGTTTGCCTCTCATATTTCCTAAATGAATTCCTCCATAGAAAAAGAGAATCACTTGAACATTTTGATTTAGACTACCCTGCTCTTAAATAAATACTGCATTTGTTTTACATACAATTAACACTGTTTTAATGATTTTTTTTTCTTTGTCAGAATTCAGGCTAGTCCCTCACATCAACATAGGGGAAAAGTTAGAATGGAGATTATTATTTGACGGGTGTTCTAAAACTCAATACCATGTCACAGTTGCTTATGTGTTTGTTATCTTTCCATTGAATTTGGGCATTTTGAGTCCTAGAATGCAAAAGTAATTCTTTAAGCTTCTAGGAGCATTAGGACATCAGCCAGTGTTAAGTTTACAAAGGAGGGTAGGAAGAAAGGAAGTTTGATGAAGGCAAGATAAAGATGACCCAGGACCCCAGAAATTTCTCAGTGTATGATTCTGGAGCCACTTCAGTAGATGGCTTTGGGCAGCTCAGCTCAGCAAGAATACTCAATTATGCATTTAGGGGAAGAGGCTGTAGGAGGGGAGAGTGATGCTAGTCAGGAAAGGATGTTGAGGTGAGACAAAGTCAAAATGAAAATGAACTCTTAGGGTACCTGGGTGGCTCAGTGGGTTAAGTCTCTGCCTTTAGCTCAAGTCATGATCCCAGGGTCCTGGGATCAAGCCCCGCATCCGGCTATCTGCTCAGCAGGGAGCCTGCTTCCTCCTCCCTCTCTTCCTGCCTCTCTGCCTACCTGTGATCTCTCTCTCTCTGTGTCAAATAAATAAATAAAATTTAAAAGAAAATGAACTCTTATATCAGAGGTTGGCCTCAATGAATAAAGGTCTATTTTGAAGGGTTTCCTTTTTATTATCTTTTTTTTAATTTCCATTAATTTGCATTAAATTTATTATCTTTTTTAAAATTTCCATTTCTCTTATTTTAAAAAAGATTTTATTTATTTTTTTTCCATGAAAAACAGAGAGAGAGAGAGAAAGAGAGACAGAGGGAGAAGCAGGCTTTCCGTGGAGCAGGGACCTCGATGTGGGACTTCATCCCGGGACTCAGGATCATGACCTGAGCCAAAAGCAGTTGCTTAACTGACTGAGCTACCAAGGCACCCTAATTTCCATTTCTTTTCAAATATGTCCCCAGTTACTTAATAAGAGAGGGAGGAGTCTGGTCTTTATAGAGTCTCTTTTCCATGTATCACATTGGTTGTAGTTAAATTTATGAGTCATGGTTCATTTGTTCACTTATTTACTGATTTATGCATATACTCATTCACACACTAAAAAGTGGTGAGCATGTGGTGTGTGCTAGGTACTTCGGCACTCTATACAAAATGGTAAACAAGACAAATGTAGTTCGTTCTTCTCCTGGGGTTTAAAGTAGTATGAACACACAGAGAAAGGCAATTACAGTCCAGCATGAGGTGTGTGGTGACAGAACTGAGCAAGTAACTTCAGTCCAGATTAGGAACAACAGCAAGGATTGACAACATTTTAGAATTAAAGGACAGGAGTTGGCCAGGCAAAGCTGGAAGGAGGGGCAGAGAAATGAAGGCAACAAAGCAGAGTAATATTCCATTCTTCTAGAAAAGAGCACCTGGATCACTCAAGATGAGAAAGAACATTGTACTTTCACATACGTGAATAAAGTTATCTGCGTCTGGAAATCAGATGAAGAGTTAAGGCAAAAGATGAATCTAGGTCCTCATGGTAAAGCACTTTTGTGTGCTCTGCAAATAATTTACCCTGAGGACTATGGAATAATCAAAAGTTTTAAATAAGGAAATGACTTAACCAGATCTCCTTTGTAGAGACTTGGTTCTCACTGAAAAGTGGAGATGGGTTTAGAGGGGGTGGGCAAGAGAGGAGACAGTAGTATCAACTTGCAAGTCACTGTTGCAGTGATTATAGCCAGAGATAATGGGGTTCTAAATTAAGTTAGCGGTAGAGGGGATTAATTCAAGAGGTATTTCATAGATAAAAACTTGGTGGTTTATCAGACTAATGACAAAATAAAATCATGATGCTCAAATGTCTCATGTGGCCACTGGATAACTGGTTCTGTCATATCACTGAGATAGAGAACACCATGGAAAAAGACTTCTGTGGGAAGAAATACCCGAGATGCCTAGCAAAACTTTCAGATAAAAAAAAATATGAAGCTCCCAGACAGAAGCCAGAGTTATAGATCTAGGACATCATCAGCATACAAATGGCAACAGAATCTGGGGGAAATAAATGAACTCACCCAGGCCAAGAGTATACAATGCCATCGAATAAGGAATTATGCATTACTTGTTTGAAAGCAGTCTCCATGATTAGACTTTAAGCTCAATGAAGGCAATAACATTATTTCTGTCACTAGAATACAACTTAGCACTTTGCCTAAGTAGACAACCAGTTAATAATTTTTTAATGAAAAGACAGTACCCATGAAACCCCATGGTTAATTATGAAAGAATATACAAATGTATGTAATTAATATTGATTATAACCAGTCAAATCCACACTTGCTCCAATAATCTATCAGGAACTATATTTTATACCTCCTTTCTGAAATACATGCATCAAAATTGAGTTGCTGTTTTTTTAAGATTTTTATTTATTTATTTGACAGAGAGACAGATCACAAGTAGGCAGAGAGGCAGGCAGAAGAGAGAGAGGAAAGAAGGCTCTCTGCTGAGCAGAGAGCCGGATGTGGGACTCGATCCCAGTACCCTGGGATCATGACCTGAGCCAAAGGCAGAGACTTAACCCACTGAGCCACCCAGGTGCTCCCAAATTGAGTTTGACTAGTTATTTTTTACATGAGAATATTAATATCTATACAGCACACTGAGTAGCAGGCCTTGGAGAAAGATGTCCTCTTTGGTCAAGTACCTTAGAGTGCCTCAATTTCCGTATCTATGAAATGAGGATCACAGAGCTAGTGACAGAATGAAACGACATATACAGCAACCAAGACCAAAGAAGTACTCTAACTAATAATATTAATAGTATTTAAAACGTTATCAACAGAGCACCTCGGTGGCTCATTTTGTTAAGCGACATACTCTTGATATCAGCTCAGGTCTTGATCTCAAGGTTGTGAGTTCAGGCCCCATGTTGGGCTCCACATTGGGCATGGAGACTACTTAAAAAGCAAAAACCAAAATGTAACAAGACAAACAAAAAAAACCATTTTCTAGGTGGCACATCTCCACGGTGTTTCCACATGTCTATGATAGCTTTTGTTCTGGACTATCTTTTCAAGAATGTTTGCATTTCAAGGATGCTGACAGAACAAAAAGCCTTGGAAGACAGAGGTAGTGACTTTTTCAGGGCAGAGAGCAGATCTTTTTCTTAACCAGGATAATAAAGGTACCCTCAGGGGTAAAAGGTAGGCAGGTTCTCTAGCAGCCCTCTTTTAAGAGTAGGTTTCCTGAGTTTGAGGTTCCTCAGCTGAGACACAACCCGCTATGTGTGCAGCATCTCCCTGGGTCAATTGCATTGCCCTATGGGACCTGAGGAGCAATTATAGCCAATGGGAACATGAAGCTCATGTTGCCCCCGGTGCCTTGAGTAATTAAGGTCTTTGCCTCTTTCATAAGGGCCTGTGTCTTTATCAACGTTTACGAAACTGTGGCAGCCTATTTTGTTAGCTTGCAAACAAGGTAAAATCTCAGACCCTTCACTTTTTTTTTTTTTTTAGAAAGTGGTCTCTTCAGTGTAGACCTATATATTGCAAAACTTTGATGCAGGTAGTTTAAGAGACTATTTCCCAATCTGGACATTAAGTATTTTTCATAATTTTTTTTTAAGATTTTATTTATTTGAGAGAGAGCACGAGACAGGAGAAGGTCAGAGGGGGAAGCAGACTCCTTGTGGAGCTGGGAGCCCAATGCAGGACTCAATCCTGTTACTCCAGGATCATGACCTGAGCCAAAGGCAGCTGCTTAACCAACTGAGCCACCCACATGCCCTATTTTGCATAATTCTAATTATGAAGAGTATATAAACAGGAGCTCAAGAGACAAGACTGTTTATTTTTACTTTGAAGAATTCAATCTTTTTGCTTTTTTGATTGAGGAAAAGTTTGAGAAATACAAGATTACTTTGTTTTTAAAAACTTCTGCTTTTTTCACAATCCACAAGGACAAATGTATGTAGGACAGATCTTTACTATCTTAATAAATATGAAATATCACAAGTATATGTTGAAATCACACGAATATTCACAGTATTGACAGCAGTCATTGGATAGACAGCATAGATAAAAGGGCAGCCTTTGGGTCACAGAAACCACCTATGTGTTAAAGGAGAGTACAACTGTGTATTTATGCACATGTCAGGTGATCTCATCTAACTTGGCAGTGTTGACTCGGGTATGAGTATATAATTTCTAGAAAGACCCCAATTTTAATTTGTGTGTGTGTGTGTGTGTGTGTGTGCGCACGCATACACATCATTGTATCGATAAAACACAGAATCATATCTCCGAATGCAGTTAGGGATATGCTTTATAAGGAAATATCATGAACCGGGAGCTAAAGAAGATGAAGAATATTCACCAGGATCAAATGTGAGCAGATGAGATCCACTAAACGTGCGTGTAAATTTAAAAGGGGAAGGGGGCAGCAAAACACAAAGACAAAAAGATAAAAACTGAGTTGCAAGGAGAATCCGAATAGTAGACAAAATATACAGGAGATTGATCTTACTTGAATAGTCTAAGACAGGAAAAAGATAAAAGGAAAAGTAAAGAATTCAGTGTGCCTTAATAGAGGAAGCTGGAAATGCAGTACAGAAGAGGTAGAGCAGTAAGGCCTTGAGCAGGCAAGACTTCCTACAACAAGGACCACTAACCTGTGAAAGGAGGAGTTCTCTGTAATGACATGTGATCTTACTCCAGAAGACAGAGAGATGGACTTGGGAGCTCAAGAACCTTATGTCTCCAAAGACCAGAAGACAGTAACTCATGCTAGTAAATGATGGTGAAAGAGGAAGAACTAAGAGTTTGGAAAACAGAAATGTCTGTGATATGGGGGGAAAGTTCCGTGCATTTGCATCATTGGCACCACACGGAGGCCCCTGAGTGGTTCTTAAACCATAGGTGTCGTGCTCGATGGCAGAGATGAAATCTGAACTACATATTAAGTAGACACGAAACTTCACCAATAGTATTTCTAAACTGTGTCTCCTTTGTAGATTTAGTTGAATTCCTGGGGCATCCATCTCTGGGCTAGAGAACAAACGGTGAGCTGGAAAAAGATCCACTAAGAAGGCCAGAGACAATGGAAGTTAGGAATTCCGATTGTCATCTTTATTGACAGTGTTTCCCTCTCTTATTCCTGGGTGTTGGGAGACAAGATAGGGCAATAATAATTTTTTTAAAAACTGCTTAGTTTTGTAGACATGGCCAAAATCTAAAACATTATCATATTTAAAAAAATTAAGGTGTCAGGCATTCTTTTCCTGGTACACTACATCTTTGTTTATTGTTCTGTTAGGTAAAGACTCTCATCATGATACTGCAGGCAAAGCTGTTAACAGAAAAGCTCCAATTCATATCCTAGACCTAATTTTTTACTACAGTTTCCTCTTTGATCAACCGTATCTCTGAATTTAATTATGAGGTCTTACTTGATGCTCTGCCATTGTATCTTTTGCTCTTCTTGCTCTCGCTGTAGTTTGGGGGGGAAAAAAAAAAGAAGAAGAAGAAGAAGAAGAAAGAAAAAAAAAGAGTTTTCGGTTTCTTTTAATGCAAGCTCATTTTCAGTTAGTTCATTGAAAGGTGTCACCTTCTACTTTGTGTTGCTCCTTGGGTCCTTTTATTCTTTGTCTCGTGAACTGACACAATTACCATCTCTACATTCTGCAAATATAGCTTGCAAAGCGGGTTTCCTAGGAATATAATTTTCAAAAGTGCCAGACATAAAAATGACTCTAAAGCCATTTGATGAGTTCTCTGTTACATCTCCTCATTTGCTTCCTTCCCAAAGAGAATTTTGATTTCTGCCTGGAACATGCTTATCAGCTTAAAGGTATGCAGCATCATTATGTGATGAAGATTTTCTCCTGCAGCAGCAAGTGCACTAACCTTGAATGAAGCAGTTGCTAATCATGTTGCACTAAGCAAATAAAAGTCAGAACCAACCTAATCTTGCTTGCCTAATATCAGTTTCTGCAGACTTCGAGTGTAATGTTCTAATCACTGGCGCAAAACTGCCAATTAATTTGCTTTCCCTACGTGTTTTTACTGGCCAAGATGCATAGGGGAGCAGTGCATTCGGTCATAATCATGCTCCACAAAGATGGGAAATGTTCCCTTTGAGCTTCCAATCATTAGGCCAGCTGAAGTGAAGACAAGCCCATTGACAAGTGAGAATGGCAATAATTTATTTTCTATTGATGGGTTGTGACAAATCATGTCGAAGCGGTGACTGCATACTGTGGGGGCTCAGCTAAGGAAGACTGTGATGGGCAAAGATGAAACCCTTCACAGCTCATTTAGTCCAAATGTAGCCACCTGGGTGGTGAATCGGTTCAACATACCAGCCCAGGCATTCCAGCACAAAATTAGATCGCTAACAGGCAGGCCATATAGGGGTTCCTACAAGGCATTAATCAACAGGGTTGAGCTGTCAAAATGCAGAGTCTGAAATTAAGAAACACCAAAAGGATGAAAATGTGGCAATGCTGTCAGAAAAATCCAGAATGTGATTCCTATTGCAGGATTCTAGCCACCATTAAAAAAACTTAGAAGAAAAATAAATTATAAAGGGGTGAGGAGAGGCATCACCCCTGTGGAAAATTTTCCTATGATTTTTACACATGTTAATTAGTAAAAGCAGCATGAAGATTTATGTAAGCATGAACACACCCCTTTTCAACTCAACACTGACAGGTCAGATTCCATATAAGTCCTCCTTATGGCCCCACAGCATAGTTTGTCCCTTATTTAAATTTCTTTTCTACCTGAACCTACTGATGTGCAGAGCATTTGATGTCTCACGCTGCTTCTGAATACAGACACTTCAAACTCTGCAGAATTCTTGGGCTTGCACTGCCTATTTTCTGAACATTCTTTTTGGTGGGAGAGAAATTTCTTGTATCTGGAGGTGCAGGCTGTTCCTGTGTGTGTGTGAGAGAGAGAGAGAGAGAGACAGAGACAGAGACAGAGATTACATTTTATCAGTATTCTTTTAAGAGCTCATTATCTGTTTTCATATTAGAAAAAAATTTAGTGCCATAAACAAATCCAAACAACCAGTTTCTGTAAGCAAAATTTCACTGCTCAAAAAACATGCAAAATTTCTATTACCTAAAAATACATTCTAACTCCAGAAGAACTGCTTTCCAAGTCCCACACAGGTGTGGGGTGTGGACCACACATCAAAATGATCTAGAGTGCTCACTGAAAATGCCTATGTGCAGAAAAATCTCTGGGATGAGCCTGAGAACTGGAATTTTGACTGGATCCCCAGGGTGATTCTGAATGTAGAGGGAAACTGGGAAACCACTTTTTCTTATGTGAATAACCCCCAGTCCATGTTCAGGTGTAAACACTTGCTTCTTTCCACATTATACATCTCCCCTTGGATGAGCTGTGTTCCATTTGTTCATAAATACTCTGGTGTTTTCCCATTCCATGACTTAGATCATACTGTGCCCTTCATAGGCCCAAGTCCTATCTTCTCTAAGATTCAGCTCAAACTCTCCCTCGGGCATGAAGCCTACTCCATGAACTCCTAGCTAGAGTGTAGTTTCAATAGGTCAATCTTCTGGCCTCGCTGCTCCTCCAGCCTTTGGTTTGTACCATTCGCAGCATCACCACCTTCTGCCTTCTGTAGCAGTGACCTGGACGCATACTTTATCTCGAAGTTACTGGCTTGTTCACTCCTTCAGATCTGTCTTACATATCTGTTTTACTGCATACCAGCTCACTCATTGCCTTGTGCTATATGTACAATAAATGTTGAGCTGAGCTGCTTATTAAGAGATGTTAATTCAAACCCAAGCTATGTACTTTCAAGTCATTCACAGAGATAAGGGTTCTTTCTTAACTGTGTGCTCAGAATTCTCATTAGAATCTTGGAGTGGGTCTCCCTGTAAGCAAAAGTACATGAGACCTGTTATTTTGTTTGTTTTATGTAACCGCGGTTTGTCTGTAAAGTGTTGTTCTGCTTTTGATTTTCTAAATTAGCTTTAATGATATTTTCCCTGAAACAATATTTGTTAATATTTTAAGTTTTCACCTGAAACAGATATTTAAAATATATTAATTATGCTGGAAAATACACTATATTATAGTACTACAAATCAGTACACCTACTACAAACCATTTGTTTTATAAATATTTCAGATATTCTTAGTTTTTTAAAAAAAATACCTATGATCTATATGGCCTTACATATTCGATAGCTTTGTACAATGATTAACTGTCAGTGGCTATAATTGTTTAACTATGTCTGATTTGAGACCAATATCATAGATCTTAATATAGCCTAAAACATGGATTTTCATGACCTAAAGAGTAAGTTCAGCCTGACTGTAAAGCAAAGAAGTGTTTTACTTGGAGCCTCCCTATATCCTGGAGGTACGTGAAAGATTAGAAACAGAAGTAGATGAATGCGATCTGTTTTATCATTCTTGAAGGTAGTATCTTTCCCCTACCTGTGGTCTATCCTAATTATTGAGGTACAAGTGACATAGAACATTGTTAGTTTAAGGTGCACAACATAATGATTCAATATTGCATATATTGCCACAGTAGTCTAGTTAACATTTGTCACCATATATAGTTAGGAAATTTTTTTTCTTGTGATGAAAAGTTTTAAGATCTACTCTCTTACCAACTTATAAATATTATTATTTACTCACCATGTTGTATATTACATGGTAATTGTTTTTAAAACCTCCTTTTAGGGTGTCTTAGTGGCTCAGTTGGTTGGGCATCTGCCTTTGGCTCAAGTCATGATTGAGCCCCACATCTTACTCCCTGCTCCGCTGCCTGTCTGCTTCTCCCTCTCCCTCTGCCTCTGCCCCCTGCTTGTGCTCTCCCTCTCGCTCTCAAATATGTAAATAAAAACTAGTAAAACAAACCAACAACCCTTTTCCCTGTGATGTTCCTGTGTGTTTAGGCACCACAGAAAAAGGGAAAGAATGTCTGCAGGATACCTGAGAATATTACACTTAACAAAGTAAACAAGTTCAAGCCAAACTTGTTCTAGTTAGAAGAATAGTCCTTTATCTGCCTGAGTCTTCAATTACAACACACTAGATGAGGAGCAGGAGCTGAGAAGATGCCTTTTAGTTTCCTTCATTGCCAAAGATAATTAGGATAGACCAGAGCCAGGGCAGAGAGGCTCGGGAAAGTTCTAAGGTCTAGGAAAGTAGACCTTTTAAAAAGACAGTGATACATAAGCTTACCTCTTTCTGATACCTTGGGTTGTTTTAGAACTGATGTAAAAAGTACTTTCAGGGACCACACATTTCATAAAGTTTCTGTTGTAGTTTAATAGTCATCTCAGTGGGTTTTGTTCAACTCAGTTGATAATTATAATAGAACAGAAAATGATACTGCATTTTTATTTATATTAGAGTTCTTGGCCACAGGCACCTAGGGAGCCTCTAGATATAACTAAAACCTAATTAGGAGAAAAGAACATTGCTGACTCAATATCTGAATTGGAGAGTAAAAGAAACACAATAGTCCGTGATATAAAAACAAAACCATGTCAAAATAAATATCTAAAAAGAATACTGCCTTTAAAATATGCCCTCCACTTCTCTAACCAAAAAGGAACAGTAATGTGGTATTCGATCCTCTGCTTATTCCTCCATTCCAGAGGAGTCTTGATCCTCTAAAACTATTTTCACAAACATCACATGTCACTTGGAGACAGAAATGGTGTAAAAGGTTAGACCACAAATGGTTGATGAGCAGTGATTAGACTCTAGAGGAGCCTGAAGGAGTGTGATAGATAAGCACTAAAAGGAGAGAGATGAGAATCAGCTAACCTATGGTATAAGTTTTTGGGAAACCTTTGATGTGTGAGAACTACTGAGGCATTGGATGAAAAGTTCTTAACACTCACCTCAAGATATTCATGATACAAGTATTAGAAGACTCTTGATGAAGACAAGAGTATATGCAGAGAGTACACACACAAAAAAATATAGAGAGTAAATGTATATGTAAGAGTAAATATATATATGAGTAAATATAGATAAATAAGAGTATATATATTTTTAAAGAGGCTTGAGGAAGCCACAGAGCACAAATAAAAATAGACTGCCCTTAAGAAGGTATCTTCCTTACTTTATTAGCATTAAGATCCTAACTATGACCTGTGTATAAAACTTGTGAATAAAAGGAAAGATGAAGACAAATGAAGAATATGTATCTGAAGAGGCCTGGCACAGAGAAACAAAGGAAGTTTAAAAAAAAAAATTCCCCAGAGTCTCAAATTACAGACAACATGGCCTCTTGAAAATAGTCAAAGAACAATTCAAAAAAATGATACAATGAAATAAAAGAAGATGAAACTGAGCTGGAAAGCTCAGGGGTAAAAATGAAAGAGAAACTAGAAGTCATCATAGACACGAAAACCCCATGAAAGGCAATACAAATTAAAATATCCAGTTGGTCCTTCAACTACATGTGTCTGAACTATGCAGATCTGCCTTTTTTTTTTTAACAGTACTATAATTATATTTAATTATATTTTCTCTTCCTTTTGATTTTCTTCATAGTGAGAGTTTTTTTTTTTTCTTCTCTAGCTTACTTTAAGAATATAACATATAATCCATATCATGTGTATTGTCATGTCATTGGTTAGGCTTCCATCAATAATGGCCTATCAGTAAAGTTTCTGAGGAGTCAAAAATTATATATAGATTTTCAACTGTGCAGGGGTTTGTGCCCCTAACCTTTATGTTGTTCAAGAGTCAACTGTTTATTCCTGAAAACAAAGTCATCGGGATCAGAATTGAGGAATTAAATTGTGGAAGATAAATCTCACAAACCAAATTAGGAAAAAATTATGTAAAAATTAGTATAAAGAAAATGATAGATATGGTAGAAAAAGGAGATTCAACAGTCAAAAAAACTTCTGAAGAAAACAGAACAAATGGGGAAAAAAATTCCTAAAGAAAAATCTGATTTGTATAATCAAGGGCCTCTTAAATGTAAAAAAAATTAATATGGTATAATCAATACCAAAACAAATGCTAATACAATTTCTGCTATTTAAAGATAAAATTAGGGGCGCCTGAGTGGCTCAGTCGGTTGCGTGTCTGCTTTCAGCTCAGGTCATGATCAAGCCCTGGGATCAAGCCCTGCATCAGTTTCCTTGCTCGGCAGGTAGTCTGCTTCTCCATCTGCTCTTCCCACTCTCTCTCTTTCTCTCTCTCTCTCTCTCTGTCAAATAAAAAAAATAATAATAAAATAAAATCTTAAAAAAATAAAAAATAAAAATAAATAAATAAAATAAAGATAAAATTATTTGGGCATCCTAGCTGAGAAAGTAAATCTTAAAAAGGGGAAAACCAGGTGTGTCTTAAACTACTCCAGAGCAGCACTTAATGACAGAGAGCAGTGGGGCTGTGTCTGTTAGTTTCCAGGGGCAAGAAAATATCTAAGAATTCCATTCATAAGCAAGTTATCTCTCAAATATAAAGATAACATTCTTAAGCAGGTAAGAATTTAGGGATTATAGCACCCATGACAATTATTACTAGCAAAGGATGAATCCAAATAAAGTAACTGGTAAAAATATGTAAGAGTAAACAATTATGGAAATCCAGTTATATGGTTGAGTCTTATAAACCCTGAAAGTGAAAAAATATATATACATGTGCACACACATATATATATGAACTATTGAATGCTGGAGAAAAATGGAAGTGGTGGGCAGGACTATGGATGTGTTAGCATATTCTTTACCATCAGCTTGCAGAGACACTTTTTTTTTTTTTTCAGAGACACTTTAAGTACCAGCTTCAGCCCCTTAAGAGCTCTTTTGTAGTATTTTTTCCCCCTAAAATTTCAAGGAATTTTCAAGGAATTCTAACAACTCAGTGAAGGAATGTTTCTCTGAATTCCATTTTTTTTTCTTTCACTTCATTTCTTTCTTTCTTTGTTATAAAAGCCAGCATTTACAGAATTATCCCATTGAAAAAAAAAACTCCATGTCCATGTATAAATGTAGATGACTAGAGAGGCATACACCAAATATTGAAGTTATTTCTGGGTAGTGGGATTTTAGTGACTATTAACTGCCCTCTATAGATGAAAGCATATAAACAGTTTTATGAATGAACAGTTTTAAATGTCCAGAGAAAAGGATATGAACTAAATACCAGAAAACTGGAGTATTTTTCTGATTTCGTCTTTTGTATATTCCTTTTCATGTCTTCCTGGGGAAGGGGGTAGGTAAAACCCAGTTGATCAGCATAGGTAGGATGCTCCCAGTGGCACAATGTTAATCTTTGGAGGAATTACAAAGAAAGCTAAAGTTATTTTTGCATAAAGAGCTTACAGTTTAACTTGATGGTCTTCAGTTTTTTTAATTTGTTTGAATGCAAGTGCCATGCTAAAGGTCAGTGTAAGGGAAAGAGGATTTGCAAAGAATCAACTGTGCTATTTTTAGGTAGCTCTCTTATTCCCTGTTCACTCATAATCCAGGGCTTTCAGATCCAAGGTAATTTTTTATTTAGGAATTATTCAAGGTATAAGGCAACATCTTTGAGAGATATTTTATGTGGGCTTGAAGGAGAAAAAATGTAGATGCAAATTTTATTTTACAGTAAGAATATATTTTAGTGTATGTCTCAAGTCACTATTTTGGTTGAAAGGAAATCCTTGACTGAACTGGCAATTTTCAAAGTAGTACAAATTTATCAGATTTTCATAACCCACATTGCCCCAATAATTAAAGTGAATTATCTGACTTACATACTGTGTCCTAGATTTTGTAAAATAATTTGTTGCTGCTCTAAAGATCCTTGTAAGATGAATTAGTTGTTTACAGATTTAGCTAGTTATCCCAATATTTTGTCATCACCTACTTTAATTTTTTTTCCTGAATATACTTTCATGTTTGTGGGATCCTGATTGCATAGCTATAAATGGCATTAGCTACTTTTTATTGTCATTTTCATGAGAGAAGCTAAAATTTTGAAGATTAAGATAAGATTTCATGATTGTCAAAGCTCCTAGCTTGACATATTACTTTCTGAAGTTTATTTAAAAAAAGAGAATGATGGGACCCTTTGGCAGTTATCTAGGTTTACTGGCGTAAAATCTATGGGAAGGAAGTGAGGCATTATATTTAATATGATAGGTCACTTAAACATTTGTACAAATCAGATACTCAAATATCTGCTAAATGGGCAGGCTTCCATTTGATTCTGAGTACCCACTTTGTGATCTCATTTACTTCCTTCTTTTTTTTTTTTTAACAGTGTATTTAAACATCTGGTCACCCTCTAGATGTCTTTACCTAATACATGTCTTCAGTTTAATTGCAGAATTTGAAATGCTTTCTTAAAATCATGAATTTTTATTGATTAAAATTAATTTTGATATCACATGATTAATCACAAAGATGATCTTTCACAGTGGGGGCTATTAACATTTTTTAAGTGGATAATAACAAACTGCTCACTGTAGTTGCTTTTGTAACTTTGAGTTCTGTATATTATTTTGTCCTCCAAGGTAAAATGACAGAGTGAGCATATTGTATAAAAACCAAGATCATCACTCTTTCACTGCCTATCACTCTGTTTATGCTTAACCAAGCATTTATTTATTAGTTCTTAATGGTAAGGGCTACAAGGTTACTACACCTGAGAGAAAAATCTGTAAGATAGGCTTTCTAATTAATCACTGGGAGGGTTCATGAAGGTCTAGCTATTTCTGTAAACTGAAGCATTTATGCACTCTATTGAAGTGTTCATCACGAAAATGGCAGGTAATGCTTTATTTCTTGAAGTTTCTGTACTTCTATTAGAAATAATGAACTTACATGTCTCTCTGTGTGTACATATGGATACCATTATTATAACTAGAGCCTTTGTTCCCCTGAGGACAGACAGGGACAGTTGTAAAATAGAACAGTGATACCGATATATTGGGAATGATGCTAAAATACCACCCATGATGCTCCAAATTGAAGACTACCATCTCAGAACAAAAGGATTTGAGACAGAGCAATCAAGAGCAAGTGTTTCAGCCTGGCTCAGTCCATTGAGCATGCAACTCTTGATCTTCCAGTTATGAATTCAAGCCCCACACTAGGTGTAAATTTTTAAAAAAGAGAGAGAGACACACACACACTATTTTGGGGCACCTGCTGGCTCAGTCAGTAGAGCATGTGACTTGGCACAGCACTTAAATAAAGACAAGAGAAAAAAATAAAGCAACAGCCCCTGTTAGTCAGGAGTTAGCATACCCAGGACCATTTGTGGCTAGTCCAGTCAGCTGGAACATTGTTCCATATTAGTTCATTGCACTGAGTTCACAAACAAAAACTACAGTGAAACTTGCAGTGGTGCTTCACGTGCAATGATGATACAACTCATGGTGTTGAGGCTCTTTCCCAGACTGACCCTAGTCACTAGGTTTTATCACACCAACTTTTAGGTAAAAAGGCACCAACTTTTGCCATACTTTTAAGTCTGTTTGGGAACTCACACTCCTCTCCCCAGTCCTTGACATCTGCTTTGGTGTGTTTCCTGATGTAGAAGCCTCTCTACCCAGAAACAAAAAGCACTGACATTGCAGAGGTTAACAGCCTGTTCCTCCTGTCTCTAGTGAGGTCCCTTACATTGGCAGAAATAACCACCTAAGCCACAAGGTTGGCATAATTTACCTCATTTTTATTTTTTTCTCATTGATTTGCTTTAATACATTTCAGAACAGGAAGGAAGGAATAGATGAAACAAGTGAGGGGAAATCTTGATAAACACTGAATCTATATTGGATCTGCCACCTGAAGAGGTTCACTGTATTCTTTCCTTTTGGTTTGTTTCCCCCATTTTATTGTATTTTCTTTTCAGTGTTCCAGCATTCATTGCTTATTCACCACACCCAGTGCTCCATGCAATACGTGCCCTCCATAATACCCACCATCAGACTCAGCACCCTCCCCTCCAAAACCCTCAGTTTCTCAGGGTCCACAGTCTCTCATGGTTTGTCTCCCTCTCCAATTTACCTCTTAAACATAAGAGTAATCACTTTTTAAGCCCAGCATATGCAAATAATAGATGTGTCCTCCCCTTCCTGTGTTCATGTAGCATAGCAGGCCAAGAGCTCTAACCTTCCACATAAGCTACCCTTGTGATATTTCTCTTTCTCTTCTCCTCCATCTGTCCCCATTTTTACAATCCTTACATTCATATTTTAGTTGCAAGAGATGGAACAAACAGTAGACCTTCAGTGTTCAGCAGCTAAGTAGAGGCTCGCTTACTCCTGCATATGCCAAGAACAAGGCTATGGGCACTGAGACCCTACTGCATCTTATTAAAGAAAGGCACCTTACTCAATGGCCACTGCTTCCTGTCCCTGTATTGACCAAGGATACTATGGGTCACCCTCATAGGCTCAAACACCTATTCTCCTCTTTTTTTTAGGTTTTACAGATTATGTTTTGGCAAAATACTTTTTATACAGAAACTGCTGTAGTTTAATAAAGAAGAACAATCCCTAAAAAATATCGTTTAAGGTCCTGGGAAAAAGCAGATCTGAGGAGTGATAGAAGTGTGTTCTCTAAGTGGAGAATATGGCAGGGGAGAACAAATTGAGAAAAGGAGTTTCCATAAAAGGAAGCAGAATGACAAGGAATAGGAGCAGGAAATAATAGTTTTTCTGGTATAAGAATTTTTTTTTCCTTTATGGGTTGGTTTAAATTTGGTAGATGATAAAATGAGATGTGTAACTTCGTCCAGGTCAGAGGTCAGTGGTCATGAGTTCAAGCTCCAGTTCTATTTAGAATGTTCCATACTAGCAGGGTAGATTCCAGCAGCCTAAAAGCAGCCCTCCTACAAAGTTGCAAGTGCTGGCAATGCTGGTCGGCCTGCAGGGCACAGAAATGGTGCGGGACTGTGAGGGACCATGGGCAGATTTTCAATAGCATCTCCCACCACTGGCATTGAAATTAACCATCAGTAAAATCACTAGGTACTAAAGGAGCCATATTCTGTTAAAGTAGAAGAGGCTTCAAGATGAGAGCTCTAAACTGATGATGGATTAGTCAAATTAAACTTGTCTGAAGTGCTATAAATAATAATCATACTTTTAAACATTAATTTTACACAAATAGGTATTATAATGACTATAGCATATATGTGCTTCTATTGATTCTCAAATATTTCAAATTGCATAAAATTTTTAAAGTTTTAGTAAGATATTTTTGTTCTACATTGATAATACAAAATAAATTCAAAATGTATATTAGAACCTCTTGGGTTTTTAAATAGAAACTATTGATGCTACATTTATGTATTTATTTATGCCTTATGTTGTCTAAGACAAGACTGAAGGTAGTCACATGTATGCTCCAGATCGAAACCCAAATTCTTTCACAGGGAAAAGAAATCAAATTCAGGAATTTAGAAAATTAGTTTAAAGAAACTGGACTCGGTCAACAGAAAGGGGAAAGATCTGATTTGTCCACAAACAAAAACGGGTATGAATTTTACCTGAGCTGTTTTGCCCCATGACTTTAAGTCACTTTATCTCTCTTAATCTCCTAGGATGAAAAATCTTAATTTTTATTTCTAATTTAGAGAATGAGACCCTACAGAGCTATAATGAGGATTTGGTAGAATGATGTTCAGACAGTACCCCAGTCCTGATGTATAGTATATATACTCAACTAAGATTAGTTTAGGACCCAGGTGAATACATGGTAAAAAAATGCAAGACTGGAGTAATTAGATGTTGCATTTTGTGATATAGACATTAAATGTGAAAGAATTGAGAGTCCCTGAGAGCTGAAGTAATCAGAAAAGATTTTGTTTATAAATATGGAGAGGATTAAAGAGTGTCTTAGTCTGTTTGGGGGGTGTTAAAACCAAATACCACATAGTGGGTGGCTAATAAACAACAAACATTCATTCATGTCTCAAAGTTTTAGGGGCTGAGAAGTACAAGATCATGGCACCAGCAGATTTGGTGTCTGCTGGGAAGCTACTTGATGGGTCACAAACAACTGTCTTCTTACTGTGTCCTCACATAGTGAAAGAAATAAGGGAATTAGTTCTCTGAGGTCTCTTTTATAAGGGCACTAATCCCATTCATGAGGGTTCATCTTCATGACTGTTTGCCTCCCAAAGTTGCCACCTCCAAACACCATCAGATCGGGGATGAGGTTTCAGTGTATGAATTTTGGGAGAACGCATATATGCAGTCTGTAGCAGGGAGTAAGATGGAAACTTGTTGGGTGAAAGAACATGAGCAGAGACAGAGATGGAAGTGAGTAATGGTGAGTGAGGAGGTGAGGCTGATCGGTTCCAGGTTATCGTGCTTTGGCCTGATGGTGACAGGAGGGGATGGCAGGGGATGGGTTTGGAGACAGATAAGACACTTCATTTCAGACTTCTAAGATTTGAGGTAACAAGATGTCTCAGTGAGACCATGTCTCACATAGCTAGAGATGGGGGGTTGGCTTTCTGAAGAGGTTACAGAATTAGAAGTCACCAGCCTTACAGTGATAGTTAAACCAAGCAGGCTGTCAATGAGAGAGGAAAGTGCACAGATCAAAAACTGAGTGGAGGATACTATCTACTTATAGAGAGGAAACCAGAAGTAGCCCAATCAAAAACCCATCAAGAGAGGTGGTCAAAATGTTAGGAGAAAAGCTAGGATAGTGGTATGGAAGCCAATGAAAGAATGGTCTTCAGCAGTCAGGTGTGGCTGGAAGCCTGGGGAGAGCAAAGAAAGAAGATGGTCTATGAGAGGCTGCTCCAACCTTCGAAGAATGAAACCAATAGATCCAAAGTGAGGAGTACTAGAAGAAGAACCATTGTTTGTGGGAGAACGCTGACCATCTGTTCTGCTTCTATTGGTTTTGCCTTTCCCTTGGGTAAAGATGTGCAGATGATCTTCTTTCTGCTTCTCCTTACCTCCTGCCTCCACATCCCCATGCCTAGACTCAACACCTTTTTTGTGCTTTGCCAGAAACAATCTCTTCTGTTCACCCTTAGAACAAATGGGACACACTAAATCTTTAAGGAGAGATTTTGCAAAGCCCTGAGAGACAACAGAAGAAATAAACAGGAGGCAGTACACAGTATGGGCTCGCCAGAACGAGACCATCTTTTTTTTCCAAACCCAGCCTCTCCCATTTAGCAGTTTCATAACCTTTGCAAGTTACTCAGTCTATCTGTGCCTTGGTTTTCTAGTCTGAAAAATGGAAGTAATAACAGTACATATTTCATAGGACTGTTGTGAGAAGTAAGTAGATTTAATGTATGTAAAACTCTTAGATGAGTGCCTGGTGTATCTAAAGTTAGATGTAAATATTTGCTATTAAATTAAATAAATACAGAATAAAAATAATTAAAGAGCAACATACATGTTTGAAAGTATAAATACTAGAGCCATTTACTAGCGTGAAACTTAGGACAAATTACTTAACTTCTCTGAACTTCAGTTTCTTTAATTATAAAATGTGATATAATACCAACTACTTCATATTTGTGAGGACTGAATGAGTCAATTTGTGTAAAGTGTTTAGTAAGTACTGAATAATTAGTAGCCATTATTATGAGTTCTTTGGCTTACTAGGTTGTAGTCCCACTTCATACCTGATACAGACCGGCTTCCCATGGGTCCTGGCAGTCTACCATGCATAGATACAGCTTCACTCATGTGTTTCTGTCTTTACCAGAAGCAGGATACATTGATCACCCAATTTCTTCACCTACCTAAGCCTGTTCAGGTTTACTTTCTATGGTGACTGTGCTAACCTCATCCTTCAGATGAACATCTCAAACCAACTGGGCCAGAAAACATTTTTTATTTTTATTTTTTAAGATTTATTTATTTATTTATTTATTTGACAGAGAGAGATCACAAGCAGGCAGAGAAAGGGGGAAGTAGGCTCCCTGTTGAGCAGAGAGCCCCATGTGGGGCTCGATCCCAGAACCCTGAGATCATGACCTGAGTTCAAGGCAGAGGCTTAACCCACTGAGCCACGTAGGTGCCCATATTTTTATTTTTTAAAAGATTTTATTTATGTGTGTATGTGAGAGAGAGAGAGGGAGAGAGGAAAGTGTGCATGAGCAGGAGGAGGGGCAGAGGAAGAAGGAGAAGCGGCCTCCTCACTGAGCAGGGAGCCTGATGCTAGGCTCAATCCCAGGATTCTGAGATCCTGACCTGAGCTGAAGGCAGAATCTTAACTGACTGAGCCACCCAGGTGCCCCCAGAAAACATTTTTAATATAACCATTTGCATTTAGTATTCATTTAACAAAACACAAGCACAATTATAAAATGAAGACAACCTAGTCCTAAACATAGGAGGAGAAAGAAACTTGGTTACAAGAATTTAAAGGTCATGGCTCTAAACGGTCTCTTCTCTAAATGCAGTAACATGCAGGAAAGCCAATTCCACATCTAAAAAGTCTGGAAATGTTTTTTTATGGCAGAGTTGGGGGCTTCTCAAGTCAGGGACAGTGTATCTGAGGGAAAGGAAATCTTGTCGTAGCAGGATCCTGAACCTAGCTGCATCTGCCCAGAACCTCCATTTCTTGCACTTATGTCTGTGGGGTGGATGGCAGGTAGCTCCAGCCTAATTGAACCATTCTACCACTCTCACAGACAAGGGTCGTTCAGAAAAAGTTCTTGTCAGCTGGATAAAGAACTGCCTTCATACACCAAACATTTGGATGTTTCAGCTTGCAGATGCTGTGCAATCAGCAAGTGTCCATATGAAGATGACTTTAAGTAGTCATTTTCTCAAAATAACAATCTATAAAACATAAATAGTAAATTTCTTTTTACCATAAAAGAAAATTAGATTATCAGAAATAGAGGCTATAAGTCATATGTTGTACGTCTGAACTTTTTATGTACCATAATAACTAATCACTTGGCTATCAGGGCAGTGGGGAAATTACAATAAATTATATTTTGTGGGGTATGCACCACATGAATGAAGCCAAGGATATTACAGAAGTGACCTTCACCTTGTGTGATGTCATAGAAAAAAATGATGCTGCCCTAATAACTTCATAGGGTTAATTAGTTTCAGAGAACACACAAGAGGCGGCGATGTCACAGAGCTTTTTTATTTTCTTTCCCGTGGGAAGTTGGCCTAATAAAAATGAAAAACATTTCAAGTAGCTAAGTAAGAAGGAAGAGTTGCCTAGTTAGAAGGAAATGCTTTAGTGCTGTCCCCTTAGAAGGCCTAGTTCTCTTTCTCTATAAGCTGCAAATCTTATTGTTCTCTTGTGCATCTTTTACCACCAATTTGGGAATTGCTGAAATGACCATTGTTTCTAAAACCTTCTCTGAGGATGTGTTTTTTAAATTTGCTAATGAACACGAATCCATTTAATCAGATAAGGACCTCTGCAGATAAGGAGAAATTTATCTGTATAAAATATGCAGCTCTGTTTGGTCTTGTCACTTGGTTCCCCAGTGGGGGTGGAGGTAAAGTTTCCATCAGGCACGCTGATTTCAGATGAATAGAGTTGCTGGTGTCAAAGATGGGCTGCAGCTCTCCACTGGCATCTGGGGTACAGAAGGCTAATTCTTCTGAATAGAGCCATTGATGATTACATTTTGGAGAAACTTAATCATAGAGTAATTAGGCTTTAATTCTTACAAAAACTTAGAATTAATTGGATCTTTTATATAACTTTTCTTGTTTGATTTAAAGTACCATGTAGGTTACAGAAACTTAAATATGGATTTAATTAGAATTGTTTTATGATTTTAATGAGTCTTAAAAGTCTTTTGATGAGCAGCTTGTATAATTATGGTATTTAAAATGATTGGGTAAATGCATACTTTTATAATTTACCTTTCAGGAAACTGTATTTTTTTAGAGGCTATTTTTTGCATGATGAATTGTTTCATTTTATGTTCAGTTTTTGTGGGAATGGGTGCTTAGTCCTGCCCCTAATCACTGAAATGTTTTCTCTGTGGAGTGAAATTAAACTTTCCTAGAATCAAAAGTATCAGGCAATAGCCCAATACTACAGTTAAATTTAATCACAGAAATATTTTTGTTTTTATGATAAAGAAGACTTAATCACTAGTAAAACTTTTAGCTGGGGATTCAGTTTTCTTCCATAATCAGGTACAAACAAGTTACCTGAAGACAAGCTCTTTTTCAATAGAAAAAGTAATTTTAGGCAAATGACTCGAAATTAAAACAAACAAACAAATGAAATGCAACTTTGAGTTGTCAACTTTTTAATGCACTGTCAAAACAACTGGAATTGAGTACTCTCAATAAACCTGAAAAATTTTTAAATTAGAAAAGGAAAAACAGGGCGCCTGGGTGGCTCAGTGGGTTAAGCCGCTGCCTTCGGCTCATGTCATGATCTCAGGGTCCTGGGATCAAGGCCGGCATCGGGCTCTCTGCTCAGCGGGGAGCCTGCTTCCCTCTCTCTCTCTCTCTGCCTGCCTCTCTGTCTACTTGTGATCTCTCTCTGTCAAATAAATAAATAAAATCTTAAAAAAAAAAGAAAAGAAAAGGAAAAACATTGCTCTCTTCTCTTGGAGTAGGTTCCATTCCAACCTATACTAAATCACATAGCTAGCATTTTATTTTTTTTTTTCTGATTTTTTTTTAAGTATTAAATAAGTAATATTAGGGCATGTGTTTTCATTTTCCATTTAATGACATTATTATGTTATGTCCTTATGTTCTATCCTTTATTTTCCAGGTTAGGCAGATTACTTACATGTGCTTGAAAATCCATCAGTGCAATACACCATATCACAAGAGTACAGGAGAAAAACCATATAGTCATTGCCATAGATGTAGGAAGGCCTGTGACAAAACTTTTTCATGATAAAAAAAAAAAAAAAAAAAAAAAAAAAAAACCTCTCAGCAAATTTGGAATAAAAGCAAACTTAACTTGATTAAAGGCTCCTATGAGGGGCACCTGGATGGCTCAGTGGGTTAAAGCCTCTGCCTTCGGCTCGGGTCATGATCCCAGGGTCCTGGGATCGGCCCCACATTGGGCTCTCTGCTCAGCGGGGAGCCTGCTTCCTCCTCTCTCTCTCTGCCTGCCTCACTGCCTCCTTGTGATTTCGGTCTGTCAAATAAATAAATAAATCCTTTAAAAAAAAAAAAGGCTCCTATGAAAAACCTACAGCTAATATCACATTCAAAGATGAGGAACGAGGCAAGGATGTCTTTTTTTTTTTTTTTTTTTAAGATTTTATTCATCTATTTGTCAGAGGGAAGGAGAGAATAGGAACAAGAGGGAGAGGCATAGGGAGAAGCAAGCTGCCTGCTGAACAGGGAGCCTGATGCCTGATCCCAGGACCTTGGGACCATGACCTGAGGGGAAGGCAGATGCTTAACTGACTGAGCCACCCAGGCACCTGGCAAGGATGTCTTTTATTTAATGTTTACTGAAGGTCCTAGCCAGTGCAATAAGACAAAGGAAATAAAAGGAATGCGAGTAGGAAAAGGAGAGATAAACTATCCTTATTTGTAGATGACATGATGGTATAAATCTAAAACCATAAGGAATCCACAAAATAGCTATTAAATCTAATGAATAAGTTGAGGAAGATTGCAGGATACAAGGTCAAAATGAAAACCAGCATTTATATATAGAAGTGACCATGAAAAAAAAATCTAAATTTAAAATCTAAATCTAAATTTAAAATCTAAACTTAAGTTTAAATTCTCCACTTAAAATAGCATAAAAGATACCCAGGAGTAAATTTTTTAAAAGAGGTGCAAGACCTGAACACTAAATCCTTTAAATCTCTAAATTCTCTACAGTCTCTAATCTCTAAATTGTAGCAATCCCAATCAAAATCCAAGCAACATTCTCTCAAGAAATTGACATATTTAAAAATTTATATTAAAAGATAAAGGGCTCAGAATACCCAAAACAATTTGGAAAAAGGAGGATGACATCGAAGGCATTTTATCACCTGGTTTGAATGCTTAGTATAAAGCTATAGATTAAGACCATGTAAATCTCACATAAGGATAGGCATAGGATATATGGAAATGGATAACAGTGAGTCCAGAAATTAATCCATACTTACATGATCCATTCATTTTTGAGAAAGAGACCAAGGTAATTCAATGGAGGAAAAAATAATCTTTTCAACAAGTGGTACTAGACTAATTGGGTGTCGGTATGGGGTAAAATATTAGCCTAGTCCTTACCTTCCATTAGGATTAACTCACACGGAATCTTAGGCTTAAATACAGAACCTAAACTGCTAAACTTCTGAAGAAAAGAAAAAGAGAAAATTTCTGTGACATTATTAAATAGCATATAAGGAGCACAAACTATGAAAGAAGAACTAAAGCTAAAATGGACTCTCATCAATATTAAAAACTTTTGTTCTTCCAAAAGACAGTTAAGAAAACAAAAAAACACACCAAGCGTAGAAAAAATTTTCACAACATTTTTGACAAAAAGCTTGAATCTAGAATATATAAAGAATTCTCACAACTCAGTAAGAAAAAGACAAATTTGTAAGTTTTTAAAACAGAGGAAAGATTTAAACAGACACTTCACAAAAGATGATAGACATACAGCAAATAAACAGATAAAGATATTCAACATCACTGGCTGTCAGGCAAATGTAAATTATAACCACAGTGAGAATACACACCTACTAGAATGGCTAAAATTAAAAGGACTGACAATAGTAAATGCTGATATGGATGTGGAGCTTCCATACATTGCTGGTAGAAATGAAAATGGTACAGCCATTTTGGAAAGGAGTCTGAAAGTACTTCATAAAGTTAAACATACATATTTACCACAGAACCCAGCTATTCCACTTCTAGGTATTTTACCCAAGTGAAGTAAAAACAAATTTCCACACAAAGATGTTGCTGCAAATGTTCATAGCAGCATTATTCATAGTAGCCAAAAGAGAAACAACCCTAAAATGTATCACCAGTTGAATGGGTAATCAAACCGTGGTATATCCACTATTATGAAAATATAAGAGGACCTTCATAAAAGGACCAAAATATTTAAGAACTCAAAAACATGAACAGATCTCAAAAATGTGGTAAGTGGAAGAATTTAACCATAGACTAGGTACTATATGATTCCAACAATAGGAAATTCTAGAAAAAGCAAAAATATGATGACATAAAGTAGATCAAGTGACTGCCTATAGCCAAAATTGGAAAATGTTACTGAATAACAAAGAAGCATGAAAAAACTTTTTAGCATAAGGAAACTTTTCTGTATATCAATTATGGAGGTCCAGTCATTTTAATTGTATGAAATTACCAAAATTCTTTAAACTGTTCACTTCAAATTCATGAATTTTATGGCATTATAAATAGTACTTCAGTAAAAAATTCCTAAAAAAAAATTTTTTTTAACACAGAGTTCCCCAGAATTCAGTGGTATAATTTAGATGAGGTCTTTTATCTGTACTATATCTTTTCATTTTTAAAGATTTGTACTTAAAGTTTTTCCTCAACTACAGGATTAAAAATAATGCCTAGTCAAAAGGTCTACAAATATAAGCCTATTAGTCATTTAACTATTTAGATATTTTCTTTTTATGGAAGAGGCCAAAGGAGGGCCAAAGCTGTCTAAAAGCTTTAGAAGTGATTCAGCCTCCTTTATAAAGAAAACATTGCTCTTTTAAGAATGTATTCAGAGCATCCTGGGTTTTGCTACCAAAGGATATAATCATATAGAAGTTATTCTGTGATTTTTGTTTTCTTCTTTGTTTTTTGGACTGTAATAATTCCAGCTAAGAACGCTGATAAAGGATAGCGACTGGTGGGAAACATGCAATTAAGTGAGCTTACAAATCATGCTGCACTGGAAAGGGCAATGTGATTCCGCTGTTGTAATTATCAGGGAAACAAAGAAGTATGTTCTTATTTGTCTGCCTTTCTATGTACCTCTTGAAAATGCCTTTTTCCCAACGTTACCTACATTAGTGGTCCATTTAATCAACTTGATACAGAACTACTACTATTACTAATAGACAGTCAAATGTTACAGAGACAGAAGCATCCACTGAGTACAAGTCAATATATTAAGCAAATGGTGCCTTTCCAATATAGTTATTTGCAAATGCCCAATCTATTGCTTCTTTTGGCTTCCATTTACTCTTTCATAAAGGGTCTCTTCAACTCTTTGAGCTTCAATACTATTTTCTGAGCTAATATTAAGTCACTGCATTGAAAACTGGGCATTTCTAGGTCTGTGGAACTAAGGAGAGTTAATATATCTAAGATGATATTCTTTTTTTTTTTTTTTAAGATTTATTTATTTATTTACTTATTTGAGAGAGAGGCAGTGAGAGAGAGCATGAGAGAGGAGAAGGTCAGAGGGAGAAGCAGACTCCCCGTGGAGCTAGGAACCCGATGTGGGACTTGATCCTGGGACTCCAGGATCATGACCTGAGACGAAAGCAGTCGTCCAACCAACTGAGCCACCCAGGCGTCCCATCTAAGATGATATTCTTAAATGAGTGACTGTAACCTGAGACGTTATCTAAGTAACTATCAAATTATCTACTTATTTTTTATTTTGGTTCCTATTTATTATATTCAAGTTGTTGAATATTTATTTTTTTAAAAAAGAAAACAAAATCCTCCTAGCTATTCTGTGCTGAGCAGATTTACTAGCACATTCCAAATCAGGTATTTCCATCTTAAATATCCAAATATATAAGTAGGATTAATTAAGAAAACATACGATATTACTTTTCAAATATTTGAAGGTCTCTTACCAACCATTGGAGATGATCTTGGTTCTGAAGTTTTTAACTGGACAGTTTAATTGAATTAGGTAATTTCATACAAGTAAATTGGATAAAATTGGTTGTGTGATTGTATCTCCACAATCAAGGTACAGCAGAGTTCCCCCATTCTAAAAAGTTTTTCTCTTGCCTCTTTATTCTCAGTAACATCTTCCACCTCTGACTCTAGTTAGTAATTTATCTACCATGGGAGATGGTCTTTTGAGCTGTTTTAGAAGATAATTTTTACTAGTGGGTAGGAGTTAAAGAGATACCAGAATGGCTTAAGGAAGAACATTTTAACAGATGTTAACCATCGATTAGAAAGGTCTGTATAAGACCTGTACCCCTGGGGATAAAAATATATGTTTATAAAAAATAAAAAATTTAAAAAAAAAAAAAAAGAAAAAAGAAAGGTCTGTATATTTGCGAACTGAAATCAATGCCTCAGTCTCTTCCCATTCCATTGTTCTCGGGCTCTCCCGCACACTTTGGAAGGGCATGTTCTAGTTAACTGAATTTTCTGAATAACCCTAAATTAATTCTGGGTGATTCTTCAGGTTTTTGTTTCAAATACTTGGTGAAAAGTCTCTATAAAATGTGTTACCATGGTGTTCTGTCATATTTTCCTGGTGTACATTGTTAGATTTGTTTTCTTTGATGATTGAGAATGTTGTGATGACTTGGGAGTCACCATCATTTTTGGACATTAATCACCACTGATTAATGTAGAGTATGTAGGGAGTTTAGTGTAGAGTATGAGGGAGTTTAGGTCCTGTAATTTGCTTTTTAAAAAAATGACTTCCTGGGATGCCTGGGTGGCTCAGTCAGTTAAGTGGCTGCCTTCAGCTCAGGTCATGATCCCAGTGTCCTGGGATCCAGTCCCACATAGGGCTCCTTTCTCGACAGGGAGCCTGCTTCTCCCTCTGCCTCTGCTTGCCTGTGCGCTCTCTCTCTCTCTCTCTCTCTCTGACAAATAAATAAAATATTTTTTTAAAAAATGACTTTCTGTCCTCAGTTTTCTGTTTTTTGTTTGTTTGTTTTTTGTTTTTTAAGATTTTATTTATTTGACAGACAGAGATCACAGATAGGCAGAGAGGCAGGAAGAGAGAGAGAGGAGGAAGCAGGCTCTCCACTGAACAGAGAGCCCTATGTGGGGCTTGATCCCAGGACCCTGGGATCATGATCTGAGCTGAAGGCAGAGGCTTTAACCCACTGAGCCACCTAGGTGCCCGAGTTTTCTGTTTTTCATCCTCCCGCCACCACCCACCTCTTTCTTTCCACTGTCTGTCTCCAATTCCATCAACTGGTTTGTCAATGTGAATCTGAACTGGGTAAAAATGCCAGTGTTCTTTTTTGTTTGTCTTCATGTCTTCTAACCAGATTTTTAAATTTACCTTTTTCTTCTTCCTTTTTAACAACCACTTCCTTCCTAAGACTTACCGTTATTACATGCCTGCATGGATTATTTCAACAGCCTCCTGTCTCCAGTCTCTCCTAATTCTGATTCACCTTTGTATTTCACTGTCAAACTAAGCTTATACTAATTCAGGATTTCATTTCTCAGCTCAAGAACTTGCAGTGATTTCCTATTACATGATCCATCAAGTCCAACTATTCCCTCTAGGTTTTTAAATCCCTCTACAAATGGCTCTACTGCATGACTTCAGATTCATTTGTTGTTCTATACACACTGGCCCTTCTCTGCCTCTGGAACATGTTACCATTCTCATAGTTTTACTTGAAATGACATTGTTGCTCAGTCATCTTTTTTCTATCCAAACTGAAGGCATACTTTAAGTACCCTTAATTTATAAAACCTTCTCTGGCAGCTTCTATCCATACTAACCCTTTTTTCATATCCATACCTTCAAATTTCTAATGAATTGGAGAATGCTTTGCTCTCAATGATTCCTTAATGTTTGCACATTGGCTCTATCTCTGTACTGCACTGTGAGGTCTCTGAGGGCAGAGACCAGATCTTACATTGAATTTGTTTCCCCAATAACGTTAAGTGAATGCAGGGCACACAGTGCACAGCTTTCCTAACTTTATAGTATATTTTTCACATACTCTCTAACAATATATTCCATATATAAGCCAACCTATAGGTGTTTAATTAGTTTAATTGCTTATCACACATTCATAACTTCATTGTCCTTAAAATCTCCTCTCACCTCTTCTTTTCTTCCAAATACAAATATTATTCATTACTTTATGAAGATCCTATACCAGCAAGGAAAGAAAACCATAAAAACAAAAGTGTGAATCATTTATACTCTATCTATATTATATGAAAGCAATTTTAACTACTAAAGGTTTTGTATAGTTAAAAAAAATAATAATGGGGGCACCTGGGTGGCTCAGTGGGTTAAAGCCTCTGCCTTTGGCTCAGATCATGATCTCAGGGTCCTGGGATCGAGCCCCACATCGGGCTCTCTGCTTAGCGGGGAGACTGCTTCCTCCTCTCTCTCTCTCTGCCTGCCTCTCTGCCTATTTGTGATCTCTGTCTGTCAAATAAATAAATAAAATTTCAAAAATAATAATAATAATGGCCTAAATGTATTAAACAAATAGAGACCCTCAATCCCTTATCTGCATTTCTAAGATACAAAAAGCTCTTAAGCTCTAAGTCTTTATAAATCTATAGTCCTAATTCACTCCACTTGAAACGAGTGGTTTACTGCAGATATATTAATGTGTTTGGTATAAGGTACTACCCTAGACTTTGGTAGAAATGTTACTTAATAAACAGGGTATATACACTGTATTCCCTTCCTAAAATTTAAATAAATCTAAATT
The DNA here is from genome assembly GCF_030435805.1 of Mustela lutreola. Lineage (NCBI taxonomy): Eukaryota > Metazoa > Chordata > Mammalia > Carnivora > Mustelidae > Mustela > Mustela lutreola. The sequence goes on along the minus strand of NC_081294.1, from coordinate 119,206,648 downwards.
CTGAAAATGACCTCACGGGTTTCAGGTAAGGCAGTGTGGGCCTAGAATACATTTGTTTAGTGCTGTATGGCCCTTCATGTAATTGTATTGTTTAATCCTCCAAATAATGTTATAAAGTAGCTATTATTATTATTATTTCCATTTCCTAGATGAGAAAACTAAGATGCAGAGAGACTCAGTGACTTGATGGTCAGTGGTAAGACTGAAGCTCTTGTTTTCTAATTTTAAGTCCTATGCCCTTTCCTATGCCAATACCTTGAACAGATGATTCCAAGTCTCTACTTGTTAGGCATCATAATAATCTGTCCTAGGAATTTACATGGATTCTGATCTGTGCTTGTCCAGAACATGCAGTCCAGGTACTCTGAATCGGCAAGCTTATAGTGCTGAATGCAGAACTGTTGAGTATTAACTGCTGAAATAAGACCGGGATATAGGAGCAGTCCTTCCAGGCACTCGTAATGTGAGAAAAACTGAAATAAAGGAAGGGCTCTGGCATTTGCTCTCGTAGCTACAGGTAGAGTATGTGGTGGGCATCTAAAGGCACATGAAATCAAAAGAGGAAAAATATTTAATATGTGGTTTCTTTACAAATTCAGAGAAGCACTTAAATGTATGCATACATCTCTAAACCAAACTTTATATTCTTTTGATATATATTCATCAATAAGTTGTCAGAATCCTCAAGGCTCTTTGTAGCTAATTAAGCATATCCTCAGCCTTAGAAGTATATGTGATACAATTTTAAGCATGCTATAAAGATACTTGATGTGGTATATTTTAGAATAATGGCCTCTCAATGAATCACAACTCCCAGGATCCTACATTTTCTCTGAGCTTAGCCAAATGACTTGATTTGGTCAGTAGACTTCAGTAAAGAGAAGAATCTTGATAAATACTTGTGTTAGGGCTATGCTCTTGGAATCTTGAAACCACCATATTGTGAAGAAGACTGGTATAAAAGCCAGACAGAGACTCAGCCCATCCAACTGATCTTCCAGTGAGTGAGACTAGGCAGGACAAACAAAACTCCTAGAGAAGAAATTTTGTTGTTTTAATGCACCAAGTTTGGGGTGCTGTGTTACATAGAAAACAGATACACCCTAGCTGCCAGCTTTTATTTTGGGGAGGTCACCTCATTCTGAGTTGTGGATTCTTCATGGGCAAAGTACAGAAGGTACAAACTTAAGATGAAATGATTTAAAAAGATACCAAAGAGTAAGGTTTCTTTGAACAGTGCATTTAAACTTTAATACTTTCTAAAGACTATATGCACATGCATATACATACCTGTAATGGGTGTGTGTTCATATATATATATGAGCATTTTATAAAATTAATTTCACTCCTCTTTAATATAATTTATATAATAGTATAAAAGTATCTACATAAGCTTCTTAAATATTTGCATATATATAGAATAGGAGATTTTGTTGGCCATGGAAAAGATGCAGTGTGTTTCCTTTTAGAATAACAACAGAAAGCAGACATTAATACAAAGAGTATAGGGTATATGTTTGTGTGAGTGGTTAATTTGTTTAAAGTTAGTAAAAAAATAAATAAATAAACCATAAATGGGATGGCAAGTAGATTGGCTTTCCAGAATGAGAATGCTTCTAAGAAAATGGCAAAAGAACTCCTTGAGTAGAGGGATGGTGTGTCTCTTAGGCATGCTTACATTCCAAGCATATAGCTTGTTGCTTGGCTCACAGTAAATGTCTAAAAATAACTACCAAATGAAGCTAAGTATAATAGAAATGATAGGCAAACATTTCTGAGTCCTTGTGTTTAAGGCTGGAAAACAAACTGCATCAAGTTGAGAATTCTCATAGAATGGGTCATCACAGTTTTGTAGAATTAAAAGTTCTCTAATTCCCACGTTTTAAGAAAAGAACTAAGTTCTGAATTAGCGAACTGAAATTTAAATTCTAGCTTGATCACTGGTCAGATGTGTGGCTTGATACAAAGTATATATAGAATCCCAGTTTCCTTAACTGTAAAAATGGGGATGATAATATTTATTTTGAATTGTTGTTTTAGGATTAAATGAGATAATATTAATGTTAGATATATTAGCACCTGAAGCACGGTAATTCTTCCTTGTGCTCTGCTTTTTCCCTTCCTCCACCCTTAACATTCATAAAAGCTTTCCAAAGGAACAAACTCTGACTGTACTTTTGATGTACTCTGAATCTGGGTCAGAAAAAAACAAAATGAAAAAAAAAAATCCTTCTTGTTTTTCTATGCTCGGGAACATAGGAACAGCTGGGGCAGAGCAAGAGGGGTGTCAGCTATAAGAAAGGCAGTAACTACTAAGAACCTGTTCTGTATCTTTCTAGAGATAGCAATGTGCTACCTGCCTATTCATTCATTCTCCAAACACTTGCTGAGCAGTATAACCAAGTACTTCACTAAGTTCTGAAATTATTGAGATAGTCAGTTTGGTCCTACCCTTGAAAAGGCAGGGGACAACATAATAGGAGAGAAAGATGTACAAAATAATTGCATATAATCCTTCAAGGTATGTAACACTGGAAGTAAGTAATCACATACTTGTGTGTAACCAAAGAAAAAGAATGGGATAACTTGCCTGCAGGAAGCACAGGAGGAGACTGGAGACAGGTGGACAGAGAAAACTTAACTGAAGAGGGGATCTTTCAACTTATATCCTGAAAGGGCAGTAATTCACAGGGAAAATCATCTATTCTTTGCAATGTACAAAGAAGGGTAGATGTGAGCCAGCAGAGTCTGTAGTAAGAGCAGGAGGTCCTCCTAAGGGGTAGGACGGAAGAAGCATGGGGATCAGCGAGGCTGAGTATGTGACTAGGATTCAAATCATCAAGGGATTTGTATGTTCTGATAAGGAGTTAAAACATCCTTCTGTCAGCAATGGCAAGTCACTAATGAAGAGCCATAAAAGAGACACAACTAGACTTCAGCCCACAGAGGTGAAGGCAGCTCCCTGTAGCTGGTGTCCAGAAAGAGAAAGATGAGGAAAGTCCAGTTAAACCTAACCTGGAGACATAATGGCCCCACATTAAGTAGCATCAAAACCAAATGAAAACCTTCAACCGCCCCCTGAGGACCTTTCCATCTTTAGCCGGGGTTAAAGTACAAAGCATGAAATGGACAGACCAAGATTTCAACTTCTCCCACCACATCAAGTTTTTAAAATATGCTGGCTTCCGTTCTCTTTGCGTTGCTGCAGGTTTGTTCTCTCCTAGCTTTCTTCCTGGCTGGAAGTGCCATGGCATGTCTTACAGCAGAAATGCATTAGGTTAATAAAGCAATTATTTAATTGACTCTAATTTCATTGGCATTCCTATTAGCTAAAGGAAAGGGGTTCAATCACTGTTTGCATTTGCAAAGCCAATATTATGGTTTAAATTATGGCCTTCAGATGAATTTGAAAATTGAAGCCTGATAATCCTTAAAGCAATATTTACAGAGGACTCTTTGTCTTTGTAAAGAATAAAGGGAATGGAAACAAGAGCATATTAAATCAGAGGGGCTTTTAAGTATTCATTTTGCAATCAGCTTCACCAGTTTCCAGGCCACTATCTAACTTCATAATTCTCTTCATGGAGAAATACCAAATTTCTTACTTTAATTATCCTGTGAAATATAAATTATTGCTTCACGTTCTTTTTTCTGATTCTGGAGTATAGAGAGTCCAGACATAATGCTTACAATGCACATATCCTTCCTCAAAAGAAGTATCTTGAGAGACACTGCTAAAATCAGTAATTTGAAAACACAGACATTTTGAATAGGTAGCTCGTGATTTAAAATGGGCTCTAGCTGACATTGCCTAATAAAATCTCTTCCAACTACCCAATGAAACTCCAACTTCAAATTTAATCAGTATACCTGTTGTCAGTGGTTTTCCACGAATCACAAGATGATTAAAATGGTCTACTTTGAAGATGAATGATCCAAAGAACCCAAATGATGCTTCTGAAAAGAGGCTCTAGCTTAGGGAACAGTAAAAACCACTCTGGAAACACACACACACACACACACACACACACACACACACACACACACAGAGAGAGAGAGAGACAGAAAGGTTTTATAACCTTAATGTGGAGATCAGACAAAAATGTTAGAACACTCACTCTGCTGATAGATCCTCAGTAGATGCGAGGCATAGCCTCTGTGAACAAACTGTGAAAGCCCTAGGTTACAATCTGTAAGGCAAAAAAGAGAAACAATGATATATAACAAGAGGCCAGAGTGAAAATGGAAGTGGGTAATAACATCTGAGGGCAGGAAGAATTATTTAAATTGGCACTAAAGAAAATCAAATTAATGATAACATGGGACTCAGTTTCAAGAGACAGATTTAAAGCATCCATGCAGGAAAAAAGTAAAGCAGGTTTTAAAAAGGGACAAAGATTAGGTTAGCCTCAAACTTGTTTGAAGCAGTGGAGCCACGAAATGATGGCATATATACAGCATTTTTTTTCTTCTCTCAGAGTCCCCTATTGTTCAACATCTTATATAACTAAAGAACATTTATCAATACTAAGACATTAACCTTGGGACACTACTATTACACTAAAGTAGATACCCTTTTGCAGATTTCAAAACTTTTTCTACTAATGTTCTTCTATTGTTTCTGGATCCCATGCTGCATTTAGTTTTCATGTCTCCATCTCCCCCAATTTGTGGCAGTTCCTGAATCTTTGACTCTGAATACTTCTGAAGGTTTCTTTTTAATACTTCTGAAGATTCACAGTCAGTTATTTTGTAGACTCTGCTGCAATTTGGGTTTCTCTGATGCTTTCTTGTGATTAGTTTAAGACTATGCATTATTGGGAAGGAAGATCGTAAAGGCTGTGTGCCCCTCTCAGTGTATCACATCACGGATTAAAGAGTATCAGTATGTCTTATTACTGGCAATGTTACCGTCACTTAATTAAGCTAGGGTTTGTTAGGATTCTCTACCGTTTTTACTATTTTTCCTTTTTTAAAAATATTTGGGGGAGATACTTTGAGCTAATGCAAATATGCTATTTTTGTACCCACTAATTTTAGCATCCATTGTGTGGCAATTATTACTGTGGCGTTTTAATGATAATTTCTGTTTCCCCCAATCCCTCATATTTATTAATTGTCATTGTTATTTAAGGGAGAGTTGTCACTTCTTCCCCATTTATTCAGTTGTTTCTATTAGTATACATTCATTAAAATTAATTATATTGGCATACATTCATTAAAACTTAATTATTTGATTATAATCCAATGCTATTGTTATTTTGTTGCTCAAGCTGTTCTAGCTTTGGCAGCTGGCAACTTTTTCAGGATGGCTCACATGCCCTTTTGATACACTCCCATTGTTCTCCCTGCCCCACCCAGGTATTATCCCAAGGAGTCCTGTTTCTTTCGTTGGAGAATGGAATTTAGAAACCAAGATTTAGATGCTGGCTTTGCTCATTGCTACTCAAACACCTTCTAGACCTTCAGTAGATGAACCTAGGAAATACAAGTATGGATATTAGCCCCTGCATATATACATATCAGAGGTCATTTCTCTATCGTTCACATGCAATTAAAAAGAGTAAGTTCATACTGATACTTCCAATTTTCATACACGATGCAGCTCATTCTAGCCTCTTTTTCATAACTTCCTTCTCTGAAGGAACACAACTCCCATTTTCTATAATTTGTTAACTCAACCTCCATACTTAAGCAGAATATTCAGTCAAAATGCTGTTTGCTTTCCAGAGTTATTTCACTCAGCTCCCTTCTCCCCTCAGTGTAGTTATGGGATTCATTTGTAATATAGTTACTTTTGTCACCATCTACATTCCATATTTTCCCCCATATCCTAGTTGCTTTTGTTGTTTTCATACAATAAAATCCACCCTTAGTTGTCTACAGTTCTGCATGGAGTCATATGCCCATCATTATAGTTCCCTACAGAACAGTTTCATCATCCTCCAAAACAACAGTTATCCCTTTACGGATAATCTCTCCTCCCACTCACAACTCTTGGCAACCACTGATAGGTTTTCCTCCCTGTACTTTTGCCTTTTTAAGAGTATTTTTAAAGACTACCATGTAAAACCAAATCACACAACACACAACTACTGTCTTCTTTAGATCATATAAGGTATTCATTCTTTCACTTAGGAAAATGCATTTAAAATTCACCCAACCTGTTGTATGAACTGAGCCATATTCCATTGTATGGAATGGTTTAAGGACACTTGGTTAGTTTACGTTTTGGGCTATGTGAATAAAGCTACCATAAACACTTGTTTACAGGGTTTGGTGTAAATGTGTATTTCCCTTAATCTTAAGTAGACATCTAGGAGTGGGATGGCTGGATTATATGGTAGATGTATGTTTAACTTTTTAATAAACTGCCAAAACACTTCCCCAAGTGTCGGTACAACTGCATTTCCACCTGTCTATGGCATTTTAAGGAGAAAACTTGTAAACTAAGAATTGTATGCCCTTCTAGATCCCATTTATATGTGATGATAGCAGAATTCTTAATTACTGAAGAATTTTACAATTGTAGCACCAAATGCTCCTCTTGAAAAAAAAAAAAATTACTTGAAATGGTACTTTATCCAACTGAGAGACAGATAATATTTAAGAACTTAGGGGGAAAAAAGCATTCCTAACAAACAAAATCATAAGAAAAAAAAAATGAGGGAAGGAAGGATACTTCCTTCTGATAAAAAAGGATATCTAAAAAGACAGATCACATCATGTAATAGTAATTATAAAACTGAACTCATAAAATCAAGGAGGGATGGAATCCCCAATCTCATTATTCAGCATTATTCTAGAATTTCTGGCTAGTGCAGTAACACACAAATCAGAAATAATGGACTAACTGCTGGAGAGGAAAAGGGAAAAGTCATTAGTAACTGCAGAGAATATTTCTTAGAAAATCCAAAAATGCCTTGTAAAATCTTTCTAAACAGAATCTGTAAGGCTGTGAAATATTAGAAAAATATTTTAAAAAGTCAACATGCCAATAAGAAAAGAAGATATAGTAGAAAAAATTCTCTGAATAATACTAATATCTATACACCATAAAATCTCTAGGAATAACCCTAACCAAAATATGCAGGATCCATATAGAAAAACTATAAAATTATAGAAATATAAAGAACCTGAATGTTAACTTTTGCAGTACTATAACTAATTTGATTACCTGTCCAAAATATCTTTGCCACAGATATAAGTTCCACAAAAGAAGAGGCAATAATTGTCATATTCACTGTTATCCCCTGTGCCTAATATATTGCTTTACTCATAGCAGACACTGCAAAACCATTTGTTTCTATATATCAATATTTTGTTCAGTAATCTGTTTTATGAAATTTGTATAGCTTCTAAGACACATTCACGAAGTAGCTTAGTCACTTTTGAAAGGAGACTGGACTAGTTATTTACCATTGCCTAGGAAATTATAATACCCACCCATTTGACCATAGACAGCATCATGGCTTAAAGCATATGTACCTAGATCCCTGCATTACTATCTTTCTTCACTTTCCCTCTGTGATATTAATGGATTCCACAACACAGCACCAAGAATTTCAAAGCTTAGGAGAGCTTAGGGGACCTTAGAAATGGCCACTCTCTATAAAAAGATTGGTTGTACTTCATCAAATCAATTTTCAGGTCCCACAGGCTGTGCTAGGCTTGTAGCAAATGAATAAGGATCGAACTCTAGTTATTAAAAATTTGAGTTATTAGAAAAGGAAAAAAATCCAGAAAAGAATCTAGGAACATGTTAAAGTGAAATATTTCATAGCATGCAGTCTGAGCCTTTTCTCTGGAATCTTTTTTGCTTCTATATAATACAGAATTTAAGATTAATGATTCACAGTATTCTACTGCTTGACATCTTAATTTCATTTCATAATTAGGTTGACACTTTTCTCATAATATTTGATTGCTAATATTTTCCTATATTTTAAAAATAATGAAATATCACAAAATTAGTTAAAGTTGGTCAAATAGCTAAATCACAGATGCAGATATAGCATTTTCTTGATTATTCTTATCATTTTTTAATGTTTTATTATCTATGGGTGTGTGTGTATTTGTATTTTTATGTGTTTGTTGGGGGTGGAGATACTGTATAGTAATTTCCCTGTTGTGCTTTTAAAGAGGGAGTTCCTATGAACACTAATAATGGTAATGTCATAGTTATTTACTGAGAAAACTAATCTGGATTCTATGGAGGTATGTTGAAGTTTTGTGAAAATGAAATTAGAGATGCAGCATATCTCAGCAGTAATGACTCTGTTTATGTTGTATAAAGCATGCTCAAGTTAAGAAAAAGCAATTTTTCAAATGCAGTCTTTTATTGGTCAAGTGTTTATCCCACTGGGTCATTAATGTACTATATTCCCAAAGTATTCTTCCAGAAGAGTTCATCTTCTGGCTAATGTTAAAGAACTGGCCCATGACAGGCATTTTTAAAATAATTCTGAATTGTCAGGTCAGATCTTCCTGAGTATACCTTATCATCTATAAATGAAAGGACTGGCAAAGACTTTGTTTTTAATAACTTAATTTACAAAAAAGTTAGGCATATTAAACATCAATAGACATTATTGGTTTTACTGCCTATTGCTGGACAGATGATGGATTTTAACAGAAGAGAAAGCTTAATAAATTTGATGGGAAATCAGAATTGTAATATAGTGGAAGGAACTCATCACAAAAATTCAGACATCAAGGAAGATGGCTTCTGAATATCAACTGCCCATAACTAAATTAGACTTGCTGCGTTTGCACCAAATTCATGGGTTATGGCAAATAGAATAGCTGAGCAAGCAGAAAAAACTAGAATGATTTTGTTTAGTAAATATCTTAGTGTCCTAGCATATTTTAATGCTTCCTAGCTATTTCCCTGAAAAGAAAGAAAGAAAGAAAGAAAGAAAGAAAATAAAAGGAAATCATTCAACCTTAAATTTGTGTGGCTAAAGAAAGTTATTTAATTTGGTCAACAAATGGACTCCTTTAGGAACTTAACTTGAATATTAGTCAATTGATACACTGATATTAGAATTTAAATTAGGGAGATAACATCAGAAGAGAGGAATAAAGGGCAGTACTGTGGGGCTATGAAGGCTCCCCAAAATAATAAGGCCTTCTTTCAAGATACTAGCTGATTGTGTTGAGTTATTCACCAGGACGTCACAGAAAGAGGTAACACAGTACTTGACTTACTCTAATGCCAAAAAGCTCTGGAAATGTCAGTCAGAAATTTCTGTATGTGGCGGTAACTGTGGGGCACCCACTGCAAACATCAAGTATTATTAGATATAATCACACCTGAAGCTGTGATGACAGGTGTTCAAATGACTATAAGCAGTTGAAAGGGAAAAAGAGTCACAGATAGTTATCTGGAAGCAATGAGATAAGCATGTTTGGAGAAACAGCCTATTCACTGGGGGATATGATTTTAGGGTGTGAGAGATAATGGGTAACATGATTGGGAAGATAGAACAAAGGGCCAGTTTCTAATTAAATTGACAGCATATATAGCATTTTACTCAGGGAAAATAGCAATGATCTGAGTTGGACCCCCATTTAGTATAGGCAACTCTGCTGGAAAATGCCTCATAAACAAGGGCTAGAAACATGGCATAGCTTTTTAGAGCAAGACCTTTTTCACTATCTATCAAGATAAATACCATACCAATGATATGTTCATCCACAAAATGGTAATGAAATAGGAAGAGGGCATCCAGGGTGATAGCTGTGGGAGTTAGTCAGTGCATAAATTCTGCTTAGCAAGGAAGATGTTTAAATTTGAAAAAATCCATAAGTATTAAAGGGTACTCATGCTGCCTTTCTATTATCACACTCATTGGAATGAAAGATAAATCAAAGGAAATGGACTGATAGGGTTGGTAATTGGATATAATAATAAGAAAGATGAAGAAATGAGCAAAGGGCAGATTTTTTAAAATTTATTTATAAGGATTATAGTTTTTAGATGTTGTTTGACCTCTTAAGGCAGGGTGAGGCTTTTTTTTTTTTTTTTTTAAGCAATACTCACATCTGAAATAGTATCACGTACATTTTTAGCTAGTACTCAAACAAGTTCCATATTTATACAAATGGGAGAAAATGCAATTCATAATTGACAAGGTATGAATTTTTCATACTTTAAGCCACGAGGCTGCCACATCAACAAATGTAATTCCTTAGCAAATATGTCTTATGTTTATATTTATGAAATGTACACAATTGACATAGAACCCAAAAGGGAATAAGTAAGCATTTTAAATATATATATATATTTTTTTCAAACTTCATTCTGGGAAACATTTATTAAATTAGAAACAAGGAAGGAATGCAAGCAAAATGTGCTTAGAGTTTCAATTTATCTTGGACTTAGTGTTACTTTTATACATCTTGCCAAAGCTTTCACTCACGTTGGTTGAAGTGTTGGCCTTGTTTTGTCTTTTGATTCTTTTTTTTTTTTTTTTTAACATATAGAGAGTATCTCTCAAAAGTTCAAGTGATAAATTATTAAAATTCATCTATGAGAGTCCCACATTGCAGTAGTGATATCATGTTAAATATTCTAAAGTGAAACAGTAAGAAGAGACAAAGCCAAAAATCTTGTAAAGAGTGACCAAGTCTGGACACATGATATACTCCATATTTTCTGTGGCTATTAAAGAGGGTACCACCAGAGAGCTTACTAAATGGCCACGGGATGAAAAGTATTCTTGGAGTAACTTTGATCTCCATTTGAATAGTTCTTTGAGGGTAAAGATCTTGTTTATCATGCCTCTCAATCTTTTTGATGCCAGCATGAAGTTACAGGAAGCAGTATTTCTTACTAGTTCCTTCCCCAGGGATTAGGAAAGGAAGTGAGGAAGTGGTTCCATCGTCCCTAAGGAGCTGAGGTAACTGGAGTTATTTTGAGAGTCTTCTACTCTGCCACGACTGCAAAAATGATGACATCTCAACTCAAGAGGTTCTACACTATACTTAAATCAGTTATTCCAATCCTGGCCTGGCATATGGAATACAAAGAGATGGCTATTTTTCACCCTATCAATTAATTTTTTGACATATGCAGAGTGGACATAAGATGTTCAAGTGGGATCTCCACAAGAGAAGCTAACATTTAATGTTATGGGAGACAGACACAGAAACAGAGGTTACCGCAGATGTACTATAGTATAGTGGGTAAGAGCATTAACTATGGAGCCAACTGCTTGGGTTAGAGTACTGGCTCCCATCACTAAACAATTGTGTGACCTTGGGTAACTATTGGTCTGTAGCAAGAATAAAAGTTGTTGTGAAGGCTAAATGAATTAATATATGCAGAGTACTTAGAACACTGCCTACCACATTGAAATTGTTAAATAAGTATTAGCTATTATTATTATAGGCTCCACACCTCCACAGTGCCAGCACATAGCAGGCATTTGGTAAATACTTTGATTACTAAATGAATGAAATGAAAAAAAAATTTTAAGATTATTCATTCATTTATTTGACAGAGAGAAAGAGCACAGGCAGGGGGGAGTGGGAGAGAGAGAAACAGGCCTCCTACTAAGCAGGGAGCCTGATGTAGGGCTCGGTCCCAGGACTCCTGGATCATGACCTAAGCCAAAGTCAGACTCTCAACCAACTAACCCAGCCAGGCGCCCCTGAAAGCTATATGAATATAAACATACAGGCAGTGACTAAATGAAGAGTAATGGCATTAACCATGTAGAGCTTTCATTTTCTCCTAGATTCTAGAGCAGTTCTAATCTTTCTAAATTCTTAGCCAATTTCAAGCAAAATATGAACTAGGCCCCTATTTCAAATCTTTTACTAAATATGATATTGCTATTAATTTAAATAACAAAGCTTGCAAACTAGGATCTTTACCTGATGGACTGTGAATTTCTAAAAGTTTTCATTCAGATTGTTATCTCCAGAAGTGGTTAGTGCAATCCTTGCCCTTGTGTTGCCTGCCATCAGCTTTACAAAAGTTAGTACAAATGCACTCAAGTTTTGGAAGTTTTGGGGTTGTAAATATGTAATTATTTCCTTTGGCTGAAAAGAGGACTTTTTTTTTTTTTTTAAGATTTTATTTATTTATTTGACAGACAGAGATCACAAGTAGGCAGAGAGGCAGGCAGAGAGAGAAGGAAGTAGGCTCCCCGCTGAGTAGAGAGCTGATTTGGGGCTTGATCCCAGGACCCTGGGATCATGACCTGAGCCGAAGGCAGAGGTTTTAACCCACTGAGCCACCCAGGCGCCCCAAGAGAACGTTTTAAAATATTTTCAGAGCAAGAATAGGGTTGTTTGACACAGGTTAAGTACCTTTTAACATAATAGTTTTATAAATGGAATAGACACTACATGTCTAGAGAACAATCTGAATATTTTCAGATGTATCAAATTTAACTTAAAAAAACTTTTTTTTTCTTTTGATTCATTAAATTATACATTACTCTAATAAAAATCAGCATTGTGCTCTGGCAATATATAGTATTCCTGACACTTCTCTTAGCAGAGGGCATTTCTTTTACATCAGCACTAAATGCTGGGCAAATAGTGTGACCTTGGCCTTTAATCTAAACTCTTATAATTAAAAAAAATCCACTAGTGGAAATGAAGTCTCTAAGAAGATATGGATGATTTACTGATTACAGAAAAGTTCAGCTTCCATAACTACTGATGGCTATGCTTCCATTTATGTTTTCCGTAAGCCATAACTATTTAAAATGTTACTGTTAGCATTCTTAGTTGTCCCATTTGTTGGTATATAACTCTCCTGCTTAAATATATAGAACAAATCACATTAATTAAAATAAATTGCTTGGACAGTTAAGTTGTGTTGCAGATTGTCTCTGAAGGCTATAAATTCAAATTAAGGGTTTTGCTGCTTGTTCCTGAGCTTGGAAAGATTCCTTTTACTGCATTAGTAGCAGTAAAAGAAATCAACTACCTTACAAAAAGAACATTCATTTGAATTCTTGGAGAAATAGCTACATAAACTGGACCTATAGCTAGTTATCTTCATCATATAACAAATTCTTGGCTGAAGCAAGTAACCAAACTTTTTTTTTAAGATTCTATTTATTTATTTGACAGAGAGAGATCACAAGTAGGCAGAGAGGCAGGCAGAGAGAGAGGAGGAAGCAGGCTCCATGCTGAGCAGAGAGCCCAATGCTGGGCTTGATCCCAGGACCCTGGGATCATGACCTGAGCTGAAGGCAGAGGCTTGAACCCACTGAGCCACCCAGGTTCCCCAGTAACCAAACTTCTAATTCATGATGGCAAGCATTGATATTTAACAGTATTGAGTATGGATTTTCATAGGTATAACTACTTTACATATTTAAAATACATTTTTTTAAAAGATTTTATTTATTTTTTTGAGAGAGAGCAAAAGTGAGAGATCTCACTGAGGGAGAGGGAGAAGCAGACTCCCACTGAGCAGAGAGCCCAATTCAGGGCTCAATCCCAGGACGCTGGGATCATGACCGGAGCCAAAGGCAGATGCTTAACCAGCTGAGGCACGGAGGCACCCCTAAAATACATTATTTCTAACAGATATTTTTATTGTATGTCTATATAGTATATATTATGTATGTAACATTGGACTTCAGGAGTTCTAAGTAGTATACTGTATTAACAAACTAATGTAATTTTGGTAAAGATAAACATTTTCTGGAGATTAAAGTATTAAGTCAGAATAATTTGTGGAGAGTTGAAATAATTCCATTTGCTTATTCTAAGCCTACGTTACATAATTTCCAAATGCAAAGATGTAACTGCCACTTATAGTATTCTATAAAAACTAAATATCCTTTACAGTTCATGGAAAACTATAATATTAAAAATAAAATCTGGGGCACCTGGGTGGCTCAGTGGGTTAAGCCTCTGCCTTCGGCTCGGGTCATGATCTCAGGATCCTGGGATCAAGCCCCATGTCGGGCTCTCTGCTTGGCGAGGAGCCTGCTTCACCCTCTCTGTCTGCCTGTCTCTCTGCCTGCTTGTGATCTCTCTCTTTGTTAAATAAACACAAAATCTTTAAAAATAAATAAATAAATAAATAAAATCTCAGGGCACCTGGGTAGCTCAGTGGGTTAAAGCCTCTGCCTTCAGCTCAGGTCATGATCTCAGGGTCCTGGGATCAAGCCTCCCATTGGGCTCTCTGCTCAGCAGGGAGCCTCTTCCTCCTCTCTCTCTGCCTGCCTCTCTGCCTACTTGTGATCTCTGTCTGTCAAATAAATAAAATATAAATAAAATCTTTTTAAAAATTTGTCTTTAAATATGAATTTATTAAACAGTACAAATAATGGTATTCTTAGCTGTTTTTTACCTTCTTTTGTGGATGAGTTTCCTTAATGCTTTTCCTTTTCCTAATGAATTCTCCCCGAACTAGCAAACCTTGATTAGCTTCAGCGAATGACTAAATTTAGAAATAAGTTTTTTTTTTTTAATTTTTTTATTATTTTTTTTGAACTTTTTTTTTTTTTTAATAAACATATATTTTTATCCCCAGGGGTACAGGTCTGTGAATCACCAGGTTTACACACTTCACAGCACTCACCAAAGCACATCCCCTCCCCAATGTCCATAATCCCACCCCCTTCTCCCTAACGCCCTCCCCCCAGCAACCCTCAGTTTGTTTTGTGAGATTAAGAGTCACTTATGGTTTGTCTCCCTCCCTATCCCATCTTGTTTCATTTATTCTTCTCCTACCCACTTAAGCCCCCATGTTGCATCACCACTTCCTCATATCAGGGAGATCATATGATAGTTGTCTTTCTCTGCTTGACTTATTTCGCTAAGCATGATACGCTCTAGTTCCATCCATGTTGTTGCAAATGGCAAGATTTCATTTCTTTTGATGGCTGCATAGTATTCCATTGTGTATATATACCACATCTTCTTGATCCATTCATCTGTTGATGGACATCTAGGTTCTTTCCATAGTTTGGCTATTGTGGACATTGCTGCTATAAACATTCGGGTGCACGTGCCCCTTTGGATCACTACATTTGTATCTTTAGGGTAAATACCCAATAGTGCAATTGCTGGGTCATAGGGCAGTTCTATTTTCAACATTTTGAGGAACCTCCATGCTGTTTTCCAGAGAGGTTGCACCAGCTTGCATTCCCACCATCAGTGTAGGAGGGTTCCCCTTTCTCCGCATCCTCGCCAGCATCTGTCATTTCCTGACTTGTTGATTTTAGCCATTCTGACTGGTGTGAGGTGATATCTCATTGTGGTTTTGATTTGTATTTCCCTGATGCCGAGTGATATGGAGCACTTTTTCATGTGTCTGTTCGCCATCTGGATGTCTTCTTTGCAGAAATGTCTGTTCATGTCCTCTGCCCATTTCTTGATTGGATTATTTATTCTTTGGGTGTTGAGTTTGCTAAGTTCTTTATAGATTCTGGACACTAGTCCTTTATCTGATATGTCGTTTGCAAATATCTTCTCCCATTCTGTCAGTTGTCTTTTGATTTTGTTAACTGTTTCCTTTGCTGTGCAAAAGCTTTTGATCTTGATGAAATCCCAATAGTTCATTTTTTCCTTTGCTTCCCTTGCCTTTTGCGTTGTTCCTAGGAAGATGTTGCTGCGGCAGAGGTCGAAGAGGTTGCTGCCCGTGTTCTCCTCAAGGATTTTGATGGATTCCTTTCGCACATTGAGGTCCTTCATCCATTTTGAGTCTATTTTTGTGTGTGGTGTAAGGAAATGGTCCAATTTCATTTTTCTGCATGTGGCTGTCCAATTTTCCCAGCACCATTTATTGAAGAGGCTGTCTTATTTCCATTGGACATTCTTTCCTGCTTTGTCGAAGATTAGTTGACCATAGATTTGAGGGTCTATTTCTGGGCTCTCTATTCTGTTCCATTGATCTATGTGTCTGTTCTTGTGCCAGTACCATGCTGTCTTGATGATGACAGCTTTGTAATAGAGCTTGAAGTCCGGAATTGTGATGCCACCAACGTTGGCTTTCTTTTTCAATATCCCTTTGGCTATTCGAGGTCTTTTCTGGTTCCATATAAATTTTAGCATTATTTGTTCCATTTCTTTGAAAAAGATGGATGGTACTTTGATAGGAATTGCATTAAATGTGTAGATTGCTTTAGGTAGCATAGACATTTTCACAATATTTATTCTTCCAATCCAGGAGCATGGAATATTTTTCCATTTCTTTGTGTCTTCCTCAATTTCTTTCATGAGTACTTTATAGTTTTCTGAGTATAGATTCTGTGTCTCTTTGGTTAGGTTTATTCCTAGGTATCTTATGGTTTTGGATGCAATTGTAAATGGGATTGACTCCTTAATTTGTCTTTCTTCTGTCTTGCTGTTGGTGTAGAGAAATGCAACTGATTTTTGTGCATTGATTTTATATCCTGACACTTTACTGAATTCCTGTATAAGTTCTAGCAGTTTTGGAGTGGAGTCTTTTGGGTTTTCCACATATAGTATCATATCATCTGCGAAGAGTGATAGTTTGACTTCTTCCTTGCCGATTTGGATGCCTTTAATTTCCTTTTGTTGTCTGATTGCTGAGGCTAGGACCTCTAGTACAATGTTGAATAGCAGTGGTGATAATGGACATCCCTGCCGTGTTCCTGACCTTAGCGGAAAAGCTTTCAGTTTTTCTCCATTGAGAATGATATTTGCGGTGGGTTTTTCATAGATGGCTTTGATGATATTGAGGTATGTGCCCTCTATCCCTACACTTTGAAGAGTTTTGATCAGGAAGGGATGCTGTACTTTGTCAAATGCTTTTTCAGCATCTATTGAGAGTATCATATGGTTCTTGTTCTTTCTTTTATTGATGTGTTGTATCACATTGACTGATTTGCGGATGTTGAACCAACCTTGCAGCCCTGGAATAAATCCCACTTGGTCGTGGTGAATGATCTTTTTAATGTACTGTTGAATCCTATTGGCTAGTATTTTGTTGAGTATTTTCGCATCTGTGTTCATCAAGGATATCGGTCTATAGCTCTCTTTTTTGGTGGGATCCTTGTCTGGTTTTGGGATCAAGGTGATGCTGGCCTCATAAAATGAGTTTGGAAGTTTTCCTTCCATTTCTATTTTTTGGAACAGTTTCAGGAGAATAGGAATTAGTTCTTCTTTAAATGTTTGGTAGAATTCCCCCGGGAAGCTGTCTGGCCCTGGGCTTTTGTTTGTTTGGAGATTTTTAATGACTGTTTCAATCTCCTTACTGGTTATGGGTCTGTTCAGGCTTTCTATTTCTTCCTGGTTCAGTTGTGGTAGTTTATTTGTTTCTAGGAATGCATCCATTTCTTCCAGATTGTCAAATTTATTGCCGTAGAGTTGCTCATAGTATGTTCTTATAATAGTTTGTATTTCTTTGGTGTTAGTTGTGATCTCTCCTCTTTCATTCATGATTTTATTTATTTGGGTCCTTTCTCTTTTCTTTTTGATAAGTCGGGCCAGGGGTTTATCAATTTTATTAATTCTTTCAAAGAACCAGCTCCTAGTTTCGTTGATTTGTTCTATTGTTTTTTTGGTTTCTATTTCATTGATTTCTGCTCTGATCTTTATGATTTCTCTTCTCCTGCTGGGCTTAGGGTTTCTTTCTTGTTCTTTCTCCAGCTCCTTTAGGTGTAAGGTTAGGTTGTGTACCTGAGACCTTTCTTGTTTCTTGAGAAAGGCTTGTACCGCTATATATTTTCCTCTCAGGACTGCCTTTGTTGTGTCACACAGATTTTGAACCGTTGTATTTTCATTATCATTTGTTTCCATGATTTTTTTCAATTCTTCTTTAATTTCCCGGTTGACCCATTCATTCTTTAGAAGGATACTATTTAGTCTCCATGTATTTGGGTTCTTTCCAAACTTCCTTTTGTGGTTGAGTTCTAGCTTTAGAGCATTGTGGTCTGAAAATATGCAGGGAATGATCCCAATCTTTTGATACCGGTTGAGTCCTGATTTAGGACCGAGGATGTGATCTATTCTGGAGAATGTTCCATGTGCACTAGAGAAGAATGTGTATTCTGTTGCTTTGGGATGAAATATTCTGAATATATCCGTGATGTCCATCTGGTCCAGTGTGTCGTTTAAGGCCTTTATTTCCTTGCTGATCTTTTGCTTGGATGACCTGTCCATTTCAGTGAGGGGAGTGTTAAAGTCACCTACTATTATTGTATTATTGTTGATGTGTTTCTTTGATTTTGTTATTAATTGGTTTATATAGTTGGCTGCTCCCACGTTGGGGGCATAGATATTTAAAATTGTTAAATCTTCTTGTTGAACAGACCCTTTGAGTATGATATAGTGTCCTTCCTCATCTCTTATTATAGTCTTTGGCTTAAAATCCAATTGATCTGATATAAGGATTGCCACTCCTGCTTTCTTCTGATGTCCATTAGCATGGTAAATTCTTTTCCACCCCCTCACTTTAAATCTGGAGGTGTCTTCGGGCTTAAAATGAGTTTCTTGGAGGCAACATATAGATGGGTTTTGTTTTTTTATCCATTCTGATACCCTGCGTCTTTTGACAGGGGCATTTAGCCCATTCACATTCAGGGTAACTATTGAGAGATATGAATTTAGTGCCATTGTATTGCCTGTAAGGTGACTGTTACTGTATATGGTCTCTGTTCCTTTCTGATCTACCACTTGTAGGCTCTCTCTTTGCTTAGAGGACCCCTTTCAATATTTCCTGTAGAGCTGGTTTGGTATTTGCAAATTCTTTCAGTTGTTGTTTGTCCTGGAAGCTTTTAATCTCTCCTTCTATTTTCAATGATATAGTTTTTAAAGCTCTCTCTGCTCCCTTACCAAAGATGTTTGCCATCCAGTTGTTCCCTAATCCCCCCACTGAAAATGGTATAAGGTCTTGTAAGTCTAATATAGGACCACTATAATTTAACTATTTAGAAATGCAATATAAAGTTGAGAATAAAACAAAACTTTTAAAGCATTAAAAAATTACAACCTACAAGGAAGTTTTAAACTATTCTATTTCAGAGAAAATAATCTTGGCAATAAGTCAATTTTCTTTGTTTACATGAAAAGAATAATTTTGATTTCTCTGTCTTCACTAAATGTATGCTAAAAGAGATGGATTAAAACTTACACATTTCTTAAAAGTTAGGTTGTAAAATATTAGACCAAAGTAGCTGGAGATTTGCATCAACTGGAAAGCATATCATAAACAGTGTAGATATCATCTATTAAGTACAGTACTGTAAGGACCTGTTTCCAAAGGAAAGTCAACTCTCCAATCTTGTGGTGTGTATAGATAAAAAGAGCTACTAAAACAAAACAAAGCAAGTACCATTTATATTCAAGGTGATTACATTCAAAGCTAATTTTCTGGTTTATAATAGATTTCCCATAATTATTCATGAATGACAGTACCCATGAAGTTATTCTCAAATATATGATAGGCTTGTATCTGTTTCCCTCCCTAAAATTTGTCCTTTGGGAATAAGTGCTATTCAGAATCACCGTCCTACAGAAATATCTTTAAAGAAGGACATCAAATTATATAGTCTCCAACTTTACTGTAGAATTTGATAATGACTTTATGCAAAAAAAAAATCAGGACACTTTCTGTTATTAATGTTGCTATCATTCCAGTAAGTAAGAAAGGACATGAATTATTTCTTAAGGCTACCTCAGAATGCTCCATAAGTCAAAGAAGAAATTCTTGAATTATGCCTTTCCCATAAACAATTGCTAAAATAAAGCCTAAGGAATTGGTCCCAGTGCCTTATATTACCACTAACATTTCATACCTAAAGTGAAATATTCTATAAAACCTTAATGGGATTTTGAATATGGATTTAGCCCATATGATGAACTCTTGGTCTGAATAAGCTTCTTGAGGACAAAACCATATATAGTTCCTCTCACTTCTACATTACATAGCATGGTGATCTGAAGTTAGCAGACTATCAATAAATGTTTGCTGGATGAATGGCAAATTAATTATATATAGTAAAGCATTTCTACAATGTGGCTCATTGTGACATATCAAATAAACAACAAACCAAGGCAGATCTCTTAAAACAAGCTACATATAATAAAGGCCCATGAGGTAACTTTAATTTCAGTCTTACAACAGTCTTATGTAGGGGTCCCATTATAATTAGTTTCCTACCACTACCCTTCAATTAAGACAGAGTTTCCCAGAGATTTTGCTAATTTGGACCATCTTCTATTTCTTCTCTATCTGTAGCACCATATCCTAAGAAATGGGATAGCCTTAGATATAATAAATAAGACTGTATAGTCTTAAAAGGTTCCTGGGTCACAAAACAGAGATTTAAGCTTGCTTAGTGACTGTTACATATTCTCATCCTTTAAGAATTAAGAATGGTTATTCTTAATTATGTTAAGCAGAATGAAAAAGTGATTTTTACTGCTGACTAAAAGAACTCTATTGGCCTGTATAATTTCTAAGAATTAACTGTGAAAAGTTCATAAGAACTAAAATGACAGAACCCTTTTAGTACAATTCTCTGATATGCTTTTGAGGAGCTTCTAAACTAATGAGAAAGTCAAGACAACTATAGACACAAATGAGACCAAGCGAATGTTATACTTCATTATATAGAAAATCAAAATAAAGGAAAGATTATTGGAATCATTCATGATGTCTCATCACCAGAAATTAAATGTTTAGATAGCTGATGGCTATATCAACTGTGGCCATCAATTAAACACATCAATTAAAATATGATAAATAAATTACTTTGTTAACCAAAGCTTGTTTTAAAACTTTTTACGTTAGTCAAAAACACTAGACAGTTACCAAATGTCTTGTTTTCCTCATTCTACCATCTCATTCTTAGAAAAGGATTTGGAAAGGTTGGTAAATGAATGTACTTAAAGGAAGTTGTCATCTTTTGACATGATCACTTGAATTTAAGACCTCAAGACTCAACTAGTGACGTAGGAACCAAGATGAGGAGACTAATTTTCAGGCTAAAGAGCCCTTTTTAGAAATCATTCATACAAATAACAATTTAACAACGTTATTTGAAATACCAACTACTATTCATTGTGATACTGGTGGTTAAAGGTAATTTTTTATTCAGTCCACCTAAGAGTAACAGAATACCTAAGCTTCTAATACATATTAATTAACATATTTTGAGAGTGTTTAAAGTATACAAAGTGTAAAGAGCACTGTTATTTGTTATTTGAAATAATACCTTCGAAATAAAATACTTGGAATTAAAAGCTACAGATAATTAAAAGTCTTTCTCAAAGAAAAGCAAGTATAGATAAAAAGATATATGTGGGACAAAAGCCACACAATATAATAAAATAACAGTTCAAAATAGTAACAGAAGAGATTAAGAAGTTAATCTTAACATAAACCACTGTTAAGTGACCAAAACAGTGCTCACACTACAGGACTCAAAAGAGAACAATCACACCAGGGTTGGGTAGTGGGGAAGGATTAATGAAAAAGGTAGGGTTTGGATTGTAGGTCTGAAGAATGAGCAGTTTGGGGGTATATGGAAAGGCATTTTAGGTGAATGGAATAGCAGACATAGACACACACCCATGGGAAAACACAAGGCAGAGGCAATAAAAAATATCATTTTCTCTCCGAGGAGAGAGAATGATAGCCAAACAGTACAACAGCAAACTACAATAGTAAGACTTTGAACTCTCTTGGCAGGGCAGTCATTGCAGGTTTGGTGTAGCATTGGTGTGAGGCTGAAGCTCTAAATATGTGGAGAATGTTGTACGTTTGGGCAATAAAATCATAAGTACCTGTGATTCTGCATGCAATTCCAATGTGTGAGGGCACTTATCTCATATCACCAAGCAATACTGAGACCAGGTAGGCATCCTCTAATTAATCTTACTTCTGAGACTACTTACCTGGAGATGGCAAGACACCTTACAGGTTAAGGACTCATTCCTTAAGACTTAAGACTGCCTTCTCCTACATTACAGATGTCAATCACTAGGGCAGGTTGTCACTCGTACTTTTTATTTTTTTAAGATTTTTATTTGAGAAAAAGGCAGGGGTAGGGGTATGGAGGAGCAGAGGGAGAGTGACAAGCACACTCTGCACTTAGCACAAAGCCCAATGCAGAGCCCCATCTCACAACCCTGAGATCATGACCTGAGCCAAAACGACGAGTTGGATACTTTACCAACTGAGCCATCCAGGCGCCCCATTCCCTATACTTCTGACTGATAGTGCTACAGAACAGAGGTTCTATTGAACCCCTCTCTGCATTTCAGTAATTTTCTAGAGCAGCTCACAGAACTCAGAGAAATACTTTACTTACTAGAGTTCCATTTTATTATAAAAGGATATATCCAGAACAGCCAAATGGAAGAGATGCACAGGGCAAGGCATGAGGAAGGGCAAAGAGCTGCCGGGCTTTCTCCCAGCATCAATTTCCATGTGTTCACCATTCCAGAAATTCTCTGAACCCTGTCTTTTTGGATTTTATGGAGGTTTCATTTACATAGGCATGACTGACTAAATCACTAGCCATTGGATCTAGCCCCTCTCCCCTCTTAGGGGGTTGAGAGTGGTAATGCATATTCCAACTGTCTAATCACATGATTGGCTCCACTGGTAACCATTTCCCAAACAAGTGTTGTCCAAAAGTCACCACCTTAACATAACAAAAGATACCTTCATAGTTCTCATCACAGGAAATTCCAAAGGTTTTAAGAGCTCTATAGGAAAAACTGGGATGGAAACCAAATATCTATTTATTATAAATCACATTATCACAGTACCTGAACTGTGGACTAACAGCAGAGAGATAAATATGAAAGTGATTGCAGAATAAATTATCCTTTAATGATAACTGTGTGAACAAGATGGGAGTGCACAGTACTTTCTGAAGTCCAATCCTGCTTTAGAGTATGATGGTAATGGTCAGTTGGAATAATTTCTTAAAATATGTTAAAAAAATAAATCTGAGGGGTGCCTGGGTGGCTCAGTTGGTTAGGCAGATGCCTTCAGCTGGGGTCATGATCCTGGGGTCCTGGGCCCGCATTGGGCCCCTTGCTCAGTGGGGAGCCTGCTTCTCCCTCTTCCTCTGTCTGCTGCTCCCCTTGCTTGTGCTCTCTCTCAAATAAAATCTTTTTAAAAAATAAATAAATAAATCTGAATTATGAGTATAATTGGAGTGGGAGTGAAAATGACCATCAAGAAGTTGAATTTAGAGAGCTTAACAAAAAATGAAGTTTACACTGGGTATGGTGCATAAACAGTGAATTCTGTTACGCTGAAAAGAAATAAATTTTAAAAATGAAGTTTAAAGGTACTGAATTACAGATGTGGAGACAACAGCTGAATATGTGGAAGTAGATGTGGTGCCTTCCATGTGAGAGAAAACTTGTCTTCACTGCAGCAGGTCTAGCATGAATTTGGAGGAAAGCCCACATTTATAGGACAATTGGAAGAAGAGAAAAGAGACATCCTTTTCCCTCTGATTTTAACCTCCCTGTGAAGCCAGTCTGTACTATGTTGTACAGAAAAGGATGAAACAGTCTGTTCAATGAGAATAAAATCCAATATGACTTCATTTTTCACTCCTGAGCTACCAACTGGTAGGACAATTTGAAATCATTAATTTGGCCAGATGGTTAATGTTGTTTAACAGTACAATTAACTAATAAATAATTATAAAGCACTTTGTAAATATATAGTACTACATAAATGTTTAATAGTAACATTAAATCAGGAGGCTTATTTCAAATTTCATTTTTTTTTAATATTTTATTTATTTATTTGACAGAGAGAGATCACAAGCAGATGGAGAGGCAGGCAGAGAGGGAGATAGAGGGAAGTAGGCTCCCTGCTGAGCAGAGAGCCCGATGCGGGACTTGATCCCAGGATCCTGAGATCATGACCTGAGCCTAAGGCAGTGGCTTAATCCACTGAGCCACCCAGGCGCCCTCAAATTTCATTTTTATTTCCAAGTACTTTGTTAGTGTTTCAGGAGAAATGCCAATAATATGATCAAATGTCATCATTATAGACTGTATTTGAAAAATACAGCAAAGGGTTTATAGGAAAACAAAAGCATCTATGGTCATGCTAGGCTGAACAGAATGAACTAGCATGAAACATCTCCTTCACGAAAGAAAGGAACAACATGATCACAGAAATGTGTAACTGAACACTGAGTAAAACCATTATAATATTTACCAAATTCATTAAATAAAAAAAAAGATTAAAAAAAAGAGATAATCTTTATACTTATCTGATAAGTATAGGCACAGGGTAGAAGAAGAATGTGAAAGGCACAGGGTAGAAGAGGAATGTGAAAGGCACAGGGTAGAAGAGGAATGTGAAAGCAAGAGCTCTGGGGTAGCCACCTGATAGAAGTAGGTTCATAAAATAAAACCAGCATTTTATGAATTCATAGTTCACCCATTCTTTATATAATGCACTAAAATATAAACCATTAGCATCTTTTTTTTTTTTTTAAACATATGAGAAAACTGAGGCATGGAGAGATTCAGAAATTTGCCCACTATCACACAGTTAGGAAAGGGCAGTCAGGATTCAAGCCTACACAATATGCCTTCTAGTGTCCACTGAGAGGAATCTAGGAAAGGTTTTAGTTCCCTGCTAAAATGGGACAAGAAAAGCTGGCGTGTCCCTTCCTCCTTTTTCCTGACTCAAAACCAGGACATGAGGCCGAAGCTGCAACAATTTTGGAACCGTGAGGTAAAGGACAAGAGAACCAACAGACATGAGTCCTAATATTGTCAAGCTAATTTAACTCATAAGGGTAGTCACCTACGTGTGGATTTCTTGTAATGTGAGAAAAATTTGTTTATTTGTTTAAGACACCATTTATTTAAGGCAGCATAATTAGGATTTCAGCTATTTGCAACTTTAATCCCATACACCAAAATAATAACAGTTAATCTCATTGAGTGTCTACTATGAAGCATATACCATTTTACTATTTAGTCCTATCATCCTGACTCCAACCCTATGAAGCAGGCACTGTTATCCTCATTTTATTAATAAGGAAACTGAGGCACAGTTTATCTGGCTGGCCTGAGGCCGCACAGCTTGTAAAGGATTCAAATCCAGCACCTGGCTTCTAAACCTCCACTCCTTAGCAAACAATATTCTAAACTGTGAAACATTAAAACCATTTCAGCTAAAATCACAAATTATATAGGGATATTCCACAGTTATTTTGGAGATTCTAGAGACATGCTTTTCATTAAAGATGATATTGACATTTTGGGAAGACAAACTCTTTACTGTTCAGGATTGCTATGTATTAAGTATGTTTACTATCTCTGTTCCTTGGATCCTGGAAACATTCTAGACAGTGTCAACTGAAAATTCTCTCCACATTTTTCCCCATAGGGAGGCAGTGCCACCCCAGCTAGAATCACTGTTCTAGAACAATGTTTTACAAACATTCACTGTATAAGTCCAAATAGTAAGTATTTTAGGCTTTCATAGGACTTGTAATCCCAGTTAGACTGTCACAACTACTAAATTCTGACATAGACTGAAATCAGTCATAGGCAGTATTTAAACCAATGGGCATGGCTGTACTCCTAACAAACTATTCTGACCCCATTTTACAGATGAGAACCCTGAGGCATAGAGAGGCTAAGAAACTTGCCTGACATATTTCAGTTAGTAAGTGGTGGAGTGGATTCATCCAAAGGCAGAGTGATTCTAGAGCCTATGTGCAGGATACTATTGAGTTCACAGATTTTAGATGTTTTTTGTTTTAGTTTTTTTTCCTAGTAGAAACCACAGTAAATACCTGAGAGAACTTGTCACACTCTAGATTCTTGCCTTCCTCCTCAGTCCAGTGTTGGATCTTCTTTGCTGTAGTTAAGGGTGCCCTAGGAATTGCTTCCATGAAAGTCTAGAACTGCCCTACCAAGGATATACTTTATGCTTAACTATAGCCCTACCGAGACTCTCCTAGTTGGCTCCAACACACAGCTATTCACAAAGTCCTCCAATATAAAATATTCTACTAAAATGATGATTGAGAAGTTACTCAATATTATGACTTTATTTTTTACTCCTCAAGGTCTTATTTAAACCAACACTGCTCACTGAGGCAAGTGGAAACAGAAAGCTCTTAGTCCATGGCATGATACATGAACAAGCCCTATAATATTAGCCAATAATCACATAACATACAGAGAAGTAGGTGAATACCTCTGTTTCAGGTCTGAATATGTGTGCGTAAATCCAGGGAGACCCCCCAAGGCTGATAATTCTCAGATCAATCCAAGTAGAGCAGGAGGTTGCCAACAGTGGTTCTATTAGAGTACCTCAGCCCAGGTGTGAGGGTCCCTGTTGTGACTGGATCGGAAAAAGGAGCCCTAGTCAAGGATAGGCCAACATCCCACATCTACACAGCCAGGAGCCATACGGATGGAGCACATTCCAGAAGACAGTTAAGATTATGGTAGAGATCAGTGAGGTCTCATAGAGTTTTGTCACTTATTAGTGACTAAAATACAACAATTCACTCCCAACAGCTGGAGTGTGGCTCAGGTTGCAGTGTGTTTTCTATAGTAGGCAGGTGGAGAATTAAGCAACAGTGAAAGAGAGCAGGCTACCACAATCAGGAAAAAAACAAACAACAACAACAACAACAAAAAACAGAAGAAACACTATCCTCACTCTATAATGCTTTTAAAGGAGAACTAGAATACACTGATTTCAACGTTTATTGGGTTCTGAAGGGACATGCTTCCACTACAGATTTTAAACAAAATAAACTAGGGATAAAAATTTTTAAACAAGTTTCCCAGTCAGTTGTGTTTAACAAATTGATAGATTATTTTCTTTTCCAATAGTTATTTGATAGAAGTGACTTGTTTTTACACTGTGTTAAAAAAAAAAAGACTAAAATTATGATGGAATTAAAAATAAACTCTTAAGAACTTATGGATAAGAGAAGATTCAAGATGGCTTCCTGGAAGAAACTTAGCTCACCTCCTCCCATATATAACAACAAATATGCAACTACATATAAAATAATTTCCTCAGAAAAAGCCCTGAAAACTGGTAAACAGAGCCTCCAAAAATGAGGGACAGAAGGACAGCACTGACCTGGGTAGGAGTAACAGACACAAGTTCTCACCAAAATAAGAAAAACTCCAACCCAGGTACAGTGATCCATAACTGAGAGGGATCTCAAAAACACAGAACTTCCCCCTTAGGAGTGAAGGGATGGATTTCTCCATTAGGCATTCCAACCCTCTCCTTCACAGGAGAGACAAACCCCTAAAAAGCCAGGCTTTGAAAACTAACAGGGATAACAACCAGAAAAATCAGTTATAGGGTATGGAGAACCTACTCTTAAAGGGCTTGTGTATAGTCTGGCCCTGAGAACCAGTGATACACCACCAGTTAGAAAAACACCTGGAACACAGGTGAAGGAGAACCACTTCTTAGTCCTGAGACACCTGTCAGTCAGGTGGGAAACTTCTGAGAGACTCTCTGGGGATGGAAGCACTGTTAGGCAAACCACTTTTGCGATCAAATTCTATCTTGCTTGTGCCAAGACTGGTACTCACATTCCAACATGCTAACATTGGCAGGGATGTCTGCTGGACCCATAAGGGATTCCCACCCCCCATCACAGCACTAACCAGCTGTGGTGGCAGAGGATGAGGTGGGGGGGTGGTATGTAAGAGCCCTGCCCACTACTGCAGCCCAAGTCAGCCTGATTAGGGGAAGAGAGAGCCCCCACACACTGCTGCAACCCCAGCCAGCTGAGCCACAGAAAGAAACCTAACCAGCAGCTGTAGTGACCAAGCCAGCTGGGCCAAGGGAAGAGCCCTGATCACTGGACCTACAGCAGCAGCACCCTCTCAACAGCCTGGCATACAAAGGTCACACATGAAATGTTCCTAGAGCACCTGATTCTGGTGGCCAAGGGAGCACATACATTTGGCCCCAGAAGACATCTCCTACAAAAGGACACTCCTTCAAGACTAAGAGATTTAGCCAGTTTGCTGAATACATAGAAATATAGAGAGTCAAGCAAAATGAAGAGACAGAGGAATATATTCCCAACAACAACAAAAACCCTTAGAAAAAGATCTTAATGAAATGGAGATAAATGATATCTATCTGATAAAGAGTTAAAAGTAATAGCCATATAGATGCTCACAGAACTCAGGAGAAGAAATGGATAAACACAGTGAGAAATTCAACAGACAAAAAATATAAGAAAGTACCAATCAGAGTGGAAGAATACAATAGCTGAAATGAAAAATACACTACAGGGAATTAACAAATTAGATACAGAAAAAAATGGATCAGTGAGTTGACAACAAGGTAGTAGAAATCATCCAATCAAAACAGCAAAAAGAAAAAAGTATTTGTAAAAAACAAGTATAGTTTAAAGGATATCAGGAACAACATCAAACATACTAACATTCACATTACAGGGTCCCAGAACAACAAAAGAGAGAAAGGGACAAAAACCTTACTTGAAGAAATAATATCAGAAAATTTCTCTTAACTTATGGAAGAAAACAGACATCTAAATCCAGAAAACACAGATTTCCAAACAGGATTAACCCAAAGAGTAACTCCAAGGCATGTAATTATACTGTCAAAAAATAAGATAAAGATTCTTCAAAGCAATAAGAGAAAAACAACATGTTATATACAAGGGAACCCATATAAGTCTACCTGCTGATTTTTCAGCAAAAGCTCTACAGGCCAGAAGGGAGTGGCATGATGTCTTCAAAGTGCTGAAAGGAAAAAACTTACAACCAAGAGTATTATACCTGGTAAAGGTCAAAATTGAAGAAGAAAGAAAGAGTATTCCAGACAAGCAAAAGCTAAAGGATTTCATCACCACAGAAACAGTCTTATAAGAAATGCTAAAGAAACTTACTAAAGCAGAAAAGAAAAGATCATAACTAAAAATAAGATAATATATGAAAGAAAAAAATCTTTCTGGTAAAGATAATTGTGTAATAAATGTACTGAACCAATCACTTATTAGGCCGGTATGAAGTTTAAAAACAAAAGTACTAAAATCAACTCTAGCTACAATAATTAGATAAGGGATACACAAAATAAAAGGTATGAAATATGATGTCAAAAACATAAAAGTTGGGGGAGAGTAAAATGTGCTTTTACAATGTAAATGAACTGGAGTGACCATTAACTTAAACTGTGTGTGTGTGTGTGTGTGTGTGTGTGTGTGTGTGTGTGTGTGTTAGGGGGGGTGGTAACCACAAACCAGAAATCTGCCAAAGATGCATAAAAAATATATAGCAAAGGGAATCCAAATATTACACTAAAAAAGGCATCAGACAGCAAGAGAAGGAACAAAAAGACTCTATAGAAACAGCCAGAAAAAATTAACACGTTGAATAAATACAGACCTATCAACAATGACTCTAAATGTAAATGGACTAAATTCTCCAATCAGAAGTTAAAGATTGGCTGAAGGGATTAAAAAAAAAAAAAAGACCCATCTAAATGATGCCTACAAAAGGTTCACTTGGATCTAAAGATATAAACAGACTGAAAGTGAAGGGATGGAAAAAGATATTTCATGCAAATCCAAACAAAAAGAAAGGTGGGGTAGCAATACTTGTATCACAGAAAATAGAGTTTAAAACACTGTACAAAATAGAGAGAAGTACATTATATAATAATAAATGGATCAATCCAAGGAGATTTAACAATTATAAATATTTCTGTACCCATCATAGGAGCACCTAAATATATAAAGCAAATACAGACATAAAAGGATAAATTGATAGTAATACAACAGTAATGGGGTCTTTAATACTGCATTTACATCATTGGATAGATCATCCAGACAGAAAATCAACAAGGAAATATTGGCTTTAAATGGCACATTAGACCAGATGGAATATAACATTCTATCCAAAAACAACAGAATACACATTCTTTTCAAGTACACATGGAATATTCTCCAGAAAGGACCACATGTTAGGCCATAAAACAAGCCTCAATAAATGTAAGAAAGCTGAAACCATATCAAACTTCTTCTTAGACCACAATGGGATAAAGTTAGAAATCAATTACAAGAAGAAAACTAGGAAAAAACAAAAACATATAATGTCTAACAATATATTAAATAACCAGTGGGTTAATGAAGATACCAAAGAGGAAATTTAAAAATACCTTAAGACAAATGGAAACACACTGTTCTAAAACAGTGTGTTTCCATTTGTCTTAAGGGAGGAAGCAGAAGCAGTTCTGAGAGGGAAGTTCACAGAGAAGCTTATTTACCTCAAGAAACAAAAATCTCAAACAACCTAACATTATACATAAATAAGAGCAAACAGAGCCCAAAATTAGTAGAAGGAAGGAAATAATAAAGTTCAGAGAGGAAATAAACACAGGAAAAAAAATAGAAAAGATCAATGAAACTAAGAGCTGGTTCTTTGCAAAGATAAAACTGATAAACCTTTTGCCAGACTCATCAAGAAAAAAAGAGATCCCGGGCATCTGGGTGGCTCAGTCGGTTAAGCATCTGATTTAGGCTCAGGTCATGATATTGGGGTCCTGAAATTGAGCCTGACATCGGGCTCCCTGCTCAGTGGGGAGCCTGCTTCTCCCTTTCCTTCCTCCTCTCCCCTGCATGTGCTCTTTCTCTCTGTCAGATAAATAAAAATCTTTAAAAAATAAAGGTCCCAAATAAAATCAGAAATGAAAGAGAAATTACAATCTGTACCACAGAAATACAGATGATCTGAAGAAGCTACTATGAACAATGAATGTCAACTAATTGGACAACCTGGAAGAAATGGAAAAATTCCTAGGCATATATAGTCTTCCAAGACTGAATCATGAGAAATAGAAAACCTGAATAGACTAATTACTAGCAATAAAATTGAATCAGTATTCAGGGTGCCTGGGTGGCTCAGTCAGTTAAGCATCTGCCTTTGGCTCAGGTCATGATTCCAGGGCCCTGGGATCAGCCATGTTGGGCTCCCTGCTCCCAGCTCCCTTCTGCCCCTCTCACTGCTCATGTTCATGCTCTCTCTCTCTCTCTCTCTCTCTCTCTCTCTCTCACATGCTCTCTCTCTCAAATAAATGAATAAAATCTTCGGGAAAAAAAAATGGAATCGGTATTCCAAAAAAAAAAAAAAAAATCCCAACAAATACAAGTCTGGGACCACAGGGCTTCACTGGTGAATTCTACCAAACATGTATGTGTGTATGATAAAGATTTTATTTATTTAAGAGAGTGTGCACAGGCACACTCGAGAGAGCACCACCAGAGGAATGGGTTGAGGGAGAAGAAGAAGCAAACTTCTTGCTGAGCAGGGAGCCTGATGTGGGACTAGATCCCAGTACCCTGGGGTCATGACCTGAGCCGAAGGCAGACACTTAACCAAATGAACCACCCATGTGCCCCTCTACCATACATTTAAAGAAGAGATAACACCTTTCCTTTTTAAACTATTCCAAAAAATTGAAAAGAAAGGAATACTTCCAAACTAAATTTACAAAACCAAGAAAAATAAAGGCAATGTGCATAATAAATATAGATGAAAAATCCTCAAAAAATGTTACCAAATCAAATTCCGCAATACAGTAAAAGAATCATACACCATAATGCAATGAAACTTATTCCAGGGATACAGGGTAGTTTAGATTAACAAATAAATCAGTAGGATAAATCACATTAACAAAATGCAGGATAAAAATCATATGATCATTTCAATAGTTGCAGAAAAAGCATTTAACAAAAATTCAAGACCCATTTATAACAGAAACTTTTCAACAAAGTGGGTATGGAGTGAATGTACCTCAACATAATAAAGGCCCTATGTGATAAGCTCAAAGCTAATGTAATACTCTTCTATGGTAAAAAGTTGAAAGGTTTTCTTCTAAGTACAGGAAAAAGATAAGAGTACCAATTTAATTCAACGTAGTATTAGAAGTCCTAGCCATAGAATTTAGGGGGGAAAAAAAGGCATCAAAATTGGAAAGGAAGAAGCAAAATTGCCACTATTGGCAGATGATTTAACACTATAGATAAAAAAATGGAATGACTCCACTAAAAAAATACTATTATAAATAACAAGTGGAGTCAGTAAAGTTGCAGGACAAAAAATTAACTTACAGAAATCTGCTGTTTCTCTACACTAATGACTATTAGAAAAAGAGGAAATCAATCCAATTTACAACTGTATCAAAATGAGTAAAATGCCTAGGAATAAATTTAAACAAAGAGGTGAAAGAGTTATACTCTGAAAACTGTAAGACAGTGATGAGAGAAAGTAAAAAGGACATAAATAAATGAAAAGATACACCAAGCTCATGGTTTGGAAGGACTAATATTGTTAAAATGTCCATACTACCCAAAGCAACCTACAGATTCAGTGTAATCCCTATTAACACCCAAAGGCATTTTTCACATAACAAGAACAAATAATTCTAAAATTTGTATGTAAACACAAAAGACCCCAAGTAGCCAAAGCAATCTTGAGAAAGAAAAATAAATCTGGAGGTACCATGATACTTAATTCAAACTAGACCACAGAGCTTTAATAATCAGAACAGTATGGTACGGGCAAAATAAATAAATAAATAAAAGACACACACACACACACACACACACACACACACACACACACCAGTGGAAAATAACAGACATCCCAGAAATTAACCCATGCTTTATATGGGCAACTAATCTATGACAAAGGAGTCAATAAAACACTGTGGGGAAAAGAGGATCTCTTTAATAAATTGTTTTGGGAAAAAGGAATAGCTACATGCAAAACAATGAAATTGGACCACCAGATACAAAAATAAACACAAAATGGATAAAAGACTTAAATGTAAGACATAAAACCATAATAGTCCTAGAAGACATAGGCAGTAATGCTCTCTGACATCTGTCTTAGCAGTATTTTTTTTTTTTATCACTCTCTTCAGACAAGGACAGCAAAAGCAAAAATTTTAAAATGGAGCTACATGGGGCACCGAGCTGGCTCAGTTGGAAGAACATGCAACTCTTGATCTTGGGGTTGTGAACTGGGAGCCCATTTGGGGTATAGAAATTACCTTAAAAAAACTGTTAAAAAGTTTAAAAATAAAAATGGCATTACATCAAACTAAAACCAACAGACCAAGAAGGCAACCTACTAAATGGGATAAGATATTTGAAAATAATGTCTCCAATATATTAAAAAAAAAACAAAACCCCTCAAAACTCAGTATCTGAAAAGCAAACTCTGATTACAAAATGAGCAGAGAACCTGAATAGACATTTTTCCAAACATATACAGATGGCCAACAGGCACATGAAAATATACTCAACATTACTAATCATCAGGGAAATGCAAATCAAAACCACAGTGAGATGTTGCCTCGTACCTGTCAAAATGGCTACTATCAAAAAAACCAGAAATAACAAATGTTGACAAGAATGCTGAAAAACAAAGAGAGAGAGAATCCTCTTGCACATTGGTGGGAAAGTAAACTGGTGAAGTCACTATTAAGAGCAGTATGGAGGTTACTTAAACATTTTAAAATAGAACTTTATGATCCATCAATTCCACTTCTGGGTATTATTGGGAAAAAAACAAAAACACTAACACTAATTTGAAAGGATATGTGCACCCCTATGTTTAGTGCATAATTATTTATAATAGCCAAGATATGGAAGCAACCTAAGTGTCCAGAGACAGATCAAATGGATAAAGATGTGATATACACTGTATGTATACAATGGAATATTACTCAGCCATTAAAAAAGGAATTCTTGGGGCGCCTGGGTGGCTCAGTGGGTTAAGCCGCTGCCTTCGGCTCAGGTCGTGGTCTCGGGGTCCTGGGATCGAGTCCCGCATCGGGCTCTCTCTGGGAGCCTGCTTCCTCCTCTCTCTCTCTGCCCACTTGTGATTTCTCTCTGTCAAATAAATAAAATCTTTAAAAAAAAAAAAATAAAATAAAAATAAAAAAGGAATTCTTGGGGCACCTAGGTGGCTCAGTGGGTTAAAGCCTCTGCCTTCAGCTCAGGTCATGATCCCAGGGTCCTGGGATCAAGCCCTGCATTGGGCTCTCTGTTCCAAAGGGAGAGCTTGCTTCCTCCTCTCTCTCTGCCTGCCTCTCTGCCTGCTTGTGATCGCTGTCAAATAAATAAATAAAATCTTAAAAAAAAAAAAAAAAGGAATTCTTGCCACTTGTGACAACATGGACAGACCTAGAGGATGTTATGCTAAGTGAAATAAGTCAGAGAAAGACAAATATTATGTGGTTTCACTTACATGTGGAACAAGACAGAAACACTCATAGATTGCTGGGGGTGGAGGGCGAGGCAAGTGCAGGCATTGATGAAATAACTGAAACAGATTAAGATATGACCTTCCAGGGTGCCTGCGTGGCTCAGTGGGTTAGGCCGCTGCCTTCGGCTCAGGTCATGATCTCAGGGTCCTGGGATCGAGTCCCACATCGGGCTCTCTGCTCAGCGGGGAGCCTGCTTCCTCCTCTCTCTCTCTGCCTGCCTCTCTGCCTACTTGTGATCTCTCTCTGTCAAATAAATAAATAAAATCTTAAAAAAAAAAATAAGATATGACCTTCCAGTTACAGAAGAAGTCATGGGGATGTATTTTACAGCACAGGAAATATAGTCCACAATATTCTAGTAACAATCTTGTATGGTGATAGGTGGTAACTAGACTCATCCTTGTGATCATTTTGTAATGTATGTAAATATGAAACCAGTGTGTTGTACTCCTAAAACTAATATGATGTCAACTGTATGTACTTCAAAAAAATTATAGATCTGAAATAAAACAGGGCTTGAGGTAAATAAACATACATTTCACAACCCTAATGTTTTATTCAATAAAGTAAAATTATTAGAGAAAATGTAGTTGTAATATTATTTTTTCTCCTATCTTTGTCAGAATTTATTCTCATATGAAGTGATTTCTTCTTCTCATAGGAAATGATTTCTTCTTAATAAGCACAAAGCAAATGTAAGAAGGCTGTGGTAGATAGATTATGTTGCTTAATGTTATTAATTACTAACAGCTCAATTACACTGTGAGATGCCTACAATTCTCATGAAGCTTCAAAAATCCTTATCTTGGATTCTATTATGTATACAATACATTTAAATTACATTAATTATACAGATATTTAAATGAAGCAGAGATTGTGCTTTCAATTTTCACAAGGAGAGACAATGATCAAAATATTTATGTGCATATTACA
This sequence comes from Mustela lutreola, assembly GCF_030435805.1. Lineage (NCBI taxonomy): Eukaryota > Metazoa > Chordata > Mammalia > Carnivora > Mustelidae > Mustela > Mustela lutreola. Next base: position 119,171,478 of record NC_081294.1, on the reverse strand, counting down.
TATTTTGTTCTGTTGACATTCATAAAATAATTCATTTACTCAGTACAATATTAACACCTTTCCATGGAATAAAAAAAGTAAAGCTCATTTTTCATGTTTGGATGTCATATATTTGCATCAATTTTAGAGAATTCTTTTTTTTTTTAAATATACAGTCCAATTTTGGCAAAATTTTTCAGGAAATAAAGTACTCAAACTACTTTTAACATTAATTAATAATAAGTATAAATGGTTTTTAAAATATGGTGAGTGTTGCATTTCTAAGTAAAAAACTCTAGAATCTGGTCCCTGATTTCAATCCAAAGATACCTGGGCAAGTGACATTAACATTCTGTATCTCAGTTTACTCCTCTGTAGAATGGGAATAACAATATTTTCTAATATGGATTTAAAGAGTGATATGTCAAGTGTTTAAAACAATGCCGATAACATAGGGCTATATAAGTATTTCCTGTTATTGATATTTTCCTGCTTGGAAGAAATTCAATTTAACATGCAAATTAATGATGCCCAAGTTTATCTATATAAAATGGGCAGTGACAGTTTTTGATCTATAAAATTCCATGAAAGCAGTAGAAGGTAACTTTATGGGCTAAATTTTGAAATTTTAAAATTTAAATATATACTACATATATTTGAGTCCTAAATAACTGCTTGACTATAGTTTGGAAGTTCAAAAATACTAAGATATGATTTTTCTTATAGATGGGAAATGAGGAAGGATGAGAGACTGGAAGAGGAAGAAAAAGTGATGCTGGAACATTTAAAACAATTTTGCACCATCCAGGACTCTTCTGCCACAGATAACACAGAGGAACCATAATGTGCAGAAAACAGCAACAGCTTTATTTTAGGAAATAATCACATGTAATGGAGTAGGATTTTTACTACAGTCAAAATGAACCTCAGATGTGCTGTGAAGCATGAAACCAATAACTGAGTAATCTCTGAAATGAAAAGGAATACACCACATAACGAATAAAGTGCTACATGTTTTTTTACTTTAAAAATAATTTCAAATGTTTTTCTTTCCTTATTTGTTCTCTATATAGGATATAACTGCTGCCATCTCGTGTTCCCTTTGAATTATTTTTGTTTCTTCTTAGTCTTGAAGTATCTATGACAACAGACAAAATGTTTGAAAATCTTTTCCGTAAGGATTTTTAAATACAGCGTTTACATGTTAAGTTTGAATGGAGTAACATAGCCCCTTGAGGGTCATCTGAAACTTTCAATTTAATTTTATAGCTGTAGTCCAGGTTCAGGTCTTAGTCACTTTTTAAAACCCACCAGTGTACTAGCCTCCTTTTCCAAAGCCTCTTCCTCATGCAGTTTATCTGAATCATAAACACAAAAACATTCTCCTGAAGTATAACTTTAGTCCTATCTCTGCCTGTAGTGGTTTTTCAAACACCACATTCAAACTTTCAATCCTATGCTTTCAGATCCTATACCCATTGTCTCCATATTCGAGCAACTGCTTGTCATCCTCTTGATTCATGTGCTTACATTTTTCCCAACTGTAAAGTACCTTTCATCCAAAACTCATTCCAGCAATCCCATGGTTTCTGTTATTTCTTTTATTTCTGTTATATTCACACACACACAGAGGAAATGGAATGTGTTCTAGTGCTCTGTATATCAAATTATAATTACTATATTCTTCCTATTAGTACATGGTACTAGATTATGAAAACCTCAAATGGCTTGTAATATGAGCCATTTTTAAGGGATTTTTAAGCCATTTTTAAGGGATTTCATAGTCTCCCCAAATACCTGCCACAGAATTATTCATGTATTGGGCAATTAATAAACACAGTTGTTTGAATGACTGTCATTAAAAGAAGACCAAAAGGCAATTTGACTGTTGAGCAATCTACAGGATATCTGGGAGAAGCCTTACCTATTTTAGAAAATATGATATTGAACTTCATGATTCTGATATTCTCAGATATTCCCACATTCTGTGATTTTTATAAAATATGTGTAGGCTACACAATTTCCAAAGGAAAGTACTTATGCATTTTTCAAAAAGTGAAAGCTTAGAGTGCAGATGAGGCCACCTTAGAAAATCCCTTGCATTAATTCCTACATAAAAACATATAAATGGCCATGTAGCTAGCTGCCTACCAGTAACACATCTTATTTCTAAAAAATGTATTTTTGTTGATCAGTATAATCATGAGCCACGTGTTTTAAGACACAGTTGAAGTAATTTCTAGAAGTTCTATACAGACTGGGGCACCTGGGTGGCACAGTGGGTTAAAAAATCTGACACTTGTGATTTGGTGAGTGCTGTGAAGTGTGTAAACCTGGTGATTCACAGACCTGTACCCCTGGGGATAAAAATATATGTTTATAAAAAATAAAAAAATTAAAAAAAAAAAAAATCTGACACTTGGGTCTCAGCTTAGGTCCCAATCTTGGGATTGTGGGATCAAGGCCCACTTCAGGATCCACACTCAGTGCGGAGTCTGCTTGAGATTCTCTCCCTCTCCCTGCCCCTCTACCTCTCCCCCAACTCATGCTTTCTCCCTAAAATAAATAAATAAATAATTTGAAATGTCTATACAAACCATTTAAAAAATTGTAAGAAATTTTCATGAGAAGTGAACTTACCTATAAACAGTTACTATAATAATCAATTTAAGACAACAATTGAATTTTTTCAGCTTTGTGATGGTCTGTGTAAAATTGCATATTTTACTAGAAAGATACTAAAATCAAAAGTCAAAATAAAAATAAACTGAGCCAATAAACTAAATAATCTTACAGAGTAAAGGATTTCACTTGGGTTCTTGTCTTCTAATATATCTAAAGATCATCTTTTAGCACTATTTTTTTAAACTGAATCTGTACATTTCTATAGTAATCCTGAGAAGTGATTTATTTGCTCTAGAAAAAAATTTTCTCTATGGCTTCATTTGAAAGGAATTAAGAATAGTAAGGGAGAAGGAGATAACTGTAAGGAGAGAAAAGTGGAAAACAGAAGAGTTTGCAGATGAATTTTCTCCTTCTCCTTCTTCTCCTTCTTCCTTTGGGCAGAGAGAGAAACAGTGAGCGAGCAGTGGGGAGGAGCAGAGGAGAAAGACGCCAGCACATAGCTCCATGCCAAGCAGACAACCTGATGAAGAGCTTGATTTCAGAACCCTGAAATCATGACCTGAGCTAAAATCAAAAGTTGGTTGCTTAACCAACTGAGCCACCCAGGCTCCCCGAGATGAATTCTCTTCTATATTTACTTTGTGAAATTACTGCTGCTTTAAGTGGAATAAAATTTATAACAGGGTATGCTAAATGATAAAACATTGGTTTATCAGATGATTTTGACTTTATGCTTGACATGTTTCTTAAGTATAAGCATGGTATTTCAAAGTGGTTACTCTTTTCCATATTTATTTTACATTTGTGTAAGTTAACAACAGGAATGAAGCCTAATACTTTATAAATCCCAATATGCTTATTACAAAAATACTATCTTCCTTCTGTGTTCTGTTTAACTGTATTTTTATGTAATTACAAAGATGTATCTATTTTATTAATGATTTATCAGTTACTATGTGAAAGAGTATGAATTCTTAATAAAATATAGGTGATAATGTGAATTTCAGGTATTTTACATTTTTGTTGTCTCTACCAAACACTCTTTATAGAATTATCTAGCAAGAAATGTGAAAAATAAATCACCTTATTTTGTCTACCAATATGTACTTACTCAAAGTATTCTATTACTTCATTTCATATATGCCTAAGTCACAGAGAACTTCAGGTTGTTTGTAGTTAGAATTTTTATTAGAAAGAAGTTTTAAGGTTTTTAAATACTTTTCATGTTTCTTGAAATATTTCATAATTAAAAACAAAAAAAAAAAAACCTGTATTCAGACTTCAGCAGGAAAGAAATCTTATCACATGCTACAACATGGATGAACTTTGAGGACATTATACTAAATGAAAGAAGGCAGTCAGGGGATGCCTTGGTTAAGCAGCTGCCTTTGGCTCAGGTCATGATCCCAGGATCCTGGGATCAAGTCCCGCATCGGGCTCCCTGCTCGGCGAGGAGCCTGCTTCTCTCTCTGCCTCTGCCTGCCACTCTGCCTGTGTGCTCATTCTCTCTCTCTCTCTCTGAGAAATAAATAAAATCTTAAAAAAAAAAATAAGGCGGTCAGAAAAAGACAAATACTATATGGTTCCCCTTATGTGGGGTAGCTAAACTAGTCAAATTCATAGATAAAGAAAGGAAAATGGTGGTTACTTGCGGCTAGGGAAAGGAAGAGTTGTGGAATAGTACAGAGTTTCAGTTTTATAAGATGGAAAAGTTCTGGAATTCTGTTTCACAACATGGTGAATATACTTAGCACTACTGTACTATATACTTTAAAACGGTTAAGATGGTAGATTTTGTTACTTTTTTTTTTTTAACCACACACACACATGCACGCACACACTCCAAAACTGCAGTATGTGTAAATTCCACTGCAAAATATTCCTAACAAGATGCCTGAAAGCTCTTAAATTTTAATAGGAAAGTAGGAGACCATTATATTCAGCATCAGCTATTACTCCACACAATAACAAAAACTATTTGCTTTTGCCTTTGAGAAATGTTTTCAACATTACTATCAGTTAAGTAGTAAACTCTTGTTTTTCCAGAATTTAAAGAATTCAAAACCTTATAAAACACTTCTACTTTTAAAATATAATTATTTGTACAAATAAAGATCTGTATTAGTTACCTGTTGCTGAACAAAATTACTGAAAGAATTTAGCAGCTTAAAATAATATACATTATCTTATTGTCTCTGTGTGTAAAGTGTCTGGGCATGGTTTAGGACATCACATAGCTAAAATAAAAGTATCAGCCAGGGCTATGGTCTCATCTGAGGCTCAAATGAGGAAGGATCCACTTCAAAGCTCACATGGTTGTAGACAGCATTCACTACCCTGCAGGGTATCAGACTCAGGACCTCAGTTACTTGCCACAATTGTCTTCCCAAAATGGACTCCTGCTTCCTCAAAGTCTGCAAGAGACAAAGAATCTCCTTGCAAGGTCAATGTTACACACCCCATGAACATTCCGTCACCCTTAAGAAATTCTAATGGTCAAAAGCAAATAACTCATCCTGCCCATTTTCAGGGGAAGGGATCACAGAACAGCATCAATGCCAGGAGGTGAGGATGATGGCAGCTACTCTGGAGTCTATCCACAACAAATCAGGACTTAGGCACTGAAATATCCTTTATGACAGTAACCATGTTGAGAAGTGGAAGTAGAACTGGGAATAAAGAGCCAGGACTTAATTTTTATTGCTACAGTAAGCCAGGCTATGTGCCAGACACTGTATATAAAATAGCCAATTAAACCCCTCTAAGTCCCTACTGAGATTTGCATTGAGAGCCTCATTTTAGATAATAATAGGAAAATTAGTTCTAGAAATGTGAAGAAACTGGGGCGCCTGGGTGGCTCAGTGGTTAAGCCGCTGCCTTTGGCTCAGGTCATGATCTCGGGGTCCTGGGATCGAGTCCCGCATGGGGCTCTCTGCTCAGCAGGGAGCCTGCTTCCTCCTCTCTCTCTCTCTGCCTGCCTCTCTGCCTACTTGTGATTTCTCTCTGTCAAATAAATAAATAAAATCTTAAAAAAAAAAAAAAAAAGAAATGTGAAGAAACTGACCCAGATTTTAAATAAAGATGCACAGTGAGGTTCTACTTCAAGATGGCAACGTAGAAAGATCCTGACCTCCTCTCACGGACACACTGAATCTACAGCTACACATGGAACAATTCCCTCGGAAGAAAACTAAAAACTAGCTAAGCAACGCTACACATCAGGCAAATGAGAAAAAACACCACGTCAAAGCAGGAAAGACTGAAACACATGCTCACCATAAAACCAACAATTGGCTTGACAACATACAATCGGGAGGGAACTCAAAACCCACAGCTTCTCCCTAAAGAGAATGGTTTGAACCCCAAATGGGGAACTTCAACTTTTAAGATCTTCACCTAAGAGACGAGTCCCCAAAACATCTAGCTTTGAGAAACAATGGGGCTTGTATATACAAGACATACAAATCTACAGTAATCTGAAAAGTAAGTCTGAAAGAAATCATACACTCAGACTTACCTGCCCCACATCAGAAGCAGCTGATCATGCCCAAACCTTATGTGGAAGAATCTCGTTTGCTAATCTAAAAGCACCATAATGCATTGCATTTCTGAGTTTCTTTTCCAAAAGCCTAGGCCTTTCCCCATCCCCAAAGTGGGCAGAATCATTATACCTCCCTTTACTGCTCTGTAACCTGTGGGCATCATCTTTTTGTTTCTTTCCAGTGGGCACCACCTTTACAAACCCTCAGCTTTGCTCTAGCCAGTGGGCACCATCTACACATTCTCCCTTTGCTGCACTGAAGAGTGCCACTGTCTTCCAGAGGGGAATGGTTACACCTTTTGGTACCCCAGGTTTTATGAATGCCACCCAGGGGATGCTGTTTCTTCACCTGACTGTAGAGGCTAGGGAGAAGTTTGTGTTCCTGGGTGCTATGGGACTGTAACAATTGAAAAGACCATTCTTGGTAAATTACCATCCCAGGGCACTACACAGAGAGCAGATGAGCAGATGACCACCATCCCACCTACTCCCCAACCCCCACCAATACATAGCAGTCTTTTTGGGAGGAAGGCTTACCTGCTTATTTAGGAGCTTAGGCCTAAGTCAGGCTTTTGCTTTGGCACTCATCTAGGGAGAAGCTCTCAAGGAATGGAGACCAGTAAATGAAATCTTTGTGCTCTCTTTCTGCCTCACTCCAGCTCCCTATTATCTCTCAGAAAGGAGCTTGTGCCCTTCTAGCGCCATAGTTTTTGTGGCTGCCATCAGGGTTCACCTCTACGATCACCTGGCTCTGGTAGTGGGGCTTATGGCCAAGGTTCCCACAGGAAACTAAGCAGTGGAGAAAGAATTCTTAAGTAGCTTCCCGTCCCAGGGAATAGAGAAAGGCAAGGAAGCCAGGAGTTTAATCTGTCAAAGAGGCCTGTTAGTTTATCATCATAACTGCAGCCTGTGAGGCAGACTTCTAATTCAAAACATGTCTCAGGACTATCTGTAAGCCTTCCCAGAAACCTTGAAAGATGGGCACTGTCTTCCTACTCTCCATCTACCATGCACCAGAGCACCAGTATCTTTTGGAAGGGAACTTTTGTACACACCTGATGAAGTGATTTTACTTGTGGTGCTCTGGTTTTTTCTGCTGCCACACAGGGGATGCCCCTTCACTGCCTGGCTCTGGTGGCCAGGGGAAGCTTATGTTCCTGGGTCTCACAAAGCTCTAACAATGACAGAGACAGTTCTGGGCAGACTACCACCCCAAGGACATAACAGAAACAGAAGACTAAAACATGTTTTCAGAACTTCTGTGAAAGAGGCCTTTTACTTGTCCTGGAGCTTCAGCCTGAGGGGCAGACTTCGTCAGGCACACATCTAGACATCTACAGAAATGTCCACAGGTAGCAAAGACCAGGAGACACTCTCCCTCAGCCTTGTGACAGCTTTCCAGTATCTCCCAGAAAGAAGCTTATACACTCATCTGGAGCTACAATTTTTGCAACTTCTGCCCAGATCAACTCCTCTAGATACCTGGCTCTGGCAGCAACTGGAGCTTATGCTTACAGTCCCAAAGAGCTATATATATTTGCTTACTTTAAAACCTGCTGCTTGAGGGACTGGCTTCCCATCAACATGAGACAAATCAACAAGAAAACATCAGCCTTAAACACCCCATTACACCAGATGTACTTAATGGATATATACACATTCTGTCCAACAACAGAGTACACAATCTTTTCAAATGCACATGGAACATTCTCCAGGACAGATCAAAGATTAGGCCGCATAAAAAGTTTTAATAAATTTAATAAGACTAAAGCATCTTTTCTCACCACAATGGTATGAAACTAGAAAGCAATTACAAGAAGAAACTAGAAAATTCATGAATATGTGGTAAACAACATGCTACTGAACAATCAAAGAAATCAAGAGAAATAAAAAACTACACTGAGACAAATGAAAATGGAAACACGGGATACCAAAACTTACGGGATTCAGCAAAAGAAGCTCAGAGGGCACTTCACAGTGATAAATGTTTATTTCAATGTCAAGAAAAATCTCAAACAAACTAACTTTACACCTCAAGGAACTAGAAGAACAAACAAAACCCAAAGTTAGTATAAAGAAGGAAATAACAAAAATCAGAAAAATAATAAATAAAATAGAGACTAAAAAAGGCAATAGAAAAGATGAATGTAACGAAGAACTGATTCTCTGAAAAGATAAATAAAATTAATAAAGCTTTAGCCTAAAAGGGAGGAGTCAACAAATATATCAGAAATGAAAGAGACTTGGGGCACCTGGGTGGCTCAGTGGGTTAAGCCTCTGCCTTCGGCTCAGGTCATGATCTAAGGGTCCTGGGATCAAGTCCCACATCAGGCAGCCTCAGTGGGGAGCCTGCTTCCCTCTCTCTGCCTGCCTCTCTGCCTACTTGTGATCTCTGTCTGTCAAATAAATAAATAAAATCTTTAAAAAAAAAGAAAGAGACTTTATATATACCAAACTATATAAAAAAACTTTGAGTCAATCAATAAATTCAGTAAAGCTGCATGATACAAAATCAACATGCAAAAATCTGTTGCATTTTCTATACATTAATAATTAACTAGAAGAGAAATAAAGAAAATCATCCCATTTACGATGCCATCAAAAAGAATAAAATATCTAGAAATAAATTAAGCCAGAAAAGTACAAGATCTGTGCATTCAGAACTATAGGCCATTAAAAAAATTAATTGAAAAAGACACAAATAAATGGAATGATGTATTGTGGATTATGGAATTAGTGGATTTATTCTCCATTGCTAATGGATTAAAAGTATTAACAGTGTTAAAATGTCCATAATTCCCAAAACAATCTACAGAATTATTATAATACCTAACAAAGTACTGATGATACTTTTCACAAAAGTAGAACGAGCAATCCTAAAATTTGAACAGAACCATAAAAATATCAAAAGCAATCTTTAGAAAGAACAACAAAGCTGGAGGTATATTTCCTTATCTCAAACTCTATTACAAAACTATAGTTATCAAAACAGTATGGCACTGGCATGAGAACAGACACAAAGCACAACGGAACAGATTACAGATGTCAGAAATGAACCCATACTTACATGGTTAATTAGTTTGTAACAAAGAGGCCAACAATATACAATGAGAAGTAGTCTCTTCAATAAATGGTGTTGGGAAAACTGTGCAGTCACATGCAAAAGAGTAAAACTGGACCTCTGTCTTATATCAAACAAAAATCAACTCAAAATGGATTAAAGCTTTATGTAAGACCCAAACCATAAAACTTTCTACCTTTCTTTCTTTGGAAGGTGGGGTCAGGGTCAGAGGATTAGGGAGAGAGAAAATTCTTATTCATGTTCCATGCCCAGTGCAGAGCCCAACATGGGGCCCAGCCTCACAAGCCTGAGATCATGACCTGAGTGGAAATCAAGAGCTGGACGCTCAACCAATGGAGTCACCCAGGCACCCTCCGTCCATTAAACTCATAATAGAAAACACAACTGGTCAGTTCCTTGATATGTCTTTGCAATAATTTTGGGAATTTGGCACCAAATGCAAAGGCAACAAAAGTAAAAACAAACAAATTAGACTACATCAAACTAAAAATCTACACAGCAAAGGAAACCATTAAAATGAAAAGGCAACCTATTGAATGGGAGATAATATTTGCGTATTATATATCTAATAAAGGGCTAATATCCAAAATATTTTAAAACTGATATAACTTAATAGCAAAAAAATTCTGATTGAGATGAACAGAAAATCTAAATAGTTTTCCAAAGACATACTGATGGCCAAGAGGTACATGAAAAGATGCTCAACATCACTAATCATCAGGAAAATGTAAATCAAAAACACAATGAGATATTATACACCTGCTAGAATGTCTACTATCAAGAAAAAAAAAAAAGACAAAAAATACCAAATGTTGGTAAGGATGTGGAACATCCTTATCACTGTTGATAGCAATGTAAATTGGTGCAGCTACTATGGAAAACAGTGTGGAAGTTCCTCAAAGGGTTAAATAAAAATACCATGAGATCTAGCAGGTCACTTCTGGGTATTTATCTGAGGAAAATGAAAATACTAACAACAACAAAAAAAATGCAATCCCATATTCATTCCAGCATTATTTATAATAGCTGAGACATCAAAACAATCTTAAGTGGTCACTGATAGATTCATGGATTACTAGATTACTAGATAAATGGATGAAGGAAATGTATACACACACACACACAGACACACACTGGCATACAATTCAGCCATAAAAAAGAGTGAAATCTTGCCATTTGTGACACTGTAGATGATTCTTGTCTTAGAGAGAGAAAAAGAAATACTGTATGATCTAATTTTTTTGATGGAATCTAAAACAAAAGCACAAGCTCCTATGCAGAGAAAACAGATTGCTGATTGCAGACGTGGGATTGGAGGGGGAGGGGCAAAATGGGTCAAAGGCATAAACTTCTAGTTATAAAATAAATAAGATATGGGGTTGTAATGTGCAGCATGATGACTATATTTAAAATGATATTTCATATTTGAAAGTTGCTGAGAATAAACCTTAAAAATTCTCATTACCAGAAAAGAAATTTTAACTACGGATGGTGAAGGATGTTAACTAGACTTTTTGTGGTAATCATCTCACAGTATATATAAATATCAAGTAATTATGTTGTACACCTTAAACTAATATGATGTTGTATGTCAATTATATGTCAATTAAAAAAAAAAGATGAACAGCAAATTTCAGGCTTTAACACACCACCTCTAACCCAACCACATAGTATTAAAAAGTGTAATATAACAAATGAAAAACAGAATACTGGATCTGGGCTTAAAAGTAAAATTAACACACCAGAAATAAAAAGAGACTCCAGCTGTCCCAAACTGCACACCTGGTACTGACTTCTAGCATAACAGCATGAGAAACTGCTCCCTTGTGATGCAAAGACTCCACTTCAGAAGGTTGCAGCAAAAAACAGAGTTCCCTCTCCTCAATCCTTCCAACCTGGGGACTTTATTCCTCAAAAGAGCAGGATTTCAACACTTCTAATTCTGCCCTCAACCGCCTGGTATGGAGGCTAAGTCTCAGGCATAGTAGGAGGCCTCTCTGCTCCTACTCAGCTCTAATTCCTGGGATGGAAGGTCTGTCTTAAGTGTAGGGCTTTGAAAACACTGGAGCCCAGATCATGTTTTACATGCTAATGAGACAGCGGTTCCACAATGGAAAGAAAAAAATTTTTTTAAAAGATTTTATTTATTCATCAGAGAGAGAGAGAGGGAGAGCGAGCGAGCACAGACAGACAGAATGGCAGGCAGAGGCAGAGGGAGAAGAAGGCTCCCTGCCGAGAAAGAAGCCTGATATGGGACTCGATCCCAGGACGCTGGGATCATGACCTGAGCCGAAGGCAGTTGCTTAACCAACTGAGCCACCCAGGTGTCCCTGGAAAGAAAATTTTTGTGTGATGTCCAGTTTACTGTCTTTTCTTTTATGGTTCATACTTTTTGTAACATAAGAAATATTTGCTCATCCCAAAGACATGAAGTTATTATATTCGCTAGAAGACTGTTTTTACCATATGTATTTAGGTATATGACCCATTTTGAATTTTTTGTATATGATGTAAAGTAAGATGTCAAGGTCTTCTTTTTGTATCTTTAAGAATATAAGGTCTTTGTTTCGACAACTTTTCTCATGCTTGGAATTTGCAATCGTTTATGATACTGTTTGGTATAAATAGGACTGGGCTGGTATTATTTAATATTCTTAGTTAACCTTTTTCTTCTTAAGAACTATAATGAACGGGGGCATCTGGGTGGCTCAGTCGGTTAAGCATCTGCCTTCGGCTTGGGTCATGACCCCAGGGTCCTGGGATTGAGCTCCGTGTCAGGCTCCCTGCTCAGCGGAGAGCCTGCTTCTCCCTCTCTCTCTGCTTGCATTCCCTCTCTCTCTGTTAAATAAATAAATAAAATCTTAAAAAAGAGAAAGCACTGTAACAAACCTTCAAATATATTATTGAAAACATTCCATCCTAGGACTGGTGTCATAAGACAAAGAACACAGACTAAAGGGACCATAACCAGAGGCAAATCACAGTGAAATGAAGAATACTAGGACAATGACATAAAAAAAAGGGATGAACACAGACCACACAGACCAACCCACACCCAACTGTACCCTACTGTAGAAGTCTCAGGAACCAGACAAATAGAAGGTCACCTTAATGGATTGCAACAAGAACCCAAAGGACAGCATGAGGACAGAGGCTCCTGCTCCACCCACCTTATACTTAAATATCCCTTACACTCAATACTATCTTGAGAAAGAAAAGGGGCCAAATGTCAATAATGGGCAGTTTAGTCATTAGATTGAAAAACATTTAAAAGAATACAATTTTAAACTAGAAAAGAAGACTAGCTTTAACTGGTAAAATTAAGGATTAAAAACAAAAACAAAAACAAAAACAAAGGGTGCCTGGGTGGCTCAGTGGGTTAAAGCCTCTGTCTTCGACACAGGTCATGGTCCCAGGGTCCTGGGATCAAGCCCTGAGTTGGGCTCTCTGCTCAGAGGGGAGCCTGCTTCCCCCTCTCTCTCTGCCTGCCTCTCTGCCTACTTGTGATCTCTGTCAAATAAATAAATAAAATCTTTAAACAACAATAACAACAACAACAAAACCTACCCTAACAGAAATGAGAGCTATAAAACAAGATGAGATCAGTTACAGAAATTAAAGTTACTACACATATAAATTGTGTTGTGCTGTATGCTGTATGGCTCTAACATGGTAAGCACTGTTAAAGCTAAGAGTTACATAGGCTCAAGATGTTTCACCTTAGGCAACAAAATCTGTAAGTTCAATTGGTTATCTTTAAACTAAATAGAGAAGGAAAAATGTTGCTATTTGGTGTTGTGCCAAGAAAGTCTTAAAAATAACAACAGGAACGAAACTGGTGAGTTAATGTAGTCGAACTGTCTCTAGACGATACAAGGGCGCTAGGATTACAGAAGGGAGAGGCAAAATTTGCTCTGACATTCCGCAACTAGAGAGCCTTTGCTATCTGTAGAGGATATTGACAATAGCTTTCAAACTTTCACAGAGTAATGCTTTCTTCAGATGAATTCCTACTTTAGGAAATACAATTTATAAAAGAGATATGAAAATTAAGAAAGTTGTTTAGATAGTACATATCCCCTTTCTTAGAAAATTCTTAAAGTAATTTCAAGGCACTTTGAAAATGATGAGAGAAGCTTCTGTTTCAAGATGGCCACCTAAACAGAAACAGCTATCTTGGGCTCAGATAAGTGTATTTGGACTCTTTTGCCCTGGCTAACATACTAAGAATGGTTCCTCATAGAGAGTGAGTAATCTGCTTGGGAAATGTCTTCCTGGAAATAATGTGGATGTTAAGGCCCAAGGCAGAACTGCTAGTTCTATTTGCAACATCCATTCTCCCTTTGTTTTGTAAAGCACACGATCACCTCGAATTAAGATCATATTTCCCAAGGAAGAATTAAGATGACAGAGTAGTGGGAGAACCCTGGGCTTGCTTGTCCCTTTAACATAGCTAGATCAGTGTCAAAACAGTTTAAACAACTAGGATATCCATCTGAGGATTAAGAAAACAATCTACACAATTATAATAGTTTGTATTTCTTTGGTGTTAGTTGTGATCTCTCCTCTTTCATTCATGATTTTATTTATTTGGGTCCTTTCTCTTTTCTTTTTGATAAGTCGGGCCAGGGGTTTATCAATTTTATTAATTCTTTCAAAGAACCAGCTCCTAGTTTCGTTGATTTGTTCTATTGTTTTTTTGGTTTCTATTTCATTGATTTCTGCTCTGATCTTTATGATTTCTCTTCTCCTGCTGGGCTTAGGGTTTCTTTCTTGTTCTTTCTCCAGCTCCTTTAGGTGTAGGGTTAGGTTGTGTACCTGAGACCTTTCTTGTTTCTTGAGAAAGGCTTGTACTGCTATATATTTTCCTCTCAGGACTGCCTTTGTTGTGTCCCAATCTACACAATTAAAGGGAAAAAACATGGCAGTTGCAAGGTTCAGAGACATAAATACAGGGAGAGAAACGCATCCTGCCATGGAGGGGGTGGGAGCCCTTTTTTGTGGAGAGGATGGGGAGTTGGAGTGCATTGAGATGCAAGAAAAAACACTCCTTCAGGACCACTGAGTCAGGAATTGAGAGGAACTGACTATTTCAAGTTTTTTATAAACTGTGGAGCCCAGATTCTGAGGTTTCAGAAGTCCACACCATTTGCTAGAATCAAACTGGGCAGGCAGCGGCGCCCTGGGGAAGGGAGGCTGGAGGCCTCGTTGTTGATGGTGGACAGCCCAGTGTGGGGATCCCCTTGGTTGCACTGGGAGAATATCCTCCTTCCTGGAGTTCATGGGCAAGAGGAGAGATTCTCTCTCCAAGGACAAAGAACACAGTTGAACACAACACATGTAACAGCAGGGGACAGAGGCATGTGCAGAGAGTAGAAAACATGGTCACAGCTTTTTGCTGTGCTGCACCATATACTCCAGGCACCTTCACTGTCATGCAACTGCTTTTCTGGGACAGAGCAATAGTGGGGGCAGCGCTGTGAGGTTCTCCTCCAGGGGAGAAAAGCAGGTCCAAGCCTTGTTGGGTCATTTGAGATTTGAAGTTTCGAATCCTAGCCACCCCCAACCAGAGATAAAACAGGAGAACTGTGAGTGTAGAGGGCAGTTAACCTATTCACAGCTTTTTACTGTGCTGTACCATAAGCTCCAGACACCATCACGATGTTGAGCAAAGTACTGCAAGGCTCTCTTTTGGGGGAGAAGATCTTGTTCATCCCTTACCAGGTCATTTAAGATTTGGAGTTTTGAATCTCGGCAGCACACCAGAGATAATGCATTGGAGTACTGTGGTGCCAGACTTGTCAAAGACTCAGGTACAGACGGGTTGAGGGCAGGGATCTGATAGAGGCTTGGGCTACAGAAGGGGAGACTGCATTTCTTTAAGGGCCTCCTGAAAAGCAGTGGCTATCAGTTCCCCTCCCTAGGGACAAGAGGGTGGAGTGATGCTATCTTCTACTGTCACACTGCTCCCTCGCCCACCAGCATTGTTGGACTTGAGAGAGAAACACAGTGCCCCAGTAGAGGCTGGAGCTCCTTACATCAAACCCAACCCCCCTGTGGCTTGCAGGGCAGCTTTACTAGATCAGGTCTGACTGAGAGCCAGCCCAGTGGGCCTCTCTCCCACAGGAACAACACAGGCCCCCTGCATGTGCTTTTTTTTTCTTTTTTCTTTGAAATCAGGCTTATAGTTTTTTGTTTGTGTGTTTGTATGTACCCTTTTCTTGTTTTTGTTTTGTTTTGTTTTTTGTTTTTTGGAATCAAGTTTATAGTTGTCTGTTTGCTTTTTTGTTTCCTTTTCCTTTTTTGTTTTTTTTGGACCATGATTTTTGTTTTGTTTTTTCCTGTTATCAGGCTTATCTTAACAAACCAATCAAAGCACACCTATGTAAAGGCCCAAACGCTTCCCACTGCATGCAAGGAGGAACTTCATAGACCTGTGGGAAAGAGCAGCTAAGAAACAACAGAATGCTGGCAGCATACATCAGAAACACTTCCTGAAGTGCCAGGCCCTGGAAAGTGTATGACCAATTTTTAATATAGCATTATTCTCAGGAGCAGGAAACATAAAAAACCTTCATAAGACACAAAAGACAGAAATTTTGCCAAAATGACAATATGAAGGAATTTTCCCTAGAAGAAAGATCAAGAAGAAACAGCAGCCAAGGAATTGCTCAAAACAGATATAAGCAATATAACTGAACAATATTTTAGAACAATAGCCATAAGAATACTATCTAGGCTTGTAAAAAGGATAGAAGACACGAGAGAAACTTTTGCTGTACATACAAAAGACCTAAAAAGTAGTCAGGCCTGAATAAAAAATGCTATAACTAAGATGCAAAACTGAGTGGATATAATCACAATGAGGATGGAAGAATCAGAGGAAGGAATAAGTGATATAAAAGATAAAATTATAGAAAATAATGAAGTTGAAAAAAGAAGAAAAGAAAACTATTAGATCATGAACATAGGCTTAGGGTAATTAGTGATTCCATAAGTGGCAAAAACATCTGTATCATAGGAGTCTGAGAAGAAGAAGAATGTGAAAAAGGGGCAGAAGGTTTATTTGAACAACTTGTAACTACGAATTTCCCTAATATGGGAAAGGAAACAGGTATTCAAGTATAAGACAAAGAGAACTACCCTCAACAAAAACAGGTCAAAACGAAGACATATCATAGTGAAGCTTGCAAAATACAAAGAGAAAGAGAATTCTGAAAGCAGCTTGAGACAAAAGGTCCTTATCCTACAAGGGTAGACAAATATGATTAGCAGCAAATCTGTCCACAGAAATTTGCAGGCCACAAGAAAGCAGCATGATATATTCAATGTGCTAAATGGGAAAAATATGTAGCCAAGAATACTTTATCCAGCAAGGCTGTCATTCAGAATAGGAGGAAAGATAAAGATTTCCCAAGACAAGCAAAAACCAAAGGAGTTCATCAACACTAAATCTGTTCTGCAAGAAATATTAAAGAGGATACTTGAGCAGGAAAGAAAGACCCAAAAGCAACAAAGAGTAGAAAGCAATAGAGATAATCTACAGGAACAGCAACCTTATAGGTAATACAATAGCAGTAAACTCCTATCCATCAATAATTACTCTGAATGTAAATGGACTAAATGCTCCAGTCAAAAGGCAATATGGTATCAGAATGGGTCAAAAAAACAAGGCCCACTGATATGCTGCTTACAATACACACATTTAATACCCAAGAGAGGGGTACCTGGGTGGCTCAGTGGGTTGAAGCCTCTGCCTTCAGCTCAGGTCATGATCCTGGGGTCCTGGGATCGAGCCCCGCATTGGGCTCTCTGCTCAGCGGGAGCCTGCTTCCCTCTCTCTCTCTGCCTGCTTCTTTGCCTACTTGTGATCTCTCTCTCTCTCTCTCTCTCTCTTTGTTTGTGTCAAATAAATAAGATCTTTAAAAAATAATAATAATACCCAAAGACACCTCCAAATTGAAAGTGAGGGGGGGTGGAGAACCATTTATCATCCTAATGGACTTCAAAAGAAAGATGGAATAGCCCTACTTATATAAGACAAACAAGGTTTTAAAAAAAAAAATTTGTTATTATTTTCACTTATTATATTCAATTAGCCAACATATAGTACATCATTAGTTTTTGATGTAGTGTTTGACAAACTAGATTTTAAAACAAAGACTGTAATAAGAGGTGAAGAAGGGCACTATATCATAATAATGGGGTCTCTCCAACAAGCTGTAACAATTTTAAGTATGTAGGCCCCCAACTTGGGAGCAGCCAATTATAGAAATCAAGTAATGACTTAAAAAAGATCATTGATAAAATATAATAATAGTAGGGGATTTTAACATTCCCTCACAGTATTAGATCTTCTACGGAGATCAACAAGGAAACAATGGCTTTGAATGACACATTGGACTGGCCTGACATAACAGATATATTCAGAGCATTTCATTCTAAAGCAGAAGAATATACATTCTTTTCAAGGGCACATGAAATATTCTCCAAAATAGATCATATACTCGGTCTCAAAATAGGCCTCAACCTGTACAAAAACACTGAGATCATACCATGCATATTTTCAGACCACAACACTATGAAACCACAAGAAAAAAATTGGAAAGACCACAAACAGATGGAGGTTAAAGAATATCCTATTAAAGAATGAATGGAAATTAAAGAACCAGGAAATTAAAGAAGAAATTTTTAAAAATACATGGAAACAAAGGAAAATGAAAACAGGACAATCTAAAACCTTTGGGATGCAGCAAAAGCAGTCTTAAGAGGGAAGTATATAGCAATACAGGCCTTCCTCAAGAAGAAAAAAAAAAGTCTTAAATACACAACCTAAACTAAAAAAAGTCTCAAATACATAACCTAAACTTACACCTAAAGTAGCTGGGAAAATATGGGAAAAGCTGAGAAAATGGCAAATAAAGTCTAAACCCAGTAGGAGAAGAAAAATAGGATTAGAGCAGAAATAAATGATATAGGAAGGAAGGAAATAAGGCAAGGCAAGGTAAGACAAGGCAACGAAAGGAAAGGAAAAGAAAGGAAGACTAGACCAGGTCAACAAAACTAGGACCTGATTCTTTGAAAAAATTAGTATGACTGATAAACCCCTAGCCAGACTTATCAAGAAGAAAAGAAAAAGGACCCAAATAAATAAAATCATGAATGAAAGAGAGATTACAACTAACACTGAAAAAATACAATTGTTAAGAAAATATTATGAGCAATTATAAACCAACAAATTAGGCAATCTGGAAGAAATTGATAAATTCCTAGAAATATATAAACTACCAAAACTAAAACAGAGGGAAAGAGAAAATCTGACCAGACCCATAGACAGAAAAGAAATTGAATCAATAATCAAGAGTCTTCCGACAAACAAAAGTCCAGAGCTCTATCATTTCCCAGGGGAATTTTACCATTCACTGGGCATTATATGCAACTAATGAATCACTGAACACTACATCAAAAACTAATAATGTACTATATGTTAGCTAGCTGTAACTAAATAAGTTTTTAAAAATTAAAAAAAAAAAAACCTATTCTTCCTAAACTGTTCCAAAAAATAAAAATGGAAGGAAAAGTTCCGTACTCATTCTATGAGCCCAGCATCACTTTGATCCCCAAATCAGACAAAGACCCCATTAAAAAGGAGAATTACAAATGAATATCCCTGATGAATGTGGATGTAAAAATTCTCAACAAGACACTAGCTAATCAAATCCAACAGTACATTAAGAGGATTAATCACCATGACCAAGTGGGATTTATTCCTGGGCTGCAGGGGAGGTTTAATAGCTGCAAACAAATCAACATGATATACCACATTAATAAATGAAAGGATAAGAACCATATGATCTTCTCAATAAATGCAGAAAAACAATCTGACAAATACAGCATCCTTTCTTGATAAAAACACCCAAGAAAGTAGGGATAGAAGGAACATACCTCAATATCATAAATGCCATATATGAGGGACCCACAGCTAACATCATCCTTAGTGGGGAAAAACTGAGAGCTTTCCCCTAAGATCAGGAACACTACAGGGATGTCTACTCTCACCATTGTTGTTCAACATAGTACTTGAAGTACTAGCCTCAGCAATCAGACAACAGAAAGAAAAGGTATCCAAATCAGCAAGGGAGAAGTCAAACTTTTACTCTTTACAGATGACATGACCCACGATGTAGAAAACCTAAAAGACTCCACCAAAAAATTGCTAGAACTGATATATAAATGCAGCAAATTTGCAGGATATAAAATTAACTTACAGAAATCTGTTGCATTTCTAGAGACCAATAATGAATCAGAAGAGAAATCAAGGAATCGATCCCATTTCCTATGCGCCAAAACCCGTAAGAAACCTAGGGATAAACCTAATCAAGGGGGTAAAAGATCTGTACTCTGAAAACTACAGAACACTTATGAAAAATTGAAGAAAACACAAAGAAGTGGAAAAACATTCCATGCTCATGGATTGGAAGAACAAATATCATTAAAATGTGTATACTACCAAAAGCAATCTACACATTCAATACAATCCCTACCAAATCACACCAGCATTTTTTACAGAGCTGGAAGAAACAATCCTAAAATTTGTATGGAACCAGAAAAGATCCTGAATAGCCAAAGGAATGCTGAAATAGTGAGCCAAAGCTGGAGGCATCACAATTCCAGACTTCAAGCCATATTACATATTACATAATCATGATACCACACAAAAACAGACACATGGATCAATGGAACAGAACAGAGAACCCAGAATGGACCCACAACTATACGATCATCTAATCTTTAACAAAGCAGGAAAGAATATCCAATAGAAAAAAGACAGTATGTTCAACAATTGGTGTTGGGAAAATTGGACAGCCAAATTTAAAAGAATGAAACTGGACCACTCTCTTACATCATACATAAAAATAAACTCAAAATAGATGAAAAACTTAAATGTGAGACAAGAATCCCTCAAAATCCTAGAGGAAAACACAGGTAGTAACTAACATCTTTGACATCAGCCAAAATAACGTTCTTTCTAGGTATGTCTCCTGAGGTAAGGGAAACAAAAGCAAAAGTTAACTATTGGGATTTCATCAAGATAAAAAGCATCTACACATTGTGTATATATACCACATCTTCTTGATCCATTCATCTGTTGATGGACATCTAGGTTCTTTCCATAGTTTGGCTATTGTGGACATTGCTGCTATAAACATTCGGGTGCACGTGCCCCTTCGGATCACTACGTTTGTATCTTTAGGGTAAATGCCCAATAGTGCAATTGCTGGGTCATAGGGCAGTTCTATTTTCAACATTTTGAGGAACCTCCATGCTGTTTTCCAGAGTGGCTGCACCAGCTTGCATTCCCACCAACAGTGTAGGAGGGTTCCCCTTTCTCCGCATCCTCGCCAGCATCTGTCATTTCCTGACTTGTTGATTTTAGCCATTCTGACTGGTGTGAGGTGATATCTCATTGTGGTTTTGATTTGTATTTCCCTGATGCCGAGTGATATGGAGCACTTTTTCATGTGTCTGTTGGCCATCTGGATGTCTTCTTTGCAGAAATGTCTGTTCATGTCCTCTGCCCATTTCTTGATTGGATTATTTGTTCTTTGGGTGTTGAGTTTGCTAAGTTCTTTATAGATTCTGGACACTAGTCCTTTATCTGATATGTCGTTTGCAAATATCTTCTCCCATTCTGTCAGTTGTCTTTTGATTTTGTTAACTGTTTCCTTTGCTGTATGCAGCCATCAAAAGAAATGAAATCTTGCCATTTGCGACAACATGGATGGAACTAGAGCGTATCATGCTTAGCGAAATAAGTCAAGCAGAGAAAGACAACTATCATATGATCTCCCTGATATGAGTAAGTGGTGATGCAACATGGGGGCTTAAGTGGGTAGAAGAAGAATAAATGAAACAAGATGGGATTGGGAGGGAGACAAACCATAAGTGACTCTTAATCTCACAAAACAAACTGAGGGTTGCTGGGGGGAGGGGGTTTGGGAGAAGAGGGTGG
Source organism: Mustela lutreola (assembly GCF_030435805.1). Classification (NCBI taxonomy): domain Eukaryota; kingdom Metazoa; phylum Chordata; class Mammalia; order Carnivora; family Mustelidae; genus Mustela; species Mustela lutreola. The sequence continues at coordinate 119,150,238 of NC_081294.1, read as the reverse complement.
GATTATGGATATTGGGGAGGGGATGTGCTTTGGTGAGTGCTGTGAAGTGTGTAAACCTGGTGATTCACAGACCTGTACCCCTGGGGATAAAAATATATGTTTATAAAAAATAAAAAAATTTTAAAAAAAGCATCTACACAGCACAGTAAACAATCAACCAAACTAAAGGCAACGCAGAAAATAAAGGATATTTGCAAATGACATATCAGATAAAGGGCTAGAGCCCGAAGTCTATAAAGAAGTTTTCAGTTTCAACACTCAAAAATTAAATAATCCAGTTAAGAAATGGGCAGAAGACATGAACTGACATTTTTCTAAAGACATACAAATGGCTAACAGACATATGAAAAAAATGCTCAACCTCACTCAGTATCAGTGAAATACAAATTAAAACCACAATGAGATACCATCTCACACCTGTCAAAATTGCTAAAATTAACAGCTATGGAAACAAGAGATGTTGGTGAGGATGCAGAGAAAGGAGAACCCTCTTAAAATGGTTAGAATGCAAACTGGTGCAGCCACTCTGGAAAACAGCATGGATGTTCCTCAAAAAGTTAAAAATAGAACTACCCTATGACCCACCAATTGCACTACTAGGTATTTAAACAAAGGTTACAAAAATACTGATTTAAAGGGGCACTGTACCCCAATGTTTATAGCAGCACTATCAACAACAGCCAAAGTATATAAAGAGCCCAAATGTCCAACTGGCTGATGAATGGATAATATTATATAGTGGAATATTACTTAGCCATGAAAAATAACGAAATTGTGCCATTTGCAACAACATGGCTGGAACTGGAGTGTATTACACTAAGCAATGTAAGTCAGTCAGAGAAAGACAAATACCACATGTGGGTTAAGCTGCTGCCTTCGGCTCGGGTCGTGATCTCAGGGTCCTGGGATCGAGTCCCGCATCGGGCTCTCTGCTCAGCAGGGAGCCTGCTTCCTCCTCTCTCTCTCTCTGTCTGCCTCTCTGCCTACTTGTGATCTCTGTCAAATAAATAAATGAAATCTTAAAAAAAAAATACTGCAATCCACTATTCCTTATTAAAAAAAAAATGCTTTTGTTCTAGTTTTTTCACCACAGATGGGTTTCACCTTTTCTAGACCTACATACAAATGAGTTTAAATAGTACGTAATTTTTCATGTGAGGCTTCTTTCACTGGGCATTTTTTAAAAGGTTTTACTTATTTATTTGACAGAGAGAGAGAGCACAAATAGGCAGAGGCAGGGCAGGCAGAGGGAGAGGGGGAAGCAGGCTCCCTGCTGAGAAGAGAGCCCAATGTGGGGCTTGATCCCAGAACCCTGAGACAATGACCTGAGCTGAAGGCAGAGGCTTAACCCACTAAGCCACCCAGGTGCCCCTCACTGGGCATGTTTTGAGATTTATTCATATTGTATATGTCAGTGGCTTGTTCCTTTCTATCGCTGATTATAGGCATATACCTCAGAGGTACTGAAGGTTTGGTTCTAGACCACCACAACAAAGCAAATGTCACAATAAAGTGGGTTAAATGGATTTTTTGGTTTCCTAGTACATAAACTTATAATTACAGTATACTGTAGTCTACTAAGTGTACAATAGCAGTATGTCTAAAAAGGTACATATCTTAATTGACGTATTATTGCTAAGAAATGTTAACCATTATTTGAGCTTTCACTGAGTCATAATCTCTTTGCTAGAAGGTCCTGCCTCCATGTTGATGGCTGCTGACTGATCAGGGAAATAACTGCTAAAGGTTAGGATCTTATTTCTCAAAATAGGACAATGAAGTGTGCATCATGGACTCCTTTCACAAATAAGTTCTTTGTAGCAGATGATGTTGATAGCATTATATACACAGAACTTTTTTTTTTTTAAAGATTTTATTTATTTATTTGACAGAGAGAGATCACAAGTAGGCAGAGAAGCAGGCAGAGAGCGAGGGGGAAGCAGCCTCCCTGCTGAGCAGAGAGCCCGATGTGGGGCTCGATCCCAGGACCCTGAGATCATGACCTGAGCTGAAGGCAGAGGCTTTAACCCACTGAGCCATCCAGGCACCCCTACACAGAACTTCTTTTAACTGAAGATAATCCTCTCAAACCCTATTGCTGCTTATCAACTAAGTTCATGTAATAATCTAAATCCTGTTGTCATTTCAAAAGTCTTCATAGCATCTTCACCAAGAGTATATTTCATCTAAAGAAATTGCTTTCTTTACTTATGCTTAAGAGCAACTCCCCATCCGTTAAAATGTTATCATGAGATTGCAACAATTCAGACCTATCTCCAGACTCCACTTCTAGTTCTCCTGCTATTTCCACCACACCTGCAGTTATTTCCTACACTAAATTTTGGGTGCCTCTAAGTCAACCATGAAATCAACTTCTTCCAAACTCCTGTTCCTGTAGATATTTTTACCTTTCCCCCACAAATCATGATGTTCTTTATGGGCATCCAGAATGGTGAATTCTTCCCAGAAAGTTTTCAAATGACTTTGCCCAGATCCATCAGAGGAGTCCCTATTTAACGCAGCGATAGCCTTAAGAAATGCATTTCCCATGTAACATTTGAAAGGTGAAACTGCTCTTTGATCCATGGGTTAAAGAATGGATGTTGTGTTAGTAAGCTTGAAAACATTAACTTTGTTGAATATCTCTGCTGCCAGAATTCTTGGATGATCAGGTGCACTGTCAAAAAACCGTAATATTTTGAAAAAAATCTTTTTTTTCCCCCCCGAGCAGATGTTAAGAGTGGACTTAAAATATTCAGTAAGCCATGGTGTAAATAGATGTGCCATCATCCAGGGTCTGTTGTTCTATTTATAGAAGGCAGAATAGATTTAATATAACTCTTAAGGACCCAAGGATTTTCAGAATGGCAAATAAGCATTGACTTCAACTTAAAGTAACCAGCTGCATGGCCCCTAATAAGGGAGTCAGACTGCCTGCCTTGGAAGCTTTGAAGCCAGGCATTGACTTCTCTCTAGCTGTAAAAGTCCCAGATAGTAACTACTTCCAATATAAGGCTGTGAACAAAGAAAATCTGTTGTTTAGTATAAACACCATCATGAATCATCTTAGCTAGATCTTTCAATAATTTGCTGCTTCACCTTGAACTTTTATGTTATAGAGATAGCGTCTTTCCTTAAACCTCATGAACGAACATTTACTAGCTTCCAACTTGTGTTCTGCTGCTTCCTTACTTCTCTCAACCTTTATAGAATTGAGGACAGTTAGGGTTTTGACCTGGCGTAGGTTTTGGATTGAGGGAATGTTACGGCTGATGTGATCTTCTATCCAGACCACTAAAATTTCCTCCATATTAGCAAGAAGGCAGTTTCACTTTCTTATCATTTGTGTTTGTCCTGGAGTAGGAAGACCTTTTAATTTCCTTCAAGACCTTTTCCTTTGCCTTCGCAACTTGTCTAACTGTTTGACCCAAGAGGCCTAGCATTCAGCCTATCTTGGTTTTTAGCATGCCTTCTTTACTTAACCTATCATTTCTAGCTTTTGATTTAAAGTGAGAGATGTGCAATTCCTCCTTTCCCTTTAACACTTAAAGGCCACTGTAGGCTTATTAACTGGCTTAATTTCACTATTTTTGTATCTCAGGGAATTCAGACATCTGAGGAGAGGGAGAAACTGGAATGGTTGGTTGGTGGAGCAGTCAGAAGACAACGCATTTATCAATTAAGCTCACAGTCTTAAATGGGCATGGTTTGCAGCACCCAAAACAATTACAATAGTAACATCAAAGATCACTAATCACAGATCACCATAACCAATATAATAATGAAGAATTTTAAAGTAACTGCTAGAATTACCAAAATGTGAAGTTCCGAACGGAGCAAATACCGTTGGAAAAATGCTGTTAACAGACTTGTTCAATGCAAGGCTGCAATAGGACTTTAATTTGTAAAAATGCATTATTTTCAAAGCACAATAAAGTGAGGCATGCCTGTAGTATTCTATTACATGAATACAAGATTTGTTTATTTATACCCCAATCTGATGGACACCTGGGCTATTTATAGTTTGGGGCTATTATGAATAAAACTTCTATGAACATTCTTACACATCTTAATTTAATTATTGGCTTTTTAGCTATACCTCTGTATTTTTTTTTTCCCAGTAGTTCCTTTGAGTATTAAACATATACCCTTAACTTTCTATAGTGTTTAGGTCCAATTACTTCTTACCTCATCCTGTCATGTGTAATACAGCTTTTGCATGTATTAGGACAACAGATCTAATAAGCCTCACCAGACATGTTAAAATTTTTGTTCTAAAGTTCTATGTATTTTAATGAAATTAAGAGGAAAACTAACATATTTACCAAAGTGGGTTTTTTTTTCTGATGCTTCTTCAAGATCCTAACTTCCATATGGTTTTATTTCCCCTCCATTAACACTTCTTGAAGATCTATCTGCTTGTGACAAATGTTTATTCCACCATTATTGAAGGTATTTCACTAGATGCAGAACTCTGGACTGATTACCTTTTTATATGAGCACTTGTAAGATGATCCAATTTCTTCTGGCTTCCACTATTTCTGATAAGACAGTGTTCATACGGATTGTTCTATATACAACTGTCATTTTATTCTGCTTTCGAAGTATCTTTTTTTTCCTTTTTTTTTTTTTACGATTTTATTTATTTGACAGAGAGAGACACATCAAGAGAGGGAACACAAGCAGGGGGAGTGCGATAGGGAGAAGCAAGCCCCACTGAGCAGGAAGCTGGATGCAGGGCTCAATCCCAGGATCCTGGGATCATGACCTGAGCCAAAGGCAGACGCTTAATGACTGAGCCACCCAGGCACCCCTAAAATCGGTGTTGTTTTTAAGAAATCTGTGTTATGCATACGTAGGACACATTTGTATTAATCTGTCTCGAAATTCATTGAATCCCTCCTCAGAATTTCCATTCTGCTATTAGGCCCAAACAGTGAATTTTTAAAAATTTCATACTATTTTTCCATAACAGAATTTCCATTTGGTTCTTTATTATACTTCTCACGTCTCTGCTGAAATTTCCTGTATTTTCATTCTGTATGAGCATACTTTCCTGTCATTAAGCATAGTTGTAATAGCTTTTTAAAGTCTTATTTGATGACTCCAACAAAGAGTCATCTTGAGATCGGTTCCACTGTGTCTTTTCTCTTCTGAATGGGTAACTGTGCTGGGGGTCTTCAGGGCCACGCCTACCTTTGGACATTAACTAGAACTCACAGGATTCGTTACATACTTGTACTCATAGCTAGGATTTACTACAGTATGTAGTATTTGTGTAATAAAGAAGGGTCATTTTAAGGATGTGGCAACATATCTTAAAAGCCTACTGACCACATTTAGCATCTAATATATCAAGTTTCAGTGAATACTGAGAGGGAGAAAAAGTTTCTGAGGGTATTTGAGAATAACCAAGTTGCCCACGACAGCAAAGTCAGTACATAAAAAGATTACAATGAAGAAGAATGGGAGTAAGTTTTGTGCTTACATTAGTTATCGTAAAGAATCAGAAATAGAGAACTTCAGACTAGATATAAGCTGGAAGGGAAAGTTAATAAAAGAGGAAAAGTACCAGGAACAGATTTAAGAATTACTTGGTATTCATATCCCAATGAGAAAGTACCATTCCAACCTTGAAAACACGATTTTTATAAATATTATATAACATTTTAAACTTTATAATTTCTGTAACGTAAATATTTGGATGTAACTGATATATTCAATGTGCAGCACTTGGGGGATGTGTGGTAACAAGCAGTAAAACCTAGGTTTTCTCCTACTACTACAATCCAAATCCGTTTTATCAGATCTTCTTCCCCTTCCCTGGATTTTATGTTAGGCATGCATTATGGCTTTTCTGGTCACAGTAGGACATTTTCAAATGTCTAATTTTTAGTTATTTAAAAGTCCAATATGATCTTGAAGTCACTTTAAATGTGTTCTATTCTTTCCCCCATTGCTTCCTTCCTTTACTTAATGTTTTGTCTTCCACTCTTTTCAAGCAGTTGCCCTAGAGGATGCAATACATTTATAACTTATCTAAGCCCACTTTCGAATTAACACTATACACCTTCATGAGTATTTCCAATTCCTCCCTCCTGTCCTTTATAACACTGTAGTCATTCATTTTACTTATCCACAGGCTCTAATTATAGAACACAATATTGACAGTATTATTTTGTCAGATCAATTTAGAATAAGAAAAATAGATTTAATTTTACCTTTATTCCTTCTCTAAAACTTTTTTTTTTTTCCAAGTAGAACCAAGTTTCCAACCTATAACATTTCCATTTCTTTGAAGAACTTCTTTTAACATTTCTTGCAGTTCAGGTCCACTGATGACAGTCTCCCTCCACTTTTGTTTGTCTAACAAAGTATTTTTCTTTTGCCCTTTTAAGAATAATTTTACTGGATATCAAATTCTGTGTTTTTGTTTTTTTTTTCCTTCCAACACTTTAAATACTTCACTCTTCTCTCTTCTTGCATAGTTTCTGAAGAGAAGTCCAATTTCTTTTTTTTTTTTTTAAAGATTTTAATTTATTTATTTGACAGAGATCACAAGTAGGCTGAGAGGCAGGCAGAGAGAGAAGGGGAGGCAGGCTTCCCGCTGAGCAGAGAGCTGGATCCAGGGCTGGATCCCAGGACCCTGGGACCACGACCTGAGCCGAAGGCAGAGGCTTCAACCCACTGAGCCACCCAGATGCCTCAAATCCAATTTAATTCTTACCCCTTTTTCTCTGTAGGCAAGGATCCCCCCTGCACATGCCCCCTAGCTTCATGATTTTTTACTTTCAGAATATACATGTCCAGGTATACATTTTTTAGTATTTATCCAGTTTGCAGTTTTCTATGGTTCCTAGATCTGTGGGTTTTGTGTCTGTATTAAGAAAATTTTTAGAAAATTGTCACTATTTCTTCAAATAGTTCTTTTCTTTATTTCTTTCTTCTTCTAGGTTTCCTATTATACCAATGTTACACATTTTGTCATTTCCATAGAGTACTTGGATATTGGGGTGTTTTTTTTTTTCATTTTTTTCTCTTTGCATTTCAGTTTTATAAACCTTCTATTGACACATTTTCAACCTACATTCTCTCCTTGGCTGTGTCCAGTATACTTATGAGCCAATCAAAGCTATTTTTCATTTCTGTTCATGTGTTTTAGTTTTCTAGCATTTCCTCTGGATTCATCCTTAGTGTTTTCATTTCTCTGTTTACAATCCCCTTCTGTTCCTACATGTTGTCCATTCCCCCACCCCACTTCAAAGACTAGAGTGGGATGGGGCTGAGTATTTTTATTGCTCTAGATTGCTAAACCTCCACTTGGTTAGGTAAAATAGTTTCCCTTAATGGCAGGGTTGATAAGGAAAACAGACAGCTCTAGGCAGATTTCAAAACTGTCACTTTTCCTCTTCCCCAGACAGAAGAGGATTTTTCTCCTATCTTCACAGTGAGAACCTGGCGGAACTTTTAGAGGTAAAATTCAGGAGAATGTGGGTGGTCTCCCTTTCCCCAAAAGGGGAACCACTTGAACTTTTTAACTCTAAAGCTAGTCGATGAGTTTAAATTCTCATGGTAGTCCACAATGAGCTTCCAGCAATTTACCAATTACAATTTAGGGTGTTCCTACCCACACTGACTCCTGCTGCCACTTCTGCTCCCTCTAAGCTGTGCTCTTTAACAACCTGCCTGTCTCTCCTTTTTGAGGGTCAATAGCTTTCCTGCTGACCGCAGTCTTTCATGGATTTAGAAAAGAGTTGATGATTTTTAGTTTGTTCAGGTTTTTCTTATTGTGAGGATGGAAGTGACTGACCTCCAAGCTCCAAACTCTTTACATATTGAACTGGAAACCTCTAACTTACTTAAAGTGTCCTCTTTCCTAGCATAGGCCTGACCCACAAATATGACTGGGAGGAAGAGGGTAAATCTGTTTTGTCTTGGTTCCTCCACCTTTTACTTCTATATATGTCCCACACTCACTCTGTTGCCTTGAAGTCCATTAGCATCAGCTTGGGGATGGGGGATGAAAAGGCTATTGTAAAGGAAAATCATGGTGCCCTCTGTAACAACTGCCCAAAAGCTGCCTAAAAACAACTGCTGATGCTTTTGTACATTTTGGAGATTCACCCAAATTCTGGAACTCCCAACACTGCCATTGACAGATGCGCAGAATGAATGCTCTAGCCAGCACGTCAAATTTCCATGCAGATCCTCTCCTGGTGGCTTACTTCATATAACTTCATTCTGCTCCTTGGTTGCTTTTCCTTTCTTTCATTCTACTGGAAACACTTCTTTTTCAAAACAATTCTAGTAGTGGTACAAGTTGAAATGTGTTCCCTTGAAAAGATACGATACAATAAAGTGCTAAGTCCATTACTTCACAATAAAGTGCTAAGCCCATTACTTCACAAATGACATTATTTGGAAATAAGACCATTAGAAAATCAAGCTAAAATGAGGTCACTGGGGTACACCCTAATGCAATATTATTAGAGTCCCTATACAATGGCAAACATTTGGATTCAGAGACAATACACAGGGAGAATACCATGACAAGATGCAAGTAGAGACTGGGATACTGCATCAATAAGCCAAGGGACATCAAAGATTCCAGCAAACCACCAGAAGAGGGGTATGGAAGAAAATTTCCTTCCAGTGTTCAGAAAGAACCACATTGCTTACACTTTCACCTTGAACTTCTAACTTCCAGAAATGTGAGTCACTAATTTTTGTTGTGAAGCCACCTAGTTTAAGGTACTTTGTTATTGGTGGCCCTTGAAAATGAATACAACAGCCATGTACCAACATGTCTACTAGCTGTTGGGAAAATGCGACAGTTTTTTTTTTTTTTTTTTAAATTTATTTATTTGACAGACAGAGATCACAAGTAGGCAGAGAGGCAGGCAGAGAGAGAGAAGGAAGCAGGCTCCCCGCTGAGCAGGGAGCCCGATGTGGGGCTCGATTCCAGGACCCTGGGATCATGACCCGAGCTGAAGGCAGAGGCTTTAACCCACTGAGCCACCCAGGCACCCAAAATGCGACAGTTTTTATCTCTTTGTCATCACCAGCACCCTCAGTTGGTCTCTTCCCTTTAAATATTTCCAGGCAAGAGAGCTGGGTAATCACCTTTGGGACTGCCATTTCCCAAACTCCAACGTTACCGGTCAAGACTCATCCCCACCATATTTCCAAATCTCTTACAACCCTCCTCCTCAGTGGCATCGAAGAGGGACCAGGGGCCAGATCATGTAGTATCTTAGAGTTTTATGAAAACAATTTTTTATTTTCTTCTACTTGAGTAAAGAAGGTCTTTAAAGCTTTGCCCAGGAAAGTAACAAATTCTGACATGTATTTTAGAAGTATTTTTACAGCTGCCAAATGGAGGCTAGACTGTAGGAAGGCAAAAAACCCAAAAAAACAAAAACAAACAAACAAAAAAAAAAACAACAAACAAACTTGTAGAACAATTAAAAGGCAATTACAGCATCCACTGAGTAGCAGAATAATGCTGTATAGGTGTTGAGAACTAATTAGGTTCAGCATACCTTTTGAAAAAAGAGCCAACAGATTTTGCTGAGGGATTGGACATGGAATGTTAGAGAAAGAGGAGTCAAAGGATAATCTGAACAATTTTAAGAATCCAATGCCATTTACTGAGATGGAGAGATATGCAATAGGAAACAGGTTTTGAAGGTAGAAGATAGAGTCTGAAATGCATATTAAATATCCTAGTAATATGTTGAATAAGAAATTGGATATGTGAGTAAATAATCCTAGAAGTCAGGGCTGGATGTGGGTATTTGGAAGCCATCAGCATAGGGAAGTTATGTAAAACATGGTGAGGAAACGGATGAGATCACCTGGGGAATGAGGAGAGATAAAAAAGGGAATAAGTCTGGAGCATATTCACGTTCAGAAATCAGGAAGAGGGGCACCTGGGTGGCTCAGTCCACTAAGCTACTGCCCTTCAGCCCAGGTCATGATCCCGAGGTCCTGGAATCCAGCCCAGTGTTGGGTTCTCTGCTCTGTGGGGAGCCTGCTTCTCCCTCTCCCTCTGCCTGAGCTCTCTCTCTGTGTCAAACAGATAAATAAAATCTTAAAAAAAAAAAGAAAGAAAGAAAGAAAGAAATCAGGAAGAATCAAGCGAAGGAGAATCAAAAAAGCACCATGATTTCACAATAGTCAAACAAAAAATGTGTATCAAGTTTCAAGTAAAAAGATGTAATTAACTGCGTCAAATGATGCTGAATGGTTAAGATGAAGATTAAGAGTTGCCTCTTGGATTTCTGATTGTTTAAATGCCCAGATATCGACACACAAACTCCTTCATTCTAACATTTCAACTACCAAAGAGGTCTCATCTCACATTCAAGTGCGGATAAGAATTAAAGATCTAGACTTTATTTTTAACTACCAGGAATTTATTTTTGTTACCAGGAATCCCCCATAAAGGCTGCGTTTAGAACCAAAGACCTCTTAGTCATGTGATTACAGATTTCCACAAATGTTTCTCATTCATCCCACTAGTAACTCAGGAAACAGTAAAAAAGCAGGTGAGGGAACTTAACCTTAATTTCCTACTTTATAAGTCGTAATTTTGAAGTAAATTTAACCTTCCAAATCTAGAAGTTTCGACCTTCTGTCTTTTCTGGAGCTGAATGCAGTGGGTAAAGTATGAACAAAACATAAATGGGAGAGTAGGCAATTGGCTGCATGGACAGTCTCGCAACTGCTTTTTAATTTTCTTGGAGAACGAGGCTTCAAGGTGGCCCCGTCCTCAAGGGTGCTCAGGAAGTGGAGTCTCCCGCTTTACAAAAGAGGGTAAAGGAAAAGGCGACCAAGGCCCGCGGAGAAAGAATAGAACAACTCTTACCTCCCACAAGCCTCTCTCTCCCAGCCCACCTAGCTCCACAGGAACCAATTTAGCGACCACGCTCCGCCTATTTCCGGATTGTCGCAGACGCCGTCGCGTGCACAATGACGTTTCAGTAGCCCGCGGACCCCGGAAGTGCGGCTCGAACTTGGTCGGGGCGCGGATCCCGAGAGGGAAAGTCATAACAACCGCACGAGGGAGTTCGTCTGGCGAGCTGGAAGGCCACGCCTCCTCCCGACTCCCCCCGCAGCCTTGTAGCTGGGGGCAGAGCTCAGGTAGGACCTGCGTTTGCGGGGATATGAGCTCCGGGGGCAGGCCCTGGCGGAAATCAGAGGAAGGGGCTGGCCTGGTCGGTATCGGGCTGGGATCGTTAGCCCCGGGGCCGCAGGCTGCCCACATCTCACACGGCGTGCCCTGCGCACAGGTGTCCCCAATTCTGGGACACCGCCGAAGGGCAGGTTCCCCCTACCGTTTTTACTTACGAGGCGGGGCAGGGCACGTGCGTTCGTTCCCTGCTTGACTGTCCTTACAAATGAACATGTGGGGTCCAGCTAGCCCTAGAGACCATAGAGTAATGGGCCCTGTATGCTTTCTCAGGAGGGACGGTATTTATTGTCTGATTAAACATTTTTTTCTACAAAAATTATAATCAACGGAAGCTTTACCAGATGTCATTAACTGCAGCCAGAAAATTAAAGTGCAGTTATAAAAAATCTCTCAAAACTTGTAAAATGTATGTATGGGCGCTGGTGGGACATTTGACTGGAATGGGTTTTTAAACTTTGACTTTAAAATAAGCTTAGGTGTTTATTGGAAGCATGCTTTAGTCTCATATCCAAAGTTTTAACATACTCTTTCTCATGCTGCAGAGTGTGTATCTCTTGGGCCAAGAATTGGTTACTTAATTTTTGTCTATATTTATTAACAACTAGTGTTCTTGCATTTGTGTATTTCCCTACCTCTGAGAAGTTGTATAGGGAAAAATTGTGTGGTTTTCGGACTAGCAAGTGCCTCCTAATGTTTATTAAAACAGATGAAGTGCAATGTTTATTACTCAATACATGCTATCTTTTTGTTTTAAAGCAGTGTTATTGGTAAATTCTGTATCCTTGTACTTCATTCCATATTGGTGAGGTTAGAGTGTATTCATTTAGGGTATTTACAAACTGTGAGAGCAAGCACTGTTTGAAGTGTCTAATTAAGGTATTATTGTCAGTGCTGGTACCAGGTTTCAGTCTGACTTTTTAAACTAGGTATTCCACTTTAATCATTCCTACTCTGGATGGCTTTGAGGCAGTGGCTGGTGGCTGTTGGAAGGCTAGAGATGATAGAAGTGTACCTAGACCAAGAGGAAAATGTGATTTTATGCTGTGAGCATCCATCTGTTTATTCATTTAACAAGTATTTATTGGCCACCCTCAATGTGCCAAGTGGTGTTGTAGGTGATGGGGTACAACAGAATAGACAAAGTCCTTGTGCTCCTGGAATTTACTCGCAGTGGATGGTGAAAAAGATTACCAAGTAAATGTATATATCAGGTAGTGATAAAAACTGTGAAGAAAATAAAGCTCTTTATGGGGAGTGAGAATTACAGAGAATACTATTGTACATAGGATTTTCAAGCTTAGCCTCTCTGATAAAGGAGCATATGAGTAGACATCTGAATGAAATGAGAGAGTGAACTCTGCAGGTTGTGGGATGGGTGTTTTAGTGTAGCAAAACGTGGTGAGGCAAGGGTATGTTTGGTATATCGGAGAATAGCAATGATGGAGGCGTTAGGGTTTAAGAATCTCGAAAATGAGTATTTATTCAGTGGTTTGGTGTGTGCATGAGAGATCTTACTTATTGACAGACTGTTGATTTTTTTTTTTTCATCTTTCCCAGATAGAGCTCTATGAGGAGAATCTGAAGTCCTTAAATATTTAGAGATGTTTCTGCTCTTCACTATCACTAATGAAGTTAAACACCATTTACTTAGTTAATAAATTACTTCTGTTCTCTGTTTTAATCAGATAAGGTTTACACAGTAGCCATGGATAAGTAAATATCAAGTACTTTCCTGCCCTATTGTAAACTTTACTTTTCATTCATCTTTTTTATTCTGGTAAAATATACATAACATAAAATTTACCATTTTAAACATTTTAAACTGTATATATGAGTGGTACTAAGTACACTCACACTATTAGGCAATTATCACTGTCATCCATCTCTAGAACTTTTCATCTTCCTCAACTGAAAATCCATACACTTTAAACATTAACTCTGTTCTCCCCTCCCTTTAGCCTCTTACAACCACCAGTTTACTTTCTGTCTCTAAATATCCTGTCTCTACTCAAGGTTTACTCGTATGAATGGAATCATACAATATTTGTCCTTTGGTGACTGGCTTATTTCTCTTAGCATTATGCTTTCAAGGTTCATGCGTGTTGTATCTTGTTTTCTTCTTAAGGTTGACTGATACTCCACTGTATGTGTATACCACATTTTTTAAAAATCATTTTGACCGTCGATGATTGTGTTGCTTTCACATTTTGCCTGTTGTGAATAAAGGTTGCTCTGAACAGAAGTTGCAAATATCTGTTTGAGTTTCTGCTTTCATGTCTCTTGCCTATATATCCAGAATTGGATCAAATGTCAATTCTGTATTTAATATTTTAGGAATCACCTTATTGTTATCCACACTGGTTGTACTATTTTGTTTTATGTTCCTACTAACAATGAGCAGAGGTTGCAATTTTTCTACGTCTTTACCGATACTTTTTCACATCTTTGCCAAACACATCCTCTCTCTCTCTCTCTTTGATAATAGTCATCCCAATGGGTGTGAAGTAGTATCTCATGCAGTTTTTATTTGCAGTTTCCTAATGATTGGAGGTGTTAAACATCTTTTCATATGCTTTGGGGCCATATGTATATCTTCTTCGGAGTGCTATTCATTTATTTTAAGATCTGATTTTAATAGAAATTTTTGGATTTATTATTATTTTGGGGGGGGAGTCTTCTTTTTTTTTTTTTTTTTTAAGATGTTATTTATTTATTTGACAGACAGAGATCACGAGCAGGCAGACAGGCAGACAGAGAGAGGGAGAGGAGGAAGCAGGCTCCCTGCAGAGCAGAGAGCCCGATGCGGGACTCGATCCCAGGACCCTGAGATCATGACCTGAGCCGAAGGCAGCGGCTTAACCCACTGAGCCACCCAGGCGCCCCTGGGGTGAGTCTTCTAAGGGTTAAGAAGACAGCCGCTATTTCTCTGTGGATTACCTTAACCTTAAAATACTATAATTGTAAAAATTTCAATTATCTGTAGACAAGAATCTGCAATAACTCCAAACTTAGAAATAAAAAGGACCATAAAGCATCTTTTTATAACAGTGAATGAACCTTTGAGTATCAGATTGTGATAAAAAAAAAAACAGTTCAGAAAAACCAAGGATCATTCCGACCTGCTTTGATTTTTTTTTTCTTTTAATTAGAAGGCAAGGAGTATATTGATTGGCTGACTGTGTCTGTGAAGTTGATCTCTTTTTTCTGAGAGCTGGAGGCCTGGAAACAAACAGAAGAGACAAAAATGGTGAAACGGGCACTGGGTGGCTCAGTCAGTTAAGCGTCTGACTCTTGATTTTGGCTCAGGTCATGATCTCGGGGTTGTGAGGTAGAACTCTGCATCTGGCTGTGTGCTGGGCGTGCAGCCTGCTTAAGATTCTCTCTTTCTGTTCTCCCTTCTCCCCTTAAAAATGGTGAAACAAGAAAGAAGTACTGGATAGCAATATAACAATGGGGAATGGCAAAGGACATCAGTAACGGTGATGGACAATAAGCGGCAGAACTGGCAGCAGAGGAGATAAGATTCAGCAACAAGGTGACAGAAACTAATATAGCTCCACAGATTGGAATGGGATGGGGCGGGAGAGAGCAGATGACCAGCTACATCTCAGCATATGGTTCTCAAATCAGCCATTTGGCCTTGAGTAGTTCAGTAAGACCTACTGTGTACCAGTGTATCTGTCAGTTCATCTGGCTCAGTAGTCAGTGTTTGGAAGGTGTGCAGTATATACAGTCCTACAGGAATAAACTAAGTTTTTCAGACAGTGTATCACATTATTTCCATCCATAGAATAATGAGGTTTAATTGAGTAATTTAATGAGTAATTGTGTAATTTAACAATGTTCAGCATTGTTAAAAAAGAGTGGGAGGGTGTTGGATTATTTTTATGAGAAGGAAAGGATTTTTTTTTCCAGAATAGCTAATGGCCTAGTAGTTCAAGGTAACACTTTTTTTTTTCCTTTTTTTAAAACTATTGAATGGTTTTGTACACTATCATTGTCTAGAAAATACTCTTGGGTACTACATTTAGCTAACTATTTCAGTTATAAAGCTCATTTAAACTGATTACTTTAATTTAAAGTAATGAATGAAAAATTGTACCACAATTTTGCTCATCACTCTTTGGCAAATTAAAATTGATTAATTTGGTACAGATGAGATGGCAGATGACTGACTTGCTCAAGGTTTCACAGCTAAGTTAAAGACAAGGCAGAGACAGCAGTACTCTGCTGCTTTCTCTGTTATTGTATTGTCTCCTTTTTTGGGGACTGGTTCCTTTTTCCAGTATAGATAATGTAGATGATTTTGCTGTAGAGAAAAATATCACTGTGAAGACATGTTATTGAAGCAAAGCATTTTATATAGCAGATAAGATACTTATTTTAAGTATAGTCTAGATTGATAATGTACTCAGGGTTGATTTCTTTGGAGGTTGGAGAGCTGCTAATAAGACTAAGATTTTGGGGGCACCTGGGTGGCTCTGTAGGTTAAGCCTCTGCCTTCAGCTCAGGTCATGTTCCCAGGGTTCTGGGATGGAGCCCTGCATTGGGCTCTCTGCTCAGGGGGGAGCCTGCTTCCCTCCTCTCTCTCTCTCTGGCTCTCTGCCTACTTGTAACCTGTCTCTCAAATAAATAAGTGAAATATTTAAAAAAAAAGATTTTGGATTTGGGCCTTTGTAAGGCCCTTAATGAGCTCATTACAAAAATGGTCGCAACTAATACCTAACAGTATAACTATTAACTGTCACAAGATATGGCTGATGTTCTTAGCCTGTGCTAATCACATTTCCCTCAAACGAGTTTTGACATCAGAAAGCAGCAAGAATGATACTATGTGTGGATACACACACTGCTCCTATTTAAAAACAATTCAGAGTTAATATCTAAGGTGATGAAGGAGTGTTAAGTGATATCCTTTTCAGGTATAAGGCATAACTTGGTTTTGTGTGCCTTGTTTAGAATATGGACAGGCTAGAATTGTAACCAAAATTGCAACTCAAAGTAAGGCATTTTTAAAAAGTTAAAAGTTTGCTTAATTAAAGTAGTTAAATACTCTCCTGATTAGTATTACCCATTCTTCAGTGTATCATCATTTTTGTGTGTATTGTGGAAATTGTTATAGTACTAACTCAGTTTTTTTGGAAATTAATCATCTTGACCCGTTTGGTTTAACACCCTTTAATGTAGTTGGGAGTATTTATCTTAGGCTTGGTTTTGGAAAATACTTTTGACCTGATTGAACTTTCTGGGAAATTATTGTTTAAGGGATTACTGGAGTCTTATTTTTATTACTGACATATCTGTTTTTGCCCTGGAAGTTATTTAGTTATATGGGAGAAATAATAGATAATTATACCCTCTATAATACTGCATCAAGCAGAGTTTGCAAATTGGAGATATCCAGCCTAAACGGACCTGCACAATCTTTAATTTTGTAAAATAGTTTTCAGCTAATTTACGTAAATATCCAGGTTTTTTGTTTCTCCTGAGAAATAGAAAGTTCTACACACTGGTCTTCATTGTGTATAACAACAGTAGGGCAAATTACAATTCCCTTGAAATGAGCTATGTGTTTTTCAGTTTGTTGCAGGCTTTACATTCATACATTGTAAGCTTATGACTTACAGGGCTCACTGCATGTATTGACTGACTGTTAACTTTCTGCTGCCCTTAGACATTTGAATTTTTGATTCCTGCATTATATCATCTTTAAATGTGTGATCATTTGTCTTTGCCTTTCTATGGTTATATTACACCCTTTCACTTTTATTTTCTTGATACCTCCAGTGACTGGGGTATGGCCTTTGGTGTTGACTACCTCTCAAGAGTGACGGTTTATGCTGTAAAATATATCTTTTTAAAATCCTACTGTGCTGAAGTAACCTCCCTTAAGTTGCTGTCAAGGCAGTGGTAGAGTCTTTCCTATAGGTTGGATTATGGCCTGAATTTTAAACTGGGTGGCTCTAGGTTTGGATCCAACACAAACTGTATTTACTGGAGACCATTTGCACCTTTTTTTTTTTTTTTTTTTGCCAGCATGAAAGCATTTTTTATTTGTACACTGTTCTTTTAGAATTTTTCCTACTTTTTTCTAGGTCACTAATATGATAAATCAGTTTGTGTTAATATGTTTGACAGGTAATTGTGATTAGAGTATTGTTTAGAGGTAGTATTTTGTTATTTTGGAACAGTGCGAGTGATTATAATGGTGGAGATTTTATCTGCATTAGGAATACAAAAGTACTTTTAAAAAACTAGACATTTCAGTTTTATCGTTGAAAACAAACTATTGAAAACAAGCTTATTTATTCTGAATATTTTCTTCAGTAGGAAACATGCATAATTAGTTTTATCCAAACAAGCATATGTGTTTGTGTTTTTAACTGTTCTAATTAAAAATGTAAGGTTCCTCTCTCTCTTTCTTTCTCAATGAAGAAAGACTTTCAGCCAGATCAGCCGTTAATTCTGAAAATATTGAGCTATGTAAGCTAATTTCCCACTATTTTTTAAAATCCAGAGACAGTAAAAGAAAGCATTCTTATTTTGGTAAGTCTAGAGGAAGATTTTCCTTACGTAGGAAATAAATTATTGCTGAATTGGAAAATCAGGTAATTCAGTGATGATGAGAATGAATGAATCTGGGAGCTTTAGTGGTGTTCACATGTTGTCTGTTATGTAACAAATGATCCCAAAATTTAGCAGCTTGAAATGAAAAATATTATTTCACACAGTATCTTAAAGAAATTTAGGGTCAGCTTAGGGGTGGTTCTGGTGTAGGATCTCTCATGAGGTTGTAGTTATAGTGTCAGCTAGGGTTGCAGTCCTCTATGGTTTGTCTGGCTCTGTAAGATCCACCTCCAAGCTAACTCTTATGGCTGTTGGCAGGAAGCTTCACTTAAGTACCAATTGGGCCTCTCCATAGGGCTGCTCACAGCATGGCTTCCCAAGAGCAAGTGATCTGATAGAGTGAGAGGGCACTCAAGCTGGAAGCCACAATGTTATAATTTCTGAGATGTGATGCTATCACTTTTCATGTTTAGTACTGGTCATACAAGTCAACTCTGGCACTGTGTGGGAGGAGACTCCATGGAAATGTGAATAACAGGACGAAGGAAGTTGGCTGCCACTGTCTGCCCTCCAGACCCCAAGTGTTCATGTCCTTCCCACATGCAGAGTACACCCACTGCTTCCCAAGGCCTAACACGTCTCATTCTGTTACTGTATCATCTCAGAGCGCAGGATTTCATCTTCTAAATCAGATCTGGGCTTAGATATAGTTCCTTGGGTGTTTTTCAAGCACAGCTCTTTGAGTACCATTCTGCTCCATCTGCCTCTCCCCACCTGCAATATTGAACGAACATACAATGGGGGACAGGCATAGGAAAACTGCTATAGATAGTTTTGTTCTAAAAGGGCAAAAATGGAAGATGCCAAGGTGTCCCTGGTTCATAGCAATTCTGAGATCCAGATGGGAAAATATTAGAAGTTTCTTGATTGGATCTGAAGCCTGGGAATAATTCTTTATGGTTCTTTGCCTTACCTTCTATGCTTTTCCTTGTATCTCTGTCTTTTTTCATGAAAGATAGCACATGTTTCTAAGGTGAGTTGTTTTCTCAACTTGCTTTCTTTTGGGGCCCCAATTCTCTCTTCATTTAAGTTATATTAAATCTTTGTATATTAAATAAAAAGATATATTAATCTTTTATAAATCTTGTGGATGTTGAATGAATTCTATTGAGATATATTCCTTTGAGCAAAAGTTACACTTTTTTTGATATTAAATCCTTATATGCATTGGGCTCCTAGTAACAAGGCTGAAAGATAATGCCCTTATTTTGTAGAAGCTTTATTGTTTGAGAGGATCAGTAGTGCATTCTAATGTCTTTTGAGGCCCTTTTGGCTGAATGACTAATAGTCTGAGGCACCAGCTTTAATATTTTTAAAGTTTTAATGAAGGAGTTTTCAGTCATACCCTCAGCCTCATTTTTGAGTGATGTTTTCCTGGTAGTACCCTGCATATTTTCTTTTAATAGATTTTGTTTTTTAGAACGGTTCTAGGTTCACAGAAAAATTGAGTAGAAAGTTAAGAGATGTCCCACATACCTCCTGCCCCTACGCTTGCACGGCCTCTCCCATCAGCATTCCAAATTAGAGTGGTGTATTTGTTACAACTGATTAACCTCTTTTGTCCTTTCTCTATCATCCAAAATACATAGTTATGGTGTTAATGCATTCTGTGGGTTCAGGCAAATGTGTAATGACATGTATCCCCCATCATAGTATTTTTTATAGAGAATAATTTCACTGCACTTAAATAGTTTCACTACCTTGTTTAGCCCTCCTTTCCTCAACCCCTGCCAACCTATAAACTTTTCATTCTGTCTATAGTTTTGCCTTTTCCAAAATGTCTTATGGTTGGAATTGTATAGTATGTAGATAATCTTTTCAGATTGGCTTTTTTTCACTTAGTAATGGGTCTTTAAAGTTCCTCCCCTATTTTTTCATGGGTTGATAGTTCTTTTTTTTTAAGTGCTTAATAATCCATTGTATGGTTTTACCACAGTTGATTTATTCATTAAGCTACTGAAGGACATCTTGGTTGTTTCTAAATTTGGCAGTAATGAATAAAGCTGCTGTAAACATCTGTGAGCGGGTGTTTGTATGGAGAAGTTTTCAACTCATTTGGGTAAATACCAAGGAGTATGATTCCTGTAATGTATGGTGAGAGTATGTTTAATTTTGTAACAAACTGCCTTATTTAGCTTCCATCATGGCTGTACCATTTTGCATTTTCACCAGCAATGAAATGAGAGTTCTATTGCTCTAGATGCTTGCCAGTATTTCTTGTTGTCAGGCATTTAGGAATTTGTTCTAATAGGTATGCAGCAGTAACTCATTGTTGTTTTAATTTGCAATTCGTAATAGCATATGATGTTTAGGATCTTTTCATAAGCTTATTTGCCATCTGTGTATCTTTGGTGAAGCATCTATTCAGGCCTTTGGCCCAGTTTTCTTGTTGTTGCATTTTAAGAGTTCTTTGTATATTTTAGGTAAGATACCTTTATTAGATACGTCTTTTGCAAATATTTTCTCTCAGTTTGTGGCTTGGCTTTTCACTTACTTGACAGTATATTTTGTAGAGTAAGTCTTATCTTCTTTTTGTTTAACAGCCCTTTCATTATTTTCTCTCTCACTTCGCAAGTTTTACTATAAGCAGTAAAATGAACCAGGTGGCACATTCAACACTCTGGTAGGAAATCTTAGCTAGATCAGCCACTTCGTTAGTCATATTTTCTTCTTTCTGTATAACTCCGTGGGACAGTGTTGCTAAAGTTTCTGCCACTACTTAACAAGTATCCCCCTTCTTCAAATTTCCATTTGCTTTTTTGCAAGTCCTCTCCCATAGACTTATCAGAGTTCGGGGACTTTTATAAACACATTCTTCAGGATGTTTTAGGCTTTCTCTACACTCTGCGTAGAGCCCCCTGGCTGGTTCCAAAGCCCCTCTTACATTTTAAGTTTTCAGTATGGCTGCACTCCACTTCCAGGTACCAAAATTTATCTTTTCCTGCCCTAAAAGAAACCATCATGTTGTACAGTTATAATTCTAAGCTTTTTTTAAAAAAACAGATCATGTGGGTATTTTAATTACAGCACAATCTGAGTTTGCAACCTTGAAGAAAGGGCTGGATCCTTATAGTTGTGGGTACCTTTGGGCAGAATATGATGAAGCTAGGAACCTTGCCTCTCTAAATTATGTTGAACCTCCTTTGCCAGTAGAAGTAGCCCTCTACTCCTTCCTAGGAGGTCTGTCTCCCTGGCCTAGAGACCCTGTAATATCTCTTAAAGTAGTTTCCTACAATGGACCGCCAATGATCTTGTCTTATTCTTGCCACCTTTCATTGCTTTTAGACCTATAATCAGACTTGAGTCCGCAGAGGCCCCAGGGGATGAGGTATAAAATTAAAACTAGGAAGAAGTGTGATACACTAAAATAATTTGATAGTTTTTGTCAATTTTGGTTCTACAGAAATCAGCGGAACATATATTGGAATGGATTCTCAGAGTGTGGAATCAGGTTAAAGGAATATTGGATCAGGCAGTAGTGGTGGTGGTGGTGCTGTTACTGCTGGTGGATGATATAGTGTCAGGGAGTCCTGTAAAGATTACACTGTTATGAGGATACTCCCAGCATTTCACTTAGGAAATGAGAAATGATGAGGACCTAAATGAAGACAACAGAGTTGGGGATAGGAAAGAAGGAACTGATGCTCTCTGCTCCTCTCATGTTTTATGCATTCTTTCTTAGCACTTGCAGTTTAATTATTTAATGTGCTCTCTCACTAGACCAAGCTATTCAATTATTAGGACCACTTATTTTTGTAAGAGCATGAGAGACAGCAAACATTATATGCTGCGTATTATTGTAAACATCTAACATATATTAATTCTTTTGATCCCCCATCTATTCTTTAAGTAAGTACTAATAATAAATACATTTTTTTTGGATGCGAAAACAATGTTACTGTGTTGAGGATCCTTAAGAACCCTTAGATTTGATGATTTCCTGGAAGAACTCCCAGAACTCGGAAAAGCTGTTATATTCATGCTTTCAGTTTATTATAGTGAAAAGATACAGATTAAAATCAGCAAAGAGAAGAAGCACGAAGGGCAGGAGTCCAGGAGACACAAAGCACTAGCTCCTCTTGTCATCTTTCAATACAGTCATATGGAAGTGCTTAATTGCCTAAAGACAATGTGTGATAAGTGTAAAGTCTTAACCAACCAGGAAGGCTCCCCTGAGCCTTGGAGTCTAGGGTTTTGTCTTTTTTTTTTTCCCTTTTAGGGGTTGGGGCTGTCAGTCACCTAGGCATGGAGTGACAACTACTCAGTTTTCAGCCCTCACAGAGATCAGACTGATAAAGCTTGCTGCAGGACTCAGGTGGATCAAAGCATGCACTCACCATAAATCACATGGTTAGAATAAACTATATGGCATGGCCCATGGCTTCCAGTATACAAAGACACTCTTATCAGGCATGATATTCCAGAGCCTTTTTAGCTATTTCCCAGAAGCTAGTCAAGGGACCATCCATTCCTTAGAAAATACAGGGTTTGAACACCTTAAGCCTGCTGTAACCTTTTACTGGACAGCTGAAAGGTCAAGTAACTTGCCCTTGGAAATACATAGAATAGTTAAAATTTAAACAGAAGCATTCCAGTTCTGGTATCACTTGTTTTAACCATACTCTACTGCCTTTTGGCATCTCTTCTGTCAAACACAAAATCTGTTATGTTTGAGCAGTTAATAAATTTTCATTAAGTGAATGAATGGAAAGATAGTAGGAAACTGTAGGCTCGTTCTGCTGATTTAATAAAGGTCATTACTGTTAGAAGTTTTTTAATCTTCATGAAATAGCATATGTCTATATCTACTCCCACGCCCTCTAAATCTATAGCAGTTATTAGACGCTTGCTGAAGATCAGCTTAAGTTTCTTTTTGCCCTCTTCATGTGTGTAAATATTGCTCAGTTGCCTGGAGTGGTAAGATTAGAAATCTAATTATTTCCAGTATATTTCCAGAGTATATGACTGCTTGAAATTTCAATATTTAGAGCTTTTTTTTTTGGCGTGCAGTCTTATGAATTCTATAATAATTACACTCAAATCTAAATACTTGTGATGTTTAAGTTATTTTTGTATTCATGTATATTTGCTGATCTCTCTTAGAATAAATAATGAGGTTTGACTGTAATATCATAAAATAATCCCTTCTCTAGCAGTGTATGTATTTCTCATATTTTTTCTACCAACATGGTCCATTGTTTTCCATAGAATGAGTACTATCCATAGCATGTAAACATTTTAGAAAAAGAAAATAAATCATACCAGTTACCATTTTAACATTTAAAAGTCTCCTTTTATCCTTATTAAGACATAACCTTATTAAGATATAACCTTTTAACCTTATTAAGATATAACTGAACTACAATAAACTTTACATGTTTAAAGTTTATATTTTGGTGTGTTTTTGACACATCCATGAAACTGTCATCACAACCAAAATAATGGTTTTCACCTCCAAATGTTTTTTCATGTCAGTTTTCAGTGGTCATTTGTATATTTGTATATTTCTTTTAAATCTTTTGCCTGCTTTCTTTTGAAATCTATTAAATTTTATTAATTTTTAAATTTCATTATCATTAACATACAGTGTTATATGGTTTCAGGTTTATAGTATAGTGGTTCAATAATCCTATACATTACTCTCTGCTCCTTAAGATAGGTGTACTCTTAATCCCCTTCGCTCATTTCACCCATCCCCCCTGCCCATCTCTCCTCTGGTAACCATCTGTTTGTTCTCTATATTCAAGAGTATGTTTTTGGTCTAATTCTAATATATATATATATATATATATATATATATATATATACATACACATACACACATATGTATATGTATACACACATACACATACACACACACACACAGATCTTCTTTATCCATCTGTATATTGATGGACACTTGGGTTGTTTCCATCATTTGTCTGTTGTAAATAATGCTGCCATAAATATGAAGGTACGTATATCCTTTTGAATTATTGTCTTTGTATTTTTTAGGTAAATACCCAGTAATGTGATTACTGGATCATAGGGTAGTTCTACTTTTTTTTTTTTTTTTAAAAAGGGAGAGGCGGGGGTGGGGCAGTGGAAGAGAGAGAATCTTAAGCAGGCTCCATGCCCAGCACAGAGCCTGACTTGGGGCTTGATCTCATGACTCTGAGATCAGGACTTGAGGTAAGAGCAAGAGTCAGGTGCTTAACTGACTGAGCCACCCAGCACCCTGTTCTATTTTTAATTTTGGGGGGAACCTCCATTCTGTTTTCTGCAGTTGTTGCACCAGATTGCGTTCCCACCTACAGTGAATGAGGAGGGTTCCTTTCTCTCCCAATTCTTGACGACGCTTGTTTCTTATGTTTCTGATTTTAGCCATTCTGACAGGTATGAGGTGATAACTCATTATAATTTTGATTTGCATTTCCTTGTTGATGAATGATGTTGAGCATCTCTCCTGTGGCTGTTGGCCATGTGGATGTCTTCTTTGGAGAAATGTCTGTTCAGGTCTTCTGCCCATTTTTTATTTGGATTATTTGTTTTTTGGGTATTGAATTGTATAAAGTCTTTATATATTTTGGCTACTAATCATTTAATAGGATATGTCATTTGCAGTATCTTCTCCCATTCAATAGGTTGTATTTTAGTTTTGCTGATTGTTTCCTTTGCTACACAGAAGTTTTTTATTTTGATGTATTCCTGACAGTTTGTTTTTGTTTTTTTTCCCCCTTGCCTCAGGACACATATCTAGAAACGTGTTGCTCTGTCCAGTCTCAGATACATTACTGCCTGTGCTTTCTTCTAGGATTTTAATGGTTTTAGGTCTCACATTTAGGGACTTAATCCATTTTGAGTTTATTTTTGTCTGTGGTTTAAGAAAATGGCCCAGTTTCATTCTTTTGCACATAGCTGTCCAGTTTTCCCAACATCATTTGTTGAAGAGACTCTTTTTTCCCATTGCTTCTTCTGGCCTCCATTGTTGAAAATTAATTGGCCATATAATTTGGGTTTATTTCTGGGCTTTCTGTTCTGTTCCATTGATCTGTGTCTCTGGTTTTGTGCCAGGACCATACTGTTTTGATTGCTATAGTTTTGTAGTATAACTTGAAATCTGGAATTGTGATACCTCCAGCTTTTTCTTTTTCAAGATTCTGTTGGTTATTTGAGATCTTTTGTGGTTTCATAAAAATTTTAGGATTGTTCTAGTTCTATGAAAAATGCTGTTGATATTTTGATAGGATTGTATTAAATCTGTAGATTTATTTGGGTAGTATGAACATTTTAACAATACTTGTTCTTCCAGTACATGAGCTTGGAATATCTTGTTTGTGTTGTCTTGAGTTACTTTTGTCAGTGTTGTATAGTTTTCAGGGTTCAAGTTTTTCACCTCCTAGGTTAAGTTTAGTCCCAGTTATTTTATTCTTTTTGGTGCAATTGTAAATGAGACTGCTTTCTTAATTTCTCTTTCTGCTGCTTCATTATTAACGTATAGAAGTGTAATGGGTTTCTGTACACTGATTTTATGTCCTCTGACTTTACAGAATTCATTGATCAGTTCTAGTAATCAGTTCCAGTAGTTTTCTGGTGGAGTCTTTAGAGTTTTCCATATATGGTATCATGTCATCTGCAAATGTGGAAGTTTTACTTGTTCCTTGCCAGTTTGGATGCCTTTTATTCCTTTTTGTCATCTAATTGCTGTGGCTAGATTTCTGTTACTATGTTGAATAAAAGTGCTAAGAGTGGACATCCTTACCTTGTTCCTGACCTTCGGGAAATGCTCTTAGTTTTTCTCAATTGTAAGTTTATTATGTTGAGGTGTATTTTCTCTAAGCTACTTTGTTGAGGGTTTTTATCATGAATAGATGTTATACTTTGTTACATGCTTTTTCTGCCTCTGTTGAAATGATCATAGGGTTTTTAATCCTTTCTCTTATTGATATGATGCATCATGTTGACTGATTCAGGAATAATGTATTGTTGGATTTGGTTTGATAATATTTTTTTGAGTATTTTTATGTTCATTAGAGGTATTAGGCTGTAGTTGTTTTGTTTGTTTTGGTTTTTGTTTTGTTTTGTTGTGTCTTCATCTGATTTTAGTATCACGCTAATACTGGCCCCAATAGAATGAATTTGGAAGTTTTTCTTTTCAATTTTTAAGAATAGTTTGAGAGGAAGGAGTATTAAATGTTTGGTAGAATTCACCTGTCTTAGTCTGGACTTTGTTTTGCCTACTTTTAAATTGGGTTATTATTATTGTTCAGTTCCAAGAGTTCTTCCCATAATTTCTATACAAATCTTTTTTTCTAATATGTCTTTTTCAAATATTTATTCCAGTTTGTGGCTTCTTGTTCACTTTCTTAATGTTATTTTTTGGAGAGCAAATGATTTTTAATTTTAATGAGACATAACTTACCAATTTTTTTCTTTTATGTTTCATGGGTGTTTTGTTGTTGTTATTGTTATAACTAAGAAACTTTTGTCTATTCAAGGTTGCAAAAGTTTTCTCCTGTGTTTTCTTCCAGATTTTTATAGTTTTAGGTATTATATCCAGGTCTGTGATCTATTTTGAGTTACTCTTTATGTATGATGTGAATTGGTTTTTATTTTTTTCCATACAGATATTCAATCAGTATTATTATTGGAGACTTTCCTTCTATTGAATAGCCTTACACTTTTGTTGGAAATCAACTGACTTTATATGTGTTTGTCTATTTTTAGACTCTGTTCAGTTCCTTTGTTGTATATATATATTTTCTCAATACCAAACTGTTTTGATTACTATAACTGTATGGTAACTTTAAAAATTATTTAGGGTAGTTCTTCCACTTTGGTGGGCTATGAAATTGCTTTGGTTATTCTAGTCTTCTGTATTTCTCTGTGAATTTTAGAATTAACTTTCCAATATCTACAGAATAGCCTCCTGTGATCTGATTGGGATTGTGTTGGATTTATAAATAAATTTGGGGAAGAACATCATCTCAAAAATAGTGAGTTTTCTTATTCCTGAAAGTGGTATTTCTTTCTATTTATTCACATCTTTATTTTTTTTTCCAGCAAAGTGGTTTTTGATGTAACATTCTTGGATCTTATCTGTTAGCTTTATTTTTAGGAATTTATTGTTTTTGGCACCACTGAACTGATCATTTCCCATATTTCCTGATTGTTCTTGATCTATATATACCTGTGTTTATGAATGTAGTTGAATTTTATACTTTTCTTTGTGTTCGCTCACCTTGTTAAATTGTTGACTGTAGTAGTGTTGTTTTGTAGTTTCTCTGGGATTTGCCATGTTAATAGTCACATAAAATGTAATTAAAGACAGTTTTACTTTGTTCCAATCTCTGTGCGTTCCTCCCTGCATTGCACTGAGTACTAACTTATGCATTTGATGTGTAGGGCAGGCAGATTATCAGTGTATCTAGAGCTTACTCTGTAATAAACTTATGAACCAAGCCAGTCAAATACTATATTTTATTTACCATATCCACATTTACATCTCTCAATTCACTTAATGGTAAAAGTGGGTATTCATAAATTAATGGGCAAAGGCAATCAAATGCTGAATTTTATATACTCTATCCACATGTATTTCTCTTAGTATAGTTAATGAAGAAAGTGGGCATTCCCACTCTTGCCACTATTGTTCAACATAGTACTAGAAGTCCTATCAGGAAACAAAAAGAAATAAAAGTTATTCACATTGGCAAAGAAGAAGTCAAACTCTCTCTCTTCACAGATGACATGATACTTTATGTGGAAAACCCAAGAGACTCCACCCCCAAATTACTAGAACTCATACAGCATTTCAGTAATGTGGCAAGATACAAAATGAATGCACAGAAATCAGTTATTTTCTTATACACTAATAATTAAACTGTAGAAAGGGAAATTAGAGAATCAATTCCCTTTATTATAGCACCAAAAACCAAAAGATACCTTGGAATAAACCTAACCAAAGAGGTAAAGGATCTGTACTTGAGGAACTACAGAACACTCATGAAAGAAATTGAAGAAGACACAGAAAGATGGAAAAACATTCCATGCTCATGGATTGGAAGAATAAACATCGTTAAAATCTCTATGCCGCCCAGAGCAATTTATACTTTCAGTGCCATCCTGATCAAAATGTTATTGGCATTTTTCAAACTGCTGGAATAAACAATCCTAAAATTTGTATGGAACCAGAAAAGACCTCAAATCGCCAAGGAAATGTTGAAAAAGAAAAACAAAGCTGGGGGCATCACGATGCCTTATTTCAAGCTTTTATTACAAAACTGTGATCACCAAGACAGCATGGTACTGGCACAAAAACAGACACATAGACCAATGGAAACAGAGTAGAAATCCCAGATATGGACCCTCAACTCTATGGTCAAATAATCTTTGACATAGCAGGAAAAAACATCCAGTGGAAAAAAGACAGTCTCTTCAATAAATGGTGCTGGGAAAATTGGACAGCTATGTGTAGAAGAATGAAACTCAACCATTCTCTTGCACCATACACAAAGATAAATTCAAAATGGATGAAAGACCTCAACATGAGACAGGAATCCATCAAAATCCTAGAGGAGAACATAGGCAGTAACCTCTTTCACATTGGCCATGGCAGCTTCTCTCAAGACGCATCTCCAAAGGCAAGGGAAACAAAAGTGAAAAGGAACTTTGGGACTTCATCAAGATAAAAAGCTTCCACACAGCAAAGGAAATAGTCAGCAAAACAAAGAGGCAACCCACAGAATGGGAGAAGATATTCACAAATGACACTATAGAGCATGGACTGATATCCAACATCTATAAAGAACTTCTCAAACTCAACACCCAAAAAACAGATAATCAAGTCAAGAAATAGACAGAAGACATGAACACACACTTCTCCAATGAAGACACACAAATGGCTAGCAGACACCTGAAAAGATGTTCATTATCATTAGCCATCAGGGAAGTTCAAATCAAAATCACATTGAGATACCACCTTACACCTGTTAGAAGGACAAAGATCAACAAGGCAGGAAACAACAAATGTTGGAGAGGATGTGGAGAAAGGGGAACCCTCTTACACTGTTGGTGGGAATGCAAGTTGGTGCAGCCACTTTGGAAAACAGTGTGGAGGTTCCTCAAAAAATTAAAAATATGGGCTGCCTGGGTGGCTCAGTGGGTTAAAGCCTCTGCCTTCGGCTTGGGTCATGATCCTGGGGTCCTGCGATCAAGCCCCGCATTGGGCTCTCTGCTCAGCGGGGACCCTGCTTCCTCCTCTCTCTCTCCCTGCTTCCCTGCCTACTTGTGATCCCTGTCTATCAAATAAATAAATAAAATCTTAAAAAAATTTTTTTAAAATAGAGTTACCCTATGATCCAGCAATTGCAATACTGGGTATTTACTCCAAAGATACAGATGTAGTGAAAAGAAGGGCCATATGTACCCCAGTGTTAATAGCAGCAGTGTCCACAATAGCCAAAAAGTGGAAGGAGCCAAGAAGCCCTTCAACAGATGAATGGATAAAGAAGATGTGGTCCATATACACAATGGAATATTACTCAGCCATCAGAAAGGATGAACAGCCAACTTTTGCATCAACATGGGTGGAACTGGAGGAAATTATGCTAAGTGAAGTAAGTCAAGCAGAGAAAGTCAATTATCATATGGTTTCACTTACTTGTGGAACATGAGGAATAACATGGAGGACATTAGGAGAAGGAAAGGAAAAGTGAAGGGGAAATCAGAGGGTGAGATGAACCATCAGAGACTGTGGACTCCAAGAAACAAACTGAAGGTTTTAAAGGGGAGGGGGGAAGGGTGAGCCTGGTGGTGTGTATTAAGGAGGGCACTCATTACAGGAGCACTGGTTGTTGTATGTAAGCAGTGAATCTTGGAACACTACATCAAAAACTAATGATGTATGGTGACTAACACAGACAAAATAAAAAATGGGCATTCCTGTCTTGATCCTGATCTCAGGAAGAAAGAACTCAGTTTTTCAACATTTCTGATTCTGTACTCATTACTCAGTGCTTTTGCAATCATACTCTTCTCTACCCTGGTAATTTGTTTTCTCTCAGGAAAGACACTCCTCTGAGTTAAAGAACTTTCAGTTGTAGATGTTACCTTCTTTTGATACCAAGTATTATATGAAAAGTAACTGCCTATGTGGTATTTATAGTCTGTTATATGTCATTAAATTTAAATGGAGAATTTAGATGTGGATAGGGTACATATATTATTTGATTGATTTTGTTCAGTAATCATGTAGTGACCTTTGGAAAACATTGCTAATCTGTCTGCCGTACATATAGTGCTTAAAAGATCAAGGATTCCTGAAATGAACCAGAGGGTTTCAAATTCTAATTTGTAGTTATTTGCTATCAGTTCTCCATTCCTGCAACTGCCTTTCCATATTGCTTTTGAATTTTAGGTAGAGATGCTTAGGGTGTGTGAGGAACACCATCCTCAATTCTTCACTACTATTAGTCTATGATTTTTCTACTCCCTTCCATTTACCTGGCATTGTGAAACAAAGTGCCTGGAACAGAAAGTCAGAGTTGAAATGTCACAATTTGTTACACTCAGATGTGAACCATTGTGGGGAGCCATCCAGCAGATGCAAGGAGTCACGTAGATGGATGTGCCCGTGGATTGAGGAAATGAGGATGATTGGTTGAGGAGAATGTGGGCGCGCTCGTGATCAGCGCGTGAACAGCACTAGGAGCCAAGAGATATATGCATGATCACTGCTAGAGAACAAAAGAATCCTGCACGGTTACATAAGAGCGCACGAGGGCACTGCATGCACGGCATTCTGATTGGGCAGGAAGGGGGGCGTACACACGTGAATATATACAGCTGTAAATGCTTGGTTCGGGGGGTCGCCATTAAAGAAGTAATAAAGAAGCTTGCCACTCACCTCGTCTGCGGGTCGTTCTTGCGGGCCGAGAGCGACAACTGGTGCCGAAACCCGGGATCAGAATCCTTAGAGGACCCCTTACGAGATTCCTCCCTTACTTGTTCCAGAACCTCTCCTCCCTGTTGTACCGCCTGTTTCAAGGGCTCTCTAGTGGACTGTAGGCATACCTTTACCAATGACCAAACGGCAAGAGTTCCCGGGGTCACCAATGGGCAGCATTTCAAATCTTCTCCTAAGTGCTCCCACTGAGGCATATTTAAGAGCCCTTCATCTATGAACCAGGGAGCTACTTCAGCCACTTCTCTTAAAAAGGTACGAGCCGTTTTCGTCTTTAACGGGGTACCATTGGCCTTGAGAACGTCCTTCAGCGGACTCTCCATCTTACACCTAGAGATCTCGTTCCCCATTCCGAGGAAACTTTCCTTATTGTCTCCGTAGAACTTCACAAACTCCTAACGTCTTATCGTCTACGGAGAGCTTTCCTGTTAAACCTTATCGTCCCCGTAGAACTTCACAAACACCCTAACTCTCATCGTCTACGGGGAACTTTCCTGTTAAACCTTATCGTCCCCGTAGAACTTCACAAACACCCTAACGTCTCATCGTCTACGGGGAACTTCTTATCGTCCCTGAAGAACTTCATAAACACCCTTACGTCCGATCGTCTTCAGGGAACTTCCCTGTCGCTAGACAGGCCTGCCAACTGACAGAAATGGGTGCAGTGCACTTGCACACTTTACCTTATCGTTGCTCTTACCTCGACCTTCGTTCTGCATTTAAAGGTGGGAGGTCCCGGGTGTCGGCACCAGTTGTCGCTCTCGGCCCGCAAGAACGACCCGCAGACGAGGTGAGTGGCAAGCTTCTTTATTACTTCTTTAATGGCGACCCCCCGAACCAAGCATTTACAGCTGTATATATTCACGTGTGTACGCCCCCCTTCCTGCCCAATCAGAATGCCGTGCATGCAGTGCCCTCGTGCGCTCTTATGTAACCGTGCAGGATTCTTTTGTTCTCTAGCAGTGATCATGCATATATCTCTTGGCTCCTAGTGCTGTTCACGCGCTGATCACGAGCGCGCCCACATTCTCCTCAACCAATCATCCTCATTTCCTCAATCCACGGGCACATCCATCTACGTGACTCCTTGCATCTGCTGGATGGCTCCCTACAAACCATATGGTTCACATGGCTTAAAATCTTGTGGTTCTTCCTTTTCCCATTTATGAGCCATTTTGCCAACACCTATCTCATATCCTGCATACACAAACAGCTAAGGTTGTTTACATGTTGACCTAATGGGAAAAGTTGCAATGATATTTGAGAGGGATGGTTTTTTTCTCTTCTACTAATTTGCCCTCTTCATTGAGAAATTTCTCGTTTGATCATTCTTATACTTTGACTGAGCCATATAACTGTTAAAAAATAACAAATATTTTACATTTTCCTTGCAGCTCTGTTTATGCATCCCTAAACTTTACTGGTCTACTTAAATCCTATAATTAGTCTTAAACTTGGGAAAAGACAGAAAGTTCTGCCTATGCCTCAACTTGGTAATGAAGTGTTACTGTGTTTTTTTAATGGCTATTATTTTTTAGAGTGTATTGATTCCTTCTAAATGAGACCCTGATTACAAATACTATGTAAGCCGTATGTTTCTATATCGCTATTGTCTGTATTGTATATTATTTCTTTCTGAATAAGACCTTGACTATAAGCATTATCTAAATCCTACTATATCCTCTAATAGTATCAGTTTTTATTATTTCAGTAATTAGTCTAAGTTAGCTACTAGGCCTCATTTGAAAGGGTATTATTTAGTATTATTTGTTTACTAAATTGTATAAATACAGTTTAAAAAATGAAGTAAGGACTCATTTTTGCATTAGTTATCCTTTCTCCGATTTGGCGGGGTGTTATCTGCTTTTATAGGCTTTAATTATTTTGCAGACAAGCCCTATTTAAGACATTTATGAGCCCATTGTATATAAGAAATACCAAGATGAGAAAGGCACAGTACTTACCCTCTGAGAGGTGATATGACTGGTATGTAGATGGCTGTAATATAAAATACAAAGAGCTAAATTTCATGTGACACTTATGAGAGTACAGTATTTGAGGAAAGTATTTCAGGAGTAGTAATTAGTGAGTGAGAAGTGTCTCGGTATAAGAAATCTTCGTGTTTTAAAATTTAAACTTTATTTTTAATTAAGCAGTGAATGTTATGAAAGATAAGGGAAAACAAAATCTGAGCAAAACTAAGTAACACATTGTAGTAAAGATTACTCTAAAAATAGAGAAGGTTTCTTCTTTAGAGAGTCTTAAGACTATAAACATTAAAATATATTTCTCTCAGAGCCCAACCACCTTTTGTTTTCTGGAAGTATTGGCCTAATAGCAGCTGCAGCACAATTTTTCAAGCAATAGTCACTTATGTTTGTTGTAGTTAATTTCAGTGTTTCAATACATATTTACCTATAGAATTATAGATCTGTTGGTTATCTTATTTATTAAGATGCCCGACTGCCTAAGACTTGTTTTGAATTTTTGCAAAACGTTTGGGTGAAGTTGTTTTGTCCGTGCTTTACATTCTGTAATAACAAAACTTTGGTTTTTGGTTTTTTGTTGGTAACTGAATACTTCAGGCCTTTTTCCATGTACATTTCCATATGTATTTTTCCAAATATTTTTCTATCCTGTTTTAAAGTCATGTCAGTATTAGGAAGGTCTAAAGATTAAAACACATGAATTAAGGTCCAATTATTTACTCCATAAAATTCAATTTTTTTTCTTTTTACAAAAGTCCTAAAATAGTTTCTCTGTACCTTTAAAATACAAACAAAATTATGGTATTTTAGAAACATATCTTTGATATAGTATGGTATATCATTTTAACTGATAGCTTCGTTAAATTTTTCTTTTGCACGAGTTACGTAGTTTCTTTTGCCTGAGTTACATTATTTCCGTATCTGTTGTTGCCAATTTTTTTAAAAAATCCCTTTTCTTAGTTTAGGTGCACTCCCTTCGCTTGAATACCTTATTGGATGAATTTCTATGCCCCTCCAATGAATTTATTTCAGAGTTTAATCTGCACTTCATTTCTTGCTTTTTCTTCTGAATGGTTCTTATTCACAACTGGCAGTTTTGTTGACTCATTGATTAAATTGCAGTAGGATTCTTGAGTTTAAGAAGTCAACTCTAAAATATTGATTGTATAAGGAATCATTTTAAATGGAAAAGGACTTTTGTTATATTTAGAATTGTTATACAAGCCTCGTGTCTATTGTATAGTATATGGCCACTATTAAAATAGAAACTGGGATTGTGAAAAGGCTAACTTAAATGCCTTTCCAGTTCTGTGATTTATGTTTTGAATCTTTATTTAAACTTGCCTTAAATAGTATTTCTTTTAGTGATTTGTAAATGGCCAGCACTGGAGGTTTGAACTGTGAGTGTGTGTATGTATGTTTGTGTTTGTGTGTAAAACCAGGTTTACCTCAACAAATATTAAAATATATGAATATTTTTATTAGAAACTAAACCAAACCCTCAACTACATGAAGAGCAATGCCATAATTCATATTTCAGTAGGGACTAAGTAATAACTGAGGTGTTAGAAGAAAATTTGTGGCCAGTGAACAAAATATAAGCTTATTTAAAATAAAATGTAGGTCTTTGAGTGTATAGTTTGACCAAGCATTGGTGCTAGTTCTTTATTAGTCTAGGCTGCTTTATAATTTTCTTACTGCTAATTTGTGCACCAATAAAAGATGGTGGAATCAACATCTGTTTTTCAGTGAAAGGAGGTTTAACTCTCATGCATAAAAAGCAGTGTTTTCAGCATTTGTCATTTAAATAAACAGAAATGAATTTAACAAAATGTTGTGTTCAGACAAAGCACCAGATAAAATATTTTATCCTTGTTTTATTCTTATTCTAACATTAAGTCCTCCCTCCAGTGGCTGCTGTTACAGTGTTTTCCCTTTTTTGCCTTATTTTGGAAAACAAGGAAAGTTATTACTGTTTTTTTCTCGGAATTAAAACCCATTTTTGTGTCATGTTGAAAAATTGGCAGATGATACTCTGTGGGAAATAGTCTTTTGTGACTAGAGCCCATCCATTAGTAGTCAAAGGGACAGATTATTCTTAATTGAATTCTTAGTCCTCATCTTTCATTTCCCAGTTGCTTATAACTGCCCTTTACGCCAGCATTAAAAAATTTTAATCACTTATATACTCTCAAAGGCAGATTTTACTAGTTATCCTTATTAGAGGCAATATACCAAACAAGAAGCAAAAACATAAATGAGAGTTCATTATTTTCAGAAATGCACAGTTATATTTTTAGATATTTCATTATAAAGTTGTTGGGTTTTTTTTAATAGAAGTTTTAAAAAATATTTACAGTTTATCTTTTTAAATAGCTGGTACCAAAGCTTTTGAGGAAATCAGTTTTTATTCAGAATATTAGTTCCATTTCAAAACAGGCAAGGAATCAGTTGGATTTGTGATAGCGATAGCTTAGCTCATATTTGATTGATATATGACTGCTCTGAAGTTTACTCAATATCTGATTATTCTTTTGCTTTATGACTGCTTCTGCTAGGATTTATTCACCATCAGGACTCCCAAATTTCTGACTAAATAGATGAGACTGGACTGTCAACATCATCATGAGAGGAAAATGCACCACAGAACAAATTATAGAGGGTAGCACTGCTAAAATTAGTCATAACACTTTTTCTTTTAATGCTTTTCTTTATCATTTATTTAAAAATATATTTGATAAATAAAAAAATTATATTCACCTAGGGCCTATGTGTGATTGTGTGTATATTATGTACTGATTCATGAGTGGCTACCCTATATGTAATGCTTATGCAAGTTATAAATCATAATGATATAATGAACAGCTATAAATTCCCTCAATCCAAGAATCAAAGCACTATTAATAACTAAAATTGACCTTTGTGTCTTTCCCCATCTCATGCCCTTCCCACCTTCCCAGAGAGAATCACTCTTCTGAATTTTGTGTTTTTCTCTTGATTTTTTTGGTAGTTTTATTACCTGAATTATGATACTTATACATTATTTGTTTAGTTTGTTTTTGAGCTTTGTATAAATAGTATTATATTGTATGTAATTTCCTGAAAGTTGTTAACTTAATATTATTTGAAAATTTGGAAAATTATCCATAATTTTTAGTGTGACTGTGATTTATTCACTTTGACTAGTATATAGTAATCATATTTATTAATATATTACAGTAGATTTGCCCTCCTATACTTGGAGAATAGCCCTGTCCAGTTTTGGTTGCCAGACTCTAAGATGGTCCCCAATGATTTCTTCTTCCTTTTTTTTTTTTTTTTTTTAAGATTGTATTTATTTATTTGACAGACAGAGATCATGAGTAGGCAGAGGCAGGCAGAGAGAAGAGGAGGCA
Organism: Mustela lutreola; assembly: GCF_030435805.1. Taxonomy (NCBI): domain Eukaryota; kingdom Metazoa; phylum Chordata; class Mammalia; order Carnivora; family Mustelidae; genus Mustela; species Mustela lutreola. The sequence continues at coordinate 119,114,088 of NC_081294.1, read as the reverse complement.
GGCTCCCCGCTGAGCAGAGAGCCCAATGTGAGGTTCGATCCCAGGACCCCGGGATCGTGACCCGAGCCGAAGGCAGAGACCTCAACCCATTGAGCCACATAGGCGCCCCTGATTTTTTCTTCCTGATAGCCATGCCTTTCTGTAGGCCCTTCCTGCATTGAACAGGGTTGTCCTTTGTGCCAGCTGAGTGTCAAGGAAGTGGGGATGAGACTTTGACAGCTTTCCTCTTAATCTCCTGGCTCTCTCTCAAGCCATGTTGTGGTGATCCTCAAGCAGACCTGTGAAGAAGCCCATGTGGGAGGTAATGAGGCTTCTAACAACAACTGGTATCGATAATTTATCTGTGTGAATGAGTCACCTCTAGCTCTAGCCAGGCCTTCAGATGATTGTAGATCTGGCCAATATATCTTGACTGCAACCTCATGAGCCTGATTCAGAATCTCCCAGCTGGGCTGCTTTGAAATTTGTGATCTACAGAAACATTGAGAGATTATGATAAGGGTTTATTATTTTTGGCAACTACATTTTGAGGTAATTTATTATGCAGTTATAAGTATTGAATAAACTAGCTTTTGTGATGACATGAATATTTTGTGAACATTTACACGCCTGTCCCCTCATGTGCATGTATAAGTCCAAGCAGTAAACCAAGATATGAGATTAATGGGTTGAGATAAGAATGTTTCATTTGGAAATCTCATGCCAATTTTTCTAATGTTTTTACACTAACTTATATTTTGTTGTTTTTTTAATGGTGATTGAAAATTTTTTTAAGTTTGTATGTTTGTTTGTGTATGTAATCTCTACACCTAGTGTTAAGCTTGAACTTAAAACCCAAGGTTAAGAGTCACATGCTCTTCTGACTGAGCCAGCCAGATGCCCCCACTAATTTATCTTTTGATCACAAGTGTGAATAAAAATATTTCTCAGATTCCACTCTTTTAAACTTTTGGTATTGTCAGGTTTCTTAATTTTTTCTAGTCTAGGGAATGTAAAATAATATTTTTTCATTTTCATTCCATGCCCCAACATCAAAACAGTAGTCTCCTATATTTTTCCCTAAAGTTTAAAGTTCTGCTTTATGCCCTTTCTACATTCAAAATTGATCTTTGTGTGTGGAGTGAGATAGATCTGGCCTTTCTTTTCTTTCTTCTCCTCCTTTGTCGTCATCTTTTTTTTTTTTTTTTTTTTTTTTTTTTTACTGTATAGTTAACCAGTTGTCCCAATTACTGAAAAACCCATCCTTTCCCCAGTGATATGTTAGTGTCATCTGTGTCACGTCAGTCTGTTAGGTGGATCTGTTTATAGTTCTGTTCTGTAGATTGTTTTGTTTATTCCAATACTAACGACTTACTGTGTTAGTTATGGTGATACCTAGTAAGGCAACTCTTCTATAATTTTCTTCTTCAGACATGTCTTAGCTATTTTTGGTAGTTCTTCTATGAATCTTTCTGAATTAGTTTTTCAAGTTCTGTTAGGTTTGAATGGAACTGTATTGAATCCATTTATCAGTTAGAGAAAAACTGGTATCTTTACAGTATTGGGTTTTTCTGTCCATGAATATGATATATCTCTTCATGTATTTCTGTCTTCATTAATGTCTTTCAGTAACATTTTATCATTTTGTGCATATAGGTTTAACACATCTTTTGTTAGATTTATTCTTAATATGTAGGTTTTAATTTTTTGCATTTATGAATGGTACCTCTTTTTAAAAAAACATGTTTTGTAACTGATTTTTTTTTATAACTGATAGTTGGTGGTATTTAAATACACTTTATTTTTATATATAAATCACTTCAGCCATCTTGCTGAATTCTCTTTTTATTCCTAATAATAGACTTAAATATTCTTGTTTTTTAGTTCTAGGAAGTCTTCTTTCTTGGCTCTTTTTCTTTTGTTTTGTTTTATATGGTCATATTATCTGCAAATAAAAACTTTCATTTTTCAATTCTGATATATTTTCATTTACTTTTCCATATTTTATACTAGTAGAACCTCCAGAAAATTTTGATTAGAAGTAGAAATAGTTAAGTGGTAATGATGGGAATTCTTTTCTGGTACCTGATTTTAAATAGAATGTTTTTAATATATTACCATGAAGAGCAGTTTTACTGTATTTCTGTTTTATTTTGTTGAACCTCTTTATTATGTTAAGGTTGTTCCTTTTTTCTTACTTTGCTAGGAGTTCGCTTTCAAAATTGAGTATTGAATTTTATCAAATAATTTTTCTGCAGATATTGAAATTATTATTTCTTCCTTAATGATAATTTAGTGAGCAACATTTATAGATATTCTGAGTTTTGTAATATACCTTCTAAGTTTAGTTATTCTCAATAGGAGGGTCACTCAGAGGACATAGCTTTAATGTTGGAATTGAAGTCTAGTTGTAAAATTCTTGACTCTCATGATCATAGGAAGGGATTCTACCACTTTGTGCTTATGTAGACAATAGTAACGAGAGCCATCTGGCATACTGTGTTTAAGCATAGGTCTAATAACATAAATGGCTTAACATTCCACAAAGTGCCCTTGTGCTGACGACTTCAGTGCCACAGAGCTAATTTCCTGTAATTAACAGTGTGGCTAAGTAAAGGTTGTCTTTGTTGGGGAAAAAATATTTTATAGAAACCAAGAGGATTCAAAGCTCTTTGCCTTTGGAACACGAGAATTTTGTTGTCTTAAATCCTTTGTTAATTTAGGCAAGGTATGAATTGTGTGTATTGTTCTCTGAATGAAGTAAATAACCACGGTAATTAATATGGTAGTTTAAAATAATGATGACTTGAGATTTTAAATTCCTAGCTCTCTCTCTTTTTTTTTTAGATCAGATTTTGTAGTATCACCAGCAATATAGAGCCTCCCCAAATCTTTCTGAATTCATTGCCTCTTGGTTCCACGATTAGGTGTTGAAATATGGTACAAACATGAAATTCTAGAAAGTACTATCACTTTATAAAGAATTGGGAAATTCTAGTAGTGAAAAAAAATCCATTCTGAAGGCACTTAAGTGAAGTGAAGGCACAGAACCAGAAGCAGCTAGATGAGAGCACTGTAATTTATAAAAACTTTATAATGTTTACCTTTTATGCCTAGGAAATACTGGTTTTGCCCCTTATGTCTAGGTAGAGCAGGTTGCCAGCCTGGCCCTGATGAGAGGGATGGTAGAGTGGAGTGCATTGTGCCTTGATGTTTGGCATTACAGCTGTAGAGAGGAGATGGAGTGAGAGAACCATTTAATACATAGTGAGGTACACTATTCCAATGTATCTCTTTTGGACTGTTGGAATCATCACCTCAGAAAGAAACCTCATACCCATTAGCAGTCACTCTTTACTCCCTCCCCACCCCCAACACCCAAAACACATTAGTCTACTTTCTCTTTCTATGGATTTTCCTATTCTTGTCATTTCATATAAATGGAATTATATGTGGTCTTTTGTAGCTGGTTTCTTTCACTTAATGTTTTGGAGGTTATTCATGTTGGAGCATGTATTAGTCCTTAATTTTTATTAATGAATACTAGTCTATTGTATGGATATACCATAATTTGTTTATCTAATCATAACTTGATAGACATTTACTTTCTGGGAATTACAGATAATGCTTTTAGGAACATTTGTGTATAAGTTTTGGTGTGGAATGTGTTTTCATTTCTCTTGGATATATAACTAAAGTGGAGTTGCTAGGTCATGTGGTAAATCTGTTTAAAATTTTAAGGAACTGCCAAACTTTTCTAAAATGGTTGTATACCAATGTACATTCCAGCTAACAATGTATGAGGGTTTCAATTTTTCTACATTCTCACCAGTACTTTTTACTGTCTTTCTTGTTGATTATAGCAATGCCTTAGGGTGCGAAGTGGTTTCTTATTGTAGTTTTGATTTTCATTTTCCTAATGACTAATGATGTTGAGCATATCTTTTTAGTATGTGTGCTTTTTAGTCATTTGTATATTTTCTTTGGAGAAATGTGTATTCATTTCCTTTGTTCATTTTTAAAATTAGGTTATTTGTCTTTATTGTTGAGTTGCCAGAACTCTTTATATATTCTGGATACATCTTGTCTCTTTAACATATGAAGTTTTTTGTTTGTTTGTTTGTTTTACTTTCAAAAAGTATTTAGAAAAGTACATTGTCACAGCTTAGATTTTTCAGAAGCATGGGCTGGGTAAAATTTGGAGTGCAAGATGTTTATTAAAGAACAACACTTAGGGAAGAAAGGAGGACAGTGGGATTGGTTGGAGGGAGAAGTTGAACTTAATGCAGGTCTGACCAAAGCCTCCGCCAACCTGATGGCGATCTCTGGAGCAAACATTGCTTGGAGTTGTCCTGCATTAGTCTGAAATGGCGGGGCTTTCATATTCCCACTTGACTCAGTCAGTGTGACTAAGCCAGTCAGCCTAGGAAAGGCTTGACCTTGAGTGAGGCAACTCTCAGCACCTGAGGCAGACTGTGACGTGGGTAACAGTGGGAAGCTCTTTGCTAACTGTATTCCCTGCCGCTCAGCAGCAGGTTACCCTTGAAGGGGGCATCTGGGCATGGGTTCACCTTAGTGTCTATCACATGCATATTATATTTTAAAAATCTAAGTTGAACCTTGAGTTCACATAATTTAGCAGAGATCCTGGTAAGCATATATATGGAATGAGAAAATTTGATGTAGGCTTTGCATGTCAGTTATTATTTCTATTTCATAGTATTGGCAATTTTGAAATCTTCTGAGTATAGTTGGTTTCTACTAGTTTAATTTGTCCTGGAGTTATGTATATTTATTATATTGTTTATGTTTACCATAGAATTCAAGTTCTCTGAAGTAGCTTATATGACATTTATACTTGACCCATATAAAGGAGACTATTTTTTCGAGATGACTTTGTTTTTCCAAAGTTTTGATTGTATCCTTTTGAGAATTGTTTTTGTCCTTAGCCATAGCTCTGCCATTTCCACTCCATATTATGAAAACTTCATAATAGACTGCTTAAATTCCTTTTTTTCTTTTTAGGGGATTCAAAATCAAGAATTGTCTTAGTCCTCATTTAATTTCTTAGTTTGACTTTTAACATCGTTTTGAAGTTATTCTAAGGATTTCATTCTAGCCTTGTTGAGTTTGTCCTTTTGATAGGTACAAAACAATGTGAAACCTAGCCTGATGACTTCCAATTTTGGAACCTCTTAAAAAGGCACAGTAGTGCATTTCCAGTTTCTTCTAAAATATTTTTGTTTGGCATTCCTTAACTTCTGGCTCTTTCTCTAGATACTTGATTTTCCAAAGTATTGGTATGATGGTAATGATGAGCAGTAATTTTTATCAATCTTAATTCTGAACAGCAACTAAATAGACTGAGACAATTTTGGTTGACATGTTTCATCTTTATATAATTAACTACATCCAACTTGCTCAGACTCCAAATTGTAAAACTTCCTGATAATTAGTACATGAAAGGGTACTAATAGCATACTATCATAAACTAGAAATTGAAACTGTAAAGTTTAAGTAGTTTGACTCCACCAGGCAGGTAGAAGGAGCTTGTTTTAAGAACTTCTAAGCAGGAGTCAGAAGACTGGAATTAGAATCCCCATACCATCTGGGATGGCTTAGCCAAGTTATTTAGCTTTTCAAAGCTCAGGATGCCTCATCTCTGTAAGATGCAGATGTGTCAACTTCTCCTATCCCGACAGTGGTGGTGATGACCTACTAAAGTAATGAGTATGAAAGGACTTGGTAGCTTTGTGACCAATATATGCTGTCGGGAAATAGAACAGTGTTTTTTGAACAAACTTTTATCTAAATGAAGGTAGAATTCCCATACTTGAACACTTTCCAGACATGCATTTTAATAATATTAGAAAAAATATGAACAAATTATATTTTAAAAATTAATTTAAATTTCATTATGATTATCTTTAATGTAGAGTCTTAGAAAGCCAAGTCAGCTCAACAGGTATTTTTAATGGGGTTTTATTATTTCTACTTAGAATTCATCCAAATGGTACACATCAGAAGTTTCTCGTTCCTATAAATTGTACTGATTTGGGTACCCTTTATGTGTGTGTGTGTGTGTGTGTGTGTGTGTTTAGAGATTTTATTTATTTATTTGAGAGAGAGCATGAGAGGCAAGAAGGTCAGAGGGAGCTGGGAGTGCGATGCGGGACTTGATCCCGGGACTCCAGGATTGTGACCTGAGCTGAAGGCAGTTGCTTAACCAACTGAGCCACCTAGGTGCCCCCCTTTATGTGTTTGAGTACAAATTAATTGGAACCGAACTATGTTTGAAACGATGTGGATTACTAATATTTATAGACAAATTTATAGTTTTCAACATAATTTTATATACCTTTTTTTTTTTTTAAGATTTTATTTATTTGAGAGAGAGAGTGGGATAGAGCATGAGAGCAGGGTGAGGGACAGAGGGAGAAGCAGACTCCTCACTAAGCAGGGAGCTCAGTGTGGGACTCAGTCCCAGGACTCCACGATCATGACCTGAACCAAAGGCAGCTGCCTAACTGACTGAGCCACCCAGGCACCCCTGTATACATTATTTGATAAAATTTTCATAATTGCCCTGTAAAAGAAAAGTGCTCTTATTTTCTTTGTTATTCCTATAACTGAGGTTAGGAAAGTTAAAGAGTTTCACAAGGTCACCCAGCTACCAAGTGGTGGAATTGAGATTAAAAAGCTGACGTTCTCATTCCAGTCCTTCTAAATAATATTGTCTGATAAACTAGGGAATTATTTTAGAAAGGATTAGATTAGAATCAGGTATTCCTTCTCTGAGCTAAGCCTTGAGCCAAGCGTAGATAGCATTCTTTATAGGAGCTGGCATTTTCTATGTACCAAGAGCCCATAGTACTCTGGGCTTTGTCTTCCATGTCTGCTTTTCCTGATGCCCTTGTTCCTCAGTCTTTTCCCTAGTGCCCATATATGTCTACATATACACACACATGCACACATATACACACTCCAAAACACATTTTTTTGTGTGCTGCAACCTTGAACTATAAGCTATTCAGGATTATTATGTAATGACCTTTGCTGATGAGCAACTTCTGAGTAATAGGGTTATTTTAACTGTAATTTGGGTAAATCCTTTGGTTTCTTGAAAATCTCTGTACCAATTTGCTTACTGTACTTTCTTCCACAAGTAGGCTATTACAAGCTGGATATCCAGAACCTGACTCAGTAAGCATAGATTCTTTGAGACCAAACTAGCTCCAAAGGTCATGGGGAATTAACCCAGTTTTACTTGTCTGGTGATATGTTTTATACTTTCATCATTATACTCAGAATGTGAGGTGGAAAGGCCTTCTATTGCAAAATCATCTATGTCTAGTTCCTATTTAATACCTACCTAAAAACAAACAGATGTAGAAAACTTAGGCTTCTGTGTATTTTCCTATACGTATTATAAGTGCTTGTGCCATATTTTGAGCAAACAGGGCAACTAAGAAATATTCTACTGTTTCATGTTTTGAAATGCTGACTGGATAAAGATTACAGATGACAAGTTATTTATAGCTTTATTTATACATACTGGGTTCTCTTTTGGAATCATAGGAGAAAAGAAGATGTGATAATTGCTTTGTGTAGTTCACAGAATGAAATTGCAAACTGAGATGTTTTGAGTCTAGTTTATACTATAACCATTTCTAGGAAACCATATTTAAACAGCACTGGTTATCATGAAGTATACAACATGTCAACTGTGTCCCAATTCGCATCAGTAAAAACCTTCTACCACTTTATTCCCTATAACCTAACCTCGATCAGATAATACTAAATAAACTATGTTGAGTGCACATATTAATATATATCAAATGTATCAAGCAGCTTGCTGACTGCATTTTCAGTAGTGTTTATCTGTGGCCATGCAGGTTATAACTCTGAATTTTTATCAGGAAAACTAAATTGAGAATTTATAATATTCCTGATTTAGCTTCACCAGCTGTGCCACAGCCATGGAAAATAACTCGAGAGGGTAAAAATCTAACAGTGAGTAAGAGAGCAACAGACAAATTGCTTTTGCTTCATGCTTACCTGCTTTGCATCTGCTGCTAGAAGGTTAAGGATCACAGATAATAATTAGTACTGTCTCTTAATTTATATATCATCGCTTCAGTAAATTGTGTTGTGTATTTTTTGGTTATCTCATAAAATAAGAATATGATTATTAAATGCTGTGTAATCTCGAGAGTCTTAAAAAATGATTCTTTAAAATGTGCATCTTCTTTTTTTCCTCTATCTTTTACTCATTCATTTTTAAATTCAACAAATATCCAGTGAGTTCTAAACATGCCAGACATGTGCTGGGTACCTGTCCTCAGGAAGATTAAAATCTAAAAGGGTCATGTTATTAAACATTGTACAGTATTTAGAGCTTTATTTCCCAAGGTGTTTTTGTTTGTTTGTTTGTTTGAGATTGTAATTGACACATAACACTATGTAAGTCTAAGGAGTACAATGTGATGATTTATATAGGTACATATTGCAGAATGATTCCACAATAACGTTGGTTAACATATTCATCACTTCATATAGTTAACCATCTTTGTGTGTGTGTGCTGAGAACTTTTAAGATCTACTTTCTTAGCAACTTCCAAGTATGCAATGCAAGATTGTTAATTGTAGCCACTATGCTGTACACTAGGTCTCTAGAACTTTAAACTGTGAATCTTGAAAATTACTCTAGCACCAAAAATATTTTATAATTTTATTCATTAAAACAGTCACAATGAAATAATAGTATAAACTGTTCTGCTTAGAAATCAGACAATTTGGAGCCAATGAAAAATAACCTAACTGCTTGTATTTAGAGGAAATACTGGGTTGGCAGAGGGATGTAGTAAGTAATGTAAGAAGTCCCTATAGAGAGTTAATTTAATTGTGGAATTGTTAACAGAGAGCAATGCGTGGGATCTCTTATTATAAACATTTCTCTTCAATTTCTGCTATAGGATGGTGAATAATAGGGAGTTGCTTGGTAAAACCTGTACACAAACTTGTGGGACTTGACAGATAAGACTGATTCCTGCATATGAATAGATAAACCTTAGAACTATTTTTTTTATGTGATGTAATTATCAGTCTAGGTCTGATATATTTTATGTGATGTAATTATTAGTCTAGGTGTTATATATTTTATAAGTAGCTATTTAACAGTTTGTTTTGGTAGCTAGAGAGTTAAGCTACCACCTGGGCCACGCGTGACCTTGTTCTTTTAACTCACCGCTATACCCTGCTGTCTTATACATCACCTACCATACAAACTGCTATAGTTTCTTGAAGTAATATAGACACATTTTTGTCATATACTTTTATAGAGTTTTCAGTTACTTGTTTACAGAAGAAACAACTTCTTTCCTGTTAAGTAAGAATGCCTTCCCAGTCAAAAATATTCTCATATTCTAGTTATTCATATTAGGAAACCTCCATTGACAAACAGCATTACTGCTAGTAATAGCAATGATGAGCTATACATACCTACTGTAATACTAATTCTCAACCACTATTACTTGAGCTACATTTTATAAATAAGTAAACTGAAGATTTTGAATATTAAGTGTCTTGTCCCTGGCCACAGAGCTATTATTAAATGATGAAGCTGTGATACATTTATAACAATTAAAAAATATGTAAGCCAGCATACATTGAGCACTTAATTATACACATCAGGTACTATGCAAAATATTTTACATTTAGCCTCACTGTAACAATATGAGGGAAACATGGTTATCATTGCCATTTTTCATATTTGAAAATAAGGGACAGAGAAGTTAAATAATTTTTCAAGGGTATGTGTAGTTACTGGTGAAGCCAGAAGGTCTTCCTCTTATACCACCTCCCAAACCTACAGTTAGAATTGAGATAAGGGCAATATGATTTATGACTGTTTGGAACATTCCTGGTTTAAAATTTCAGTATTAGGTTTTGATTTTTTTTTAAGATTTTATTTATTTATTTGGCAGAGAGAGAGAAATAGCACAATTAGGCAGGGTGGCAGGCAGAGGGAGAGCGAGAAGCAGGCTCCATGCTGAGCAGAGAGCCCAGGACTCTAGGATCATGACCTGAGGCAAAGGCAGATGCTTAACCAACTGAAGCATCCAGGCGCCCCTCCGTATTCATTTTTTTCAAGTATTTTCTGCTATACTCTGTTGGTTATGAAAATGCCTCAGTTTGTAAAGATAATTATAAAATATCCCTCTGAATGGAAACTGAAGTTTGTTTTGTGGATAGCAAATAAATTGGGTTCCTCGATCAGAGGAATATTCAGTCTCATTTATTGTGATCATGAATGTGGTTTTTATATAATTTCATTAACAGTCATGGATTGACTAGATTAGTTTAATTTTTTTCTATTGTATGTGTTGCATTTCTCTCTTTTAAACTTTAGGAATAGTGATTTTTTTTTTTTTTTGTCTTCATGGGCATCCTGGGGAAAACCATTGATTTATAGTATAAATGTCTTCCCTTTGGCCAAAATAGAGCAGAATTAGATTTTTAATACATCATAATTTTATATCATCATTATTTACTGGGGTGCCATTTATAGAGTATGGCTTCTGGACATTGAATTTGGCATAGTTTCATTTTTGAAAGGGCTAGTTTTTTTCCCTTAAAGTTGTATTTTAAATTACACTAGAGGTAACTTAGAGTTGCTTTATGTTATGATTAAAGTTCTTAAGTTCTTTATTTATCTTTCTCCTTCTGACTGTCTTTTCTGGGAGGAAGACATTCTGATCTTGTAACTGGCACATGCTTATAGTTTATTTTAAAAGAAATTTCAGGGGGCGCCTGGGTGGCTCAGTGGGTTGGGCCGCTGCCTTCGGCTCAGGTCATAATCTCAGAGTCCTGGGATCGAGTCCCGCATCGGGCTCTCTGCTCGGCGGAGAGCCTGCTTCCCTCTCTCTCTCGCTGGCTGCCTCTCTGTCTACTTGTGATTTCTCTCTGTCAAATTAATAAATAAAATCTTAAAAAAAAAAAAAAAGAAATTTCAGGCTTTTGGAACTACCTGAAGATATTAAAAAAAAAAAAAAAAAGCATTAGATGATAGAGAACTAAACTTAAATAGGGAGTTCAGTCAGTGATTTTAGGTATCTGTAAGTTTGGTATCTGTGTTTGGTGACATGAGAGATATAAAGATGACAAAAAGTTGATACCTCTATCCTGGGGCTTGTAATCTGTTAGCTGACCCAGACAAATACATAAATAACTATAATGCAAGGCAGGCTATGATAAGTACTGTGGTATAGGCATCATCAAAGTGCAGTGGGAAATCAGAATAGAGAGATTAATCCCAACTGGGAGGATCTAGGAAGTTCTCATGGAGTAGGTAGGATTGAGTAGAGCTTAATTTATTGCTTTCATTCATTCTAGACTGTCTTCTGAAGATTGATGTCTATTTCCTTGAGCTCTTTAATTTTGTTGCCAGTTTGGATAAGCATGGCACAAATCCAGCAGGGAGGTCCAGATGAAAAAGAAAAGACTACTGCACTGAAAGGTACATACTTATTTTGCTTTTTCAGGGTTTTTTCACTGTGCCTAATGAAGGCATAGGAATATTTAGGTGATCTTCCATTCATTTCAATTCTAAAATAAGAATGTGAGTTTTTATCCATCTGTAATGGATTAACAACTGTTTCAATATCTGAGATGGAGTATGTACTTAGTAAATAAGTCACAAAATCATGTAATTTTGTAACTAAGAATTCATATCCCTTTTCTTATCCAAAGTTGTATATTTAATGCTAAAACTAACATTAGGTCTCTTGAGTTAAGACTATTGCCTTTATCATATATATATATTTTTTTATCAGAATGTCATGCTAGGCTAGGATAATGATCTGCCTAATAATCCAGTATTCTATCTTTGTGGCATTAATTAGGGGTATTTTTTGAAAGGTTCTCCATGTTAACACCTCGGAGGGAATTTACCCTAGACATTCTTTGGGAATTTTGAGTTCTAGACTTTTTTAAGTCTGCAGTCTAAAATAAGTGTGCTTTGTTGAACTGAAAGATCTCTTCAACGGATTTTCTTAAAGTTAAGATGCCAACTATGCCAGATAATGAGTCTCTTTACTTGTTCAGTGTAGAGTCTTTGTGGTCTCTACGGTGCTTTGCAGGTAATGCCACAGACCATCTTGACTGCAGCCATTTTTCTGAAGCCCTCAATCCTGTCCTGTTTTGTTTTATGAGGCTGGATGATAAAGATACCTCAAGAATCTCTCCTCTACCTTTCATCTCTTCATGAAAGCCTGAAGCATATATATGACAACATAGCCAGTTTCTTAGCTCACAATTTGCCTCATCATGTTTCTGCTTTTAGAGCTGATGTTCTATCAACGGGATGGTATAACTAGCCCTTACCTTCAAATATAGGAAATGGCTAAGAGCATTGCTTTCTCCTGACAAATGTGAGAGATGATGATGTGTTGGATTAGGATGGTAACAAAAGAGGATGATGACAGATTCTGTTTATGTTTGGAAGGAAGAGATTACATGATTTTCTGTTGGATTAGACATGGATGTTAGAGGAGAAATCAAGAAAAATTTGAAGGTTCTTGGCCTAAAAAGCTCTAACATAGATGCTATGTATTAGATTTAAAAAACTGCAAAAATCAAGTTATGGTGATAATAGTGAAAAGCAAGAGTTAGGTTTTAGACATATTAAATATTAAACTGAGATGTTACTTAAACGGGAAGGTAAAGAAGTTGAGTATGGAGTTTGGGAGAGCGTTTGGTTTAGAGATAAAAAAATTTTAGGGATCATTAGCATGGAGGTAATATTTAAAGGACCAGAGCTCCTAATTGAGATCACCAGGGATGTCAGTATAGACAGAAGAGATCTGTAGATTGAGCCCTGATGCATCTCAACTCTAGGGTCAGGAAGATGAAGAGGAACCAGCAAAAGAATCTGAAAATGAATTTCTAGTAAAATAGTCTGAGAATCAAGAGCAAGAGAGAGATCCTGAACGCCAAATGAAGAAAATGGGAGTAACTCATTCAGTCATAATAATGATTCAGGTTAGACGAGGACTGAGAAATTACTTTTAGATTTGACGAAGTAGAGGTCGTTGGTGATCATCACAAAGAGCTGTTTTCACAGATTGGTGGAAATGAAAGCTACATGGGAGAGTTTCCATAGAAAATGGAAAGAGAGGAATTGGAGAAAGCTGTGGAAATTCTGTAAAAGGTTTTAGTGTATGCTTGTATGCTGCTGGAAATGACTAGCACTCTCAAAATAATGGCTGATTTAGGAGAGAGGTGAAGGAATGTGTGTATTTCCTTCTAAATAGACTCACTGGGTTTCCTAGATAGATTTTTGTGCATCTTCAGCCTTACTTGATCATGTAAAAATTACATTTTCCGAATAGTCATTCCAATTTACACTTTCTCAAGCAATATATAAGAGTTTGCATAGATTTTCTAGATTTTAGAGCTACTAGATGTATGTAAAAAGAGTATGAATAGGGTCTAAAGATGAACTTGCCTGGATTCAAACTCAGGTTTTTCTGATTACCATGAACTAGCTACTTAGCTTCTCTGAATCTTTTAATTCATTGGTACTATAGCAATAAAAAGCCTGGTACACGTGAGCTTCTAACAATTAATGAAGGAGTTAAATTAAAAATAATAGAAAATAAAGTGATAGTGCATAGCAAAGTATATTTAGAACAAATTGTCAAACTAAATTAAACTTTATCTTTAGAGAAGTCTACTTATCAGTTTTAACTTTTATGGATTATGCTTTTAGTGTCATGTTTGTGCATCCTTTGCCTGACCCTGGTTTGTGAAGATTTTCTCCTGTGTTTTCTTCTAAAAGTTTTATAATTTTAGATTTTACGTTTTGATACATTTTGAGTTAATTTTTATAGAAGGTAGGAGATCTAAGTCAAGGTGGGTGTTTGGTTGGTTCGTTGGTTTTGGGGGGCCTGTTAATGTCTGTTTGCACCAGCACCATTTGTGAAAAGGACTTTCTTTCCACCATGGAATTACTTCTTCCATCTTTGTCAAAAATGAATTGGTTATATTTGGGTGGCCTTATTTTGGGTTCTTTCTTTTGCTGCATGGATCTGTGTCTATCTCTTCTTCAAAATCACACTCAATTGATTACTAGTATACCTTAAACATGAGTAGAGTGATTCTTCCCATTTTATTCCTTTTCAAAATTGTTTAGCTATTAGCTATTCTAGGTTGTTTGTTCTTCCATATAAATTTTAGAGTAAAATTATATTTGCAAAAAAATATACTGAGATTTTGATAAGAATTATATTTAAACCTATAGATGAATATGGCGACAATTGACATCTTTATTGCATCTTTCAGTCCATGACCTGGTATGGCTCTTATTTGTTTAAATCTTCAATGTCCTTCATGAGCATTTTGTAATTTTCAACATGTAAGTTGTAAACATTTGTTCTTATACTTATACCTAAGATTTAATTATTTTTTTAAATTTTTTTAAATGATTTTATTTATTTATTTGAGAGAGAGAGAGAGCATGAGAGGAGAGAGGTCAGCAGGAGAAGCAGACTCCCTGCCAAGCAGGGAGTCTGATGTGGGGCTCGATCTTATGACTCCAGGATCATGACCTGAGCTGAAGGCAGTCACTTAACCAACTGAGCCAACCAGGTGCCCCCTAAGATTTAATTATTTAGAGTGATTTTAAACAGTGTTGTGTTCTTAATTTCAGTTGCCACATGTTAACTGATAATTTATGGAAATATAATCAAGTTTTACGTGTTGATATTGTATCTTATGAGTTTCCTAAAGTCATTTAATAGTTCAAGGAATTTCGGGGGTAGATTCCTTGATAATTTCTATGTAAACCATCATGTCATTTGCACTTTGGACAGTATGCCTTTTATTCCCTTTCTTGCCTTTTTTGTACTTACTAAGATTCCTAATACTCTGTTGAATGAGAATAGTGAGAAAATGGACATTCTTTCCTTGTTCACTAGGGGTGATAGTGAATGGTGATACCCCCATTTTATCCCTTTATTTTTAGACCTGTAAATTATGGCTATGTTAGAAATAGCACCATATATTGGACACTGATTCTGAGTATGTACAGCCTTCTGAAGAATCTTGCTCAGCCCAGCAAGGTTCTATCACCTTGATGGCACCATAATCCTTAAAAGGCCATTTCACCATTCTCTCAAACTAGCTGTTTCAGGATAGTGGGGAAAATGGTAAGACCATTGAATTTCATGAGCATGGGACCATTGCTGCAGTTCTTTTGCTGTGAAGTAAGTTCCTTGATCAGAAGCACTGCTATGTGGAATACCATGATGGTAGGTAAGGCATTTTGTAACTACACGAGCAGTAGATACAGTAGAAGTATTACATGTGGGGAAGACAAATCATATTCAGAGGAAGTAGCTATTCCAGTAAGAACAAAAGGTTGCTTCTTTCCTGATGGAAGTGGTCTGATGTAATCCACTGTGACCAGGTAGCTGACTGATGACTTACAGGAACGATGCCGTATTGGCGACTAAGTGGTGTTCTTTCCTGCTGGCAGATTGGATAATCAGTCCAAGTTGTGGCTAGGTTGGCTTTGGTGAGTGTAAGTTCATATTGATAAGACCATGCATAACAACCATCTCTGCTACCATGGCCACTTTGTTCATGAACCCATTGGGCAACGACAGGGGTGGCTGGGGAGAGAGGCTAACTGGTCTCCACAGGAGTCATCTTATCCACTTGATTATTAATATCTTACTCTTTTGAGGTCACCTTTTGGTGAGCGTTAATTTGGGACACAGATTTCTTTCACTTCTTTTTCCTTTTCAGAGGGGACTTACTCACATAACTCTTTCCCAGATTTTCTTGGTACCGGTTTCTCAATCCAGGTCCTTGGTACCAGTTTTCCTTCCAGGTCCATGACCTTCCATTGTTCCATACCCTTAATATTTATTCCCACACATGTTCTCTGGATTTCTATCTGTATAAATTAGAAAAACCAGGTAGTTCTTATGTTGTGCTGGGTGTCGTGTACCTCCTTCTGAGTCACACTTTAAACCTCACCTTTAGTGGCCTGCTATGACTGGAGTATAGTTGAAAGTCTAGATGCAAAGAGGGCTTTGGGCTGTGGGTCCTGAAGAGAATCCACTTATTTTTTTATTTATTAGAGAGAGAGAGAGAGAGAGAGAGAGAGAACAAGCAAGGGGGAGGGGAGAAGAGACAGAGAGAGGGAGAAGATTGCCCTCTGAGCAGGGAGCTCAATGTGAGACTTGATCACAGGACCCTGATATCATGACCTGAGCTGAATGAAATTAGACACTTAACCCACCAAGCCACCCAGGTGCCCCAAGAATCAGCTTTGTCTTGCCTGGCAACAGCCTCAGAGGAGGGCATGACAGTTTCCTTAAACAAAGGTTTAATTTTCCCAGACTAAGGTAGCGAGACTGCTTCTACTGAGGGTGGAAAGCTTCCTTTGACAAAGAGTGGTCAGAATTTAGAGAGTCATTGTCCTCAACTGCATTCCATTCCAATTTGCAGGACCCCAGTCACTGTCCTCTCTTTAACAGTGGACTGCTATGAGGCTGGTAGTTCTGCTCACATTATAATTCAGCTGGTTGCAGGATGAGCTTGTGTTTGATTTTTAACAATCTCAACCCTTCTGCTACAAGAGATCAGAGTTACCTTCAGGACACACTTAGAAAATTAGAGGTTATTTATGATGTGCTTGAGCTGAGAATTTGAATTCTGAATTTGTCTATTTTTTCCACTTCCTTGTCCAGTGGCCTTAGGAGCAACCAACCAATTTCATTATGTTAGTTTTCCAAAAGTGTTTGAAAATATCATATACATATTCATCCAGATTCAAATGTCAATCTCATCCCGAAACACCTTCACAGGCACACTCAGAGGAAAGTTTAACCAAATATCTGGGCACTGCATGGCTTAGTTAAGTTGACACATAAAATTAACCATCACACCATTCCTCTGTCTTTGGACACTTGAGTTGTTTCTTGGCTATTGTGAATAATGCTGCTATGAATATGAGTGTACAAATAATCTGTTTAAGCCTTTGTTTTCATTTCTTTGGGTATCAAGTGGTATTTTTATCCAAGAATTGCATATGCTTAGTTGAAGTTTAGAATTCTAGTTGCTGAGTCACTTTAATTACCAGAGGCATGTTTTAGAAAAAACACTTGTGCTACATCTGATGCATATTTAAATTATATGGATTCAGTCGTACTGTATTTTATAGGTGAATGAAGGTATTTTTAATGGAAACGTTTTATTATACTTGATTTTTGCCTAATCCACTGCCTTTGAAACTCAGTCTCTGTGTAAAATGCAACTTACAGTATTGCTTTCTTTTTAAAAAGCAGAAGGACATTTTCTTTCTACATGTCTTCTCAGTGCTAATGAAATAAAATATCTATATCTGGTTCCTTTGTTAATAGAAGAGAAGTTTAAGGAATGCCTATTTTGTTTAGTTTTCATTTTGTCCTTCATAGGAACATTTCAAGCAAGGCAAAAGCATATTTCTATATTCCTAACTTTATTCTTCATAAGGTAAGGAAGAGCAGGGTTAGAATATTTTAGGGTTGATAGGGCACATAGAGTAAGTATGGTGATTTTGAAAGAGCATTGAGTTAGGTATTGGAAACTACATCTATTCCATTAATCCCCCTGTACTATTAAGGTATAATTTCGGACAAGCCATTTTTCCTCTCTGAGCTCATTTTCTCATCTGAAGGACAGTGAAGGTGATAATACATGTTACTGTTCTATAGGGTTGTGACGATCAAGTGAGATAAAGTATGTGAAAACCTTAAATTGGTATGTAGATGTTAGGTGGCATTTTATGATCTGAACTGATAGACAAAGCGACTGTTAGACATAATATATCTGCTTAAAAATTAGATGGTTGCTGTGTATCTGATTAAAAGGTTTCTAAGTTTGAACTGTAAATGACTATAGTGAAGGAACCTCAGCTCATTGGTAAGAGAATTTTCGAGCCACTCCAAGCCATTTTTGCTATTAAAAAAATTGGTTTTGCACAGAAGTACATGGTGTTCAGATATTCACCAATGAATTAGAAATTTGTCGGCCTGTATCCCTTTGTTAGCCCATTAGGCATATTATGTGACATTTCCATTTTACTGGAGAATTTGCAAACATTTTTTATTTTGAATTTTGAAGATGCTGTATTTTTATGTAAGTCGAGGTTTATTGGGTGTGGCAGTTTGAAGAGCACTAAAAAATTATTTTTTTGATGGCTTGTCTTTATGTCCTACAGAAAGAGACTAGAGACTAGAGGTAGAAAAACTACTTTTTTCTTTGGCATATTTTGATGTTCCATACAGATGGATTTATTGTATTTCTGTAAGACAGAAATAAAGTGTTTCTTCTGAGATAATTCTTTTGTAGAAAAAGAGACTGGTTTGCTTTATTACGTATCCTAGGACCTGGTTTCTCTTCAGGAACTTGAGTTAGAATGCAAAATCTCGAAACCTGAATTTTTTTTTTTTTTAAGATTTTATTTATTTATTTGACAGAGAGAGAAATATCACAGGTAGGCAGAGAGGCAGGCAGAGAGAGTGGGGGAAGCAGGCTCCCTGCTGAGCAGAGAGCCCAATGTGGGGCTCAATCCCAGGACCCTGAGATCATGATCTGAGCCAAAGTCAGAGGCTTAACCCACTGAGCCACCCAGGTGTCCTGAAACCTAAACTTTTTAAAAAATATCTTTTCTTTGGAACAATAAATTTGAAGTTTATCTTTTTGTTTTTTGAGTTCTGATATAACTCTGATGACATATAGTGAGAATTTTCCCCTCATTCTATAATAAGAGCCTAAAAGGTATCATTAAATACTTGTTGACAGACTGATTCTAGCCTGTGGCAGGGATAAGATAAGCCTAGAACAAGCATTTTGTGGTAACACAAAATAGGGAAATATTTAAAAAAACAAAAAATAAGAGCATGTCAAACAGTTATAGGAGCCAGCTGGAAGAGCTTATAGCCATGGCCATTGCTGGAACAATTTGAGCAACAAAATAAATGATGTAGTATTTATTATAACCCAAATTATATAATAAATATCCCTGATTCTATACTGATAAAAGATTGGATAAATGTGTAAATGGAGGAAGAGAGACAAAAATTCATACAAAGAATTACAAATAATGTATGTAGATATTCTTTGTTCCACAAGGCAGAGCACAGCTCTACTTTTCTTCCTTGAATGTGGGCTAGACTTACTCACTTCCAAGGAATAGATTATAGAAAAGGAAAAAATAGCGATCATAGTTGAGAAGTCGCCTTAGCCAGCTGATGGAGATTAACATCCCCAGTGATATACCATGGATATCATGTTCCCTGATATGATGTCATAAGAGGGGCGTTTACTTCTGTGGTATTCTTCTTGTAACCCTGGTCTAATCACAAAATGAAAAAAAAATCATATACACCTAATTTGAGGGTCATTCTGCAAAATACCTAACCAATATTCCCCAAAAGAGTCATGATCATAGAAAAGAGACAAAGAGTAGAATCTGTCACAGGCAAGAGGAGACTGATAGACATGACAACTCTATGTGGGGTGGTGTTCTGGATGGGATCCTGGAATGGAAAATGGACCTTAAGAGGAAAACGAGTGAATAATTTCTGGGCTTAGTTCATAGGAACATACAGATGTTGGTTTCTTCACTTTCACAAATGTACCCTGGTAATGTGGGATGTTTTATTTTTATTTTGTTTAGTTTTAAAAAAATTTTTTATTGTGTTATGTTAGTCGCCATACAGTATATCATTAGTGTTTGATAGAGTGTTCCATAATTCATTGTTTGCGCATAACACCCAGTGCTCCATGGAATCTCTGCCCTTCTTAATACCCATAAGCAGGTTCATCCATCCCTCCACCTCCCTCCCTTCTGAAATCCTCCATTTGTTTCCTGGAGTCCACAGTCTATCATGGTTTATCTCCCATTCTGATTTCTCCCCCTTTGTTTTTCCCTTCTCCTAATGTCCTCTCACACTATTCCTTATGTTCCCCAAGTAAGTGAAACCATATGATGATTGACTTTCTCTCCGCTTGACTTACTTCACTCAACATACTCTCCTCCAGTCCCATCCATTTTGATGCAGAAGTTGTGTATTCATCCTTTTTGATAGCTGAGTAATACTCCATTATGTATATGGATCCCCATCTTCTTTATCCATTCATCTGTGGAAGGGCATCTTGGCTTTTTCCACATTTTGGCTATTGAGGACATTGCTGCTATGAACATTGGGGTGCATATAGCCCCTCTTTTTACTACATCTGTATCTTTGGGGTAAATACCCAGTAGTGCAATTACCAGGTCATAGGGTAGCTCTATTTTTAATTTTTTGAGGAACCTCCACACTGTTTTCCAAAGTGGCTGTCCTACCAACGATGTATGAGGGTTTCCCTTTCTCCACAACTTCTCCAACATTTGTTGTTTCTTGCCCTGTTAATTCTGGCCATTCTGACTGGTGTAAGGTGATACCTCAATGTGGTTTTGATTTGAATTTCTCTAATGGCTAATGATGATGAACTCTTTTTCATGTGTCTATTAGCCATTTGTATGTCTTCTTTGGAGAAGTGTCTGCTCATGACTTCCACCCATTTCCTGACTTGATATCTGCTTTTTAGGTGTTAACAAAAGGGAATAGAGTATTCCATGGAAACTGGATAGAGGACATAAAGGCACTATCTGTATTTTCTTTCAACATTTCTATAACTCCAGAATTATTTCATAATACTTTGTTTATTTAAAATATTTAAATTTAATATTTATTTTAAAATTTATTTATGTATTTTAAAAAATTTATTTATTTAAAAATCTTTGTTGAGAGTATTTTTATTGTATGGAAATCAAATGCTTTGTGTTAACCACATTTTCTCTGGTGAGCATGTTGTATTTTATTATTGTGATTTTTTCCTATAAAATGGAATAATGTGTTATATTACCCCATTTAAATTTGTAAGTTTCCTTATTCATAAATGGTAGTTTCATCTTTATGTAAGATTTAGTGACTGTTTAAATGACCTGAAACTTTTGAAACTATAGATGGAGGTTAGTGAGATAAAAATTAATAGCTGAATATTTTGAGGAGAAGAAGTTAATAATTTACTACAGTGGTACATAGGATCTAAAATTGTGATTGTTTTGGGAATTGATGATTTTGAAAGTGCTTTTGATATTCTCATGATATAGCACTTGGGGAACTTAAAATTTTAAAAACATTATCAATAAGGCAACTCATATAAAGTAATCTAGTAGAACAAAAGGATGCTTAAAATAATCAAAAATATAATCTCTATTATTAACTTTATTATTAAAATATAACTTATTAAGAAAATCAGTGTTAATGCATTTCATATTCTTTTCTAGATTTATTATCTAGGATTGATTTGGATGAACTAATGAAAAAAGATGAACCACCTCTTGATTTTCCTGATACCCTGGAAGGATTTGAATATGCTTTTAATGAAAGTAAGTGTTTGCTACATACAAGATTTATTTATCATGCTAATAGAATCATAGGACAGATATTATTCACTATTTTTATTTGCCAGTTAGAATGTTTTATGTATTTCATTTAAGAAATGATGACTTACCCCTTCATGGTGAAATTTTTCACTCAAGGAGAAGAACCAAATTGTAATTTTCTGTAATTGTCAAATCACTTAAACCAATGGATATGAATTTGATGTGACTTAAAGTATTTTAGCCCAGAGCTTTCAACTCTCAGGCATCCAGTTGGAACTCCAATTATATTATGTAGAAAGATACTACTTTTTCACATATTTGAAAGGAAATGGCTAGCAGTTATCATCTATGATGATATTTTAAAGCCTAATGCTCAGTTTTCCATGATTTTTTTCAGGCAGCATCCTTATTTTTAAAAATTTATTTTATTTTTTTAAGATTATTTATTTGAGAGAGAGTGAGAGTAAGAATGAGAGTAGAGAGACAGAGAGGGAGAAGCCGACTCTCTGCTGAGCAGAGAGCCTGGTACAAGGCTCCATCCCAGGACCCTGAAATCATGATCTGAGCCAAAGGCCGATGTTTAACTGAATGAGCCACCCAGGCATCCTGCCTATTTTAAAATTTATTAATTAAATTCTAAATAAGAAAGACTTTCCACTTGGGGTTTGGAAGAACATACCATAAGTTACAAGGATGTTTCTAGAACGAAGAATTACGATTGACTGAATTAATAACATACTATTAAACATTTGAAGAGTACTAGTGTTACAGGCTTGGTAGAGTTTAAGTTGTAGGTTTCTGTTTGTTGCTCCACATCAACTAAATTGGTGATTTGTTACCATTATGGTAGTGGATATCCCTTAATAATAACACTTACATGTGTCAGAATTTATAGTGACAGTCTCTGTGTACTAGAAGATTAATTGATTTTAAACATGATATTAGAAACTTTGATCTCTTATCTGATGTTAATTTTCATGCTTTTAATAAAGGATATCTTAATGCCAAGATATATATGAGTAGTGTTTGTTTTACTGACCTAGCTAGCCAGGTTCTCCAGAAGTAATAAACTTTTATCTTTCCCTTTCTTATCAGATACATACAGACATCTTTTCCTCACTTCTACACCCTTGCATGTACTTACCTTGCATTCACACTAATGTGATACCTATATCTTTGCATACACATACACCTTTTCATGTATGTATACCTCAAAAGTGTGTGCATCCTTGCACATGCCTACCATTTATTTTATAAGTATCTTGGACATTGTCTTGCATAAACACAGTCTAATAGTATTAAAGAGAAATGCTTAAATTCTAAGGAGAGAATGTCACTTTTAAGGATCTGTTTTTAGCTTGATACGGTTCACCTTTGAATTTGGGTTAACGGTGAATATTTTTTCAAAGAGGTGAGAATTTGGAGATAGGAAACTAGGTCTCAATACTAAACCCCTAAAAAGGTAATTCTAACAGTGTCTTTCGGGACTTCTTTTTTAATTTTATGATAACAAGAACTCTTACAAAAGGTTTGGAATTAAACTTTCCAAACCTTACCTGATTGAAGAAATTTCTAATTTTTCCTAAAGGATTTTAAAGTAGTTGGATAAAAGAAGAATTTGGATACAAATTTTATTCTAAGCCAGACAATTTGTAACAAAGGGGAAGAGATTGTTTTTACCTGTATCAGATTTATACCTTATTCTTTAAAATCACTGTGCCTTTTTGTTTTTAAGATTTTATTTATTTGGGGCGCCTGGGTGGCTCAGTGGGTTAAAGCCTCTGCCTTCGGCTCAGGTCATGATCCCAGGGTCCTGGGATTGAGCCCTGCATCGGGCTCTCTGCTCAGCAGGGATCCTGCTTCTCCCTCTCTCTCTGCCTGCTTCTCTGCCTACTTGTGATCTCTGTCTGTCAAATTAATAAATAAAATCTTTATAAAAAAAAAAGATTTTATTTATTTATTTAACAAAGAGAGATCACAAGTAGGCAGAGAGAGAGAAAGGGAGAGAGGAGGAAGCAGGCTCCCTGCTCAGCAGAGAGCCTGATGCAGGATTTGATTGCAGGACCCTGAGATCATGACCTGAGCCCAAGGCAGAGGCTTAACCCACTGAGCCACCCAGGCACCCCTTCTGTGCCTTTTCAAATACATCTTGTGTTTCCCATTGCTGTAATCGTTTAAGGCCCACCTCAAATGTCCTTGCTGATGAAGAAGTTGAAGGCTTTTCCCCTTTTACCCTCACCTATACTCCCTCTGCTCTGGTGCAGTATTATGAAAGAGCACACTTTTAGATCACTAGAAAAAGTAATTGAACTTGTGGCAGACCATTTGAGTTTGAATATCATCTTCTATAGTACCTGGCATTTATTGAACTCTTAATACATGCCAGGAAGTATTCTAAATACTTTGAACTTATTAATTCATTTAGGCAAGTGGTAGCCTCTTTGAGGTCCTGTACTCCATAACAAATCTGATAAACTATATGCATACATTTCCTAGAATAGCACATATTTTAGATATACATGTGAAACTTTACAGCTGATTTTAGGGGGCCCTAAGCTAAAATGGCCTAAATCAGACCTTTGACAGTCACTGGAGTCCAAACCTTTGAGAAATGCCATATTTACAAATAAAAATATAACCTAAGTGATTCAGACATTTTTCCTGGATAAGAGTGCTCACTTTCTTTGCCTCTTAACCTTTTCACTTTTAATAGTAGTGGTAATAGGTGGCTATTTTAATAGGTCCCATTTTCCTAAAGAACCCAAAAAAGAGTGTTCTATGTAGTGATCCAAAACAGTGTCTCATGTTGAGAGTATTAAAAACTTTACAGATAAGGATTAGCCCTTGTTTTGCATATTTAAAAAGACAGTTTTATATGTGGTGAAATTGATTCATAAAAATAGTGAAGTAGTTTTACTTGAAGTAGTATTTTTCCAGGGTTCAGTTTTAGTGCCATACATTCCTTTCAACTTTTTGTCCACTCCTGCCCTCACTGAATAAAAATCAAATACTAAGTTCCACTCTGCATGTCATGTCCCTCTTTGGTCTCTAAACCCTTTCTTGTGCCTCACTGCTCTTAGCATAAAGTCCAGACCCAGTAGTTGAAGTCTTCTGCTTTTTGATCCCAACATGTTCTCCAGTGTTCTGCAGTTTGGCTCAGTACTTCGTTTTGTTTCTGTTAAAATGGATTGTTCACTATTACTCGAACATTCTGTCCATTTTTCACATTTTTGTCTAAATTGCTAGGTAGAGGCAGGGGAGAATAGGTTAAAGTAATTGGCCTGTGGTCTCTCTCCTGATCACCAGCAGCACACTTCTGGGACAGAAAGAACACAGGTGGCCTGGCCTTTGCTTCTTAAAAACATCCTGATAATGTAATCTTTTAGTGAATATAGGCCAGTGTTTGCTAGGAGCAGAGTGTTTATCTACAGAATACTTTGAACGGGTGACTGGTTTCGGCTTGCTTATGGTAAACAAGCATAATCTGTGGATATTTGAAGTATATTTCTCTGAAGGATATAACAGAAGCAGTACCACTCTCTGGCACATAAAACTGAAGTATTTTGTAACCAAATGCTCACCAATGTATGACGTAACCTTTTCGCCTCACATTGAGACTTCACCTGCTCTGGACCAGAGAGTGCTGCCAGTAAGAGCGAAGGACCTGGGAGGAAATGCCTAGGCTGTCCCAGACCTCTTCTTCTTTTCTTTGCCTGTGTCTCTTGATTGCTTATTGCCTTGTTATTATTAGCAAATTTATTATCAGTAAAATCTCTGAATTGAATGTGTCTGATTTGACAGTCCAAATCGATGTTGGCTCACTGCTTTTCTCCAGTGTTCATTTGAAATCTTAACCATACTTTAGGCCTAGTTGAGAAATCTCCCTGGAACCTCTGAAACTATTCTAACCTATAAGGGTCTTCCTCTTCCATTTTTCCAAACTCATTTTAGTCTTTATTATCTACATGAATTGCCTGTGGCAGTTTTTAGATTGTTGACTTAACTTCATTCTTGTTTACCTTCCTAAAAAGTTGCTTAACTTTTGGATATTTATGCTTTTAATCCTCCTCTAGCCTCGAAGCTTAGACACTGAGACCTTGTTCATAGCTGTAGCTAGCCATGATCCTTATATATTATAGGCCCTCAAATGTTGTTCATTTGCTTTAGAGAAATGAAAGTCAAAAGGCACAGCATTTGAGTAGTTGAGGGCATTCTTTTATAGTACTTAGATGTTTGCATCATGTTGATATTGGAGGGAAAAATGCAAAGAAAAAAATGAAACTTCTGAGGAAGTTATTTTAAAATTTTATCAGATGTTATTTATTTTTCATATTATTATAAATATACTCTGAATCATAGCAATACTGTTTGTTTATCTTCTAGAGGGACAGTTAAGACACATAAAAACTGGGGAACCGTTTGTTTTTAACTACCAAGAAGATTTGCACAGATGGAACCAGAAAAGATATGAAGCTCTAGGAGAGGTAAGGTCATATATTAAACTTCACACTCTTTTTTTTTTTTCCAGTTTTGAAGAGTCAGAATAAAGGTTTTGAAGCTAAGGCAGTTCATGAAGTCTTTCATTAAAAAAAAAGTGATTAAAAAAAAATTTTTTTTTGTTGTTCATTTCAATGGTTATGTTTGAAACATATTCTCAAGGTTTATGTTTTTATGTAAACCTGTCCTTCCCATGACCTTAATATTTTGTAGTGAGTCATTACATCAGAAGACAAATTCATGACGAATTTTATCTTTTAAATGTTTTTAAGAGGTTGAATCCTCTGCTATGCCAGGAGGAATAAGTGTTCTTTTAAGTGGTTATCTTAAAAAAAAAAAAAAAAAAAGAGTTACTTATGTTAATTATATGAAGTGATGAGTATGTTAATTGTATTAATCTTGTTTATCATTCTGCAATGTGTATATATATCAAATCATCACAGTTATTCCTCAATAAAGGTAAAAAAAAATTCTTACTTATGTGAACAAGATTGGTATTTGCTTGGCTAATAAAGTGTGTCTAACCTACTTACCTTTGACTTGATGAAGGATGAGGCCTTGTGAGCATTTAGTTTCCTCACACAGTACCATTGTGAGGAACCCTTGAAAATGTCATTTGTCATTAAGGTGAATGTTCTGTTAAAGCCAAAAGTTTTACTCATCCTATGTCATGTTAAATAATTTTAGTAAAATGCACATGGAGGGGTGCCTGGGTGGCTCAGTGGGTTAAAGCCTCTGCCTTTGGCTCAGGTCGTGATCCCAGGGTCCTGGGATCGAGCCCCACATGGGGCTCTCTGCTCAGCAGGGAGCCTGCTTCCTCCTCTCTCTCTGCCTGCCTCCTCTGCCTGCTTGTGATCTCTGTTTGTCAAATTAATAAACAAAACCCTAAAAAAAAAAATAAAATGTACATGGACACATTTGTTTAGTGTGATAATACATACTACTTCAGTTCTTTAAGGAAAAGCTAAAGTTCCTATATTCCTGTTTTGATTCTTTAAAAACTAGTCAGAATGAATTACTTGATTAAGCAGCAGCATAAAGAATATATGAAACTTAGTTTATTTTTGCTGGAAGACAGTTCTCCATGAATTACATTTCCACATGTGTCTGAGCAAAGGTGTTGACAGCTTTTGATGTGGACTATCTTTTCAAGGGTGTTTGTGTAGGAAACAGCTTGGAAGACAGAGCTTGTGTCTTCCTCCAGGAGAGAGAACAGATTTGTTTGCTCTTCAGGAAAATGCTCTTCCTGTCCGCCACTAGTGACAAAGAATGGGCAGGTTTGGTAGTAACCCCCTTATAAGATTGAGCTTCATAAATTTTGAGGCCCCTTAGCTATGATGCAGTCCCACTGTGTACTTAGCCTCTGTTTTAGCCTGTCCATATTGCCTCTTTAGGACTTGAAGGACAAAAGAAAGAGATGAAAATAAGCTTATGCTGCTTGCTGAATACCTTGAGTAATAAAGTCTTTTGTCTCTGACATAGAAATCTAGTGTCTTTTGGCAATATCCATGAAATAGTAGCAGGCTAACTTGTTAGCTGGCAAAGAGAATAAAATCTCAGACCCTTCAGAGTTCTTGACATTTTTCGCTAGCATTTGTAACTTAAGTTTAATTAATGCTCTGAATAATTTCTGCTGCACATGAGCTATTCCCATTCCCCATAAGTGAATTACTTATATGCCTCAGGCTAGTAGTATGTTGATTCTAGGAATATCTGTAGTATATGACCTTACAGAAGAACTGGGGATGTTTGTTTTGTTTTGTTTTTAAATGGGGCTTACAGTTTACTCCTTTCCATGAGCCATGCATATTTGTTCACTTGGACAGGTGCTGTTCTCTAAACAAACTTTGTCTTTTTTGTCATCTGCATCTTTTTCACCCTTAACCTATATCCCCTAGCATTATCTCTGTCAGAATTTAGCAATTGTATCTTATTAGATTGTCCATGTACAAGTGATTCCTTTCTCCTAGATCTCCTATCTTATATTCTTTGGACATATGAATTGTCACAGGTTTGATTTTTGGTGGATCTTACTCTACGATAAAGTATTATGAAGTTTCACTTTAATGATTATATATAGATAGAGATAAAATATTCTGCATTATCTAGATTTCCCACCTCCTGTGCCTGCATTCACATTTGTGTTCGTGATCAAGCTGGCCCCAAATGATCACCCCAAATCACAGGATTTATTCTGTAGTGCAGTGTGTCTCAAATTTAGATCAGTAGACCCCTGAGCTTCAAGTACCAATCCCATTTACTTCCCAATATATTTATCAAAAGTGCATAACCTTCTAACATAAAACTGTCACAACAAAAGATCCAAAGATTAGAGAAGGGAAGTCTGGTTGTTAGCATTTGGTTCCCTACAATCTTGCTTTTCATGTCTTGTTTGAAATACTTGTGTTTTTATTTTTTATTCCTCTGAATTCGGGTACACCATGAAATACTTATTTTTATTACCAGTCTCACTGCTGAAGGTTGACTATTAATTTAATTTCTTTTCCTAAATTTTAGTTTTGAGATGTATGAATTCTGGTTAAATATGCATAATGACACAATTTTCACTATTGTAAATTTGTTTGGTGTTCTTTATGGTAGGATTTAATAATGCATAGGTGGACCTATCTTTTTGTCCATTTTCCTTACTTTCTTTTTCTGAGCTGTGTCTTCCAATTAGTTTAACCACCTTACTGTCCTTCATTCATACCTTATACTTTTATCTTGTACCGTTTTCTGTCTTTGAAATGCCCTTGCTCCCTTGTTCATGATACTCCTATCTCTACCTGCCTTCAGGTTTTGTCTTTCATATCTTCTAGGAAGCCTTCTCTCATCTCTTCTACCACTGTTTTTATTCTTTTTCTCAATTTCCTTTCTTCTCATTCTCTTTTTCAGCCTATCTTGCCTTCTTTTGAGAATGATTTAAGGTGGGCGCCTGCGTGGCTCATTCGGTTAAGCGGCTGTCTTTGGCTCAGGTCCTGATCCTGGGGTCCTAGGATCGAGTTTCACATTGGGCTCCATGCTCAGTGGAGAGCCTGCTTCTCCCTCTCCCTCTTCCTGCCGCTCTGCCTGCCACTCTGCCTACTTTGCTCTCTATCTCTTTATCAAATAAATAAATAAAATCATAAAAAAAAAAGAAGAACGATTTAAGGTGACCTTAAATATGAATATTCCACTTAGCAAGATTAAAAATTAAGTAAAAATAATAAAATAGAATTTAAAGAATGTTAGTAAATTAAGAGCATGAGTTTATTTTCTTTCTCTTTAAGATACTTTACACTGTATTACAATATTTTTTTATTTTTTATTTTTTTTAAGATTTTATTTTATTTATTTGACAGACAAAGATCACAAACAGGCAGAGAGGCAGGCAGAGAGGGGGAAGCAGGCTCCTTGCTGAGCAGAGAGCCCGATGCGGGACTTGATCCCAGGACCCTGAGATCATGACCTGAGCTAAAGGCAGAGGCTTAACCCACTGAGCCACCCAGGCACCCCTACAATATTTTTTAATGAATATCTTTTGGCAATTTGGGGCAATTTTCTATATTCTTATGGTACTTGTTGAATAGTAAATGAGTGCTATACAAATATATAAACTATAAATTCTAGACCTATGTATTTTAGGAAATTTCTTAATTTTAGGAATTTGATCATGAAGATAATATTTACTTATTGAACGGAAAATGACAGGCTAATGATGATTTTCCCACTTGTAGAACTAAACAATTTTCGATTACTTTAATTCCCATTTAATTTCTAAGAGTTTCAGACAATTATGGCTTTGCAGATAAAAATTATTTGATTAAAAGTCATCTGTCTGTATTTATGGCATGTTTTGTTGGAAAATTTTTATTCTTCATGGTCAAACTCTGGACTGAATCCGCTGTAATTCAGAAAATAGAAGTTCTTCTGTAACTGCCTAAATTTCCTAGAAAACAAAGTTTTGCATTTATATTTTGGAAATAATTTAGTACTTCGTCTTACCAGTGAGGTCGCTAGTTGCAGTAAGTGAGAGCTTGTAGAAAGCATTTCATCACGTCCTGGACACAGAAGTACTGAAAAACCTCCTTTCTCCTCATTGATGGATAGGGTGGAATTCAGAAGATATTACAAATTTGAGTTTATTGCCTAGGAGCCTGCCTTAATAAATAGCTTCTGATGATTGAAGTTTTAAGGAAACAGATTCTGGTTTTGGCCAACAATCTAAACCAAAACCCCTTCTGTTTTTTTTTTTTTTTTAATCTTTTAGTATGTTCCTACTAAATATCGACTTTTGTCTTCACTAGAAAACTACTGTGTATGTTTCACAACTGCCGTTTTAGTTTATGTTTATTTCTCTCTTAAGGAGATTATTATAGCAGTCATTCAGCAGAAATTGTTTTTAAGACTTGCTCTTGAAATGCTCTGTCATTTCTATGTAAATTAAACTTATTGTGTAAGTAAAATAAACTGAGATGTCAGTTTGTTCTTAGAATGCAATTCCATAACTACACAAAAGAATACTCTTTGCATTCACGTAGTTACATTTTTATAGTCAAACAAAAGCTTTTGCTAATATGTATTTTTTTTTTTACTATCTACATATAGCTTGATAAAAATATATAGCCTATAAGAGATTTGGATAATTTATCTAAATTTAGAAAGATACTGTCAAGGGTTTTAAGGAGGTGGGAGAGTGGTGTGAAAGGGTAATTTTCAAAATAGAATTCTCCAGTATATATACTGGAGTTGAATGCCAGAAAATAGTGTTTCTGGTAAGCTCAATCAGGAAGACTCCAAAGACTATCATGTTAGGTAGTAAGTAGAATTTAGGCTTTAGGCTTCGTTTGTAAAAACTAGCATGTAATTTGTGAAATTATCCCCAGCTATCTGTTTCAGGGCAATACTGAATTACTATTAAGTGGAGAATTTATAATCCAGCAGAAATTCTAATGAAAGAAGAATTTGATTTTCTTACTAATTTGGGTGTTTGCATTTCCTTTAATATTTATCTTAATTACCTCTTTAAGAATTAATAAATTGTCAATGTGCTAAATAAGAGAATAGCAGTGACTGAACAGTTTTATAAGCGTGGCTCTTTATTCTTGACTAGAATCACATGAAAACAACTAAGAGCTTAATTTTTTTTCACCTTTGAAGCCATCTGGTCTTGCACTTTTGTTTGTTGGGAGTTTTTGATTACTAATTGGGTTTCTTTGCGGATTGTCGATCTGTTCAAATTTTCTGTTTCTTGCTGTTTCAGTGTTGGTAATTTAATGTTTCTAGGAATTTACCTGTTTCTTCTAGGTTGCCCAGTTTGTTGGTGTATAGTTTTTTGTAATATTCTCTTATAATCGTTTGTATTTCTCTGCTGTTGGTTGTTATTTCTTCTCTCTCATTTGTGATTTTATTTATTTGAGTTCTTTTTCTTTCCTTTTTGCTAAGTCTGGCTAGAGGTTTATCAGTTTTATTGATTTTTTTTTCCAAGAACCATCTCCTGGTTTCATTATTGTGTTCTGTTATTTTAATTTCTATATTATGTGTTTCTGCTTTAATCTTTATTATTTCTTTACTTCTGCTGGCTTTAGACTTCATTTGTTGTTCTTTCTTTAGCTCCTTTAGGTGTGATCTTAGGTTGTTTAAGATTTTTCTTGCCTTTTTTTTTTTTTTTTTGCTTTAATTTTCCTTCTTTCTTGAGGTAGGCCTGTATTGCTATAAACTTCCATCACAGAACCACTACTACAACGTCAAAGAGATTTTGTATCTTTGGGCTTTTATTTTCCTCCACGTAATTTTTTTTTCTTTTAATTTTTTTATTAATTATTTTTATTAACATATAATGCATTATTTGCCCCAGGGGTACAGGTCTGTGAATTGTCAGGCTTACACACCTGCCCCTTTGGGTCACTACATTTGTATCTTTAGGGTAAATACCCAATAGTGGGATTGCTGGGTTGTAGCTCTATTTTCAACTTTTTGAACCTCCATGCTGTTTTCCAGAGTGGCTGCACCAGCTTACATTCCCACCAGCAGTGTAAAAGAGTTCCCTTTTCTCCATATCCTCACCAACATCTGTCATTTCCTGACTTGTTAAATTTAGCCATTCTGACAAGTGTGAGAATGGCTCATTGTGCTTTTCATTTGTATTTCCCTGATGCTGAGTGATGTTGAGCACTTTCTCATGTGTCTGTTGGCCATCTGGATGTCTTCTTTTCGAAAATGTGTTTTCATGTCTCTGCCCATTTCTTGATTGGATTATTTGTTCTTTGGCTGTTGAGTTTGATAAGTTCTTTATAGATTTTGAATGCTAGCCTTTTATCTGATATGTCCTTTGTGAATATTTTCTCCCATTCTGTCAATTGTCTTTTGGTTTTGTTGACTGTTTCCCTTGTTATGCAAAAGCGTTTGATCTTAATGAAATCCCAATAGTTCATTTTTGCCCTTGCTTCCCTTGCCTTTGGCAGTGTATCTAGGAAGAAGTTCCTGCAACTGAGGTTGGAGAGTTGCTGCCTGCATTCTCCTCAAGGATTTTGATGGATTCCTGTCTCACATTGATGTCTTTCATCCATTAGGAGTCTGTTTTTGTGCATGGTGGACAGAAATGGTCCAGTTTCATTCTTCCACATGTGGCTGTCCACAATTCTCCCAACACCATTTGTTGAAGAGACATTTTTTTTTTCCACTGGACATTCTTTTCTGCTTTGTCCAAGATTAGTTGACCATAGAGTTGAGGGTCTATTTCAGGGCTTTCTATTCTGTTCCATTGATCTATGTGTCTGTTGTTGTTCCAGTAACATACTGTCTTCATGATTACAGCTTTGTAATAGAGCTTGAAGTCTGGAATTCTGATGCCACCAACTTTGGCTTTCTTTTTCAACATTCTTCTGGCTGTTCAGGGTCTTTTCTGGTTTTATATAAATTTTAGGATTATTTGTTCCAGTTTTTTGAAAAAAATGGTGGTATTTTGATAGGGATTGCATTAAATGTGTAGATTGCTTTAGGTAGCAAAGACATTTTCACAATATTTGTTCTTCCAATCCATGAGCATGGAACATTTTTCCATTTCTTTGTGTCTTCCTCAATTTCTTTCATGAGTTCTTTATAGTTTTCTGAGTACAGATTCTTAGCCTCTTTGGTTAGGTTTATTCCTAGGTATTTTACGATTTTTGGGTGCCATTGTAAATGGGATCGACTCCTTAATTTCTCTTTCTTCTGTCTTCTTATTGGTGTATAGAAATACAACTGATTTCTGTGCATTGATTTTATATCCTGACACTTTACTGAATTCCTGTACTAGTTCTAGCATTTTGGAGTGGAGTCTATTGGGTTTTCTACATAAAGTATCATATCATCTGCAACGAGTGAGAGTTTGACTTCTTCTCTGATTTGGATGACTTTAGTTTCTTTTTTTTGTCTGATTGCTGAGGCTAGTAGTTCTGGTACTATCTTGAATAGCAGTGGTGATAGTGGACATCCCTGCCCTGTTCTTGGTAATAGGGGAAAAGCTCTCAGTTTTTCCCCATTGAGAATGATACTAACTGTGGGTTTTTCATAGATGGCGCTGATGATATTGAGGAATGTACCCTCTATCCCTATGCTTTGAAGAATTTTGATCAAGAAGGGATGCTGTACTTTGTCAAATGCTTTTTCAGCATCTATTGAGGGTATCATATGATTCCTGTTTTTTCTTTTATTAATGTATTGTGTCACATTGACTGATTTGCTGATGTTGAACCAACCTTACAGCCCAGGAATAAATTACACTTGGTTGTGATGAATAATCCTTTTAATATACTGTTAGATCCTATTGGCTAGCATTTTGGTGAGAATTTTTGCATCTTTGTTCATCATGGATATTGGTCTGTAATTCTCTTTTTTGATGGGGTCTTTGTCTGGTTTTGGGATTAAGGTAATGCTGGCCCCATAAAATGAGTTTGGAAGTTTTCTATCCATTTCTATTTTTTGGAATAGTTTCAGGACAGTAGGTATTAATTATTCTTGAAATGTTTGGAAGAATTGTCTTGGGAAGCCATCTGGCCCTGGGCTCTTGTTTGTTGGGAGATTTTGGATGACTGCTTCAATCACATTACTGGTTATGGGTCTGTTCAGGTTTTCTATTTCTTCCTGGTTCAGTTGTGGTAGTTTATATATCTCTAGGAATGCATCCATTTCTTCCAGATTGTCAAATTTGCTGGTGTATAGTTGCTTATAATATGTTCTTATCATTGTATTTGTTTGGTGTTGGTTGTGATCTCTCCTCTTTCGTTCATGATTTTATTTATTTCGGTCCTTTCTCTTTTCTTTTTGATAAGTCTGGCAAGGGGTCTATCAATCTTATTAATTCTTTTGAAGAACCAGCTGCCAGTTTTTATTATTTGTTCTACTGTTCTTTTGGTGTTGATTTCATTGATTTCTGCTCTGATCTTTATTATTTCTCTTCTCCTGCTGGGTTTAGGCTTTCTTTGCTCTTCTTTTTCCAGCTCCTTTAGGTGCAGGGTTTGGTTTTGTACTTGAGACCTTTCTTATTTCTTGAAAATAGCTTGTATAGCTATATGCTTTCCTCTGAGGACTGCCTTTGCTGTGTCCCACCGATTTTGAACAGCTGTGCTTTCTTTATCATTTGTTTCCATGAATTTTTTCAATTCTTTAATTTCCTGGTTGACCCATTCATTCTTTAGTAGGATGCTCTTTAGCCTCCATGTATTTGAATTCTTTCCAACTTTTCTTTTGTGATTGAGTTCTAGCTTCAGAGCATTGTGGTCTGAAAATATGTAAGGAATGATCCCAATCTTTTGGTACCAGTTCAGACCTGATTTGTGACCCAGGATGTGATCTATTCTGGAGAATGTTCATGTGCACTAGAGAAGAATGTGTATTCTGTTGCTTTGGGATGGAATGTTCTGAATGTATCTGTGATGTCCATCTGGTCCAGTGTGTCATTTAAGGCCTTTATTTCCTTGTTGATCTTTCGCTTGGATGATCTGTCCATTTCAGTGAGGAGGTTGTTAAAGTCCCCTACTATTATTGTATTATTGTTGATGTGTTTCTTTGATTTTATTATTAATTGGTTTATATAGTAGACTGCTCCCATGTTAGGGGCATAGATATTTAAAATTGTTAGATCTTCTTTTTGGATAGACCCTTGAGTATGATATAGTATCCTTCCTCATCTCTTATTATATTCTTTGGCTTAAAATCTAATTTAACTGATATAAGGATTATCACCCCAACTTTCTTTCGATGTCCATTAGCATGGTAAGTTGTTCTCTACCTCCTTACTTTCAATCTGGAGGTGTCTGTGGGTCTAAAATGAGTTTCTTGTAGACAGTATATTGATGGATTTTGTTTTTATCCATTCTGATACCCTGTGTCTTTGGATTGGGGCATTTAGCCTATTTACATTCAGGGTAACTATTGAAAGATGTGAATTTAGTGCCGTTGTAGTGCGTGTAAGGTGACTATTACTGTATTGTCTCTGTTCCTTTCTCCTGTAATACTTTTAGGCTCTCTCTTTGCTTGGAAAACCCCTTTCAATATTTCCTGTAGGTCTGGTTTGGTGTTTGCAGATTGTTTTAATTTTTGTTTATCCTGGAAGTTTTTTTTAATGTCTCCTTCTATTTTCAAAGATAGCCTAGCTGGAGATAGTATTCTTGGCTGCATAATTTTCTTATTTAATGCTCTGAATATATTATGCCAGTTCTTTCTGGCCTTCCAGGTCTCTGTGGATAAGTCTGCTGCCAATCTAATATATCTACTATTATATGTTACAGACTTCTTGTCCTGAGCTGCTTTCAGGAGTTTCTCTTTGGCACTAAGACTAGTAAGTTTTACTGTTAGATGATGGAATGTGGACCTGTTTTTATTGATTTTGAGTGGGGTTCTGTGTGCCTCCTGGATTTTGATGCTTGTTCCCCTCGCCATATTAGGGAAATTCTCTACTATAATTCACTCCAGTATTCCTTCTGCCCCTCTCTTCTTCATCTGGAATCCCAATTATTCTAATACTGTTTTGAGAGATAATATCACTTATCTCTTGAATTCTCCCCTCATGGTCCAGTAGTTGTTTGTCTCTCTTTTGCTCAGCTTCTTTATTCTCTCATTTGGTCTTCTATATCACTAATTCTCTCTTCTGCCTCATTTTCCTAGCAGTAAGAACCTCCATTTTTTATTGCTCCTCATTAATAGCTTTTTTTATTTCAGTTTGGTTAGCCTTAGTTCTTTTATTTCTCCATAAAGGGCTTTTATTTCTCCAGACAGGGTTTCTCTAATATCTTCCATGCCTTTTTTGAGCCCAGCTAGCCCTTGAGAATTGTCATTCTGAACTCTAGATCTGACATATTACCAATGTCCATGTTGATTAGGTCCCTAGCCATCCATACTGCCTCTTGTTCTTTTTTTTTTTTTTGTGGTAAGTTTTTCCACCTTGTCATTTTATCCAGATAAGAGTATATGAACGAGAAAATAAAATAGTAAAAGGGTGACAAAGGCCCCAGGAAAATGTACGCTAACCAGATCAGAAGAGACTCCCAACCAGGTGAAGAAGAATGGGGGTAAAAAGAAAAAAAAAGATATATATATGTGTATGTGTGTATATATATATTATACTAATGAATAGAAGAGAGCCATCCACTTGATTTTGGGTGTATTTTGGTCTCTTAGAAGAAACCACTTCCCAAAATTTTAAAGAAAGAAAAACATATATATACAAAAATAAGGGTAAGCATGATGAAGGGATGGAATATGACTGTAAAGATGAAAATTTTTTAAAAAATTGTAAAGAAGGAATTGATAAGATAATTTGGTTGGAAAAAGAAAGAAATAAAAAAAAAGAGGAGAGGATGTTCTCAGGCTGGAATCTAGAACAGAGCTCTGTGCTGGATTTAGGGTATATTTTGTTCAATCAGAAGAAATTGTATGCTGAAATTTTTTAGAAAAAAACAAAAACCATATATATATATATATGTATATACACAAAAAGTAAGATTAAATACAAGGAAGAATAAACTATGAGTATAATAATGAAGGTTTAAAAGATTTTTTAAAAAAGGTATTAAGGAAAACTAATTAAAAATCATTAAAAGAGGAAAGAGAAGAAGTTAAAAAAATTAGAATAAGAAAAATAAATTTTAAAAAATTTAATTTAAGTTTGAAAGATAAAAGATCATGGGGAGAAAGCCAGGAATCCATGCATTGCTTTCCTCTAGCTCTGGAGTTCCAGTGTTCTCTTTGGTTGGTGAGCTTGGTTTTGGCTGGATGTTCTTGTTGATCTTTTGGGGGAGGGGCCTTTTTTAGTGATTCTCAAATGTCTTTGCCGGATGCAGAAGTACCCCACCCTTGCCATGGGCCAGGCTATGAAATCTGCTCAGATTCGTTCTGGGGAGTTTTTGTTCCCTGAACACTTTCTGTAGAGCTCTGGAGGACGGGAATGAAAATGGCAGCCTCTCAATCTCCGGCCCAGAGTCGCTGAGAGCTGGGGGTCCCCACTCCTCAGTGTGCCCTCAGAGGAAAAGAGTTAAACACTCTTATCTCCCGGGTCTTGGGCCGTGCTCTGGGCTCACCCAGCCTGTTACCAAGCATTTCTGTCTCTGGCGCACAGCCTCCATTTGGAGTCTCCAAACCCAGCAGATTCCTGCCTCATTGCTCCTCCAGATGAGGAAGGGGAATCTCCCTGGATCTGCCACTTGTGGGGTCCCTGCTCAAAGAGCAGTTGTCCAACTGTGCCCACGGTTTAAGGTATCCCTGAGCTGAGAGCTCATTCCTTGGCTCTTTCTCTGTAGTCAGTTGCCCCACTCCAATACCTGACAGCTCTGGCACGTTCAGACCCCAATCTTTCAGTGACCCTGCGGGTCCTGAGACCACACTGTTCCTTCAAGGGCTCCACCCCTGCTTAGCCTCTGGAGCAATGTCCCTCAGTGGAGCAGACTTCTAAAAGTTCTGATTTTGTGCTCTGCCGTTCTGCCGCTTGCCAGGAGCTGTCCCCTCCCGCTGCAGTCTATCTTCCCATTGCTTCAAATTCACTTCTCCACACATCCTACCTTTCAGAAAGTGGTCAATTTTCTGTTCCTAGATTTGCTGCTCTTCTTCTCTTCGATCTCCTGTTGAGTTTGTAGGTGTTTGGAATGGTTTGATATCTATCTAGCTGAACTCCTGCTTCCTGATGTCATTTCCGTCAAGTACTTCATCATCTTGCCTCTAAAAAAAAAACCATGTAATTTTTAATTTCTTCTTTGATTTCTTAGTTGATCCATTTACTGTCTAGTGGTGTTAGCATTTTATTTAACTCCCATGTATTTGTAGTCTTTCCATATTTTTTCTTATAGTTGATTTTTAGTTTCATACTGTTGTCTTCAGAAGAGCTGCATGGTATAATTTCTCTCTTTTGTTGAAACTTTTTTTGTGGCCTAATATGTGATCTACTCTGGAGAATGTTTCATGTGCACTTGAAAAGAATGTGTGTTCTGCTATTTTAGGTTGGAATGTTCTGAATATATGTTAAATCTATCTGGTCCAGTGTATCATTCAAAGCCATTGTTTCCTTGTTTATTTTCCATTTAGATGATCCGTCCATTGACATAAGCTTGGTTTTAATGTCCCCTACTATTATTGTATTAATATTGGTTAGTTCCTTTATGTTTGTTATTGTTTTGTGTATTTTGGTGCTCCCGTGTTGGGTACATAGATATTTATAATTGTTACATTTTCTTGTTGCATTGTCCCCTTTATTATTCTATGGTGCCCTTTTTTGTCTCTTCTTACAGTCTTTGTTTTAAAGTCTAGTTTGTCCACTAAAAGTATTGCAACTCCAGCTTTCTTTTGACATGCATTTGCATGATAAATGTTTCTCTGTCCCCTCACTTTGAATCTATAGGTGTCTTCAGGTCTTAAATGACTCTGTTGGGGTTCCTCGGTGGCTCAGTCAATTAAGCATCTGCCTTCTGCTCAAGTCATGAGCCCAGGTTCCTGAGATGGTGCACTGTGTCATGATTGGGCTCTCTTTCTCAGGCACATAGGAGCTCTCTCACTCTTTCTCTCACAAATAACTAAAAACTAAAATCTTTTAAAAAATATGATAAGTCTCTTGTAGGCAGCCTAGATGGGTCTTGTTTTTTTATCCATTCTGATACCCTATGACATTTGATTGGAGTGTTCAGTCCATTTACATTTTAAGTAATAATTGATATTTATTGCCATTTTGTTGTTTCTTTTATGGTCATTTGGGGAGGTTTTCTCTGGTCTTTTCTTGTCTTTCATGTTTTTCTGATTTTCTTTAGTGATATATTTAGATTTTTTTCTCTTTATTCTTTGCATGTTTATTATTATTATTTTGATTTTGGCTACCATTAGCTTTGTATATATGCTCTTCTGCATATAGTAGTCTCTATTAAGTTGATAGTCATTTAGGTTTGAAGCCATTCTTTCCTCTTCTCCTCTCCACAATTTAGGTATTTTTTATTATATTTTATATCCTTTTATTTTGTGAGTTCCTTGACTGATTTTTTTTTTTTTTTTTTACAGGAATATTCCTTTTTTCTACTCTTGTGTTTCCTGCCTTTATACTGTCACTTTTGGTCTCTCCTTTTCACTCAAAGAGTCCCCTTTAACATTTTTTGTAGGGTCATGAACTCCTTTAGCTTTTG
Source organism: Mustela lutreola (assembly GCF_030435805.1). NCBI lineage: Eukaryota > Metazoa > Chordata > Mammalia > Carnivora > Mustelidae > Mustela > Mustela lutreola. The sequence continues at coordinate 119,074,509 of NC_081294.1, read as the reverse complement.
TTTGTGAACTCTTTATTTCTCTTTCTATTCTGAATGATAGCCTTGCTGGATATAGTATTCTTGGCTGTAGATTTTTCCCATTTGGCCACTTTATCATGCCACTACCTTTTGGCTTGCCACATTCTGTTGAAAAATCTCCTTTGGGTTTTCCCTTGTAAGTTAATACCTTATTTTGTCTTGTTTCTTTTAAGATTTTTTTCTTTATCACTATATTGTGCCAATTTAATTATAACATGCCCTGGTGTTGGCCTGCTTTTGTTGATTTTTTTAAAAGATTTTATTTACTTATTTGACAGAAAGAGACACAGCAAGAGAAGGGAACACAAGCAGGGGGAGTGGGAGAGGGAGAAACAAGCATCCTGTGAAGCAGGGAGCCGGGTGTGGGTCTCTGTCCCAGGACCCTGGGATCATGACCTGAGCCAAGGCAGACACTTAGTGACTGAGCCACTCAGGCACCCCAGCTTTTGTTGATTTTTATGGGAGTTCTCTGTGCCTCCTGGATCTGGATGTCTGTTTCCTTCCTCAAATTAGGGAATTTTTCAGCTATTATTTCTTCAAATAAATTTTCTACCGCCTTTTCTCTGTCTTCTTCTGGGACTCGTATAATATGAATATCATTACAGTTGATGTAGTCACAAAGTTCCCTAAGTCTGTTCTGAATTTGCATAATTCTTTTTTTCTCTTTTGTTCAGCTTCAGGGCTTCCCGTTACTTTGTCTTCTATATCATTAGTTCATTCCCATGCTTCTTCCAGTCTGCTGTTCATTGCATCAAGCATGTTTTTAATCTCATTTATTGCACTATTCATCTCTGACTCTTTTTTTTAAGTCTTTTATCTCTGTGGTCAGGGTCTCACTGATGTCTTCCATTCTTTTCTTAAGTCCAGTTAGTATCCTTATGATTATTGCTTTAAATTCTCCATTGGTCATGCTACTTTTAACGGTTTTGTTTAGATCTCTGGCCATGACCATATCTTGTTCTTTCATCTGGGAGAAATTTCTCTGTCTTCTCATTTTGTTTAGGTCTCTACTTGCTTCTCTGTATTAGCAAAGCCAGTTATGCCTTCTGTTACAGAAAGTAATAGCTTTATAAAGAAGAGGTCATGTATGCCTAGGAATTGGCACTTTTGGGGAGTGTCTCTAGTGTGTTCTGTGTGCACTGTACTGTTGTGTTCTGGCTGCTGTGTCCTTCAGGGCAGTTGCCTGCAGTGGCTCTTCTTGCCTGCCGTTGGTAGTGTTTGGTCCTTGGCCAGAATGTGGTGACTTTTAATTACATGTGCTCTGGTCTGCTTGTGAAATGGGACCTGTCATCACTGCCACCAGAATTGAGGCCCTGCAAAACTCTCTTTTTGAGAGATGTTGTGTCAACAAGGGATTGTGGTGGTCTCCTGGTGGAGGGGCTGAGTGGGCTGGAACTGATGCAAGTATGACTGGGAATCAATTCTGTGGGCTACAGGAGGGTGGGGCTTAGTGTAAGTAAATTAGGCAGCCGTGTGTGTCCATGCTTTCCTGCTTCCCACGGGTTGCTCCATGTTTATGGTGAGGAATGGGGGAGAGAAATGACATTGGCCAGCTCCTTTGTTCCAGGAGCCCTGTCTCTGAATGCTGCCTCTAAGGAACATGCTCCACGAAGAGAAATAATCTCCCCACTGTGTGCCCCAGGTGTTCTTTAGATCTGTTTTCTTGCTGTCTGCCCCCCACCCTAGGTTGTTTGCCTGCCTTCTTTTCAAGAGTATTGCAGTGTCCTCCAGGTTCTATCCCAGCCAAGCCCACTGACCTTTATTTTTTAATTTAATTTAATTTAATTTAATTATCTTTTTGTTGCAAAATGGTGGTTTGATTAAAGCATGGTGACAGGACCTGTGGGCCAAAAGAGTTTTTGCACTGGGGTTGTGAGGGGTTGCTGATTATATACTATTGGGTTGGGGCTGCAACACTCACCATGGAATATATATGACATTCCTCAGGCACTCCTGGATACCCTAAAGGAAAAACAAATGGTTAATTTATAGAGATTACAATCCTGCAAGACATGAGTCTCCCTCAGTTTGCAAAAGTCTTGGCAATTTATAAGAACAGAGCATTTCTGTCAATGGCCTAGCTTCCAAGAAGGGAATGTAGATACAATTAAACGTCCTTATAATCTGCAGCACATTGACAGAACCTTGAAGTGGGCAAAATGCTGTGTTCCTCCAAGAAGCCCACTCTCCTTTAAAACTCCAGTCTTTAAGGTCTGTGGTTGTAAGAACTCCGGAAATTCACCCCTCTGGTTTTCCAAGCCACTGGCTATGGCGAAATACTTTCCTGTGCATTCCCCTGGGTACTCCTCTCTTTCATGCTTTCTTTGTGATCACAGCTCCCTCCCCTCCAGAGCCCCCATGATCTGTTTCTCCACTAAACCATGTCTCCGTGGCTCCTACTTTTTTTCTGTTTTGTTTTGGTTTTGTTTTTGTTTTAAAGATTTTATTTATTTATTTGACAGTCAGTAATCACAAGTAGACAGAGAGGCAGGCAGAGAGAGAGGGGGAAGTAGGCTCCCTGCTGAGCAGGGAGCCTGATGGGGGGCTCAATCCCAGGACCCAGGATCCTGACCCGAGCCGAAGGCAGAGTGTTTAACCCACTGAGCCACCCAGGCGCCCCTGTGTTTTTTTTTTTTTAATCTCCCTTTAGTTTGTAGGGTTTGTTCTATCAGTGGTCAGGTTGATATCTGGGGTATTTAGGATGATTTAATAGTTACCAACTTGTATTTGTGGGATGAGGTGAGGCCGGGGTATTCCTACTCCACTGTCATCTTCCTGTCCTAGGGTTTTTTTTTCATTTTGCTATATTTAGGCATTTTTATGTGAAATAGGAGCAACTTAAGGAAAAATAATATAAATTATCACTCTAATATTAATATTTAGATACTTAAATATAATATGATTGTGTATAATAAATACTTTCATGTAATGTGAAATTCAGAGATCTTACGTTGTGACAGAAAGGAATGGCTAGCCATCCAGAAATATGGGTCCTAGGTTTGGTCAGTACTATCTGTATGAATTTAGAAAAACAATGTTTCTGATCCCCCACTGTAAAGTGCAGATATAATTATCCATATCGTTGTGATAAATTAGTAAGGTACATACATATATCGTTTTATATTCTTAAATGTGCCATGCAGGTGTTAGGAGTATGGAATAAAAATACAACTACTCTGTTTAAGATTTATAACTTACCTTTATTATTAATAGTATGAAGATTTAATTTCTAGTTTTTCTTTTCTCCTTTCTCTTTTCATCTACTTAATAATTACTGACAACAAATTTAACTTCTCTGGTAGAGATGAAAAACTGACCATCAGCCCAGATTTGGTCAGCAGTCTTCTTTGACTTCCATCTCTCCTTAGCATCCATTCCTATAAGTGGGATACTCTATCAAGGATGGTATTAGTAATTGGAGAACTTAGAATAGAAGAAGTAGTCACTGAGATAATGAGAAAACCCAACAAAGAAAAACTGTAAGCCTCTTAAAAACAATGTGGTATTGACAGATGAGCAAACACACAGACCCAACTGAATAGAATACAAAGTCCACAAATACATTGAAAGCTCAAATAGACATGGAAATATTGTTTATATTGTAGCCAAATTGTAAACCACTGGGGGAAAAGGAACTTTAAGTAATTCATAATCATTTGTAAAAATATAAAATTTGAACATGAATCACACAGTGTACACCAGAATGAACTCCAAATTGATCAGAGGTCTAATGCAAAAAATTAAATAAAACTATGAACCCAGTGGCATTGATCATATTTTTGAAATACCAACCCAGTGTCAATGATTGTGGTTTTGAAATACTACTTCCTTTTAAAATAATACAGATACTTTGGAGAACTGTTGGATCACAGTGTGGCCAGAAACAAATGACATAAGTCTGGAATATCTTGTCATATCAGAAAGCAAGGAAGTTACCAAAGAATATTGGTTCCTCTGAAACTTGAAAAGAAAAAGCCCTTTCCCACCAAAAAAAAAAAAAGGAGGGACAAAAGAATCCCCACCAAAACAACCAAAATACCCACAGAAATCCCTACCAGTGGCAAATATGCATGAACAAGTGATTCAGGGAAAATAATGAAAATAGCCTTTAAACATATGAAAACATGTTAAAATTCACTCATAATAAGAGATACATTAATGAAGACTGTGCTAAAATAACATTTCTCACCTGTCAGGTTGACATAGATCTTATAAGCTTGATGGTGCACTCAGTAGATGCTGTAGTAGTGAGAAGAGACCTTTCATTATGTTTCTGGTAGGAAAGTAAAATAAAGTGGTATAATCTCTTTAGATGAAAAATTGCCAATATTTTACAAAATTACAGATGCATTTTCCCTTTTGTGTGAGAAAGGAGGGGGAAATGCATATATTTGTTATATGTTTATTTTTGTGAAAAAAACTGGAAAAATTACTTCAAAATTAATAATATTTATGGGGAGCTGGAGGAATGAGATGAAGCAATGGCATTGAGAAATCTCTAATACTTTTTTATGCAGCTTTGATTTTTGAACCATTGTAGATTTCAGTATTTTAGGAAGAAAAACCATACCACAAAATTTTAAAAGAAGTTGAAGTGTATATCTAGTTAGATATACAAAAGAGAACAAAGAACGATTTCTAAAGTCTTTTGGATACAGCACTTCCTTTGTTGGTACTTCCTTTGTTGGATTTGTCCTGTGGTTGAGAATGTCCAGTAAAATGTTAAAACTAACTCAATGGTTTTGTTGTTAATAGTGATATTGGTATAATAATGTTGATGCTGTTTAATTAACATGGTATATTATTAAAGCAAATAAGTAAACATGTAAATGTAATTGTAAACTATGATTTTCAGGATTAGGTAAAAGAGATACAAACTGTAACAAAGCAGTTGGGAAAACCCACATAGAGAAAAGTTTTACATTTTGGAATATCACTACAAACTCATTATGTTTTAAGAATGTATTCCTTAGTTCTACCCACTAAAAAGACTTGAAGGTAGTGGCTCCTTCTTAACGATGAGTACAGTTAGTGTAACATCTTGGTGTCTAAATGCGTTGCTTTAGTAAAAGGGGTCAAGGGTCATTAGACAGAATGCTGATTCCAGATTGGGGACTGGGAAAATACAAGATGAGCCTAGCACATATGTTTTACCAGAAAGGAAACAGTCTAACGAAAGTATGTGAAAAGAACAGAGGAGCTAGTCTGGAGGGCATCTTTTGGCCAAAATTGGGACACTTTCAGGATGAAACAGAATAAGGATTCTAGTGGTTTTAAAACATTTAATAAAAAGTCATCATTTCTTAATTTTTAAAAATATCATTGATTTTGCATCATCAGATGAAAACTATAAAAATTGATAATCAAAGGAAAGGAATTAATCAGCTAGTCTTCTTAGAAGGAGCTGTAGTTCATTTGCTGGTGAGAAAGGAATGCTCACCATTTTGCCATCTATGGTAGCATAATTCTTAAAATGTTTTTTGAAGATTCACATTTTCTGCTTATTCAGTCAAACACTAATCTAGGTACTATTGTGAAGGGACTTCGGAGATGTAATTAAGATTACTGTTCAGCTGACTTTAATATAGAGAGATTATTCTGGATTATCTGGGAGGACGCAATACAATTACATGAATTATTTAAAACTGACAAGAAAGGCAGAAGAGTCAGTGACAGATTTGACAGAAGAGGAATTTGTAAGAGATGCAGCAGAAGAGAAGCCAGAGAGATCCAAACATGAGGAGGATTCAACATGCGATTGCTGGCCCAGGATTTAGGTAGGGCCTATATTCAAGGACCATACAGAAGCCTTTGGGAACTGAGGGTGTCCTTATATTAATGGCCTTTGAGGAAATGGGCATCTCAGGCCTGCAACTTCAGTGAGCTAGCTTTTGCCAATCATCTGAAGGAGATTGGAAGTGGACTTCTTCCAGTGTTTCCTGATAAGAACCCATAGGCTGACACCTTGTTTTTGGCCTTGTGAAACCTGGAGTAGAGAAACCAATGTAGACTTGTGATGTACAGATTGTGAGATGGTAAATTGTGTTATTTAAAGCTGTTAAGTTTGTGGTAATTTTGTTTCATTAATAATAGAAAACTAATGTACAACCCTTCTGTGAAATAATTGATTCCGATAACGATTGTCAGTGGATGCTAATTTCATTAGGTGAAAGGATGTGAGGGACTGTTTTCACAGTATATTTGCATAGTTCTGAAGTATCACCTCAGAGATTTCTTGCAGTTGTAAAGGGAAAAATATATACCTTAAAATAGAGATCTAACTATGAGCACTTAAGTGAACAATTAGAATTACTAGTAATAGAACAACTTGCCACTTATGTTTCTTCTCATGTGTTGCAATTTGAAATACAAAGCAGTAACTGAATATTCTGATTATATATGTTGAATCTGACTCTAATCAGATCTTAAAAGTATTTAATTTATTTGAGAGTAAGTGAGAGGTTGAGCGAGGGGGAGGAGCAGAAGGAGAGGAAGAAGCAGAACTCCTGCTTACCAGGGAGCCCAACAAGGGGCTCAATTCCAAGGCCCTGGGATCATGACCTGAGCCACAGGCAGATCCTTAGCCAACTGAGCCACTCAGGTGCCCCCAAAGCATGTTATTTTTAAATGCTTCTTAAGAAAGAGAAGAAACAAATCTATGCAAATAAAAAACATATATGGCAAAATGTTGTTAACAGTTGTTCAGTCAAAGGGGGTAAATGTAAAGATGTTTATTGTATTATTTTCCAAGTTTTCTATATGTTTGAAAAGTTTCACAGTTAAATATTTGGGGGAAAGTAGAAGATGATAGAAAATTTGAAGGAGCATCTTTTAGGTGAATGGGGCTTGTTCACTGCCAGGCTTTACTTAGTGTTCTTGGATAGTACTGTTTTGTTTGGGACCCTTCAAAGATTGGAATTTGAAGTACTTTTCTCAGCAGTAACAGGATCCATTCTAGTTTCTTGAGTGGTCTTCAAATAGTTTGTTCAATTTTTTAGAGATACCTTATTTAGTATATTTCCTGGGGCATAAATGCCTTTGGAGTCTCAGAGGGAATGAACTGAACATAGGTCCATGAAGATTGTGACAGGATTTTCTTATGCTCTTAAATGTCTTACTTTATATGCCAAGAATGCAAGGCCCTGCCTGCTTTTTGCATAGGCCATTTCTCAGAGTTGTGTTTGTGTAAGTCATCTTGAGGGATAAGATAAGACAAAAAACAGAATTGCTCACAGCTTGCTCTAAAATGGTAGGCTCCCCAAGCTTCATATTCCTCACCTTTAAGTCAAACCATTGTGAGTGCAGTGTCCATCTAGGCTCATCATGCTACTCTCCAGGAATTTGGGATCCAGGGAACCAATGCAAACATGCCTATGCCCTGTCATGATTAATAAAGGCCTTTGTCTCTGATCCAGAAGTTCTGAGTCTGCTGTCAGCAACCATGTAACAGGCTAACAGATTAGTTTGTAGCCATGGCAAAATCAAATCTCAGACTTTGTTGTTAAGTCTTCAGTAGATAGATCTTCAGTAATCCCTATGTCTTCAGTCTGACTTCTTAACTGGGCCTGCATTTTCTTAACTGGCCCTGGGGTTCTGCTAGGCCAATAACCTGGCTTTCTCAGTTTTAATGAATGGTATTACCATTCATGCAGTTATATAAGTCCAAGTGTTCCTAAGCCCTTTCATTTTTCATATTTGTGACCAGGCCTTATTCTTTTACCTTCTTAGCATGGCATCTTTCTCCGCATCCACTGCTGTTGGTTCCACTTAGGTATCTATCATCTCTTAACTAGATTGCTGCCACACAGCTATGGAACTGAATTGTGGCCCCCTCTCAGAATTCATATATTGAAGCTCTAAACCCTAAATGTGATTATATTTGGAGATAGGACTTTTAGGAGGAAATTAAGGTTTTAAATGAGATAATAAGGGCAGCGTCCTAATCTGATAGAATTGGTGGCTTTACATGAAAAAGGAGAGAGAGATCCTTCTTTCTCTCTCTCCCTGCACATATGGAGGAAAGGCCATGTGAGGCAATAGCAAGAACATGGCTGTCTGCAAGCCAGAAAGAGAACTCTTACTAGTGAACCTAATCAGTTAGTACCTTTATCTCCCCCCAGAAATGTGAGAAATAAATTTCTGTTGTTTAAGCCACCTAGGCTATGGTAATTTCTTATGGTAGTCTAATCAAACCAAGGCACTGACCTCCAGTGTGGTCATCCAAGCTGGTGGTCATCCAACCATCCAAGCTGGTTTCCCTCCCCATTATTTCCATCTCTTTGAACTTCTTACCGCTGCTACTAGAGGTATCTTTTAAAAATGCAACTGTGATCAAGCTTGCCTCTTTTTAGTACCTTTATGTGTTTCCCTACAAAATAACAGTCAAACTGCTTCCCTTCTCAAATTAGAACTTTCATGAGTTGGCCCTATTATATTTTTCTGGTTTTATCACTTGTCTCCTCTCTTGCCCTAGTCCCCACTCACGCTATGCTTGAGCTGTATAAACCTACTTGTGGTTTTCTGATATGGCATGCTGTTTCATATCTCTGGGCTGCTGCTTCTGCAGGAACCATTTGGTGCCAGGGATGTTGCTTCACCGCCCCCCTCCCATCTGCTTGCAGAGTATTTATTCATCTTTCAGGCTTAGACCAACCTCTGAGAAAGCTTACCCTGCTCTATATAGGCTAGAATGGACATCTCTCTTCTTTGTGTCTCATATGTGCTTTTAAAACAATTGTATTATAACAGGTATTATATTTCATTTCCCTTAGTGTTTAATATATCTCTCTTTTTGTAGGTGTGTTGGGGCTAAACTAAGGCTAAATGGAAACTATGTTGGTTAGGGTTCCCCAGAGAAACCGAACCAATAGATTGTGTATATATAGAGAAATACATTTATTTTAGGAAATTGTCTCATGAGCTTCTGGGGTTTCGGCAAGTCCAAAAATCTGATGGGCTGGCTGGCAGGTTGGAGAACAGAGGAGTCCAAAAACAGTCTATAGTCAGAATTCCCTCTTGCTTGGCGGGGGCCGGTTTTCTTTCTGTTAAGCCCTTCAGCCAAATGGATAAGGCCCATGAAGGCAGTTTGCTTCACTTCAGGTCCACCAATTGAAATGTAAATGTCATTCAGCACCTTCACAGAAATAGACAGAATAATGTTTGATCATGTGACAACATGTATGTATTTTAACCCAAACTCTTTTACCTTTGGGACATCACATTTGTCTATAGTGCAGTGAAGACTAAAAAAACAGCCATTGAGGCAGAAGGAAAACCTTGAGACATGTGATGTTGTTAAAGCCATGTGAAGAATATGTATCAAGGAGAAGTAATGATTTCTGTAGACTGAAGTCACACGGAGATCAGTGGAGGTGTTTCACGGAGTTCTTCTGACTCATCTTCTTGACTAAGTGTAATTCTTGATATCTCCACTCTGAAGCCAAAACATTATCCCAAAGTTAAAACATTATTACCTTCTATTTCTTGGTGTCTTTAGGATAAAGTCAAACTACATGTGGAATACAAGGTCAGAGAAGAGCTATGTAGCCTCATTCTCCTCTGTCCTACTCTTAACTCAAGCCATTATGAACTTCAGGAGTTACTTTGAAGTTATTTTTCTCGCAGCCTTAACATGGCCTCTCTTCTTTGCTTGAAACACTTCTTGCTTCCATAGTCTATTTAACTGACATTCATCTTTCAGGTCATAACTTAAGTCCCACTTCTTTAGTGAGACCTGCTCTGATCCAGGATTAGGTTAGATTCTCACAGATGCCAATATTTACTGTCATAACTCATAATACATTTTGTTGTTTCTTGCATTTAATGTCTTTCTTAGATACTTCTTTCTCTCTAAAATGTGAGCTAGATCAGATCAGAAGCTCTGTTTATTTGCTTTACAGCATCATTCCTGGTATCCACTATAGAGCCTGGCACTGGACCAGTACTCAGTGTTTTCTGACTGAATATTGAATACAATGACAATATGATTTTTCTGTTGAGTATTGTTAGGGGATTTGAAGCAGTATTCCTGTTGTGACTTTACATGTGTTTATGTAATATGGGAACACGTGGCATTCCATTAGTAATAAACTCATTCTTTAAAAGCCTATATTGGGGGGCGCCTGGGTGGCTCAGAGGGTTAAGCCTCTGCCTTCGGCTCAGGTCATGATCTCAGGGTCCTGGGATCGAGTCCCACATCGGGCTCTCTCCTCAGCAGGGAGCCTGTTTCCTCCTCTCTCTCTCTCTACCTGCCGCTCTACCTGCTTGTGATCTCTGTCAAATAAATAAGTAAAATCTTAAAAAAAAAAAAAAAAAGCCTATATTGGTATGAAAAATCTAACAGGAAAAAATATCAACAAAATTTTTTTTAAAAATGTGAGTTTGAAAGGTAGGGTATAACGTATTCCTATGTTTGTATATATGGGAAAAGAGAAGACTCCAGAAAAGGTGGTCATACTTTATAGATATTTGCAAAGTAATTGATACTTTCATTGAAGGAAGGGAATTATTTTTGTCTCTGAAGATTGTGGGAAAACACCAGTTTCCTGAAGCTAAGGAAAGAAAAGTTGAAGCTGAAGATTAAAAAAAAAAAAAAAAAATCTCTGCTTATATACTGAGACAACTGGTGGACAGTAGAACAGACTTAGAAGCACTCAGAGCAGTGAACTCTGAAGGTACCACCGTCAAGAAATAATTAGCTGTAGCCTTAAGGAAGTATTGCTTTTTTTTAGTGATATTCTGAAGAACTGTTGAGAAGAGAAAGGTAAATGACTTGCCTAAGAACATTTGGTACATTATTATTAGAACCCATATTCTTAGTTCTTAATCATACTACTTTCCAGTATCATTGAAAACTTTAATCCAGTGTATTATTCAGGAGGAATTTCTTACTATTTTAGAACTGGTATTATGGTAATATATAGTTTTAATTTTAATAGTTAGGTTTTATCTTTAAAAATTTTTAGGCCAAACAATTCTTTATAATTCTATAAATCACTATTTTAAACATGACAGATTCTTTTAATGAAGTAAGTCAAGCATTTAAGAAGGTGATGTGAATGAGCGCTGGGTATTATATGCAACTGATCAGTTATTGAACGCTGAATCCAAACTAATCATGTACTATATGTTGGCTAGTTGAACTTGAATTTTTTATAAAAAGAAAGAAAGAACGTCATCTTTTTTCTTTTCCAAAATAATTTTTAGTTAATTTGTTCTTTAGCTTATTAAAGGATTATTTAGGGACTATAGTGTTTATAATCCAAAGTAAGATATTGATTTGTAATAGTTCTCCATGAAAATCTAGCTGATTTGCCATTTTAGAGTTATATAGCTAATATGCTACATTTTATTATTTGGAAATAACCCATTTATTTGTACAAAATCTTACACAGACCTGTGGTGTGCGTGTTAGGCTGTTGCCAATCTGTGAACCTCACTTACTGATGCCTGAGACATTGTCTGCACAGTACCTTTGACTTGGTCTGTTTATCTTACTGTCACACAAACTTCACCTTTTGTCGTCTTCAAAATCCCTGTCAGTACCTGTATTTAATATTTTCACATCATTACCTTTATTAGGGAAGGTGGTGGGATTTCCTGAACAATCTACTTTTTGGGTTATAGCTTCTTCTAGGTAATTGCCATTTTATATGAGACGTACTTTCTTTTGTTGACAGATTGTTCTCTGAAGTATTTAATAAAAGCCTATAGTCCTTAGATATTAAATTAGCTGTAACGTCTTGATAATTCAGGGGAAGCTTTATTAATGAACTTCTGACTGTTGTCTTACTGTACTGACTTATTGAATGGTTCACCCCAAATGTTGTGGCTAGTGTAGGGTATTCTCTAGTTGTCTGTGTGTGTCTTTCCCTCCAGCTGAGTTTATACCCAAACTTGGGTATTCACATTATGCTTTTCATTAAAATTCTACAAACCTATGAAAACTGAAGAAAAAAAAAGAATTGTTATTTTTTATCAAAACTGTTTGAATAATTAGGAAATACTGAATAAGAGCGGGTACTGAAAGAAACTGTGAATGTAATTACTATAAGAAATTGTGGGTTGTATGTATGTGTATGTGTAGAAAATTATAAAATCCAAAGACACTTTCACTCATTTCAAGTGTTTCTTAAATGTTTTAAATGTTCTCTATACTTTATATATTTTTTAAAGATATCATTTATTTATTTGAGAGAGATCACAAGTAGGCAGAGAGGCAGGCAGAGAGGGGGTGGGGAAGCAGGCTCCATGCTGAGGAGAGAGCCAGATGTGGGGTTGGATCCCAGGACCCTGAGATCATGACCTGAGCTGAAAGCAGAGGCTTAACCCACTGAGCCACCCAGGTGCCACTATATGTTCTCTATACTTTAAAGAAAATAAACTAGAAATCATAGAAGTAGCATAAAGAATATGACATATGTAAGAATTTAGACGGTAGACCAATACTCAATGAAAAGGCCTTGGTTCTGTGACAGAATATTGGTAAATGAATTGTTTATATTCCTAAAAGTATGTAGGACTTCTCCTCCCAGCCAAAATAGAGTAACAGGGAAAGAATCTTTCTCCTATCTTATATTTTTTTAAAATCAGAGAAAATGTATGAAACAATAGTTTTCAGACTTTGCACAACAGTCACTGCCTGTGGAGAGGCTCCAGGCTACAGCATGGGGAGAAGAAACCCAAACAGAGCCTGGAGAGGTTACTGAGTTTGGAGTGCAGTTTGGGGAGGCCAGCTTAGGATTTTCTCACATTGTGGGGCAGTATACTAGAAAGGAGAGAGCTGCACAGAATCGAAAAGAGAAGATGCTCTGGAGATCTTAGTGAATTTACTCTGAGTTTTTGGTTGAGTATTGATCAGTGTGTGCATGTAAATAATCTACTAAACGGCATGCTTCGGTAATCTTCTAAAGATGGGAGAAACTACTGGAAAGGAGCAGGCAAAACAATCTCTAAAACTTTCCTTGGGTCAGGAATAGTTTGTATACCTACCAGCAAAAGTGAAACAATCTAACACATGGGACTTTTGGTATTCCCCAGCAAAGCATTGCGCTAGTATGGGAATCAGATTAACTGCAGGCTAAAAGCTATTGAGTAATTGCTCTAATAAAGCTTAAAAGCATCCTCACAAGAACTAAACATTATTGAGGTATCTTAACTACATCCCACTATCTGAGAACAAAGCCCCAGGATATTTTAAGGAGTACAATAAAATTGGACAGTCAACATAAAATTCATTGCCTGTCATCCAATCATAATTGCCAGGTATGCACAAAAAAGTAGGAAGATACGACCTATAACCAGGAGAAATTTGGGTCAAAGAAATAAATACAAAATGATACGTAGGATAGAATTAGTAGATAAGAACATTAAAACAGCTATACAATTACAATAGACAGAAGGTCTGAATAAATATTTTTGAATAAAAGATAAACAGATGACCAGTGGGTTAATGAAAACATGTTCAACATTGTTAGTCATTAGGGAAATGCAAATGAAAACCATGAGATTTCACTTCACACCCACTAACATACTTATAATAAAAGAGAAAGGTAATAACAAGTATTAGTAAGGATGTTGGTGAAATCAGATCCCTCATAGATTGTAGGTGGGATTGTAAAATGGTGAGGCCACTTTAAAGAGTAGTCTGGCAGTTCCTCAATATGTTAAAACACATGACCATAGAGATAGTATATGACCCAGAAATCCCTACCATAAGTGTATATCTAAGAGAAGTGAAAACCTATCTCCACATAAAACTTGTATGCAAATGTTCATAGCAATCTTACAGATAACAGCAAACAGTGGAAACAACCCAAACATCATCACCTGAAGAGTGGCTAAACAAAATGTGGTATCCATACAGTGAAATAATAGTTAGCAGTAAAAAGTAATGAAGTACTGATACATGCTAGAATATGAACGAAATTTGGGGAGTTATGCAAATGAAAGAAGCCAGTCTCTCTTTCTCTCTCTCTCTCAAACACACACACACACACACACACACACACACACACACACACACAAATGTATTGAATGACTCTAAGGTATGAAATGTCCAGAAGAGACAAATAGAAGCATTAAGTAAATTCATTATTGACAGGCAGAGTAAAGAGTCCAGGCAGAATAGGGAGTGACTGATAATGGGCAGGTGTTTCTTTTGGGGGATGCTAGAAATTTTCTAAATTTAGGTAGTGTAGATGTTTTTCACAATTCCATGAATATATTAAGAACCACTAAATTGTACAGTACAAAAGGATGAATCTTATGGTGTGAAATTGTAACTCAGAAAAGCTGATAACAAAAGATAATTGACTTTTTAAACAAAAATAATTATAATGCATTGTAGAATTTAAAGCATATGTACAAATACAATGTGTAATAATAGCACAAAGCCTGGGGAGAGAGAAGTGAAGGTAGTGTTACGTTTCTTCTATATATCTTCTATGTATCTTCTATGAAGATAGACTCTAATACTTAAAAGTATGTACAGTAATTTTTGGAAAAACCTCATAAAAAGGAGATTTAGCTAATAAACTAATAATGAAGAGAAAGTGATATAACTAAAAACTCAGTATAAAAGAAGGCTGGAAATGAGCAAAAAGGGAATGAGGAAGACCTGAGAGAAATAGCAGGAAGTCAGTATCACAATCAACAGTATCACAGTTATTTCTAACATAAGTGGTGTAAAAAAATCCAAGTAAAGGGTAGAGATCGTATTGGATAAAAATAATGGCAGACTTAGTCATATGCTGTCTATAAACCTGCTTAAATATAAAGACACAAAGTATAAAAATAAAAACATGGCAAAAACATCCACCATGTTGAACTAATCAAATGGAAGCTGGAACAATAATATTCCTATCAGGCAAATGAGATTCCATGGTTAGACAGAGTCAAGTAGTCATGATAAATGGATTAATTCATCAAGAGGGCATAATAATTCTAAAAGTTTATGTACAGACCTTCAAAATGCACAGAGTAAAAACTGATAGAACTGAAAGAAATAGGTAAATCCAGTTACAGTTAGAAGTTTTAGTATCCTACTTAATAACTCAGAACAAGTAGATGAAAATCAATGAAGATATAGAAAATCTGAGCAACACTATTACCTAACGTCATCAAATTGGTATTTTCAAAACATTCCATCTAACAACATAAGAATACACCTAAACAAAATAAACCAGATTCTTGGCCATAATGCAATTCACAACAAACTTAAAAGGATTTGAGTCAGAAGAAGTGTGTTCCAGCGCTTGGGTGGCTCAGTGGGTTAAAACCTCTGCCTCGGGCTCAGGTCATGATCTCAGGCCCTGGGATTGAGCCCCGCATTGGGCTCTCTGCTCAGCGGGGAGCCTGCTTCCTCCTCTCTCTCTGCCTGCCTCCCTGCCTGCTTGTGATCTCTCTCTCTGTCAAATAAATAAACAAAATCTTTAAAAAGAAAAAAAAAAAAAAAGAAGTGTGTTCTCTGACCAAATATATGGTACATTCTCTCTCATAGAAAATTATATGGAAAAACCTAGTTTTATTGTTTGAAACTAAACAGTACAATTCTAAATAACCCGTCAGTCAAAGAAGAAATTCTGAAGAGAGAAAATCTGTTTAATTTACTGAAAATGGAAATACCACATATTAAAACTAGTGGGGGTGCAGTCAAAGCAGTGCTTACAGGAACATTTGTAGCATTGACTATATTAGAAACAGAAAGGTTTAAGATTGCTGACTTAAGCTTCTACCTTAAGAAACTAAATAAAGAAGAAGAAATTAAAACCAGAGTAAATAGAAGAAATAAAGAGCAGAAATGAATTAAATAAACATAGAAAGGCACTGAGAAAACAAATCAATAAGTCTAAAGTCTGGTTTTTTGATATTATCAGAAATTTAATAAACTTTATCCAGAAGATACAAATAAAAAATTTTAGGTGTAAGAGAGGGACTGTCACTACATATTCCACAGACATTAAAAGAATAGTAAGGGAATCCTATGAGTAACTTTCTGCCAATAAATCCAACAACTTAGATAAAATGAATAAAGTCCTTGGGAAACACAAACTCTAGAATCCCACTAAAGAAGAAATAGATAACCTGAATAGGTTATTTTAATTCTCTATTAAAGAAACAGTTACAAATCCTTCTCAAAACTATAGACAGATTGCTCCAGTGGTAAATTACTGAATGTTTGTGAAGGTCACACTGGAGAAATTATACTTTTTTTAATGTAGATTTTTAACTCCTGAAGATGCTTCTAGTTTCAGTATGAGAAAAAGTATATTTAAATTTTTTATATAAATATAAAAGCAAAAATAAGCTGTGAAATGTTTGCTTGCTTAAGTTTTAGTTGTCCTAAAACCTGTCCTTTTCAACATTTGGATGTTGTATTTTAGCCAGATTAAGAGAGTTAATTTGAAGAGTCATTTTATATTTGTTGGTTTTATCATTCATCACGGTTATTGAATATGTGATGATTAGCTCTTTTAAAAATTTTTTTTAGAGGGTCAGATCATTGTGAGATATTTTTATTTGGTGAGATCTCGAGGTCTTGTTATCTAGACTTCTGTTCTTATGATGAGGAAATTTGAGTATAAAATCACAATAAGAAGTAATGACAATGATAGTGTATTATTGGTATATTGATCCATTTATTGAAAGCAGGTGGAAATTGTTCTTTTTTTAGTGAATCTTTTTTTTTAGACTATACTTGTAACTATTACATTGTTTTGTCTGTAAATGATTCTAAATAGTATCCTTTATTAGTAAGTCTTAAATAATTTGAGAATAGACAAACTTTTTTGAATGTGAACAAATGCATTTGCCATTATTCTTTGAAAGAGTCATATTTTGTGGGATTAAGGATGCAAAAGACAAATTAATTTTGAGAGGCACTATACTTAATACATGATCCTGACATTTCTTTACAGAAATCAAGTTAGTTTATTCTCAACATGCAAGTTTTCACAACCCTGTTAAAATGAGTTTATTCTCTGAACTTGTACAGAAACCTACATATTGCTCAAATGTTATCAAAAGACCTTTTAAAAAGTGCCAAGAAATGAATTATATATTTAGGTTTATTCTTAATACTGGCAGCAGGAAGAGCACATTGTGAGCTAAATTGGTTAATTGAAGTTGGAATCAGTACTACCTTTATACATAGATCTTATACCAGAAGATAATTAAGATCTACATTAAGATAATCTTGAGGGCCAATATGCTCCAAATATTTTTGTTTGGAGAAAATCACACAGATATGCTATATAGAACATATAATCATATGAGTTGACTTAACACTACTTGAGAGTAAACTTTTAATTATTATTAGTCACAATGAGTAATGTGCCATTTTTTTCCAGTGACAGAAAATTTCAAAATCTCATTGTTGAACAAATTTAGAGTGTAGTGCACCACAGACTTTGCCTAGGCAATGGTTTGGCACTCAGTGAGTCTTGTAACTCTTGCTACTGCCTAGTCTAAGCAGTATAGGAAACATCTGGTTACATACTAGAAATGTCCATTACCATTCCCAGGCCTGAAAACATTTTAGAAATTTTAACCTATATTCCCAGATATTTCTCATACACCTTTCCTACGACTTCTTCAACTCATGTCTCAGACTTCTAAACAACCTCACTGGTGAATAAAAGGTGGCAGAGAAATGCTTTTTCATTTGTAGATTCTGGCCACAGACTAATTTAGCTTATAGAAAACATATGGATTGGATCTTTGGTATGGTGTTCATGTAGGCTAATATATAATTTCATTGTATATTTCACTTAAAAATTAAGTACAGAGCTTTTTAAATAGTAATTCATTTGTCTACTTAATACTTATATCTTAAGTTTTTCTGAATTCTATCTGGTGAAGTAATTGTACTTAAGAAAATATAAATGCTGGTGCTGGGGAGGAGCTGGACCGTTCCTGTACATCCTTGCTAAGTTTGCAAGTTTGGAAGCCTGCCCATCTGCTAATTTGAGCCAGTTTTCCTGGGAGAGTGGCCCTGGCCTGTTTGCACTATTAGCTGCCTGCGCAAACAGCACTGGGCCCTTGGCTCAAGGACCCTCTCATAATGCAACTCCATGTGTGCAGGTGTCATCTGGGCTTATTGCCCTGCCCCAATGGGATTTGGGGGCAAGGAAGACTGACACAAATATGCTCGTGTTGCTTGCTGTGCCATGAGTAGCAAAGGCCTGACATTTTGTCTGAAACAAAATTTCAGACCCTTGTGTCAGAGCTATCAACACCCGTGAAACAGTAACATGCTAACATTTAGCTTCCAAGTAGAGTAAAATCTCAGACTCTTCACAGCTCTTGGGAGTTGGTTTTTGTTAAACGTAAGTCAGCCTAAGCTATTGTGTGAATTTCGTGCTGTATTCTGTTGTACACATGTTAACATTTTAATTGTAGCTATTGCTTTTTAAAAACTTTATGCTTTTTAATTAACATATGCCACTGTCATATCATTTAGAAAATACAATAGATTATTTTTATCTTGGTGAATTGTATGGCTCTTTGCATTATATTGCAAATAAGAATAGTGGCACCAACCTAAAATTTATAGATCATTTTTGCTCTTTTCTGCTTGATCCTCTTTCTGGAAGGACAAATAGATTTGGAAATCATTTATCTCTTTCTGATGGGGTCTGCAGTTGTCTTATGGTTTGTTAGAGATG
Source organism: Mustela lutreola (assembly GCF_030435805.1). NCBI lineage: Eukaryota > Metazoa > Chordata > Mammalia > Carnivora > Mustelidae > Mustela > Mustela lutreola. The sequence continues at coordinate 119,055,826 of NC_081294.1, read as the reverse complement.
CATTCTGTGGCCAGGAAATACAACAGTAACTGTTTCTATAATTGGACCAAATTTGTGACATCAGATTGTGCAGAACTAAATTAGTGCTATACTTGCATTCTAAACCTTGATTTTAGTTGTAATTTTGAAATAGCTAATTCATTTTTCTGTAGAGAAAAAAATCAATAATGAATTACTTTGTTACTCTTGGTGCTCAGACATTTAAAAACAAGTTTTTATTAAGTAAGCACTTTCATATTTCATTATTTTCCTGTAGGGAAATACATGCCTTTTAAAATGCATAACTCATCTCTTAAAATGCCTTTTAAAATGCATAACTCATCTTTTAGCTTATATTAGATTTATTTGAAGTAAATAATATGAGTTTTAAAACTTAGAAATTACTACCTCAAAAAAAATAGTGTGACATACTAAATAATATAGTTGAAATCATAACTACATTTCACTGTTTTCATTAGCTTTTCAATTTGCAGTAATTTTAGATTCATAAGCAATTATAAGAAATAATACAGAGAAGTTGAATCTTACCCCATTTCCTCTATTGCTAATGTCTTGCAAGTGATAGTACTGTATTGAAGTCAGGATACTGGAGTTGATATAGTCAAGATATAGAATATCTCCATTACCACAGGGATCTCTTATATTGTCTTCTAATAGCCTCACCCATCTCCTGCCCATCTCAGTCCCCTCCATTCTTTACCTCAGGTAATCATGAATCATTTTTCTAATGTTCTACTAGAATTAATAGATTAATTCTATTATCTAATCTAATTCTAATAGATTAATGTTTCTATTGTTATTTCCATGTTAAATAAGTGGGTTTAGAGTTAATATGTAGCCTTTTGAGAGTGTCTGTTTTCATTCAGCATAATTCTCTGGAGATTCATCCAGGTTGTTGCATATATTAATATATATATAAAATATATATTTATTGTATTTATATATATATAAATACATACAACAACCTGGATGACTTTTTATTGTATTTATATATACATATATTAAATATATTAAATATACATATATTTTAATTAATTAATTAATTAAAATAATATACATATATTTAAAATATAAATATACATATATTTAATATATATATATTTATGGATGAGCATTACTCCATGGTGTAGATACACCATAGCTGTTTAACCATTCACCTGTTAATGGACATGGGTTTTTTTACCCTGTGGTTTGAGACTATTTAGAATAAATAGTCTCTGATATAAAATCTGTATGTAGGTATTTGCATCAGGATAATTGCTTTTTTTTTATCCAGCATAATGCCCAGGAGTGCAGTTGCTGGCTTGTATGGTAGTTATATGTTTAATTTTCTTAAAAACTGCCAAACTGTTTTCCATAGTGACTGTTATCATTTTTTATTCCCACCAGCAATGTATGTATGATCCATTTTCTATGCATCCTCACCAAGCACTTGATTCTGTCACCTATCTTTCATTTTACCCATTCACTTAGATGTGTGATGATATTTCACTGTGGCTTTAATTAGCCTTTCTCTAATTGCTAATTATCTTGAACATCTTTACATGTGCTTATTTAACATCTGTATATTCTTGTCTGTGAAATGTTTCATTTTTTTTGGTCATTTTCTAATTGGATTGTTTGAGTTGTTTTACTTTTAAAAATTTGTGTTCTTTATATATTCTAGATACTAATCCTTTTTTCAGATGTTTGGTTTGCAAATACAATCAGAGCTCATTATTTATGGCCTCTGTATTTGCAAATTCACCTACTTGATAAAATTAGTTTGTAACAACAAAATCAATACTGTGGTGCCTTTACAGTCATTTACAGACATGCACAGTGTGGCAAAAATTTTGAGACATCCTACACTCGTTTTCAGCTGAGGTCAAACAAGGTGATGCTCTGACTTCTGTTTTAACTCTCCTATTGTAAACTAGGGTACATTTTACAGAGTATTTAGTACTATATATATATTTTTTTCTTTTTGCTTTTTTATGTCTTTTATTGGTGATTTTTCTCTTCAAAAAGACTTCCAAGATAGCTTTGAAGTGCTGTCTAGTGTTCTTGAATGCATGGAAACTGTGAAATGCCTTACAGAGCAAATGCATATGTTAGATAAGCTTTGTTCAGGCATGACCTACAATGCTATTGGCTTTTATTTCAATGCTAATAAATCAGTATATGTTAGATAAAATGATTTTAAATAAAGCACATATAAAACTATGTTATGTATTGATCGGTTGATGAAAATGTTGTGACCAGCATTTTGCAGGAACCTGTATTTCAATATTAACTAATTAAGTGTTCATGGAGAATTTATAGAACACATGTACCATGAGTAATTAAAATCAGTTGTATATTCTCCCAGGGTATAGATTGTCTTTTCATCCTTTTAACAGGTCTTTCACAGAGTAAACGTTTTTAATTCTGAAGAAGTCTAGTTTCTCTTTTTTTTTTTTCTTTCATGGATCATGCTTTTGGTGTAAAATCTGAGGACTTTGCGTAATCCTACATCTTGCATATTTTTTCTATGTATTTTCCTAGAAGTTTTATAGTTTTACATATCATATTTAAATCTGTGATCCAGGGCATCTGGGTGGCTCAGTGGGTTAAGCCTCTGCCTTCAGCTCAGGTCATGATCTCAGGGTCCTGGGATTGAGTCCCACATCAGGCTCTTTGCTCAGCAGAGAGCCTGCTTCCCCCCATGTCTCTGTCTGCCTTTCTGTCTACCTGTGATTTCTCTCTGTGTGTGTCAAATAAATAAGTAAAATCTCTAAAATAAATAAATAAATCTATGATCCATTTTTAGTTAAATTTTGTGTGCAGTGTGAGGTTTAGGCCAAGGTTCTTTTTTATTTCCCCTATAGATATTCAATTACTCCAGTTCCTTTTCTTTAAAAGACTATCTTTTCTTCATTGAATTGCTGTTAACATCTTTCTCAACATTCACTTGGGCATATATGTATGTGTATACTTAAGAGTTTTCTGCTGTGGGGCGCCTAGGTGGCTCAGTCGGTTAAGCATCTGCCTTCAGCTCAGGTCATGATCCCAGTGTTCTGGGATTGAGTCTGACATCAGGCTCTCTGCTCCCTGAGGAGCCTGTTTCTCTCTCTCCCACTCCCCCTGCTTGTGCTCTCTCTCTCTCTCTTTCTGTCAAATAAATAAATAAAATCCTTTAAAAAAATAAGTTTTCTGTTGTGTTTCATATATATAAATATATATATATATATATAGAGAGAGAGAGAATGACAGATATATATATATATATATATATATTGGATTGCTGTAGCTAGGGTTAGACTGATTCCTCCTACTTTTTCTTTTTTCAAAATTGTTTTATCTATTCTGGTTCCTTTACTTTTTCATACATGTTTTAAAATAATCTTGTCTGTATCTTAAAAGAATTTGGCTGGGGAGGCGGAGTCAAGATGGCGGAGAAGTAGCAGGCTGAGACTACTTCAGCTAGCCGGAGATCAGCTAGATAGCTTATCTAAAGATTGCAAACACCTTAAAATCCATCGGCAGATCGAAGAGAAGAACAACAGCAATTCTGGAAACAGAAAAACAACCACTTTCTGAAAGGTAGGACCGGCGGAGAAGTGAATCCAAAGTGACGGGAAGATAGACCCTGGGGGAGGGGGGGGAGGGCCGGCTCCCGGCAAGTGGCGGAGCAACGGCGCACAAAATCAGGACTTTTAAAAGTCTGTTCCGCTGAGGGACATCGCTCCAGAGGCTATACCGGAGCGAAGCACATGCGGGGTCAGCGTGGCCTCAGGTCCCGCAGGGTCACAGAAGGATCGGGGGTGTCTGAGTGTCGCAGAGCTTGCGGGTATTGGAACAGGAAAGCCGGCTACAGAGACAGAGCCGACAGTAAGCTCACAGCTCGATGTAACCTTGAACTGGTCGCAGGCTGGGTGAGTTCGGAGCACGGCCGGAGGTCAGGCAGACGGGAGTAACTGGGCGCTGTTCTCTGAGGGCGCACTGAGGAGTGGGGCCCTGGGCTCTCGGCTCCTCCGGGCCGGAGACCAGGAGGCCGCCATTTGTATTCCCGTCCTCCGGAACTCTATGGAAAGCGCTCAGGGAACAAAAGCTCCTGAAAGCAAACCCGAATGGATTACTCACCCCAGCTCCTGATAAGGGTGGTGCAATTCCGCCTGGGGCAAGGACACTTGAGAATCACTACAACAGGCCCCTCCCCCAGAAGATCAACAAGAAATCCAGCCAATACCAAGTTCACCTACCAAGGAGTGCGGTGTCAATACCAAGGAGAGCAGCAGAATTCCAGAGGAGGAGAAAGCAAAACACGGAACTCATGGCTTTTTCCCTGTGATTTTTTTTAGTCTTGCAGTTAATTTGATTTTTTTCTTTTTCATTTTTTGTTTTTTTTTTCTCGCCTTCTGGTAAATTTTTTTTTTAACTTTTACCTTTTTCATTTTTAACGTTTTTTAACTAGTTTATCCAATATATATATTTTTTCTTTTTTATATTTTTCTTATTTGTTTTCTCTTTTTTAATTCTTTTCTTTTTTCTTTTTGTTTTTCTTTCTTCCATTTTGAAACTCTTTTTATCCCCTTTCTACCCCCTCACAATTTCGGATCTCTTCTAATTTGGTTAAAGCATATTTTCCTGAGGTTGTTTCCACCCTTTTAGTATTTTACATGCTCCTTCATATACTCTTATCTGGACAAAATGACAAGACAGAAAAATTCAACACAAAAAAAAGAACAAGAGGCAGTACCCAAGGCTAGGGACCTAATCAATACAGACATTGGTAATATGTCAGATCTAGAGTTCAGAATGACAATTCTCAAGGTTCTAGCCGGGCTCGAAAAAGGCATGGAAGATATGAGAGAAACCCTCTCGAGAAATATAAAAGCCCTTTCTGGAGAAATAAAAGAACTAAAATCTAACCAAGTTGAAATAAAAAAAGCTATTAATGAGGTGCAATAAAAAATGGAGGCTCTCACTGCTAGGATAAATGAGGCAGAAGAAAGAATTAGTGATATAGAAGACCAAATGACAGAGAATAAAGAAGCTGAGCAAAAGAGGGACAAACAGCTACTGGACCACGAGGGGAGATTTCGAGAGATAAGTGACACCATAAGTCGAAACAACATTAGGATAATTGGGATTCCAGAAGAAGAAGAAAGAGAGAGGGGAGCAGAAGGTATACTGGAGAGAATTATTGGGGAGAATTTCCCCAATATGGCAAAGGGAATGAGCATCAAAATTCAGGAGGTTCAGAGAACGCCCCTCAAAATCAATAAGAATAGGCCCACACCCGTCACCTAATAGTAAAATTTACAAGTCTCAGTGACAAAGAGAAAATCCTGAAAGCAGCCCGGGAAAAGAAGTCTGTAACATACAATGGTAAAAATATTAGATTGGCAGCTGACTTATCCACAGAGACCTGGCAGGCCAGAAAGAGCTGGCATGATATTTTCAGAGCACTAAACGAGAAAAACATGCAGCCAAGAATACTATATCCAGCTAGGCTATCACTGAAAATAGAAGGAGAGATTAAAAGCTTCCAGGACAAACAAAAACTGAAAGAATTTGCAAACACCAAACCAGTTCTACAGGAAATATTGAAAGGGGTCCTCTAAGCAAAGAGAGAGCCTACAAGTGGTAGATCAGAAAGGAACAGAGACCATATACAGTAACAGCCACATTACAGGCAATACAATGGCACTAAATTCATATCTCTCAATAGTTACCCTGAATGTTAATGGGCTAAATGTCCCTGTCAAAAGACACAAGGTATCAGAATAGATAAAAAAACAAAACCCATCTATATTTTGCCTCCAAGAAACTCATTTTAAGCCCAAAGACACCTCCAGATTTAAAGTGAGGGGGTGGAAAAGAATTTACCATGCTAATGGACATCAGAAGAAAGCAGGAGTGGCAATCCTTATATCAGATCAATTAGATTTTAAGCCAAAGATTATAATAAGAGATGAGGAAGGACACTATATCATACTCAAAGGGTCTGTCCAACAAGAAGATTTAACAATTTTAAATATCTATGCCCCCAACGTGGGAGCAGCCAACTATATAAACCAATTAATAACAAAATCAAAGAAACACATCAACAATAATACAATAATAGTAGGGGACTTTAACACTCCCCTCACTGAAATGGACAGATCATCCAAGCAAAAGATCAGCAAGGAAATAAAGGCCTTAAACGACACACTGGACCAGATGGACATCACAGATATATTCAGAACATTTCATCCCAAAGCAACAGAATACACATTCTTCTCTAGTGCACATGGAACATTCTCCAGAATAGATCACATCCTCGGTCCTAAATCAGGACTCAGCCGGTATCAAAACATTGGGATCATTCCCTGCATATTTTCAGACCACAATGCTATAAAGCTAGAACTCAACCACAAAAGGAAGTTTGGAAAGAACCCAAATACATGGAGACTAAACAGCATCCTTCTAAAGAATGAATGGGTCAACCGGGAAATTAAAGAAGAATTGAAAAAAATCATGGAAACAAATGATAATGAAAATACAACGGTTCAAAATCTGTGTGACACAACAAAGGCAGTCCTGAGAGGAAAATATATAGCAGTACAAGCCTTTCTCAAGAAACAAGAAAGGTCTCAGGTACACAACCTAACCCTACACCTAAAGGAGCTGGAGAAAGAACAAGAAAGAAACCCTAAGCCCAGCAGGAGAAGAGAAATCATAAAGATCAGAGCAAAAATCAATGAAATAGAAATAAAAAAAACAATAGAACAAATCAACGAAACTAGGAGCTGGTTCTTTGAAAGAATTAATAAAATTGATAAACCCCTGGCCCGACTTATCAAAAAGAAAAGAGAAAGGACCCAAATAAATAAAATCATGAATGAAAGAGGAGAGATCACAACTAACACCAAAGAAATACAAACTATTTTAAGAACATACTATGAGCAACTGTACACCAATAAATTTGACAATCTGGAAGAAATGGATGCATTCCTAGAAACGTATAAACTACCACAACTGAACCAGGAAGATATAGAAAGCCTGAACAGACCCATAACCAGTAAGGAGATTGAAACCGTCATTAAAAATCTCCAAACAAAAGCCCAGGGCCAGATGGCTTCCCGGGGGAATTCTACCAAACATTTAAAGAAGAACTAATTCCTATTCTCCTGAAACTGTTCCAAAAAATAGAAATGGAAGGAAAACTTCCAAACTCATTTTATGAGGCCAGCATCACCTTGATCCCAAAACCAGACAAGGATCCCACCAAAAAAGAGAGCTATAGACCAATATCCTTGATGAACACAGATGCAAAAATACTCAACAAAATACTAGCCAATAGGATTCAACAGTACATTAAAAGGATTATTCACCATGACCAAGTGGGATTTATTCCAGGGCTGCAAGGTTGGTTCAACATCCGCAAATCAGTCAATGTGATACAACACATCAATAAAAGAAAGAACAAGAACCATATGATACTCTCAATAGATGCTGAAAAAGCATTTGACAAAGTACAGCATCCCTTCCTGATCAAAACTCTTCAAAGTGTAAGGATAGAGGGCACATACCTCAATATCATCAAAGCCATCTATGAAAAACCCACTGCAAATATCATTCTCAATGGAGAAAAACTGAAAGCTTTTCCGCTAAGGTCAGGAACACGGCAGGGATGTCCATTATCACCACTGCTATTCAACGTAGTACTAGAGGTCCTAGCCTCAGCAATCAGACAACAAAAGGAAATTAAAGGCATCCAAATCGGCAAAGAAGAAGTCAAATTATCACTCTTTGCAGATGATATGATACGATATGTGGATAACCCAATAGACTCCACTCCAAAACTGCTAGAACTTATACAGGAATTCAGTAAAGTGTCAGGATATAAAATCAATGCACAGAAATTAGTTGCATTTCTCTACACAAACAGCAAGACAGAAGAAAGAGAAATTAAGGAGTCAATCCCATTTACAATTGCACCCAAAACCATAAGATACCTAGGAAGAAACCTAACCAAAGAGGCACAGAATCTATACTCAGAAAACTATAAAGTACTCATGAAAGAAATTGAGGAAGACACAAAGAAATGGAAAAATGTTCCATGCTTCTGGATTGGAAGAATAAATATTGTGAAAATGTCTATGCTACCTAAAGCAATCTACACATTTAATGCAATTCCTATCAAAGTACCATCCATCTTTTTCAAAGAAATGGAACAAATAATTCTAAAATGTATATGAAACCAGAAAAGACCTCGAATAGCCAAAGGGATATTGAAAAAGAAAGCCAACGTTGGTGGCATCACAATTCCGGACTTCAAGCTCTATTACAAAGCTGTCATCATCAAGACAGCATGGTACTGGCACAAAAACAGACACATAGATCAATGGAACAGAATAGAGAGCCCAGAAATAGACACTCATCTCTACAGTCAACTAATCTTCGACAAAGCAGGAAAGAATGTCCAATGGAAATAAGACAGCCTCTTCAATAAATGGTGCTGGGAAAACTGGACATCCACATGCAGAAAAATGAAATTGGACCATTTCCTTACACCTCACACAAAAATAGACTCAAAATGGATGAAGGACCTCAATGTGCGAAAGGAGTCCATCAAAATCCTTGAGGAGAGCACAGGCAGCAACCTCTTCGACCTCAGCCGCAGCAACATCTTCCTAGGAACAACGCCAAAGGCAAGGGAAGCAAGGGCAAAAATGAACTATTGGGATTTCATCAAGATCAAAAGCTTTTGCACAGCAAAGGAAACAGTTAACAAAATCAAAAGACAACTGACAGAATGGGAGAAGATATTTGCAAACGACATATCAGATAAAGGACTAGTGTCCAGAATCTATAAAGAACTTAGCAAACTCAACACCTAAAGAACAAATAATCCAATCAAGAAATGGGCAGAGGACATGAACAGATATTTCTGCAAAGAAGACACCCAGATGGCCAACAGACACATGAAAAAGTGCTCCATATCACTCGGCATCAGGGAAATACAAACCAAAACCACAATGAGATATCACCTCACACCAGTCAGAATGGCTAAAACCAACAAGTCAGGAAATGACAGATGCTGGCGAGGATGCGGAGAAAGGGGAACCCTCCTACACTGTTGGTGGGAATGCAAGCTGGTGCAGCCACTCTGGAAAACAGCATGGAGGTTCCTCAAAATGTTGAAAATAGAACTGCCCTATGACCCAGCAATTGCACTATTGGGTATTTACCCTAAAGATACAAATGTAGTGATCCAAAGGGGCACATGCACCCGAATGTTTATAGCAGCAATGTCTACAGTAGCCAAACTATGGAAAGAACCTAGATGTACATCAACAGATGAATGGATAACGAAGAATGGTATATATACACAATGGAATACTATGCAGCCATCAAAAGAAATGAAATCTTGCCATTTGCGACAACATGAATGGAACTAGAGCGTATCATGCTTAGTGAAATAAGTCAAGCAGAGAAAGACAACTATCATATGATCTCCCTGATATGAGGAAGTAGTGATGCAACATGGGGGCTTAAGTGGGTAGGAGAAGAATCAATGAAGCAAGATGTGATTGGGAGGGAGACAAACCATAAGTGACTCTTAATCTCACAAAACAAACTGAGGGTTGCTGGGGGGAGGGGGTTTGGGAGGAGGGGGTGGGATTATGGACATTGGGGTGAGTATGTGCTTTGGTGAGTGCTATGAAGTGTGTAATCCTGGTGATTCACAGACCTGTACCCCTGGGAATAAAAATATATGTTTATAATAAAGGCGAAGAAAAGAGGGAATAGTCCTAGTCCCTAAGAAACTAGACATAATTTTACGCAGAACTGTCATTTAAACATGACTTCCAAATTGGATTTGGATTCTCTTTCTTCTCATGGTGATAAAATGGGGAGTAATTTTATATCTACCCCACAGAATGATGACTACTGTATGCACTGTGAGCCAAGAAAGTTTGAGTCATTATTTAGCTCAATAAAATAGCTAATGAAGAAAAAAAAAATGAAATGGGAAAAGGACTGTTATAACATGCTACTAAATTAAAAAGCATGGTAAAAAATTACAAGTGATTTTAATCTTCACATTGTAAGCATGTGAAGAAAAGTTACTGGAAGGAGACGTGTCAAACTTGAATCAGAAACTAAGAATTTATCTTAAGAAAATGATCAGAACTGGAAAAAGTGGACTATGTTTAAGGATATTCACTTTTGGAGCGCCTGGGTGGCTCAGTCTATTAAGCCTCTGTCTTCGACTCAGGTCATGGTCCTGGGGTCCTGGGATGGAGGCCCCTGTCTGGCTCCCTGCTCAGAGGGAAGCCTGCTTCTTCCTGTCCCTCTGCCCCTCCCCCTGCTCATGCTCTGTCTCTCATTCTCTATCTGAAACAAGTAAAATCTTCAAAGGAAAAGAATGTTTGCTTTTATCTCTAAATGAAAAAGAAGCAAACTGAATGCTTATTAATAAGGGAAGGTCAGGAAAATTACAGTAAATCTAAAATGTGTATGCAAATTCTTTATCATAGATTAATCATGTGATGCAATAAATATGAACAAATGTAAAATGAAGCTTCCAGAGAACTGAAGAGTATGATCTCAAATTTGTATGATTATGCACATGTATGTGAGTGTATACATGTGCATTGTAGTAGGAAGTATTTGTATATTATTGTAATTAAGAGCATAAACTGAAGAGTCCCATACAGTAGCTAGGTACCATTGGGCAAGTCTTTTAACCATTCTATGCCCCAGTTTCTCCATTTATAAAATAAATAACAGTTCCTTCTCTAAAGGGCTATTGTGAGGATTAATTAATATATATAAAGTACATAAGCAGGGCCTAGCATATTTAGTATGTTAGCAATTATTGTTATTAGTTATGCAAGAAAAATGTGAGGAAAAAATGCATGCTAAAGTATTTTCATCATCCCATCTCCAGGTTATTGGTTTTTGAGGGATTTATATGCATTTTGTGTTATATATATTCCATAAAAGCCATGTATCAATTAAATATGCAGGGGGGAAAATTACTCAAAAAAAAAAAAAGTGAGATGTCCAAATGGCCTTGGTCCTGACCCTGAACTTGGACCATTAAATAGGAAGCCCCCTAAATAGGAATGCAGGAGCTGGTCTGGAGTCCCCAAGATAGTCCATGAGTGTGAACTTAGGCTCCCGAGAGAAGCTCTCTGAGTCTGAGCTCTCCCATCCACTGGATATGAATAACTGTGTCTGTTCTAATGTCTTACGGAACTGCTGGCAGATCCAAGATGACAAATGTGAAAGTTCACTCTGGAATTATAAAAGCCCGTGCACATGCAAGGGTTTCTTAATAAAGCAATTCCCTCCCTGGCAAAAAAAAAAAAAAAAAAAAAAAAAAAAAAATTTGGCTGGATTTTAATAACACTTAATAACGTGTAAGCATTAACTTGCTTATCGATTTGTGGGGAACTGAGATCTTTTTATGTTGACTCTTACATGAGCACAGTATGTTTCTGCATTTTTTTATGTGTTTTCACACATATGTTTCTTTATGTGTTTCTTTCACCAACATTTTACAGTTTTCAGCTGTAAGTCCTGTACTCGTTTTATTAATTGTATATGAAATATTTCATTCATTTGAATAATTGTAAGTGGTATTATATTTTTAACTTATGCATTCATATTTTTATTGCTGTGTATAGAAATAAGATTGATTTCCATAAGTTTATCTTGTATCCTGGTTTCTTGATGCATTCATTTATTCCAGGATTTTATTTTTTTCATGGTAGAATCTTTGGGATTTTCTATGTAGACAAAATTTCATCTGCAAATAGGAACAGTTTCATTTCTACATTTCTGATATCTCTTATTTCCTTTTCTTATCTTATTGCATGGCTAAAACTTCTACCACTGTGTTTAATAAGAGTGTTAAAAGTGCAAATCATTTTCTTCTTCCTAGTCTTAGGAAGAAAGCATTCAGACTTCCACCATTAAGGAAAATATTCAGTATAGAATTTTTTTGGTGGATGCTCTTTATGAAGTTGACTAATGTAATTAGATATATGACTGCATTTCAGTTTTAAAAAGGCATTATTTATTTTTGCTTTTAAACTTCATCTATTTTTTGGCTTACTTGTCATGTTACTAACAGCTGGAATTTGTATACAGTTATTAACACTGAATAATTTAATTGCTCTAACAACATTATTCAGACTCTTTGTATGGAGTAAATTTTACCACTGTTGATACTGAAGGCACAATAGAGAACGTTGCTTTATGTGTCCAGGCTTTCCCCTCCATGTTTCTGCCTGATTCCTTAAAAGTTTTAATTTGATCTTTCTCCTATAACTGGGGATGCCTCATGTTCTCATCTACCCTTTATGAATATATATTTAGGATTATTGATATGCTGGACCAGATCCTGCCGCTTATTTCTTTGAAAGTATATTAATTTTCTGATTCCTTATTAATTGGAATTTCACAAATTATTACATTCTCTATATAGGATTTCATGATTTTAAAGGAGTTGACATAGATTAAAGAAAAACAAGAATATTTTTCTGGGTAGCAGAAAGGGTTCTTACTGTAAAATGGTTTGAATATTTTAGATACAAAGGACTTTGTTATTTAATAAAGTTAAAATAAAATGCATTGAACAATATACGAATGCACTGCTCATTAGATTACTAGACAATTAGTGTCCTTGAATAAATTCACTCAATTCAGGCATTAGATCTGCCCTTTCTAACCCTTCATAGAACTCCAGGGTTTTGCCACTATGTGTGAGAACCCAAGATAAGCCTCAAACTTGGATTCTCTCTGAAGGTATAATGAGCTACCACCCCAGCCATTTGGCACATCATCCGTGTTATTTTAGAAAAAAAAAAAAAAAAAAAAAAAAAAAAGCCTTTTAGTGGAATGGGATTATTTTACTTTAGCAGTTTTCTATGTTATAAAGTTTAATTGCAAGTTTAAATGAACAGAAGTAAATTTGTGCCCATATGGCATTAAAGTATGTTAACTTTAGGGGAGAGAAATAATATGAATAATGCTTAGAGAGGTTTTTCTGTGCCAGAAACAAAAGCATAACATTCTTAAAATTGTATTTTCACTGAAATGTACCTGTCTAAGAAAAGAATAATATGTTTTATGCTGTTTTTTTTTCTTTTCTTGGATCATGGGCAGTTCTAAAAGTAGAATAAGATTTGTAGTCTAGTAATGGTTTTACAAGCAGCATAGTAACTGGGCAAATAATCTATTGCAAATTTCCTACATGTCTACCGATGTCATTAAACACAAGCATATTGTATTTCAGAATCATTTAGTCATCTTCACTGTTACTGACAGTTGGTGCATTAGTTCATGTTAAATGGAATATCTCTTTAAACTATTCTTGGCATTTCCTAGATTAGATGAATTATGAATTTGATTATTAAAATTAACCTTTTATGTTCATCTGGTATGTTGTTCTGAGCCAATGTCCTTTTATACTAAATTTTTGTCTTTCCATACTCTGCGGGAAAAAAATCTTTATCCAGGTAGATATTTAATGCAAAGTATATTTTGCAATATATAAAGTTTTTTTTTAAATACAAATATTTTACAACTATATCTTTCATGAACCAGAAGGATGGATATATTTTAAGTTTGTACATCTTTTTATTTTCTTCCTTTCCTCAAGATTGATTAGGATTTTAGAAATAATAGAAATGAAATTAGGCTAAATTCTATTACTGATAAACTATATTTGACTTCCAAAATATATGCTAATTGATACCCCACCCCCATCTCAATACTCTCTAGGTTTTAAGAACATTTTGTTAAATTAGTTAAAGGAAAAGATTTTAAAAAATCATGCTTGGCTATTATGTCATAGGCAGATGGGACTTCTCATTACATTCTTCATTTTATTCTTCATGAATTTGTCAGGGGTTTTTTTCCCCCAATTTTTAAAGAAAAGACTGCACAAATTGTTCCTTGAACCTCTTTTCCTTTGGGGATGCACTCATGCATCTCCACATATCCATATTCATATATGTGAGTGTATGTGTGTGTACAGTTATAAATACTATTGAGAATCTCTTTCTGGGCATTTGTGAACTGCTTGATCAGAACAGAGGGATTCTGATTATTTTGCAGTATGATAGAGAATTTACACAGAATTCTGGAACTTAATTTATTCAAACTGAGTGTTTGGGGTCAGTATAGCAAGATTCAAAACTGTATGGAATACTTTAACAAAAACTAGCGTAGTCATTGACTATAAGTTGACTTAAAAATATCTTCCAGTACAGGGGCACCTTGATGGCTCAATCTGTTAAGCATCCAACTCTTGATTTTGCTCAGGTCATGATCTCAGAATTGTGAGATTGAGCCCCACGTTGATTATCTTCCTCTCAGTCCTCTCAGCCCTGCTTATGCCCTCTCTCTCTCTCTAAAAAAAAAAAAAAAAAAAAAACAAATCCTGTGGAGAAAGTTGTGTCTGGGCTATTCTTACAGGTGAAATAATTTGAGGCAGAGGTTAATTGATTACATGAGATTATCAAATCTCGAATTAGAAAGTGATATATTTTAACTCCTTTTTTCTAGAATTAGAGCAGATGTAACTTGAAAAGGGGAAGACCAGTTTGTCAAAGTGTTTACTGATAATACGGTTTTGCAAACCTAAGGTTAAATGTAGGTTTTGATTGCTAAGAAGTATGTAGAATATACTATATGAAAAGATTTTATATTCTTTTAGGTTTGCTTTGCATCCTGAAGTATCTCTTGAATACAGAATAACTAGTTGAAGCTATACTGGAGTACTTAGAAAACATATTTAATGTTCATCTGTACTGATTTCCCTTCTAGCTCCTAGAACAACTATCTTTATGTTATGCTAATATTAAAATCAACTCAGGGACACAACTAGTCTGTCACGTAGAGTATTTTTTGCTAAAACCTCGTGTGGCTGAACTAGATAACTTATGGAGCCTGACAACAGACAACTTATGTTTAGTGATGACTGATTCGGTAGAAATATTAAAGAAAAATGTAGTGTCAGTATTGAAAACCTAGAAGTAAAAACAGCGGGGGGTTCTTCCTGGCACAGGTGAGAGGTGAAAGGTTTAGTTAGGAATTTTGTAGTCTATAAAACAATGAAGAGGTATCCTATTTATTTCTTTCCTTTTAATATCAGTCTCTTATTAGAGTTGTTACTAGGAATTTTCTAAGAAACATTTGTGCATTACACACTTGAGTATTACTGTCCATAATACTCTGCAAAATTGTAAGCTACTTACACTGTAACAGAATTAGGAAGTTCTTATTTTATTAAAATAGCTCTTTAATTCATAATTTTTGAAGAAATATTTCCACTACCATTTTTTTATGTCCGTGCATTTATAGGATTGAGCAAAATATTTGATAGTAGATGGTGTGAATATTTTACTTTGAGTCGACAGTGCAAAAGAACAACAAAAAATGTGTGGAGAATTCTGTTATGAGCTAGCAAGTCTGTGTGTTTAATTTGAATTCACTGAAGAGAGTGGACTTTGTAGATTCACAGTTAATGAGCCATTTCTCTTAAAGTATTCTGTCACTATGGGATTGCATACAGTTAGAACTGACAGTTGGAAACGTGCTGAGATAGGGAAACTAAAAAACAGCTGTCTCTCTGGGCAAATGGTACCAGCTGGTAAGGCTCTCCAAAGCAAAATATTTTATATAATAAAATAGCTTTCAGATATCACTAAAATTATGTATTATATATTTAAGGTAATTTTTTTTTAGTTCATTTGCTTTTGGCAAGCCAAAATACAAGGTATTTTTTCAGTTTAAGAAGTTTTATATTTTATTGGTGACTAACTTTAGCATGTATTCATTAAATTAATATATAAGTATTTAAAGTTTACTTTTTGAAATTGTGCAGGGATCTTTGGAAAGGTGTTTTTGTTTCTTAATGGAATTTTAGAAGTAGAAACATTATTTTTTCCTGTTAGGTCTTTTGCAGAATGAAACCTACTTTTAAAATGTCTTGAACTGTATTCAAAATGAATGGTTATGTTCTCATACTCTGAGAAAAGATTTACCTCTGAACTTCAATTCAAATTGTGATCATACCTATTTTGATATTGTCATATATGACTGACAATAATTAACACTTGGGTTTGCAAAAATTATATTTTATCTAAGTAGGAATCTAGGGTGGGGTTTTTTTTGGCAGAATGGTCTTTGTTGAATTTCTAGAATATCTGTATTCTGATTGTGTAGTTTTCATCCATGGAGAAACTGTATAATTAATGTCTGTGCAAAAACAAATGGGTAGGGATGCCTAGGTGGTCAGATGGTTGAGCATGTGCTTTCAGTTCAGTCATGATCTCAGGGTCCTGGGATTAAGTGCTGCATCCTGCATCCCACATTGGGCTCCTTGCTTAGTGGGGAGCCTGCTTCTCCCTCTCCCTGACGCTTCCCCTACTTGTGCTCTCTCTCTCTCTCTCTGACAGATAAATAAATAAATATCTCTAAAAAAATAAAAAGAAAGAGATGGGGAAATAACTGCTTTATATTACAGACTTCATTAAAAGTTCATCCTGTCATGCATAAGAAAAACCTTAGCTGAAAGTAATAAATCTAATTAAATATATTGTATTTTTGGTAGTTATCCACTTTACTTCCTCTTTTGGCTGTTAGCTATGCCACATTGTTTTCCTTTACTGTTGATTGCTTTGGGGTTTACAATATGCATCCCTAACTTTCCACAGTTTATCTTCAAATAAAATTATATCACTTCACATATAATGTGAGAGCCTCATAACATTGTGGTTCCATTTCTTCCTATATGTGCGTTTCCATCTGGAGTCATTTTCTTTAGCATAAGGATTATTTTATAATATTTCTAGTACCAGTCTGCTGCCATTTAATTTTCTTGATTTCTATTTGTCCAGAAAGGGCTTTATTTTGCCTTCGTTATTGAAGGATAGCTTCACTGTATGTAGATTTCCAGGTGATGGGGTGTTTTGTTTTTTTTTTTTTCTCGTATTATTTTCAGTGTTTCCTTAGGGTGCCTGGGTGGCTCAGTGGGTTAAAGCCTCTGCCTTCGTCGGCTCAGGTCATGATCCCAGGGTCCTGGGATCGAGCCCCACATCAGGCTCTTTGCTCAGCAGGGAGCCTGCTTCCCCCTTTCTCTCTGCCTGCCTCTCTGCTTACTTGTGATTTCTGTCAAATAAATAAATAAAATCTTTAAAAAAATTTTAAAAAAAAGTGTTCCTTATTTTCTTCTGGCTTATGTTGCTTCTTTTGAGAAGTGGTTTTTCTTATCTTTGATCCCTTCAATCTAATATATTGTTTTCTCTATATGCTTTTGAGGCTATCTCTTTATCACAGGGTCTCAGCAGTTTGGTTATGAATGTGCCTTGGGGTTCTTTCTGATTATGTTCTTTGTTGAGCTTCTTGGATATGTGGGTTTATAGTTTTTATCAACTCTGAAAGATGATGTTCCCTTATTTTTTCAAATATTTCTTCTTTCCTCTTTCTCACTTCCTGTACTCCAATTACATGTATGTTAAACTACTTGTCATTGTCTCAAAGGGGACTGAAGCGCTGTTCATTTTTTGGATAGCGTTTATTGCTGTATCTTCATATTCCCTCATCTACTCTTCCAGTATTTAATTTCCTGTTAAATTTGCCCATTGAATTCCTTATTTCTGATACTGTATTTTTCATTTCTCTGTAGCACCTTGTTTTTTTTTCCTGTTTCTTAATTATATTTATGTTTTCCTTTACATCCTTGAATGTTTTTACAGTAACTTATTTAATGTACTTGCCTCCTACTTTCATCATTTCTAGATCTATTTTCATTGACTGATTTTTCCCCCCATTTATGGATCACATGTTCCCTTTTCTGTGAATGTCTGTAGTGATTTGTATTGCATGGTGGATATTATAAACGTTATATCAGTGAGTGGATATTGTTGTCTCCCTTTAAAGAACATTATATTTATTTTGGCAGCCATTAAGTTTGTTGTGGAGCAGCTTGATCACTTACAGATTTGTTTTTTAGCTTTGCTAAGGTAGATCTAGAGTAGTTCTTACTCTCATGATATTTTAGCTCTCTTCTGAGGTTTTATGCTCCTTGGGTCACTACTGAATACCCCAGGTATTCAGTGAAGCCTTTTCAATGGGACTAGCTTTAACTCAGATGTCTTCAAGACCTTTAAAAGCTTTTGAAATTGTTAACCTTTAAACTTTCCAGTGTTTTTTTCCCAGTAGTTTTCTTTCGTTTCTAGGTAGTTTCTCCCTGTGCATATACAGCTTAGCCTAAGATGTAAAGAAGCTACATGTTGATTTCTTGAGCTCCTTTTCTCCATCAGTCCCTTATGTTGGATATTTTGCCTGCAAATTTCAGCTGCCTTATTTTCCCTAAACTTGAATTTCTTTCTCCAGAACTTGTTAAGGCCACTGGGTTCTGCTTGGGTTTTATCGTACCTGGGTCGCAGCCTAGAAATTGCCTTCAGGTGGAAAGCTGAAGTAATTATGGGACTCATCTCCCTTGTTTACTTTTCTCTTAGGGATCATAGGTTTGTACCATGTATTTCCCCACTGTTTGAGAACAATTTAATATATTTCATACAGTTGTCTACTTGTTTATATCAAAAAGGCAAATCCAAATACCAGTAATTCCACTGGGGCTATAAGTTGAAATCTAAATTTTTTTTATTTTTATTTTTATTTTGCTTTTATTTGGAGAAACAGGAGAATGGGAGGAAACTGGTTTCTCCTGTGTCCCTCAGTGAGAGTAGTTATGAAAGAGAGTATCTTGACTTAAGATAGGCCATCTTTCTTAGAGATTTTATTTATTTGTTTGACAGACAGAGATCACAAGTAGGCAGAGAGGCAGACAGAGAGAGGAGGAAGCAGGCTTCCTACTGAGCAGAGAGCCCAATGAGGTCTCGATCCCAGGACCCTGAGATCATGAGCTGAGCCGAAGGCAGAAGCTTTAACCCACCTAGCTACCCAGGCACCCCAAGATAGGCCATCTTTCTTAGAACAGTGATTCCCAGTAGAATCTACATTATTATGTCCAATAGAATTGTCTTCTTTTCTAGACTTTCTTGTTAAATTGTTAAAGCCCTTTATGTGGGAAGGTAAATGGAGACAGGTGAAAATAGTATTGTTTTGATTCCTACTATCACTGCAGGGAACACTTACCTTGTTTTGAAAAAGAAATAAATAGGGATAGTGTTAATCCATAATGTAGTTGCTGATACTATCTCAATTTTACAAATTACTTGAAGATTTCAGATGGCATAGCAAAGGCTGCTCTGAGTTTATTAGTGTACCTGGTTTTTTGTGTGTTTTTGTTTTGCTAACTACAGTGTAGTCTTATTTTTTTGTAAGTGGTTTTCATTCAATAGAGTAAATATAGCAATTTTATTATTTGCATATGCAATATCCAATGTATAGTTTGCTTCTTTTTCTGGCTTTCTCATACCTGTTATTAAACTGTATTAATCTACATGTGAACTGTAATGCGTTTACTTGAGTATGCTGATAAAAATTGGCACAGAGTCATTCAAATATGCCTGTTGCCTTTGCATTTGGTTTTATAAATATCTACTTCAACAGAGTGACAAGGACAGAAGAAAAGTTCATGAAAAATTAGTGGGATTCTTTACCCCGATGACACAGTGATTGTATTGTCCTGAATACCTGAGTTCAGGAACCATGGAATCCTTATTCTTCTTGTTTTTTAAACATAGACAACTGATATTAAGAGAAGCAGGGAGAATTGGGGCACCTGGGTGGCTCAGTCATTGGGCGTCTGCCTTTGGCTTGGGTCGTGGTGCCGGGGTCCTGGGTTTGGGCCCTGCATCTGGCTCCTTGCTCAGTGGGAAACCTGCTGCTCCCTCTCCCCTCTCCCTCTGCTTGTGTTCCCTCTCTTGCTGTGTCTCTGTCAAATAAATAAATTAAAATCTTAAAAAAAAATAAGGCAGGGAAAATTGGGCTCTAACGTTTCATCTCAAATCATCTGAATATGCCTAATAGTAAAACTAAAATCATAAATTTGTATAGCCATAAAAGTAATCTAGAGCTCTGCTTTTAATAGTGTACATCTCAGAAAAGATATGGATTAGGACAATTTTTCCTTTTGAGCCCACGGTATTGCTTATTGTGGGAAGTTCTGCAGGCTCCGGGTGATAATGCTTAGGCCAGGGAATCTTTTTTTTTTTTTTTTTTTTTAAAGATTTTATTTATTTATTTCACAGGCAGAGATCACAAGTAGGCAGAGAGGCAGAGAGAGAGAGAGGAAGAAGCAGGCTCCCTGCTGAGCAGAGAGCCCAACGCGGGGCTCAGTGCCAGGACCCTGGGACCATGACCTGAGCCGAAGGCAGAGGCTTTAACCCAGTGAGCCACCCAGGCGCCCCTTAGACCAGGGATTCTTAAACCAAAAGGGATAGGACTGACTGGGTAGGATATGTGAACCTCATGGGATAAAAATCACATGTTTCTTGGGATACCTGGGTGACTCGGTTGAGTGTCTGCCTTTGGCTCAGGTCATGAACCCAGGGTGCTGGGATCAAGTCCTGCCTTGGGCTCCTTGCTCAGTGGGAATCCTGCTTCTCCCTCTGCCTATAGCATCCCCTGCTTGTGCACTCTCTCTTTCACACACACAAATAAAGAAATAAAATCTTAAAAAAAAAAAAAAAGATTACATCTTTCTTTTACTAACCTCTAAACTAAATGTCTTTTCATTATGAATGTGGACAAAACGTAGTATTAGCAGTCTTTGGACTGTATTGACTTTGTAACATAGGAGATGCAGTGTATCATGTAAGTTCAGAAAATAGATTCTAGACTTCAGAACAGGCAAATTGCCTACATTTAAATCCGGACTATATTACTTATTTAGCTATGTGACCATGGACAGGTTACATAATCATTTAAATGCTGTGGTTTCCTCCTTTACTCTATAGAGTTGTTGTGAAGATTAAAGAGTGAAGATTTATTGAAGGAACTTACATTAGTGTAAATGTTATGCATATGTTTGCTATTATTTATTACTTTTTATTAAAAAAATATTTCCTTTACATGGGTTAGGCCCTAGACGTTCAGCTTGAGACAGATTTATATGGTTGAAAGATCAAAGTCTGAAGGCAAAGACAGATTTTGGAAAAGATATATCATTAATGATCTAAGTGTTAGAAAGGAGGAATGCAAGATTCTTAGCTGTGTGTTGTGGGTAGATTGGGGACCAGGCAAGGTCCCCAGTAAATGGAATAAGCTATAAATGGAATAAGCAATAAATGGAAAGAGGAATCCAAGCAAAGCAACAGTGTTTGCAAAGGTTGTGAGCTGGAAAAGATCCTGATATATCTGAAAACTTAAAGTCATTGTGACTACACAAGACAAAAAATGAAGAAATAGAATGCTATAAATGAAACATGAGAGGTAGGCCAGGGCCAGGTCTAATAGGACATTGCACAATTTAAGTACTGGGGTCTTACCCTAATAGTACTGGGAATTTATCATATTTACATTTTTAAATGAGTAATAGGTCTGCTAACAGGAGGTAGGATCTGAAGGAAGTATTAAATACAGCAGAAGGAAGCTACAGAAGCAATCCAAGGGGGAGATATTTACCTTTTGATAACTACAGTGGACTGGAATGGTGATAGTAGACATGAGGAAATGTGGAGAAATTCCACCATCCATTTGAGGGATTTGATGATCAATTGTAGGTTGAAGATGAAGAAGAATGGCTCAAGACATTTTATTAGCTTGAGAAGTTAGGTGCATGATGGTGTCATTTGTGGTATTGATGAACATACTGGAGGAATGTGCCAGGGGAAAATAGGTACCTAAAACATGTATAGTTGGATTTACTTTGAATGTAGTCAGTTTGAGGTGCCCGTGAAATCTCTAGGAGATATCAGTAGTTAGGTAAATACATTTACAACTCTATTGCTCTGGTAAGCTGTTTAAGAATCTGGTTATTGGAGAAAAGATGGCATAAAATAAGGAGGACTCTTCTTTTGAAGAGGTAAAAGGAAAATGTGAGAGCATCTGAGCTGAAGCTGATCTAAATGAAGGACAGCTAGGAATACAGACTAGAACTCCAGGGAATGCTAATGGAAGATTGGAGGAATGAATTTTATTTCAAAGATATGCTGAAAAAGCAGTTACTTCAAAAGACTAAAGATTAGAATGTACCCACTGATGGTGATGTATAAAAGCTTTTAAGAGAGAAAATAAGGATGAGATGGAGACAATTTTAGTGAAATTTAAGAAGTAGCTCTCACTTAAGAGGACATGCACCTGGGGTAAATCTGCTTTACTTCTAATTAAACAGCTCATTGCCATTTCATAGTCTCTTTAATGTAAAGATGCAAGATAACCTTTTTAGATTTAACCAAACTGACATTATTGAATAATATTAAACTTTAATTATTTATAAATTATAGTTTTTTTTTCCTTCTTCCATCTCTCCCTCTTGTCCAACCCTCCATCCCCCCACCCTTTCCTAGGAGGGAGCTATGATGAATGTAGAGTTTGGATAAATGGGGCTTTAAGAGAGGGAAAGTGTTGTTTTTTAAATAGTTAGGTGACATACTGGGTAGATCTTTATTTTAAATGATTCTCAGTCCCAGTGTAATAGTTGACCCTTGAATAACACGGGTTTGAACTATGCAGGTCCACCACAGATTTTTTTTAGTAAATACAGTATAGTACTGTAAATGTATTTTCTCTTCCTTTTGATTTTCTTAATATGTTCTTTTTTCTCACATACCTTATTGTAAGTATATATGTATATATATTCTTAGGTACAAAATATATATAACATGCAACATATTGTTATTTAACTGACTACATTATTTATTAGTAAGGCTTTCAATAGTAGGATGTAATTAGTTAAGTTTTGAGGGAATAGAAGTTATATGCAGAGTTTCAAGTGTGCTGTATTACTTATAGTTCTTGATAAACTGAAAAACCATATGTTTGCAAGCACTACCCATTGTTTTTCATTCACTCATTTTTCATATATTGCTTATCTACAGTGTGGTTGATGCTAAAATAAAGTAGGATATAATTCTTGCTTTTAAGATGCTCACTTCAGTGGATAAATGAGAATGTGAGATAATCAAGATGGAACACTAAATACCATAATAAAGGTAGAGTTCATTGGCAGAATAAGTCAAAATGTAAAGTAGGAGGTAGCATTTGAATTGAGTTTTGGAGAATTAAAGATTAATGGAGGAAGTTAAGAGAATTTGAGAATTTTAGGTGGGAGATAAACACTGGCTCAAACTTAGCAAACTCTAAGACTTACTCCACTGAGTCCTTGATTTTGACAAGCAATAAGGGATGAAAATTATACCCATAGAATATAGTTGTGGTCCTGTCATAACATTTCAAGAAATTATAATGTTTTGATGAAAACAAATTGTTGTTACCCTATTAGTCGTTTGCCACATTTCAATTGAAATACTTGTGAAAATAGATGCAGTGTCAGTAGCACCTGAAGTAGGAATATGAACAGTTTAGGAAACTTTAAAATAACGTTTTGTTTGGATATAATTTCATACTTACAGGAAAGTTGCATAATTTTAAGGAATCATGTATATTATATGATTTTTTTCTGAACTATTTGAGAGTAAGTTGGAAACATCATACCCTTTACCACCAACACATTTGTGTGTATTTTTTAAGAACAAGTACATTCTCTTGAACATAACTATAGTACAGTTATCAAAATCAGGAAATGTTATATTGATTTAATATAATACAATCTATAAACCACATTTAATTTTGCAAATTGTCACATAATATACTTAATAGCTAATACTCTTCAAGTCCAAGGTCATATCCAGGTTCATACACTGCATTTAATTGTTGTTGTCCTTTTTTTCTCTTTTAATCTGGAATCATTCTTTAGCCTTTCTTTATATTTCTAGACACTGACATTTTTTGAGGAGTTTGTAGAATGACCTTCAGTTTGATTTTCTCATATGTAGTCTCATGATTACATTCAGGTTATGTATTTTTGACAGAAATACCCTAGAAATGACTTTTTGTCCTCAATGCATGATATCAAGAGTACATGATTTTGAATGAATGAATATAGTCAATAATACTGTAGTAATTTTATGTATGGTGACAGATGTTAAGTAGACATCATGGTACACATTTCATAATATATATAAATGTTGAATCACTATGTCGTACAGCTGATACTAATATTATATGTCAACTACATTTAAATTTTAAAAGGTACATTTTTTTGTTCAAATATTGGTGATGTCTGTCACATCATACCATATATTATTTTTATTTTCCTCTTTGTAATTAATAGGTACTTTTTTTGGCAGGAACTTGAGCCTGTTCTTTTCAGAAACTCACCCTGTTAATTTTAGCATCCATTGATTTTTTTTTAATTCCATTATGTCTTCTATATATGTTAGTTGGTATTCTACATAAGAAAGAGCTTTCTCTTTTTTTAAAAATTTCATTCATTCAGTTGTTTATATCATAGATTCTCATAGATTCTTATTTTATTCAGTGAGTCGTATGATATATTGCCATCCTCATTTTAATGCCTAAATTATCCCAAATTTCACCAGAAGAATTTTTGTCAAGCAGTTGTTTGTGTTATTTTAACATTTCTTCACTGCTGTTTCAGTATTTTCTTATTTCTTGGTACAAAAAATCTCCCCTTTTTTTCACATTTCTAGTTGCTGCGCTCCAAGCCCTGAATCCACCTTTTCTCTTACAATCCATGGTTCCTCGTAGTGGAGAATGGGACATAAAACCCAAGTCTCTGAATCAACCCTCTCTCCAATGAGCTCCAGTTACCATTATTGAAAAAGTGTTTACATATGCGTACATATATAAATACACTGTATACACACCAAGGTCTGTGCATCAGTGACTTTGTCATTGCTTCTAGGCCCTCAACAACCTGTTCATATCTGTACATATACATTCATATATATTCATAGTTTATTCTCTGTAGATAGGTAAATATGGAAATTAATAAAATATAGGGGTGTGTGTGTGTGTATGCATAAGTGCTTATACACTCACATAAATATCTATATCCATCTTATCTATATAGATGGATATATATTTTTTTAAAATAGGTATTGAAATATATGACCTATATAAACACAGAGACACACAACAAGTGTAAGAATATATACTGATAATGAACAAAATTTTTAATTTATCAAAACTCGGGTGAGGCCCTGAGGCAGAATAATGAGATCTTACAGAAGGGAGAACTGTGGGTAATTTCTTTCTACGAAGCTCTTATTGCATTCCTCAAATCACAACCTAAAAAACTGAAGGAGATGACTTTTCTTTGAGATGGCCAAGACTCTCCTACCCACTTCCTTGGACAGTAACATGAAATTGATGCTGAATTATTCTTCTAGCACTGAAAAGTGACTCAGTGTTTTGTATCTATGTCTGACAGTGTAGAGATAGTAATTAAGAAGGAGTTAAGGCTGGAAGGGCTATAGGGATGTCATACTCTGGGAACTATAATATTTCACTTAGATTTTCTGACAGTGGAAGTACTACAGATGCTCAGATTATCCAGTAGTAAAGTTCAGTCTCATAGTAACATGAGCATGCTTTGGAATCAGCCATGCTGGATTTTAGCTGCAGTATTTTTGTAGATATACAGCAGATAAAATATTACAAAAAGCCCAAATTAAGCAGTATCTTATTCATTATTAGTCACTCTTATTCACTTTAAAATCTAAGAACACCATGTGTATTGTATTAAATATTTTGTTCTGAAACGTATGAGACTGAGAAATCCTCAGAAAGTATTGGGAGGATAAATGAATAATCAGCTGAGTTACAGGGTTCTCTTTTAGGCTTGCTTCTGCTATTTCAATAATGAATATTTGGAAAAAGTTAAAAATCAACAAAATTTTATTGAGCACCTTCTTCCACTTGCTTTTGTTTGAACTACAATTAAGTGCAAGCTATACTCTTTATTCTCAAGGAATGTAATCAAGTAAAGGAAATAAGACTAAATGAGACATTATTCTGAGTTGGTAAAAGATTCAGGAAATACATTGAGTCCTTAAGAAAATTAATAAAACAAAGTCTACACCTAGACATGGTAGTGAATCTGCAGTCCATAAAAGACATAGGAAATGCTGTAAAAGAAAACAGAGAACAAAGCCTGATCACCTACAATCTCAATTAGATCTGATAGCAAAAGTATTAGCTACAACCATGGAAACTAAAAAACACCCAGAGAAAATAACTATTAATCTGGGATTGTATGCCCCAGTAAAGCTGTCCTTATTCAGCCCTGAAAGTAAAAGTTATACTGTGTGTATGTTCCTAACATTCCCTTTCAGGGATAACATGTTCTAAGTCAAGTCATTGCTCATACCTGAAATCTCCTACCAATAGCACTTTGAAGAAAAAAAGAGTAAGACTGGTTTCTTTTCCTTCTTCTTTTTTTTTTTTTTTTTAAGATTTTATTTATTTATTTGACATAGAAAGATCACAAGTAGGCAGAGAGGCAGGCAGAGGGGGTGGGAAGCAGGCACCCCGTAAGACTGGTTTCTTAAAAGCCATGGAGTTTTTACATTTTAAGAAAACTTTTAGTGGGACACCGGGGTGGCTCAGTGGGTTAAAGCCTCTGCCTTCGGCTCAGGTCATGATCTCAGGGTCTTGAGATAGAGCCCCACATCGGGCTCTTTGCTCAGCAAGGAGCCTGCTTCCCCCCTCTCTCTGCCTGCTGCTCTGCCTACTTGTGATCTGTCCCTCTCTCTGTCAAATAAATAAACAAAATCTTTAAAAAAAGAAAAAAAAAAGAAAAATTTTACTGTTTTTATTCTTTTTTAGTTTAGCGAACACATGTCTTCTCCATTGTGGTCTCTTCTGTACCTTTAATTGTGATTTTTGTTTTGTCAGTCTTCAGATTGATTTTTGGGGTACTTAGGATGATTTGATAGTTATCTAATTGTGTTCATGGGACTATACAAACCTTATGTTCTTCTAGTCCGCCACCGTCTTCCTCAAAACACTCCTGTCATGGAGTTTTTTAAATGCTATTTTTTATTAATAAGTGAAGTGGAACTGAGTAACACAAAATAGATATAATTTAGTATAGATTGTGTTAAAAGCAAAAATCTGTCTCCAGAATATTATCAAACCTCCAATATGGCAAAACCTGATAATATCAAACTTTGTTTACACTTGTGATACATTTATGAGTCAGACTTCTTTTCTTTGGAAGATTTTACTTACTCATTTGAGAGTGAGAGACATAGAGTATAACCAGGGGGAGAGGTACAGGGAGAGGGAGAAGCAAGAGAGCAAGAAGCTGAGAGCCCAACATGGGGCTTGATCCCAGGACTTATAGACCATGACCTGAGCCAAAGGCAGGCTCTTAACCATCTGAACCAGCCAGGTGCCCCTATAAGTTAGATTTCTGTACTGACTCCTCTTGGTTTATTTGTGAAATCAGAGCTTCCTAATAAGCAAATGAGTAATATGAAAAGGAGATGCTTAGGTAGAACTAAGCTATTTTCAACTGTTCTGTGAATATCTGTTTAATAAAAATAACTTGTACATAATCATTTTGAGCAGAGAACTGAGAATAAACTATTGCTTCACTATACCAATTACAAATGATTTAATTTCATTCTGTCAGTTAGAACTAGGTTGTTACCAGGTTGATTATCCTAAGGTTCTTTAAAAGGTGTTCCTTTTAAAAATGTTTTAAAGTTCATCTTTTACTAATTCAGGTAGGTAATTTATTTAGTCTAATTCCTGAGATTTTTTTCTTTCATTGGAAGAGGCATAGAATTTCATGGATATAGTTAAATCTTTAAGAATTTTTCTTTCAGTTCAGTTTATTTACCTTTATACCCCAAATCAGGATATTCTTAGCATTTAGGTGTTCTCTTTAGGGATAGATATAACTAACAATTTATGAATTTTGTTGTTTTTTGTTTTGGGCTAAAGTTCTTACTCTCCTAATAGGCCCAATAGAGAAGTTTGTATCTTACCTTGTAAATGATGTTGTGAGATAAAAACTGTTATTGCTCTTGGTATATCAGGCCAATTTTAGTTTCTTGCTAATGAGAGGATTTCCTTCAGAGTAAGAAAGAATGAAAGCCTTATAATCTAGTAGTAAAGTGTACTTTTTATTTAATTAAAATATTTATATTAATTCTCTTTTATCTATCTTGTCATATCTCTTGTCATATATATCTTGTCATCTCATTTCTTGAATCCAGTTCCAAAAGGGTCTGAAGTACTCTCTGGGAGGCTTCTTAGTATCACCCTCTCCCCACCATTCATCTTAAATTTAAATCTGCTAGAATAATTTCAGTGCTTTTGTAGGGGTAAAGAGTATCAGTGTTTGCTTCTTATTTAATTAAGGAACAGAAATAATGCTGAAATGTATGAGATATATGATAAGCATGCAAGAATTGCTCAATAAATGTCTAAAATAAATTTATTGCAGAGTGGACATACCCCTTCGGACATACCCCTTCTGTTGGAAGTACTCCACGGAGAACGGATTTTTTATCAGTTTTCATTTTCCTTCTTTCTGTAGTCTATTTCTTTGATCATCTTTCCTGACTTTGTTAAAATTTTCTTTAATTCCTAGACTGAGAAACTCTGAGCTAGAAAAAAAAGCTCAGTTAGACCCTAATTCCTTAGAGGATATTATTCTATTGGTAGCCAAGGGCTCTATTTCTTTGAATATATAATCTCAAAATTACTTTTTTATCTCTTCCATTGTGGTTTCATTAAAAAAAATCCAAGAAAATTATCAGTAGTAATTATTTTCTTTCCAGTGTTTCTTTCAAATTACAGTATACTGTTTCCAAGGTAATGCAATTACTCTATAACAGAGTATTCTCAGTTTCTTCCTCCCATAATCTATAATCTGGCTGTCATTCATTTTACTTTTGTTTATTTATTTGACAGAGAGAGGGACAGATCACAAGTAGGCAGAGCAGCAGGCAGAGAAAGGGGGGAAGCAGGCTCCCTGCTGAGCAAAGAGCCCGATGTGGGGCTCTATCTCAAGACCCTGAGATCATGACCTGAGCCGAAGGCAGAGGCTTTAACCCACTGAGCCACCCAGGCGTCCCACTAAAAGTTTTCTTAAAATGTAAAAACTCTATGGCTTTTAAGAAACCAGTCTTACAGGGCGCCTGGATAGTTCAGTGGGTTAAAATAAAATAATACAGTTTACCTTTATTTGTTCTTTTTTTGTACTATTCCTTTCTTTATATACATCCAAATTTCTGACCTATATAAGTTTTTTCTCTTTGAATAATTTCTTTAACAGTTTTTGCAAGGCAGATCTGCAGAAAAAATTTCTCAACCTTTTTTTTTGTCTGAGACTGTCTTATTTCTCTTCCACATTTGAAGGGTGATTCTACTGGATACAGAATTTTAGACCAGTGGGTTTTTTCTTTCAACACTGAATATTTCGGCCCACTGTCTTCTTGCTTGCATTGTTCTTTTTTTTTGTTTAAAAAAATTTTTTTTTATTTAAACTCAACTGCTTAACATATAGTGTATTATTTGTTTCAGGGGTACTGGTCTGTGATTCATCAGTCCCATATAATACCCAGGGCTCATTACAACACATACCCTCCCCAATGTCATCATCCAGTTACTCCATCCTTCCATTCCTCCACCCCTCCAGCAACCCTCAGTTTATTTCCTATGATTAAGAGTCTGTTATATTTTGTCTCCCTCTCTGGTTTTGTCTTGTTTCATGCTTGCATCGTTTCTAAGAGAAATGTGACATAACTCTTGTTTTCCTCTGTAATGAAATTCCCACACTACCCTCCCCCACAGTTCTTCAAATCCCCCCTGTCCCTCATCTGGCTTCTTTCCAGATTTTCTGTTTGTATTTGGTTTTATGCAATTTTAATATCATAGACGTAGGTATTGTTTTTGGTATTTATCCTGCTTGGAGTTCTCTGTACTACTTAGATTTGTGATTTTGTGTCTGTCATTACCTTTGGGAAATTCTCAGCCATTATTACTTGACAGAATTCCTCTGTTCCTTTCTCTTTCATCTTCTTCTGGTATTCACATTTTATACACGTTAAACCTGTTAAAAATTGTCCCACAATTCTCAGATATTCTATTCCATTTTTTCATTCTTTTCTTCTCTTTACATTTATATTTTAGAAGTGTCTATTGACATGTCTTAAAACTATGATTTTTCCCCCCCTTGGCCATGTCCATTCTACCGATGGGTGTATCAAAGGCATTCTTCATTTTAAAAAAAATTTTATTTATTTATTTGAAAGAATGAGAGAGAACACATGTGAGGGGAAGGGGGAGAGGGAGAAAGAGAAGCAGACTCCTTGCTGAGTTGGGAGTCCTGTGTAGGGCTTGATCCCAGGACCCTGAGATCATGACCAGAGCCAAAGACAGACACTTAGCCAACTGAGCCACCCAGGTACCCGCATTCCTCATTTTTGTTATGTGTTGTTGATTTAGTATTTTCTTTCTTAGAGTTTCCATCTGTCTGCCTACATACTTACTTATTCTTGTATATTGTTGATTTTTCCCAATAAATTCTTAAACGTGTTAATCATAGTTATTTTAAATTCCAAGTCTGATAATTCTGAATTTCTGCGAAACTGAGTCTGTTTCTGATGCTTGATTTATCTTCCCAGACCATTTTATTTTGCCTTTTGGTATGGTTGGTTATTTATTGTTCAAAGCTAGACATAATGTATTAGGGAAATGGAACTTCAGTAGATGAGTGGTTAGTTTTAGGTCTTATGTTTATCTGGCAAGGAATTAGACTATGTTTACTATTTGCTATAGCTCTGCCATCCAAGGTTAAAATCTCCTCTGTTTAGTTTTGTCTCCCTTACTGTCTTTGAGTTTTTCTAGAAACCTTCAATAGGGTGTGAGTCCTACAGTTCTTCTGCGCTTCCCTGTTATTTTATAGGAACACTAATGATGTGGTAGTAATATGGGGAGGTGTGGGAGGAAATGTTCTATACTCCTATCATTAGGTCTTATTCCTTTAGTGAGCCCCAACTGGGCATTTCCCTTTCCTCATGTCAATTAAGCTCTGGTAAAATAGTTTCTTTTATGGGCAGGCCTTATTAAATAGAACAGAGGGTTGAGAATATTTCAAAATGGTTACTTTTCCACTTCCACTCCTGGAAGCAGGAAAGGATTTTTCTCTTTTTTTCACAGGGAGAACCTGGTGGGATTCATGGAAATAAAATTGGGAAACGTTTGGGAGATCTGTCTTTAAGGCTGCACCTCCTATTAATTTTTAATTCTTAAGCTAGTCCGTACTGGCCCTGAGCAGTTGATCACTTATGGTTTAAGGTGTTCCCTCCACAGTATTGCTTTCTACCTACTACTTCTGCACCTGGGCTTTTGCTTCTTCTAAGCCCCAAGCCTCTGTATCTGCCTGTTTGTTTTTCCAGTTTTCAGGACAGTAGTTTGCTCTTTGACCTCATTTCTCTGATAGACTACGAGAGTTGTTGATTTTTAGTTCAGTTTTTTTTTTTTTTTCTTTTTGTGAGGACAGTAGTGACTCCAAGTTCTTTGTATGTTGGACAAGAAACTAGAAGTTGATGTTATTAGAATGAAGATTTTACTTTAAAGTATGCTTTGTCTCTTAAGCCTTGTATGAATTTCCCTAGAAACAATGTTTCTGGTGAATATTTGAACACAGATGACATTTAGACAGAGATATTTTTTTTATCCCCTTTTGAAATTATCATTGATTTTTTTTTTTTTTTAAGATTTTATTTATTTATTTGACAGAGAGAAATCACAAGTAGATGGAGAGGCAGGCAGAGAGAGAGAGGGAAGCAGGCTCTCCGCTGAGCAGAGAGCCCGATGCGGGACTCGATCCTAGGACTCTGAGATCATGACCTGAGCCGAAGGCAGCGGCCCAACCCACTGAGCCACCCAGGCGCCCTATCATTGATTTTTTTAAATGCAGAGTATAATCCCATGTAAGCAAGACAGTGAATCTTTGGTGCTTTCTTTTTAAAACTTGATTCAGCTATTAGAAAAGATTTTTTTTTAAAGATTTTATTTATTTATTTGACAGAGAGAGATTACAAGTAGGCAGAGAGGCAGGCAGAGAGAGAGAGGAGGAAGCAGGCTCCCTGCAGAGCAGAGAGCCTGATGCAGGACTCGATCCCAGGACCCTGAGATCATGACCTGAGCCGAAGGCAGCGGCTTAACCCACTGAGCCACCCAGGTGCCCTAGAAAAGATTTTTTTAATCTTTTTTTAAAGATTTAAAAAAAAAGACACTTTTCTCCCTCAAAACATGTAGACAGGATGAATAGTGAGGAGAATTTGTGTAGCATGTGTAACTCCCTTCAATGTACTAGATACTCTTCTGTGTGGCTTCAAGGAAGAGTAGAGGTAGGATATCCAAATTATAATATTCCAAGGCTAGTCAGGTAACAGAAAGATGAATGATATGAAATTCATGTATTACATGATGCTATTTAGTCACATCCAGAAGAACATAAAGATAGTTCACTTCATCCTATCTTGGTAGTGTTGAGATGAGGCATGAAAAGTTGCCTGAAACAGTTGACATGTAATGGGGGCTAAGAGAAAATTCAAGGTAGCAGAATTGCTGGAGATAGAGGGTTTAGTCTATGCTTGTTTTTCTTCTACAGTCAGGAATTAGAGAGCGAGGTAAATTGGGCAAGTTAGGTAGTGTTTCTCCAACTCTACTGATGTATGGTTTTATTATTTGGTATGATATTTTGTGAAGACATTTGCCCAATAATGTATTTTGAAACCAAACGTAAGCAGTTTTTGAATCTTTTTCTATTATAATGTACTATGAAAGTTGAGAATTAACTATAATAAATTAAGTTTGATTGGTTTTATTATTGCTTTAAATATAAGGATATTTTATGATTTCATAGGTAATAGGAAATTTTCAGAAGTGATAAGCCACTCGTTTTAGCTAATCTCATTTAGTTAGGTCATTTTTCTTCAATTGGCAGGCCATTATATAACTTCATACATATTTTTATTGGATCCTACATATTTTTAGTGTATTTTTTCAGGTTTAAACTACCACTACTTTCTGGTGAAGGTATAATGAACATAATTTTAACTACTACATTAAGATATAGGAATACTATTTGATTAGTAACTATTAGATTATTGCCTCATTCTAGTGTAGTGCTGTAGCATTTGAAATTACCATTACTAGCCAAGGTAAAGCTATTCTAGCATGCATCCAATACATGCTTTCTAAAATGAATGAATACATATACATAGAAGAAAGAATTTTGGGCTCCTTAAAGAAAGTAGTATAGAGAATCTATTTTAGATTACAGAATACAGCACCAAAGCAATTGACATCTTAATTTTCTTAAAAAAAAATCATCTTCTGATTTCGTTTCATAAAATTTGACTTTTAACTATGTTGCTGCTAAAATTACTCTCAAATATTATGCATAGATGATTAAAGACAGTTTTGGAGAGAGCAACACTTCTTAAAATGACCATTAAAATCTATTAAATCATTGCTTTCCCTTGGTATCTCTTTCCTCACTTTCTTTGCCTTCCTTCACAGATATAATGCATTAGCTTTCCAGTTTTGCTATAACAAATTACTATAATTTCCGTGGCTAAAAGCCACACAAATATATTATCTCACAATTCTACAGGTCAGAAGCCCAGTATGATTGTCACCAGACTGAGATTGAGGTATGCATAGGCCATGTTCCTTTTTGGAGACTCTAGGAGAGAATCTATTTATTTCTTATTTGAGTTGTTGGCAGAATTCAGTTCTTTGTAAATACAGGACTGATGACTTGTTTTCTAACTGGTTGTTAAATGGTTAGCCCACCTTTTAAAGGCTCATTGTCTCCTTCCTCCAGCTTCAAAACCAGGGATGACCATTCAGGGCCATTTCACTTTGCATCCCTTTGTTCGTCTGTGATCTTCTAGTTTTAAAAAATTAAAAGATTAGATTTGGCCAGTTTGGGTAATCCAGGATAATCTCCCCATCTTTTGTCCTTAACCTTAATCATATCTGTATAATTTCTTTTACCATGTAACATAACATATGGATAGGTTTCAGGAGTCAGAACGTGGACGTATTTGGGGAACTATGTTTCTGCCTGCTATAAATTGACTATAAATTGCTATAAATTGATGCCTAACTTTGTTGGATTAATTTTCCTTTTTTGTGTAGAATACCTCTGACTTTTTCCTCCTTGATTCAGTAAATACAAACGAGGTGTTAGGATTCAGTCCAGTTAGTATTGTATCAAGTACAATTCCTATATGGAAATCGTAGGGGAAAACAGATTCTAGAAATACTGAAAAAAGAAAATATGGTTTCAGAGTGCTGCTTTGAAGAAACAGGAGGTCCTTGTATATTTAAAGTTTATATTAACTGGCCCTAATTTTTAGTATTAAGATTCATAGTTATTAACATAACAGCAAGAAGTAAGCCAGATTCTCCTACTTTAGTATTAAAACATTTCAGTTATAAAATAAATAAGTACTAGGGATATGATGTACAACATGATGACCACAGTTAATATTGCTGTAGGATACATAGTAAAGTTTGGAAAAGAATAAATCCTGAGAGTTCCCAATACAAAACAAAATTTCTTTCCTTTTTTTTCCCCTTTTTTCTTTTCTTTCTGTTTTATCTATGTAAGAAGATGGACGTTAGCTGAATCTGTTGTAATCATCTAACGATATATGCAAATGAAACCATTGTGCTATAATGCCTAAAAATTATACAGTGATGTATGTCGATTATTTCTCAATTCAACTGGGTGGGGCACTCAAAGATAGAAAGATACTCATTCAGAGCAATAATAGCCATTTATGTGAATTTTGATAATGGATGACATTATATCATGTGTTTTTTTATTTCTACCTAGATTATTACGAAATATGTATATGAGCTCTTGGAAAAGGACTGTAACTTGAAAAAAATCTCAATTCCAGTAAGTCCAGTTTTTAAAAATAATTAAACTTCCAAATGAAATAGTTTTGAATTCAGAAGAAACTTTTTATATGAGTTTAACTGTGGTAAGTTTAAACATTAAGGTCCTAATATGTTGATGTTGATACTGCTAATATTAAATGCCTGGCAGTGTATCTCAGTTCAGTGTGCACAATGATTTTTTCAAACTAATACTCTTCAATGTAGAGGAAAAAAATACTGATAACCAGTTTTGTTTTGTTTTTTTTTAATGATGATGCCTTTAAAAAGGACGACCCCCCGCCTCTTCTAATTTAATTGGTATAACTTATTTTTACTTATTTTTTTGAAGTAAACCAGTGTACTTGATGTTGTGGTAGACAGTCACTCTCTCCTTAATTATTTCCTGATTTTTATAATTATATATTTTATTTCCATGTTATTTCCTGTACACATTCCCAAATTCATTCCTCATGCTTCCTGTTTTATAACATTGCTCCGTCCCTTTCTTGTAGAATATTCTTTCCAAATTTTTATACATTTTCCCATTTCAGAGTGAAGGTGTTTGAGATATGTTCTCAGTCTTAAATTCACACAAAAAAATTTTTAATGTAAAACATGATACAGTAAAAAAATGAAGAAACAGTAATGTTATATATGAAACAGTGGCGGTATTAGATTAGATGATCCTTGCTGTTCCTGATAACTGAGTGTATGATATATAAAAATCTGGAAGGCTTTTGTGAAGGTAATGAATTTAAGGCACAAAACTTTGTATATAAGTACTTTGTCTAGATGATATTTTGCATGAGATTTTTAAATTCCTTGGGTAATATTCTACTATGAATTAGAGGGTTTGAGGATTTTTTAATAATATTTATCCTCACAAATTAATTCCAAAGTTCAGTATTTAAAAGGAAAATCTATTTTATGTTTAATTTTATATAAATAAGCTCAAATGCTAGGTCACATTGTTAATCATCTATTCATTTATTCAGCAAAAATTTGCTTAAAAGTCTTTTAGGTGCCAGGCACTGTTTCAAGTGCTGGTATGTACTAGTGAATAAAATACTATTCTGTGCAATAGCTAGGCTAACCCTCCTTTATTTGGAAACTTTTCTTCCTTTTATTCAGTCTTTCTTGTTAATTTTCTTTCTTTCAAAGTTTCTGAAGAATAATATTTAAGGAGATTTAGCTTGATTTATTGCTACAACATAGTTAAGACTGAGCCATTTAACTCTTTAATACTTATAGTTACATGGAACTTTTAAACTCATTTCCAGAAGAAATCAGAAGATAATTGGCTGTATGGATTATATTATATGATTAAGTTTCACTAATTTTCTTTATAGAAAGCTTGAGGTTAGGGTTAGGAGGACTTTGTTTTATAGATCTGATTACTTTCCTCTGGTTTAAACTTTAGTCTGTAAAGCTAATAAGCATAGAGAAAACTTTGCATTATATGAGACCAATAGTAAGTGTCATGTCCATTTATGGTTAGTAAACATTTCCTGATTTTATAAACTGAAAAGAAACCAAAATTTGTTTTCTTTCAGGAAATTAATATCTCTCCGTAAGTTATCATCACATATTTTATATCACTGTGAAATTTTTTTTCTATAACTATTCATTTTCTCCTGAGTTCTCTTAAATCCCAAAGCTAGCAGTGAAGGTGGTTTTTTATTTTGCCTTGTTTTGTATCACAGTTGTTCTTTTTATTATAGGAATACCTCAAAGTGGTTTGTTTTGTTTTGTTTTGTTTTTCCTGATGAAGAGCTAAGTTTTAGTTTTATGGTTGAACTATTAATAAGGAAAGAAAGACTTCTTTCCTTTTCTTTCTTTTCCTTTTCCTTTCTTTCCTTTTTGCAAATAACAGCACCTGATGGAAACCTATGATTTGATGATAAAGATCATTATCATGTATGTCTCGTGTTTACTCCCTACCTTACATATATTCTCATGTATAGATTATTCTCAACTCTGATATCTTATACTTGTGTAGAACTTCAGATTACATAAATTAACTTAATAACTTGATTATAAATTTTCATTCATTTTATTCAGCCATATTTAAATGATCATCACAGTTAGTGGGGTTCATGGGTATCCTAAAGTGAATTGTTAACTGCTAAAAATTGTTCTCACTTATCAGTTGGTCTTTGAAGTTGATTGGTTAATAAAGTTAGATGGTGCACTAGGATGACTTTTATATGCATTCCTTAATGAAAGCTCAGTTTAATGAATTAGTGCTGTTTGGAGACAATGGCCTTGGAACAGCCATTTTCAAACTTAATTAAGCTAATGCCGAAAATTATGTTTTATTCATGTAGATATTTTAGTATTTAAGCTTAGTACTAACTTTTTACAAAGTAAGTTATAGATAACAGCCTCAGAGTTCTGTGTTAAATTGAGATGAATATAAGCCAATGACCATCCTAAATACTGCCCTTACACCTTAATCATTAATAACTACATTTTTCATTTTCATTATTTTTTTTCCTTGAATATTCTGATGATCTCATGTTTTCAAAGTCAGTTCTTCTATAAAACTTTTATTCATTTATTCATGGCTACCTTAATTTGCAGCCCTTAAATATTTTTGAACAGCATTTTAATATAAAAAACACATTTCATCTTCTGAAAATAAGCACTCTTCCGGTTTTAAAGTGATTACTGTGGAATTTAAGTGCCAACATTCCACTGCTTAAAAAATTGACTCAGTTCCCTGGTAACAGGGGACTTAGTCAGATAGAGAAAAGAAATAGTGAACAGCGCCTACTGCAAAGTCTACAGCTATAGGGTTTTTTTTCTTAATTAAGATAAACAGATGTCCATTTCCATAGCAATTCTAAGATCCATTAAGGCCTCAATGATTTTAAGAGGTAGTTTTATTTGTGCACATTTAGACGTACTCTTTGGTAAATGAATGACTGGAAACCTTTGTGGCCCCTTTTTCATTATACATTGACAGCTTTGTTTTTTAATTTTTCTTTTGTTGTTACCACTTTTGGTTGTTTTTTTTTTTTAGATTTTATTTATTTATTTGACAGAGAGATATCACAAGTAGACAGAGAGGCAGGCAGAGAGAGAGAGAGAGTGAGGGAAGCAGGCTCCCTGCTGAGAAGAGAGCCCCATGAGGGGCTCGATCCCAGGACCCCAAGATCATGACCCGAGCTGAAGGCAGTGGCTTAACTCACTGACCACCCAGGCGCCCCTCACTTTTGTTTTTTTTTTAAAGCCACTTTAACTGAGTGATTCCTCTGTTTTCCCCATTAATCAACTACTTCTTTTCCTCTGAGTTCAGTCATATCTGCTGTTATCATCAAAATTTCCTTACTTCTGGACGTCACATGCAAGAGAAGCTAATGTGATTGTTTCATACTTCATACTTCTAACACTGCATACTAATTACCACTAAGATCAGTTATGCTGGTTTTTTTTTTTTTTTTAAGATTTTATTTATTTATTTATTTATTTATTTATTTGACAGACCGAGATCGCAAGTAGGCAGAGAGGCAGGCAGAGAGAGGGGGAAAGCAGGCTTCCTGCTGAGTAGGGAGCCCGATGCGGGGATCCATCCCAGGACCCTGGGATCATGACCTTAGCCGAAGGCAGAGGCTTTAACCCACTGAGCCACCCAGGTGCCCCAGATCGGTTATGCCGTTTTAATTTCTAGCATTGTGTAGCTCTTTTAAAATTCTTTATAGTTATATATTATTTTAATCATCAATATGTGCTTTCTGAACCAGGCAAGTATTGTAACAAGTTAAGAGGACACATTATTTAGTTAAATGCCTTTTATTTAAAGGAGGCCACTTGTGATGCTAGATAACATTCCTTATTATAAAAGTTTATTCATTGCTTTATTTACTGAGTGCCTACAATGTGCCAGCCTCTCTTTTAACCATTGGGAATGTTGCTGGACACAAACAGAAAAGTCCATGCCCTCCTGGTCTTGCATTCTGATGGTGAGAGGCGATGGTTAATAAACAGTTACATAAATATATGTATAAAGTAGAACATACATTAGATTGTGTTACGTGCTGTGAAGGAAAATAAAACTTTCTAGAAAAAGAGTCTAGAAAATTCTTGGGGAGACATTTAAATTTAGGGGTAGACAAGGAAGGCTTCCCTGAGGAAGAGATTTTTTTTTTAAGCCCTATGGTTATGCTCTTCTTGCTGAAATAACTGCCCTTCGTGGTATTTAAACAAATGACCACCAATCTATTTGTTTTAGAATTAGAGAAATGTTAATTTTTTTCTCTTCCCAGGAATAGTGACAAGGAACATGTAGAATCCAGGACATTTTTTGGGGGGGGTATCTCGAGTTTTTTTTCTATTTTTTTAGTTTCATAATTTCATGAATCTATACTCTTGAAGAAGTGAAGAGCTATTTCATTACAAAGTATATGGACAGAACTTCTCTGTTTGAGTCTGTATGTTACCAGCCATCAAGACTTTAGCTTCTGGCTCTGACATAGCTGCACAGAAGCTTCCATTCCCAGTTACTGGCCACTGCTGATGTGGAATACCAAATGCAGGCCATCAGTCATGTAGACAGGTTAGGAAGTTATCTCTTTTTAAGTCTTTTGAGTCTTTCAAGTCTAAAACATAAAATCACCTGGTTTAAACCTAAACATTAAATACAATCAAAATATATAAAATATTCATTCCATAAATAAGTACTATATAAAAGTATAAAAATGCTCATCCTGTGAATATTTAGTACATAAAATAAAGTTAGAGGAATACTTAAATAGTATTCCTTCATAAAATAATTGTTACATGAGCCTGTGTTCACATCCTGAATGATGAAAGTTCAAAGATCACTTACATAGAATAGGTGATTGAGTTTTTAAATAGTTTCCTCTCTACCTTTTAAAACCTTAGTAGTATTCTTTACTAATATATGATTTTCTAACAGGTGTATGCTCCTGTTGGGCTTTTCTGTTTTCTATTATAGATGTAATTTACTTCTGTTATAGAATTATAGACTCATTAGCTGTGTGATCTTTGGCAAGTTATTTAAACTCCCTAAGCCTCAATTTCTTCATGTATAAGTGACGATAATAATAATACCACTTTAATGAGATTGTGATTGAGGTAATGTTTTTAGGACATTTAGCATTGTATCTATACTATAAGGTCTCAAAAAATCAGTTATTCTTATTTATTTTATAATACTAAATATGCACCAATAATATAAGGAGATATATTTCCAGTATTCTTTTGCCATATTACTATCATGTCTTTTATGCTAATCCATTTCATATGTAGTTATTAATGTCTAATGAATATTTCAGTTTTTTAAAGCTTTTTTACTTCTGTAACTCTAGTAGACATTCTATAATTTGTAGTAACCATTAGTTGTTTTCTCATTTATGTCTGTGTCTGATCAGAAAACATGTATTTATTATTTAATTTTTTTTAATTACAGGTAGATGCCACTGAGAGTGAACCAAAGAGTTTTATCTTTATGAGTGAGGATGCTTTGACAAATCCACAGAAACTGATGGTTTTAATTCATGGTAGTGGTGTTGTCAGGGCAGGTCAGTGGGCTAGAAGGCTTATTATAAATGAAGATCTGGACAGTGGCACACAGATACCTTTTATTAAGAGAGCTATGGATGTAAGTGCAATTTCTTTTCTATTTTTTTTTTTGGTATTTTATAGCTCTGTTTTATTATGCATTATAAATTATTTTATCCTGTCTCTTCAAAAGTACATTATAAACATAATTTTATCTTTAAATTGTTTTTTATTTGTAATTCAAGATTATTCATTATTTTACAGTTGGAATGAAAAACTAAATGGTATTTTATTTAGATAATGTCTTTAAAATGAACATTTTTTATTCTAAATTTGTTATTATTTGAAATATTCCTTAATTTATCATTTATCAATATTATTTAAAATACTTACAAAAATATCAAGATTGATTTTGTAAATATTTGCATACCTAATTTAGTTAAGTTAGAAACTGAAGGAAATCTACTTGAAATTAA
The DNA here is from genome assembly GCF_030435805.1 of Mustela lutreola. NCBI lineage: Eukaryota > Metazoa > Chordata > Mammalia > Carnivora > Mustelidae > Mustela > Mustela lutreola. The sequence goes on along the minus strand of NC_081294.1, from coordinate 119,014,931 downwards.
TTTCTTATTCTTTAAAAGAAGAGTTTAAAAAAAAGAGTTACAGTGACTCAGTGTTTGTCATTTCTTTAAAAACTCTAGAACTCAGAAATAAACTGCTTTAAGCATTAGACAAAGACCTGTAAAATGGTAAATTGAAATATTTACTGAATTACTTTATTTTTACTTGAATTCTACCTTTCTAGAAACCGTTATTTTATGTATGCAAGGTTTTCTTTTTCTAGAATAGTAAAATTGAGTTTGTTTTTGACCTATAATTGTAACATCTTAATGTTTGGCTACTTTTTTTTTTAACTGTCTTATTCTTGCATTCTGCAGTGAACAGCCAAATTTTCCAAAGTATAGGTTTCTTTCAAATATGAATAGTTTTTTCAGAAAAAAAATGTTGTCTTGTAAAAGAGATTTCATATAAGAACTTAAAGTTATTTAGGGATGTATCTGTGCATGTGTGCTCTATAAGAGCTATATTGTTACATTTTTGTAATTATACTGGGAGAGGAATTGCTTGATACATTGATGATTTCAAAAGTTAAAGATAGGCTTCCTGCTCTTTTATCCCTGAAATTATAAAATCAAGGCCCAGCCCAGCTCTTAAGAGAATATTTTTGTTAATAGTTTTTGAGGCCCTTAAAGTGCTTCAAGTAGAATTTCTTAGGTTAATTGTGTATTTTTTTCAGTGTCCATGGATTTGTAAAGAACACAAGACATTACTTTTGACTACAAATTTCAACAGAGCAATTTTAGTGGAATTTAATAAAATTTAAATAAAATAAATTGAAGTTTAGATTGAAGTCACTCACATAAAATATTGTATTATTTAAACATACGTATTTCTGGCTATGAATAGTGAAATGAACTTTCTGACACATTAGTTTGTGGTTATAAGAGATGCTGTCATTGATTAAGAACATTATATATGAAATGTGATCACAATTCAGTGTATATTTGAAAATACAATTTAGTAAAGAAAATCGTGTGTTCGTACATATGAGGGCTTGGTGAAATACTGTATGTAATTATATTGTTCCTGCTACTAGATTAAGTAAGCCTTTCCTGTTCTAGGATATTTTATTATGTAAGATTTTTCAAGGTGAAAGAGTATGGTAAGTCATGCCAAACAACTATGAACAAACTATCTGTTGATATCCCAAACAGGAGGAAGAAAGTTTGTCAGTAACTTTAGACTAGTCAGGCATTTTGTTCTTTTAAGTAGAAGTGTAGTGTTTGGAAACTAACAGCATTTCATTGCTTTGACTCTTTTCTGCTTTTCTCAATAATGGCAACTCATGATTCCTTAAAAAAAAAAAAAAAAAAAAAGTTCGGCTGATTTCCTAGTACTCTAGTATTTAGTGTATTTAGTATTTATGTGTTATGTACTTAAAAGTTTAATTGATATACCTTTTTCTCTTTATAAAAAAAACTGAATGTCACCTTTATTGTGGTAAATTTCTACATGGTGAATATTTTTAAATGGCTATCTCTTTAATCTAGATAAAGTGATTTGTTACTTTGGCTTTGCCCTTTCATGGTGTTTCTTTGGTGGTTCTTCAGAGGCTACTGTGTGTTTATGTGTGGTGGGAGGACACTGATTGTAAAGGGGTGGTATTCTAGGAAGCAGGCAGAGGAAGACTAATTGGGAGGACTAAAGCTATCTATCTCACCCTTACCTTTTAATCAGATTAGCTCTATTTTTATTTTGTGGATTTTGTTCAAAAATTGTATTTAATGAAATGTTTCCAAAATTTAGAAAAGACTGGGAGCATTACCCATTTTTTGTGATCTGTCAGTTTTTGATATCACAACTGAAGTAAATCTGTTATTTCTCAGGATAGACAATATGATCTCTACTCAGTTTTGTTAATAGTATGTCTGTTGTGGCAGCTGTCCCTTGAGCTCACCCACTCTCACTAATAAACATTCCTGCTTTCACAGCTCAAAAAAAAAAAATCTGCTATATCTCTTACAGATTTTTAGGAAAAGATTTAAGGTCCTAATATTGGATTCATACCATTATAAGGTTAAATTAAAACTTTTTCCCATCAGTGGAACCCTGCCTCTGAGGCGACTGTTCTGTAAAAAGTAGGTTTAAATCTATGGAACTACTTTGGTTGAAGCTGGGGTGAGAATTGGAGCAACTTCTACAATGACCCCTGAGATTTCTTCCCCAAACCCTAGGGCTCCATAGCTAACAGTCTGAGAATTAAAGATATTCCAGTCCTTGCATTTTAGATACTTTAGAACTTTATTATAAAAAATGTATTAAGATTTCATGTTGAAGAAATAGTACATATCAGATACATCCCCACAGTACTTCTGAGTGCCATAGCTCATATTTTTAGTGTTTAACAGTCTTCATTGCATAATACATTACTTGGAGTCGGAAACAGTGTATCATATAGCCAAGTACTGATTATTCAGTGTTTGTGCAGTTTGAGAGTTACTCATACGTGTTTTTTCTTTGATCTTTTCTCATGTGTATCTTTTTAGGCATTTCAGTTGGTCTGTAAAATGGGCAAGGAAAGAAAAGTCATTACACTACTTAAAGTCATTTAATTACTAATTGCCGATGTAGAACAAGGGTGCAGAATTTAAGGAGTTGGTAAGTCTCTCAGGGTCGTGCAATATTTGTAGGATCCTGAGAGTGAGTACCTCCTTAAATTTTGCATCATAGGCAGCTTTCTGATCTCTCCCTGTCCAGGCTTTGAAGGACTGAGTTGTACTGTCAAAAAGTTTTATGGAGAGTAGTTTGGGAGCCACTGGTCTATACAGTCAAATTTTCCATGCATCAGAATCACTTGGAGAGCTTTTTGAAACACAAATTGCCTCGTCCCAAAACCAGATTTTGATGCAGAAGGTCTGGTTGGAGCCTGAGAATTTACATTTCTAAGACTGTCCCAGGTGATGTTTTGCTCTTAATCTGGATACCACACTAGAACCTCTGGTGTAGGTAACATTCTTTGGATTGGTTAAGAGTTTATTTATACTTCTCGGGCTCTAGGTATAATGGATAAGTTATAACTTGATGGCAATTATATTTAGTATGACAGAAAGTAAGAAGTTCTAGGAATTTATTTTTTATTTTTTTTAATTGACAGAGAAAGAGATCACAAGTAGGCAGAGAGGCAGGCAGAGAAAGGGGGGAAGTAGGCTCCCCGCTGAGCAGAGAGCCCAATGTGGGGCTCCATCCCAGGACCCAGAGACCATGACATGAGCTGAAGGCGGAGGCTTAACCCACTGAGCCACCCAGGTGCCCCTAAGAAATGTTTTATAATAAAATCAGTAGAGGAGTAAAGTTTAAGTTATGAAGACTACTTTCAAAATACTAATAAGTGGTTCATACTCAAAATGATAAAATTTATTGATTTTAATAATTTTGTAAGAAGTCTGATTACTTCACTAAGCCTACCCACATTTTTACTAAGTTCTCATAGCTGGGTTATTTAGAAGAGTCTGATGTTTCCATAATTACTTACCTTGAGTATAGCTTTCATATTGTTATATCTAAGTTTAAAGAAATTATACTGTTTTTATCAATGTAATTGATATAGTTTGGGTTCTAAAACATGGTGGACTGAGCTAATTAATATGCATTTCTCCCTTCTGCATACACACATGCAAGAATAGTGGATAAAACATAGCAACAACAAAAATATTAAGTATCTAGTTATGTTTAAAAGATAGAAAGGGAATCTTTAAATACCCAACTACAAGAAAAATACTTAAACCCATGGTGGTAAGTTCCTTGAGAATGTAGCAACCCAAAGGGGATAGCTAATGAGATACAAGCCCTAGGTCTACATTACAGCTTTGAGCTTGAGAGGCAAGTGCTAATACCAAGACCCTTGGGTATAGCTAAGGCCTGGAAGTTTCTGCCCTTTTAGTTTTCAGGAGTAGAAAAATCAGTTCATGGCCCAAAGGTGCAAAGAGGAAGTTTATTTGCTAGAGAGGCCAGGTGGAGTAAATTAACATCGTCCCTTGGGAAATAGAAGCCATAGATCACACTGCAAAGTTGGATTTGGATTTGCAGCCTGAATTTTGACAACCTATGTCAGTGTGGGAATTTTAAACAATGTATATTAATGTAAAAATGGACTTTGGACAGATGAAACTTCTGGGGTACTAGATGGAAGCAAACACAAAATTCCTGGTACCAACACTTTCCTACCCAGGGTAAATCCCTAATGAAGGTGAATTTCTAGTCAGAAACTAAAAATTATATGAGGAAATGATTCGTCACAAGGAAGAGTCAGGTGAGGCAACTAACTATCAGACACAGTTGAAGAGAGAATCGGTAAATTAAAACCTAGAGTTGAAGAGTATTGTATACAGAATATAGCAGAGAATTTGAGGAAAAAAATTGATATTTTTTTAAATGATAGATAAAGAACATGACTTTTTATCATAAGAATTTCAAAAAATTGATAGGGGAAAAAGTCAAGAATAGAATAAAATCTAATATTTTTGTAGATGTTTCAGAAAAACAATAGGAAAGAAGGGGAGAAGAAGTATGTATTAATTTCTGATAGTAAAGACAGATGTTGAAGTATGGCATAGCTTAAGCAAGACAAATGAAAAGAAATCTACACTTAAAATGTATTAAAATAAAACTGCAGAGCATCAGATGGTACATGCATATAATCTGAAAGTCAAGTAAAATCAAAAGTCATTTATCAAAATAGTGATTATCCTTTGCTAATCCTTCCTCACTTATTCTGTTCCCTAGACATAATCACTCAGTACTTTCTGGTATTACTTGTGTGCTCTCTATCTATATTTTTTAAATTTAATACTGTCTCTTGATCTATCAGTCACTTTCTGTTATGGTAGACAAGAATCTCTTTCCTATTATTGCAGTTTTTTGGATTAAATCAGAAATCAAGCTTTACAATATTACTACTACTGTAAATTTTTTTATGGCTGACTCAGTTACAACCTATGGTTACTTTTCATTTTTGCTGAAGTTTGTTTTCATGGAATTCTTTTTTTTTTTTCCTATTTTCTTCACAGTAATTGTTAATTCAGCTTTTGATTTATCTCTCAGTAGTGTTTTTAAAGGGTCAGACTTACCAAAGCATCTCATAATTTACTGTTTTTCTCTGGAGAACTCTCTTTTGGAACGCTGTGGACTTTCATTCCAGTCCTGACTGTTTACTTTCTAAGCCTGCCTATCTACCTCTTTTCCTGGGACTCCCCTTAGATGGTCTCCTTATGTTTGAACTCCTGTTTCCTGGATCTAATGAACCCAGCTTTTTGGATATATGCCCTCATTTTGTTGGAGCCATCAAAAAGTGAATACAAGATAAGTTTTTGAAACCTTTTATTTCTGAAAAAAGTGCCTTTATTTTACTTGCTTCCTTTATTTTGATAATTCAGTTAGGCATAGAATTCCAAGTTGAAAATCATTTTCATTCTGAAGTTTGAATGCTTTGTTTCATCGTCTTTTAGCTTCCAGTGTTTTAACTGGAAAGTCTGGTACCAATTCTGACCTTGAATACTTTTGTTCCCTCTGTGTAAGCTTCTTTTCCTTTTGCCTAATGTCAAGAAATTACTCATACTGCTTTTAAGGAATTTCCTGTGCCTTGGTGTTTTTATCTTTTTGTTTCTTTCATTGTGTTGGGCACTTGGTGATCCCCTCTGTCTGTACTGTAAACTCATGATTCTCAATTCTTAGAAGATTTTTTGTGGTTTTTTTTTTTTTTCATTTTAATCTTCTCTTTTTCTAGAATTAGTATCTTGATTTTGGAATTGTGGATTGAGCCTGTAAATGCTTCGTCTAATTGCCTGTACTTTCTTATTTTCCATCTATTTTTTGCTCTAGTTTTGTTGTTAGGTTACCTACTTTATCTTTTAACCCTTCTGTAGAATTTTTAAAGTTCTTCTATCATAGTTTGATGGTTTGATAAAGTTCTATCATATTTTGGAATGGAATTGTCTTTCGAATCATTTTGCAGACTTTTGCATAGTACACCTGATTTGAGCTCTGTGTCTCTCTCCTCTCCTATGGTCTTTTGTCCTTCTAGGCCTTCTCTAGATAAGTTTCTCAAAAGGAAACATCTTTGATCTCTCATAGGGCTATCTGCATAATGTAAGATTATGACCTAGTTTTGGGGTTTTGGGTTTCCTTTTTTAAGGAATGGGATAATTGTACCTAATGTGAACTTAAAAGTAATGCCTCTGGATAACTGGCATCCCAGTTTCTGAGTTCTTCTGAAATTCTGTGGATGAGTTGGCTTTCTTGTAGTCATTATTTCCCTCTGGGCACTTGAGGGTTCTTTTTCCTCTATGGTACAAATCCAATTCTATCAGCTTACAGTCTTCCAAAAATGTATCAATGTCTGTGTCCTCTTTACTCTCCATTCTGTCCTGATGGGTTAACACCACCCTTCTTTACTCAGTAATTTGAGTAATAAACTTTTTTTTAACTAAAATTTTAGTGTGATTTGTGGAAGGAATGGAGATAATCAAAATAATTCAGTATAGCATTTTAATTACATGGTTCTTTTTAATCTGGTTATTCCAGTGATATTGAGTCACTTTACAATACATAGCTTTTTTTAAACAACATTAAAGCAGTTTTCTGTATAACAAAATTATATGTAAATCTTAGAGGATGACATCCTTATGTAGCAGCATTCATCACACTAGAATATTTTAGGGTTTTTTTTAAAAAACCATTGATTATGGGGCAACTAAATTAAAGAATACATAAACTGTTACTTGACTGATATAAATTACAGACTTGAAAAGTTGATTTAGAGCTTTCTAGTTTTTAAATTGTTTGCTTCCCTTTTAATAGCTATACTTACCTTTTCTGTTCTGATGATTCCTCTTTCCTTAATGCACTTGGGATTCCCCCCCTTTTTTGACGGGCACATTTTGAAAAGCTGAATGATTATAGTATTAGGATTTTTTTTTTTACAAATACGTATGGAACCATTATGGATGGTTGTCTAAAATAGGATGTGGTTTCTTCTTGTTTTTTCTCAGTAATACAAGTAATAAAATTTTGGTAACACCTTCCTAACTCCTACCTTCAATTCCTAGTCTTCCAGCTATATATTTCAAGGTCTTAACTGTTTGTGGATAAGTATTTACAAAGTTGGTGACATGGAAATTTTAAGAGGATTCTAGTGGGTGGTGTTGGCTAATAAATGGTAGTAAGAAGTACATATCAGGTTAGGGCATAGTTTTATTTTGGAATATATGGAGCAATGCCATCTAGCAGCTTTTGGGATATTATTTAGTATTTATATAGTACAAGCAGAGTATGGTTTAGCAGGAGATGTATGTTTAAGGTCTCAGAAACCTCCAAAATATGGAAAATTTTTTGGACCTTTCCAGTATATCTTTGTTTAAGTGATTTATAAGCTCCATTGCTTTTTTTTTTAAATGTAATTCAAAGATTTGTGGATTTAAGAAATTCTCATTAAAATTAAAAGGTGTCATTTCTCAACATATAAGATTGGCAGATAAATTGGTAACAAGTTGTATGATAATAACAAGTTTTAATATTGTTGGAAATGTAATTTGAAGCAATCTTTTTAGTGGCAGTTTAGTTATATCACCCCAAATTAAATGTGCTAATTAACCTTTGACCCTAAATTGCATTTGTAGTAATTTACACTACAGCAGTACACAGTGTATACATACATACAAGCATGTATGTATGTATGTATACTCATCAAAGCGTTTTGTAATAACATAGAAACTTCTAATCACCTAAATATCCACCAGTAGGAGACTATTTGATTAAGTAACTGTCTATTCATATCATTAAAAATTATGTAGCTCTTAAGAAGAATGAGTGGTGTGTGTGTATGTATATTCATTCATATAAGATGATGTCTAAGAGTTATCAGATGAAAACACGAGAGTGAGATCATTTGTTCAAAAGTAGCTACACATATATGCACATACACCACTATACATACATGAGTATACATGGATGTTCCTGGAAATATATGTAAGAAACCATGAATTTTTTCTTTTACTTTTATTTCTTCAATTTTTCTATTTAATTCTCTTTCTCTCTCTCTTTTGTTACTTTGAGCAGATGTTACTTCAGTAACTAAAAAGGTAATAATTTAAAAATTTTTTAAAATAATATTCATGAAATATACTGCATTATGGTTATTTACTTAACTATTTCTAAAAGTACTTAAATTTTAGATTATAAAACTACAAGCAACTTATTTAAGTAATGATTGTTTTTTTTTCCCCTCAAAGGCTGGCTAAATTTAGACAACTAAAATTTACATTTCAAACTTAAAAAAAAAATACCTGCTAATCATTTTTTTCCTATTTGAAATACAGACTACCAAATTATAGGTTGAAACCAAGAGCACTAATTCCAATTTTTAAAAGTAAACTTTGAAAAAACTATATATTAATCAAAGGAAATATAAGCTGTTACATTACAGGCTTCATAAAAGATTGTTCAGGAATTCCAGAAAAGGTTAAAAAAGCTTAGCACATTATTGAACTGACAAGGTATATGAGGCCACACTAGCCCCCATGCCAGTAAAAGAAAACAATGGAATGACAGCTCTAGTGTTTGGAGAGAGGTTGTTAACGACAGCTTATTCCTTTATGATTTCAACTTTTGACAGAAGACAAGTCTGCTTGTTGCATCATGGCAGATGTATCATTACCTTCTGGCCCTGTCATGACTGAATTGGGAAAAAAAAAAAACACATCCAGTTTTGAAAATGCAATTACCTTCTGGAATTTTGGTCACTATTCCTGAATTAGATGTGAAAAAGCCATCCTGTGATAGATAGCTCTTTGCTTCTGTATTGTTCTCTAGTACTGAAAACTGATTAACTAATTAAGCAGATACTGAAGCTTTTCCTGTAGTCGACGTAGAGAGTGATGTATAACAGCATAGAGCATCTTATATTCACACACCAGCCCAAGAAAAATATTACAAGGACTCTTATCCTTAATAACTGTTTTCTACCTATATTTATACCTGATATCAAGTAACATAGAGCTTTTCCCTAAATGCAAGAGAAAAATACTGGGTTTTAAAAACAATTATGTATCACTTTTACATGAAAAAATATTGGCCAAAATTATAATTTGGTTATGACTTGATCTTTCTGTTTCTCAAGTACATGTACATTTGAATTCTGTTGTGTGGTTTTTTGTTTTTGTTTTATTTTGTTTTTCTCTCCCTTGGCTATCCTAAGAAGTGACTCTGGAGACAGAAAGAGAGGGTGTGGGTTTTGAAATTATGTCAAAGCCTCGGGGTTTGTATATGATCAGAATTTTAATGGAGGTTGAGGTAAGTTTAAATGCATAGAAGGCGAACATAAAAAATTTGTTTAATTTCTGTCATGTTGTTCTTTTTTTGAGTCACTCTGATGTCTTTTTCAAGTCTGCTTTACTCTTGAGCTTTGTGTTAACTGTATCCACGATCTGTGTTTTTCCTTCTTTCTATTCTGTTAGAACTGCTGATCCCTTTTCTGTGGTTCTTCCTTTAATATCAGCTGAAGCAGCTTGAATTGCTGAATCAAAGCTGTTTGGGGAGTGAGAGAGTGTGTAAGATTGTAGCAGGGTGAGATTCTCTGGGTAGAAGGTAACACCTCCTGCAGTTATAATCAATGCTCTGGACACTTTCAAAGATAGGAGAAGCCATGACTTGCTCCGGGGTTAAACTTTTAAAAGAACTTCCCTAGAGAAAAATGTCATCAATAAAGTGAAATAATTAGTTGACAATTCTTGAGTAGCCTAGGTTTAACAAGGAAAGATTGAAGATAGGTCAGCTTTGCATTTTTCACTGTACTTTTGGTTTCTTTCAGGTTTCAGCTTTATACTTTTATTTCTCTTAAACATGATTTTAAAACTTAACTTACTTCCATATATTAGTTAAGCCCTGAGTTACTTTAATTTGAGAAGAATTAAAATGAAAAGAATATCAGCCTATGGTAATAGGAAATAGTCTACACTTTCACTTGAAATAATTGAGATAGTAAATTATGAAAGTTAGGTTGTTTATGAAAGTGTAGTTTATACTGTTAAAGTCGCCAAGCTTTAGATTAAATGTATTATATTTACATAATTAGTAAAATGTGATTTTTAAAGAAAATAATGTTAATCAAGTGAATTTAAGGATAAATAATTTTTAATTTCCAGGGGAATTGTTCAGTAGCATTTCATGCATCTGATACTCTTTGGTGATGATTTTACTTAGCCATTTACATGATGTAAATAAAAGGTGTATTTTAAAATGTTAATTCCAATATAATTTGTCTATTTCTACGTAGGATACTAGAAATTCTGACTAATGCCTACTTATGACTTAAAGATTTATTATGAAAAAGATACATCTATTAATTATTTTTTATTTATAATATAACTTTTTAAAATTAAGATTGGATTTCAGCAGTAATTCTGGATAGTAATAGGCCAGTATTTTAATTCTTTTTTACATAGAATATAGAGTCTTGTTTTCCTGGACGTAAAACAAATCACCACTTAAAATTTATAGTGATGTGTTTAAAGAATTAAGTGGAATACTTTGGCATACTTTGTATATTTAGAATCATGTACTTCTATATTTAAAATAAATAAACTTTTACCAGTTTACTCCAACTATGAATAACTGATTAGTTATCCCATACTGTCAAGTATTCATTCAGATATCAACAATCTTAGAATCTTAGAGTCTGTGTTGTTGTTTGTGCTTATAATCATTATTGTAAAGGAGATGGTACCTTGTTTATGAAACATCTGTACAAGGATGAATATGCCTCTTGAAGCTTGAAGGCTGTGGAAGAAGGCATCCAGTAGTATTAATTTTAAAAAGCACAAGTAGTAGGGTGTTAATAAAAAGTAATAAAAAAAAACACAGGTCGGGGCGCCTGGGTGGCTGTCAGTTAAGCAGCTGCCTTTGGCTCAGGTCATGATCCCAGAGTCCTGGGATGGAGCCCCACGTGGGACTCCCTGCTCAGTAGGGAATCTGCTTCTCCCTCTGCCCCTTCTTCTGCTTATGTTCTCTCTTTCTCTTTCTCTCAAAGAAATAAATAAAATATTAAAAAAATAAAAATGAAGGATGCTGGGGGCGCCTGGGTGGTTCAGTTGGTTGAGCTGTCAGCTCTTGATTTTGGTTCAGGTGATCTTGGGGGTCCTGGGCTCTAGTTCCCCCGCCAAGTTCACAGTCACTCTCTCTAAAATAAATGGATGAATCCTTAAAAAAAAAAAAAAAAAAGACAATATTTGAGAAAGGAGATGTATGTGTAAACATTTATGTTTTTCTTTTCTGGTGCAACTTGAACACAGGATGTTAAATAATAACTCACTTTAATAAGAATCAGTTTATTTCTTTATTAAAAATAGATATGTTTTGAAACATATCCGTGATTTACCATATACACAAACACACGTGTCTACCTACCTACAAGTATCTGTGTATGTTAAAATTCCAGATTGCTAACACAGTAGTATCTTTTTTTAAATAAACTATTATTTGAAAGACTTGTTATTTCTGTTGGGAAATGAGTACTGGCTTACTTATTTATACCATGAGTTGTATATTTGAATAAAATTATGTTCTCTAATGAAAATTGTTCTTGAAAATATTTAAGAGAACATTTATCCAGGCAAACACGTGCCAAGAATATTTCTAAACTTTTTAAGGAAAGTGTAATGTGCTTCTCAGTTTGTGTTTTCTGACAGTAAGAAAATAATCTTTCCATTGAGCTTTTCATGCACATTTACTTAGTATTGTAATGATTTGAAAGCATACTGCTCTTTTGAACAGTTTGTGTTGTTTGTTATCAAAAACTTAAGGAAGTTAAACACTTCTATCAGAACAAAATTAAACTCCGGGTAATTGTCTTTTTTCCCAGAAATTAACAAATTATAACATCAAAACCTGTATGGAAAGGTATGTAATAGGTCATCTGCTGCTGTAGGCATTTTATCTTCCTCCAGGATTCAATTGTTTTGGTTTCTTTCACTTTCTGCCTGTGGCACTGTATGGTAAAATTCAGACATCCTCTTCCTCTCCAAGGAATCTGAGGGGTGGAGGATAACTTATACAAAATTAATAAATGGTATAGCCTTTTCATTGTTGCCCATCCAAGGCAATTTGCAGTGTTCACTTTAGAGAAAAAAAAATTGGGTTGTGTAGGAAGCACTTAAAACAATGAATTAACAAGTTTAAAGCCATGAGTCCATTGTAGAAGATGTATTTCGAGTTTTAAAATACTGACCTAGTAATTTCTTAAGACTCCTCCTTTTTTTTTTTTTTTTGGTCTAATAAAATGATAAAATCTAACCTTGAAAATGAAAAACAAGTGTAGTGTTTGTATTTTATGGTAACTAAACTAAATGGATTAGTTCATTTAGCCAGAGGAGTTTAAGCTTGTCGAACTTAGAGCTTGTCTATTAGAATTCTTATTTTTACACTTCAGGTATGTCATTTTATTAAGCATTTTGTTGTGGCATACTAGAGGAACAGTTTTACAGGAGAGAGAAAAATTGGCATAAGTGGTGCTGTTGTCTTACAATGTGTGCTTCAGGGTGCTCTAATCTGTATAGATACCATAGGTAGTGGGATTTAAGATTGCTTTCTCCAAGAGATTATATAAATAATAAATAGTATTATGTATAGTCTTATTTCTTTTTTTTTTTTCTTTTTAATCCCTGGAGAACTTTTTTGTTAGCTCTAATATTGTTACGTATATAGTCTTTTTTCCCCTCCATTAGATATGTTTGAATTAAGACAGCTAAGACTCCTGAATACTATAGCTTTGGGAAATATCCTGTTACGTTGTTTAGGATATATTGCATCATGCTGTAACTGTAACATCTTGCCTAATAATAGCAGTCTTATTTTCTGAAATGTTTCTTGGGTGTTCTTGTTACTCACTAAACTGCAAGCTCATTGAGGGCAGGACATAAATTTTCTCCATTGCCTAGCAGTATGGTTTAGTAGATGAGAACATGGGCTTTGGTGTTAAACATTCCTAGTTACCAGTTTTAGCTTTGCAACTTAATAGTGTGTGATGTGGTCAAGTGTTTTTTTGTTCAGTCTTGGTTTACTAATCCGTAAAGTAATCACAATAGTACCAAACTCATAGAATTATCCGGAAGATTAAATGACAAAATGTATGAAGGACCCTTACCACTATACATGAAACTATTTTTTTTTTCATGGATGGAGAGATAAAGGAATTCCATTAGCAAAAGAGAAAAATGTGATAGCTTATTGGCAGATACCATTCTTTATGTTAAATCCATTAAAAGACAATAGATTGTGATTTCAGCTCTACCATTCTTAAATAGGAACATGATGTGTACAAGCTCTTAATATAACAGCTGCCACATGATGAGTACTTAATAAATGTTAATAGTAATGAAGGTGGAAATGGTAGTTATTTAGTGATTAGTTTTGTTTTCCTTTATTTTCTCCATTTTGCTCTCTAAATCCTACCACTCTCTAACCTATTCCTATAACAGTATGACTGGGTTTTTCCTGGCATCTTGTTGTATTGGCAGTTATTTTTCTGGATGCGTATTATCCAACTATTCTAAGGACCCAGAGGACATGGGATAAAGTTGGTATTGGCAGTACCTTGGAGGTGTAGATGATAGACTTGCATTATCATTCCCCAGGGGTAACTACACCTAGCAAGTGGAAACATAAGCATCCTAAAAATGATTTTGTTTTGAAAACTCAAAGTTGTTAATGGCAAAAGTTTCGTTCTAACTCTCCTGCCCTGTGAAATCCATCCTTGTATCCATCCATTAATCCTCCAATTCATCTATAGATCCATCAAGTATTTATTGAGGGTCAATCACTGTTCTAAATATAGGGAGATACGGTAGTGAAAAAAACAGAGTACTTGCCCTCAAGATATTGTGGTTTAATGGAGAATACAGGCAAGTTCAGTACAATACCAAATATGACCCCAAACTGTAAGCATAGGGTATCATGGGGCAGCATATTGAAGGTGTCTCTCTCTCTCTTTAAGATGTTATTTATTTATTTGAGAAAGAAACAGAGACCATGAGTGGAGGGAGGAGGCAGAGGGAGAGGGAGAAGCAGACTCCCCTGCTGAGCAGGGAGCCCAACACAGAGCTTAATCCCAGGACCCTGCGATCAGGACCTGAGCCAAAGACTGATGCTTGACGGACTGGACCACCCAAGCACCCTATTGAAAGCATCTCTTAAGGCCATCTCTTCAGAAATATTTCCCAGAAGAAGGGTTATTTACATGAAGTCCTTAAGTATGAGTAGACACTTGGAGGTAAGGAGAGGTATTCTAGATAGAAATTTTAGTTGAATAAAGCTTGGACGTTGAGTTTGATGTGAGAGAGAGAATATAAGACTAGGGCTGCAGAGATCATCAGGGACTGATGTGTCCACTTAAGGTATTTGTAAATTGTCTTAAGGATTATGGAGCAGCATTGAGCAATTTCTAAAAGAGGAAATAACATGGTCAGATTTGTGTTTTGGAATATTAATTCCAGCATAATTCAAAAGAGTAGATTCAGTGACTGTTAACATACTATAGAAGTAACATGTGTGAGCAAAAATAGTTTAATGAACTGAGGAACCAATGAGTTTGTATTAGAACTTGAGAGATATATAAGCTTATTATAATGATTTGACTATATGTGGCAAGTGAAAGAAATGAATCGAATACAGTAGCTGGGTTTCTGACTTGTGTAATGGGGAGACAGTAGTAACACTAACTGAGTTGAGGAGTACTGAAGAGGAGTGATCTTTTAACATTGAAGAAGTTGAGAATCTTATGTTAGACATGAAGTGCTTATGCTACCATATTCTTCCCAAGCCATTTGTTTGACAGTGCCTGTGATCCCTCTTTCTGGCTCTTCTCTATCATATCCCTGTTTCAGCAAGAGGTGTGCTGGGTCATGCAGAGACTTTGAAGAAATAATTTCGTGATATGCCTAAGTCCCTTGTTATAAAATTGCAAGAAAAAGGATAACTAATCCTCACATTAATATATCTCCTAATGTCGTGCAGATTAATTTATACTGTGATTTAACTCGCTTTTACTTTTGTATTTCCTTTTCTATTAGCATGTTTGTCTTAGAAAACCTACACTGAGACCGAGAAAAACATTGTTTAGTTAGATGAAGTCTGTTGACTGCCATTACAAAATTTGTAGAAAAGAGATCAAATTTATGGATATTTAATATGGTCACATTCTACATTTAAAATATTTCACAATATTGTTCATGTTCTTCTCTCCCAAAGCAGTGACGGCTTAACTTTTGAAATTTGCATCATAGGGAAAGTGTGGGTGTGTACTTTTCTACATAATGAGAATAGTTTTCTTACTTCTTTAATGAAGGTGGTATACTAGATGGTCTGAATTGGTCCTCGTAGGTTTTAAATTGAACCATAGATTCTATTTTTATAATTTTTTTAATAACTCAATATGCCCACTTTAAGAAACCAAACTATAGGAAAATTTTGGTTTTATTTCTCAAAACTTAATTTTGTTCTTCTTATTTTCCTTCTAATACTGAAATTTCCTCCTAATTACAAAAATATAACTGTTTTACAAAAAATCTACCACAGAGATGTTGTCAATAGTGAATTCTTTTTTTATTAATATATTCATTAAGAGATTGTTAACTGCTGAGGGAATGGAGAGAGAAGGTTGCTGTACTGAAGTGTTGTTATTAATTGAAAATGCAGAACTACTGAAACACCTGGCATGTAAACACATTCAATAGCTTTTCATTTACCACATATATCCCAATTCAAAAATTTCAGGCAGTACATAGTCTCACCCATGTCCAGATAGGTGTAAGTAAATGTCTTGCAGGAGGAGATTTGAATGAGAAAAGCTGGTATGAAGCAAACAGTACATATCTAGTTAAATAGGTACCTTCTGTTTGTAGAAGCATAAGCTAGATGTTAGGATGGTTAGCGTGTGGATTGGGAAGGAAAGGAAGATTGAAAAGTATGGTAGTTGGTGAACTGTTAAGTGGGAGTGAGGAAGCAGACTTCAGGAAATAACCTCTTTGTTAGAAGGAGTACATACATTCCTGCTAGGATAAGGAATAGTTTATTTGCTATTTCTCATTGCATTTGCATTTATAAATCATTATTTATTCTAGGAAAGCAGGTCGTAGGCCTTCAGCTCACTCTGCCGTCCTTCTGATACCTCCTATTGCTTCTTGTAAAATTATATCTGGAAATATATTGCAATACAGCCTTGGCTTATAGTCCTTCTCTTGCTAACTTGCTTTGAACCTTAGGAAAGTTATTTAGCCTAGTTAGCTATTCCTTTCTCTTTACTGAAATTAGAAGGCATACTTAGATACCTTTGTTGCACTGATAACTTTCAAGTATATACAAGACAGAATTATCTTTATAAGCCTCCAAATGAATAATAAATATGGAAATCTTTCTTATATATTGTTATAAAAACAATCAAGGAAAACTTGACCTAAACCCTTTATTCATTGAGTGATATGTTTTATCAAAGATGCACTGATAACAGGTAATTTGGTAGGAAAGTTATCCACTTTTTAGTATTAGTATTTTTTTAGCTTAATATCTTATTGTGAATGTTAATCATAACATTAGTATTAAAGTAGTTTCCTAGCTTTTTATCTTACTGTGTATGATTCTTTGGGAAGTGTAGTAGTTTTGTCTTTTGGCAACATGGGTTCATGCAGTTGAGATAAAAAGTGCTTGTCTTTCCTGAGAATATTTTCTTCTTTGGTGCAGCTAACACCATTCATTCAGATTCTAGCAATATGAAGAGAAAACACAAATTGAAAAATGGAGCAATTTGTTGATAATTTTCATAAGGCTACATATTCATGAAATCATTCAAGATTTGCTGTCATAAGTTATATAGAGAATGAGACATGATTTTTGAAAATGAATTGAATTTATTTTTAGCCAAGTCTTTATAGAAATTCCCAACCTTGATTTTAGTTTCCAAGTTTTTGCTTATCCAGGAAAGTGTATATAACCATATTCATACTAGTATCTGATAGTCCAAGTCCTGCATGGTAAAAGATAATAACACCAGTAGGTAAAAACTACTCACTAGAATCATAAATTCAAGAACTACTTACATTTGGAAGAATTTAAAGAAATTGTAATAGGTAGAGAATGAGATGAAGGACCCATAACTGTATGGATAATTACTAATTTAGCTTTTACACCAGTTTAAATTCAGTATTCCTTATATTAAAACTTTTTTAAATATATGAATTGAGTTCTAAGGCTATTGCTGAGTTACATTTTGGGCTTAAAAGCAAGCAGACAAAACAGTTGCTGATTGCTTGTTCTGTATAGATTTAAACAAAACATAGTCAGTACTCTGTTATTAATTTTTTTTTCTTCCCCATAATGACATTCCTCTTCTGAATTTGTTGAAATTCAGAATCATGGTTATGAAGGGAATAAAAGAAAGAATATAGTTATGGTCCAATGTATTCATTTTTCTTTTTTAGCATTTAATATTTGGTGATCATATTTTACCACTGGGCAAAAGTTATACTCAACAAGTCTACTTTTTTGATTACTTCCAGATAAGATTAATTTATTATCACTTACAAATCTGCTCTTATCATTGAAAAATAACCAACTACATAAAATTTATTTGTTGGTGATATGACAAAATTATGCTTGAGTTGTTGCTGTCTCTTAGTTGAGATTTATTCCTCCCTTTGGATTTCAAGAGGCAGAGAGTAAAACTAATTTCATAAAAGTTTTCAAATCTACGTTGGCGTCCATACTCACTGTGTATTCTACCAATCACAAATTTTTTTTTCAAGATTTTATTTATTTATTTATTTGACAGACAGAGGTCACAAGCAGACAGAGAGGCAGGCAGAGAGAGAAGGAAGGGAAGCAGGCTCCCCGCCGAGTAGAGAGCCTGATGTGGGGCTCGATCCCAGGACCTTGGAATCATGACCTGAGCCGAAGGCAGAGGCTTTAACCCACTGAGCCATCCAGGTGCCCCCCAATCACAAATTTTTAATGGGAATATTTTTTCTTATGAAGGGAAAGGTGCATTTAGAAATATTAATAAAGAGGGACGCCTGGGTGGCTTAGTTGGTTAAGCAGCTGCCTTCAGCTCAGGTCATCATCCCAGCGTCATGGGATCGAGTACCACATCGGGCTCCTTGCTTCGCAGAGAGCCTGCTTCTCCCTCTGACTCTGCCTGCCACTCTGTCTGCCTGTGCTCGCTGTCGCTCACTCTCTCTCTGACAGATAAATAAATAAAACCTTTGAAAAAAAATATTAATAAAGAGATTTCAGTTGGAAGGATTTAAAATATTTTATGGTTTTAATAAAGAACAAAATGAGTTTTCAACTTGCCTTCATATTGATAGAGCAATAGTTTTAATTGGCCTTTTAGTGTGACTATTAGTTATTTCTAGACATGCTTTCAGTATTCCATGTTCAAGCATGGGAAACATACTGAAAGAAAGTCAATTCATTTTTTATTATCAACCAATTTAAGAAATTATAAATAAATATTAAATAGCATCATATTTGAAATGAAAGTTTAGTGGAATAGACTTTGATTTTCCCATGTGTGTTGTTTTCCATTTCCATTCTTTTCTTTTTCTGCCATATTAACCTAAAGACAGTAGACATTTAGAAAAGAAAATCATAAAAATTTTAAAAATAATTTTGAGTTCAGTTCTGTTATCTTTCAGTGGTCTTTTATATAAGAGCAAAGTGAAATTTCTTCTCTTCTGAGTTGTAAAATATTGTGATCTTTGATTGTTTAAGATAACATTGGTGCTTGTTTGTGTTATGCAGATTCTTTGAGTATAATTGACAATAGGACATACACACTTAGTTGTTTATCTAGTGCAGTTATGTTTCCCTAGAACAATCCATTCTCACTTTGTTCTTTTTCTTTTTAACCCAGGCAAGAAAATGTGTTTAATAAAGACTGGTTCATTTAAGAAGGATTTCTCAACTTCAGAACTATTGGCATTTTGGGAAGATAATTCTTTGTTATGGGAACTGTCCTGTGCATTGTAGGATGTTTTAGCGGCATCCCTAACCTCTATCCTGTAGGTGCTAGCGACACCCACTCAGTATTAACAACCAAAATATTTCCAGACATTGCTAAAAGTTCCCTAGAGGAGGAAAATAATCCAGTTGAGAACCTTTGGGCTGAAGATGAATGCAAAGTAACTCTTTACTGTTGTGTGTGTAGTCCGGGATTTTGGGTGTTCACTTTCTTTAAAATAATTTTACTTGAATGGTGGGACTGAAATTGGACTACAACTCGACAGTATTAGACAATAACATTATTTATGCTAATATTTTAGACAGCAATGTATTCACTACACACAGAAGACATGGATCATTTGGATATTCACACATTGCCAGTAGAAGTATAAATTAACATTAACTACTTTGAAAACTGGAAGTATCCATTAAAGTTGAATATGCAACAGTTCCAATGATAAAATACACAATACTCTTTAAAGTAAATTTCATATAACCTATGGACTCTCATAGAATACTTTTGTTGATTTTTGCTCAACTCTTGAATCCATAGCTGTCCTGTGTAATGTGAATAATGGTTGATATTTTCATTATATTAACAATAAGATAAAAGTGAGGCAAAAAACATTTGTCCAAACTTCACTAATATGTGAGTGCTTTGAATTATAGTTTTCAAATACTGTAAAAATATCTCCTTAATATTTCATGCTTTTTTCACTGTGTAACATTTCCTTAATCTTATATGTGTTTGGTTTCCCCCCACACACAGTGTAATAGCTACAGACAAGGCATGCTTCTCTTTTTGGAGATTTATTTATTCATGAGAAGGAGAGAGAGAGAGCATACATGAGTGGGGGGAAGGGAGGAAGGCGAGGGAGAGAGGGAATCTGCAAGCAGACTCCACACTGAGTGCGGAGCTGGACACAGGTGTCGATCCTAGGACCTTGAGATCATTACCTGAGCTGAAGTCAAGAGTTGGACCCTTAACTGACTGAGTCACCCAGGTGCTCCAAGGCACACTTTTAAATTTAATCTGTATAACAGGGTTTTATCACTTTAAGACTAGACTATCAACAAAACAATAAATAAAGCCCTAATTTGTAGGTTTTGCCAATTTCCATGGTATAGATACTCATATAAAAAGCTGTGCTTGATTTCAAGCTGCCTGCATGGTGTCATTGAACAAAAAATTGCTAACAGATATAGTTTCCCATCATTATGTGATATCTCTATCATTGCAGACACAATAGATATAAATAATCCCTATGACCCTGCAATTGCACTACTGGGTATTTACCCCAAAGAGCATAGATAATGGTAAAATAACTTGGAAGGGATAAGTATTATTATATATGTTATAAGTATCTTATATTTGTAAATTTAAATAATTTAATATTTAATAGTGGTTTTGTTTTGTAGTTCACACACAAAAATCCTGAAAATTTAACAATGGGCTTTCATGAGCCAGTTTGAGCTAGCTCCAGCACACCACAGTTTTTAACAAATACATTCTTAGCGGCACTATCAGTGTAGCTGAAAACTACTTCAGTGCTACTGAAACTATTTCAGTGTTCATCAGTAGGGGAATGGTAATTCTGGTTATTGTCTAATTATAATTATTATCTAAATATTATATAAATTCAGTTCTTAATTCTAATTTATACATTCTAAATGCGCCATATTTACATAATAGAGTATTATAATACAGTAAGAATGAACAAACTTACAATTACATGCAACAACATGGGTGAACCTCTTAAACTTACTGTCAGGTTAAAGAAGCCAATCACGGAGTACAGATTGCATGATTCCATTTATACAAAGTTCAAAATGAGCCAAACATTTGGTGTTAGAAATCAAGATAGTTTATGCCTACAAGAGTAGCTTTGTGGTGGGGGTTCCTGGGTGCTGGTAGTGTTCATCTTTTTAAAAAATCTTACTCTTTGTTACAGGAGTGTGTTCACTTCGTGAAAAGTCATCAAGCCATACACTTAAGATTTGTGCACTTTTCTATATCTATGTAATATTGAAAGTTCACTAGAAAAAAGTACTGGCTGAATTGAAAATGTATCTGAAAACTTGGCAGTTAGTACATTTGAGGGATAACTTACATTGAGATACAGCCAAAGCCCACTCTAACTTATCATAAGAGTTGTGTTTTTTCTTCTTTCATGCATATTCTGTGCTTGAATTGAAATAACACACCATTCCTTGAACTCAGCGTGTGCACTTACTATGTTACCTATGCTCTTGCTTTTCCTTGTATTTGAAAGCATTCTTCCTAATTTCTGCCTATTGGGAATTTTTTATTCTTTTCACGTGTAAGTAAGTTGTTCTTGAATTGTTCAGGTATGATTCCAGTAGTCTCAGTAAGAATAGTTTTTACCTACTGCTGCATATTTTACCATAGGAGTTAGTTGAATATTAGTGTGAACATCTTTAAATAAATTTTTCTGGGTTCAAGAGTACTGGATGATTGCAGGTTCTGTGATTTGTCTGCTGAATGAATGGACATTGTCATTTAAGACTTCACTGTTACGTCAGATGTAACCTCCAGTGTCATATCTTACCAGTTATTCCCATTATCCTTAATGTAACCATCTAATACAAGCTCTCATAAAGAGATGCCTAGGTGGCTCAGTCAGTTAAGCATCTCCCTTCAGCTCAGGTCATGATCCCAAAGGGTTCTGGGATTGAGCCCCGTGTGGACTCCTTGCTCAGTGGGAAGCCTGTTTCTGCCTTTCCCTCTACTGCTCCCCCTGCTTGTGCTCTCCCTGTATGAAAAATAAATAAATAAAATCTTTAAAAAAAAAACCCTCTCATGAAAATGCCTTGTCATCATTTACATTTTATCAAGCTTATATACAATCACCTTGGAAATAATTTTGAATGGCTTGAAAATAGGGTACACAGTAGGAAACTTCAAAACCTTTTTCCGTTAAGAGATTTTGTAAGTTACATATACCTTATTAGTAACTGTTGACCAGCCATGATCTAAAAAAGAGATAGAGCTCATAAAAGATTAATAGGTTTTTTAGGCCTATAAATCTGAGAGTAGTTAAAAATCCAAATATCAGTTTGAATTTAGATTGGATTGAACTGTGATTTCCTGTCTGGTTATGTAAGTGTCATAACCCTGCTAATTAGTAAAGATCAAGTTGAGAGTACTAGTGTCTGTAACAGTGTGATGTTTGCAGCATGCAGTACTCACCAGTCCACTTAGGGATACACTTCAACTGGTACGTTTCTGCCTGGTTTATGAGCATATGTCAATGGCTTATAACAGCTGTCTGCCATATTGAAGAGAATTAATTTGTACTTATGTAGTTGATAAACTCATTTATTTTCTATCAATTCTAACCTACAGTGCTTCTGACAGTTTTTATCTTAAACACTTCATTCTGGAAGGCCCAATTTAAGCTTTATTTTTTTTCTAGTTTTAGAACAGCTTTAACTTTTCCAATTGTTTTATTTTGTTTTGTTTTTCTGGTGGATTGTAAAAAAATCAAGTTTTATATTGCTTTAAATTTTTTTAACAAGTAAAGTTCTTTTAACAATATTTTCGGATTCCTTTGGCATGAAGAAGCAATTGAAGAACAACTGTACTTTCCTAAGGCAACTTGTTTTTCTTTTACACTTCATGCCTCTGGTGTTGGCATTCTTGTTTTTACTAGTCTCTCTTGCATACAGTATTTTTTGCATTATAAAGGTTATAGGCAAATAGCCAGCTGTCACATTCTTGAGGTCAGATACAACTACTATATATGAGATGCTCTGTTTTGGCTTCATACTACTTGCCAGATTGCTAAGCAGATGTTCTAGGCTATAATTCAGGAAACTGGGACCTCTTGAAACATTCCCTGAGAGTCGCTTTTGACATCTCTGAATCATTTATTTAAAGGTAATTAGTTCTAGTGAAAATGAAAATGCCTTGATATGAAGAGAACAAAATTATTTTACCGTGTTTGGGACTTAGACGATGATTAGGAACTTGATTCTGGATATGTATCTAATGGTAGAAAAGTATTAATTTTAACATAGATATGCAATATAATTAAGCACTTTTCCAGTTAATTTTCTTTTAATTTGGGGATTTTACAAAAAAGAATATCACAAAAAAAGACTTTGTTTTTATAGACTTTAAGGACTACCAATAACTTTGTGCTACATTGAAGAATTTATAAGCTTCCTGTTTTTATACAGGAAACATGTACAAGGAGGCTGT
Organism: Mustela lutreola; assembly: GCF_030435805.1. NCBI lineage: Eukaryota > Metazoa > Chordata > Mammalia > Carnivora > Mustelidae > Mustela > Mustela lutreola. Next base: position 118,991,727 of record NC_081294.1, on the reverse strand, counting down.
AAGAATATTATTTCTTCTTTAATATATCTCAGTACATGCCTTGGTATTTTTCTCATATATTTCATTATGTTTTTTATTGTGCTGTAAGTGTTTATAATACAAAACTCTCTTACCTATACTTGGATTTTTTATTTATTTATTTTTTAAAAGATTTTATTTATTTATTTGACAGACAAAGATCACAAGTAGGCAGAGAAGCAGGTAGGGAGAGAGAGGGGGAAGCAGGCTCGCCACCAAGCAGAGAGCCCGATGTGGGGCTCAATCCCAGGACCCCGGGATCATGACCTGAGGCAAAGGCAGAGGCTTTAACCCACTGAGCCACTCAGGCGCCCCTAAACTTGGAACTTTTATAAAGTACTTTTATCTGTACTTGGAAAATAGTTTTCTTGTCTGTTGTGTCCATTATTAACATATCACTTGCACAGAAGATAAAAATTTAAACGAACTCTTACGGTTTAAACAGTTGGAAAAACACATTTTTAAAAATTTGTTACAATGCATTCGTTTAGATCTCTTTAGCTATATTTAGATAATAAAGGAGCCACATAACTTGTGTTCATATCAGTCTATTTCACTTGCAGTACGCATTGTACTTTATAGAAAAGTGCTTTACGCAGAAATGTATAAGATCCAATATCTGGTTATTGAGAAGAGTCTTAGGCCAACATAATTTAAGGAAGGTGAGAATAAATGGTAGGAGTAAACATCTAATTCTCATTTATATTTGCCTGTGGATGAATTTGAATTTAAAGTTAATGTAGTTCCATCGGACATTCAGGGTGCTCATAACAAACGCTTCAGTCAAACTAATGAAGTCTTTGTGAAAATTGAACTCTAAAATCACCTCTGTTCCTCCTTCAATAGTTATTTCATCTTCCCCATTTCATATTTTGGACGAATGGCTTTACAATGAGACTGATGCAACAGACCTATCTCAGCAGTTCTTCAGATTCACAGAAAAGTAATTAAGAGTGTTAGTTGATAAAACATACCCAGGTTTCTAAGGCTAAGTGGATATATAGCCTTAACCTTCCATAGCTTCGAGTTCCTAAGCGCTTAAAAGTAGGAAAAAACAGAGATCGCTAATATCTATTTTAGAATTGAAACCCAAACAGAGCCTTTGTAGCTTCAGAAAATCAAAGCTTTGTGTAGACAAGCGCTCATTTGGGTAACTGATAACTGAATATTAGTAATCCCTATCTCTCTTCCTTTCTTTCTTCTTTTCCTTCACCCCAGCCGTTCTATCATATACAAATTAGTACATCACAGTCCTAAGGTATCTAAATTACTATTTTGTCAATTCTAAAATGCACACTTTCTTCATATTTTAACTCCTCTGAAATTGGGATACAAGTGTCTTTTGTCCACCCAAATTTAGAATCAGTTGAGAGAAAGAGAGTCAGATGATAGAGATCAATATATCATTTTTATAGCTGGTAAGATAATAGATTGGGGAGTAGGTTAGGTCTAATAGCCAAATAGGTTTGTTTCCCCAGAACTCAGCTGACATACCCACAGACCTCGCCATGTGAAACTTACAGCACTGAGCAGTAGAGAAGAAAGTGTACTTTCTATGGACAGCTAGCTGTCCAGGTGGGAGGAGGAGACTGAGTCACAAGCAGCAGTACACAGATCACACAGGATTTCTGCCCCTATGTCAGGTAAGAGGCCACAAGCAGGAGGATCAAGGTGAGCATTATTAATCCACATGGACACTGGTGAGTTTCCCTCCAGCAGAGTAAAGCTGAGCTCTGTAGTCTTGATAGAACTCCAAAGCCAAGACCCTTGCCATCCTTTTCCAAGCTCTTACTCACTAGGCATGGCTTTAAAATAATGGATTTAAAAATGTGCCCTAGGACCATACTCATTTTTTATTCTGTCCTTTCTGTCTCTGGGTTCCTCTGTGCCTCTTCTTTCTACTTCCTTAAACTCTTCCTTGCTGCCAACATCTGCACAGTTCTCTTAATTTTTTAGTGTTTTGGGGAAGTAGATCCTTTCCTGGCTGACTCAAGACTCTCTTCACTGTGGGACGAACCTTTTCCTCTCAATTACCTACATTCCAACATAGTTGAATCTGCTGCATTGTGTTCTTCCTCTTCCTTTGTTTCTATTGCCCTACTTAGATTTCTTGAGATGAGTTTGTCCTCACCTTCACCTCCCTGATATCTTCACACCTCACCTTTTACATTTGTTCTGCTGTACAGCTTCTCCCCTGGCCTGTCACATGTGTACCTAGGCTTATAGAGTTTGCCTGCACCAGAAGCTTGTTAGTAGTTTAAAAAAAATCTTCATTTGTGCCACATGTTGTTAATATCCTCATTTGGTCCTGCATCCTGCCTTAGGATTGGCTTCTTTCTTGAAGAATTAGCATTGAAGAAATTCACATTTGCATTTTATCACATCCACTACAGCCCATCTGGAGTGAACCATCAATCCACAGTGAATTTTTGCAGAAGAGGGATTTGCTGCATGAAGCACCTAGATAAATGCACAAGAATGAGAGCAAAAGAAAACACTCTTTTTTATTTCCTTCAGAATGAAAGTTAAAATGTGCCATATTTGCCAGTGTATAAGGCATATTAAAATTATACTTAAATATTGGAAATTGAGTGAGGCAGGAAAAAAGTCTTGTCTGTTCATGGAGTATGCAGTCATGGCTTAGCAAATGGACGGTATCTTCAATGTATTAAATTCTGTATTTTTGTACTGTGATCTAAAACTTAATATCCTAAGCTATACTGTTGAGGAAATTGATGTCTCCATTCATAATCATGAAACTGATTCTTTAACAGAAAAGAAGAAAGTAACAACCCTAAGGAAATAAAAAAAGCTGGTCTTTAATAGTGGATAGATCCTTAACCCTTCGTTTGTGAAATAAGATTAGGGCTCTTCTTCATATTTTTCTTCCTCTTGACTTGAGATTATTTTTCTATCAGCTGCATAAAAGATATGTTTTTTCCCTTAGGTGGTAAAAGATAGATGAGCTTTTTTCCTAATACTTAGTTGTAGAATACTTATTCATTCATTTAACGTATTGATCATATGATCTGTGTACAAGGTAGTTTTCTAGATAATGGGGATGTATCAATGAATAGCTTCAAATTCCTGCTGCCAGGGAGCTTTTCATTCTTCTGGAGTATTATGAAAATTAGAAGGGCCCTAAATGTATACAGTTTAATAGGAAATTGGTACTTTATGTAGTAACACTGATATTTTAATATTGCATGGCATGACTGCCTCTTGCTAGTCAGACTTCACACATGATGGCTCATGTAGTGGGGGAATGATGCAGGAGCTGCCAATCCTTTTAAAAGTTGAGTCCGGATTGGCATAGTGTCATTTTCATCATATTCTGTTGGTCAAAGCAGGCACAGGTCAGTCCAGATTCAAGAAGAGTTGACTCGGACCCCATGTCTCAATGAGAGCAGTGTCAGAGATTCTGTAACCATCATTAATAGGCTACAGATACCACTTAACTGGCCACATGACTTAGCAAAGCAAAGTCACTTCAGCTGCCTGAACCTAGGAACCCTAATCTGTCTAGTATGTCATGGAGAGTAGGATCACCATAATATTCATGTACTGGTCATTGTTCACCCAATCTAATGATTCATTTTGATATGCTCTGCTGATTACAGTTCAACTCAGACACTTGAAGTAAAATGGAAATTTTCTCTATTCTTCAGGGTCTTTACAACAGTAGCTTCTTATCTCCATAGAGTACTATATGCCATATTAAGGAAGAAGTGCAGCTATGTCACATAGGGTTTTCTTCTTAATATCATATATTTTCTGTAATCTTATTATCTCTTAGTCATCATTCCTATAATCAATAGATAGAAATAGATGAAGACATTACAATTTATAGCAGTCTAAAGTTTACCATTCCAAGGGGGAAATGCCTTCTAAGGATTCTTAAAAGAACTAGACCTTTTGACAAACTTGGAAATCCTTTTAGTTACTGCTAATATAAGTTGATCACCTTAATTTAGTGATAGTTAAACATTCAGGAGAAAATGAGCCATTTTACATTTAACGACACCCAAGGTCTACATTCATTTTGCCCTCCTTGAAAGCACAGGATAAACTATGTGCACATGTAATGATTAAGTGATTTCCCTCAGTAAGCTAAAGTGGACTGGGAAAAAACAGATCTTCTCAGAAGCCTGTATGATTTAATCCTTTTGCAATGTTGCACTCGCATGCTGTTTTTAAGTTACATGTTCCCACCTCCTTTTTCCTTCCAAGCTAAATCCTCTGGGTAGAGCCATGAAACAAGGCTTTTCAACACTCTTACTGTTTTATGGATCTACTTGCCTTTACCAGCTTGTTTCTCCTATCTCTTGGTTTTCGTTGTCAGTATCTTCTTCTGCCATCCTGAAATCAACTGTTGGGAATATGTATGTTGGCAGATCAGCCAATTGTTGGCTTATGAGATTCCTCAATTCTCTTGGTGCCATTAGAAGCTTTTTCAATGGATTACAGACTGCCACTTTGCCTGTGATTCTTTCTAACTGGTGGTCCAAATAACCCATATACCAGTCTTCTTTGAGAAGATTCACAATCTTTCTTCTGGTTATCCATGCTGTGTACGTTTCCTGAGGGAGTACAAGAAGGTTATGACATATAATAGTTTAAAAACTTGGGCATTAAATCCTGGATTTACCAGTAAGTTTCAACATAAAATGAGACAAGCTATGTAACCTTCTTTGTGCTCCCTTTTTCTCTTCCTCATAGCCGTCTTTGTTTTTTTATTTTCTCCCTAGAGATTTGTTAGTATATCTGATCTGTGATCTCTGAAAACATGTTAAATTTTTATTGTGTGCTTCAGGTAGAATAATTCAGGTTCTGTGAAGACCTTACCTCACCTCTATCTAAATAGTGCTGTTTACATTCTGTGCCTTCCAATAGTCATACCTATTCTTATATGATTAAACTTACTAAGAAAACACAAATTGGATCATATCCTTTCATTGCTCAAAACCTTCCACCTTTTTTTTTCTTTCTTTTCCTCTTACTTTCTCTCCCTTTTACTAATAATTGGTACATAAGCTTCTTTTCAGATAGAGTATCCATGTTCTTTATTTCTTTTTCTGTTTAAAAAAGTTCCTTGGAAAAATGCTAAAAACCCTAAAAGGAAAAATATACATATACAGTCCCAGCAATTAAAAAAATAAGAAATGAAAGCTTCTGCCTGCATTCTGTCCCATGTCAGAGGTAATCTTGATTAACAGTCTGATGGATATCCTTCCATTTTTCCCCCTGAAGCAATGTAGATGTTAATGTATGTACACATGTTTACAACCATGTCTTTTTTCCACCAAACAGAATTATGATCTACATATGTTTTCACTTTTAATTACCCAGCATTGCTGAGCTTCAGTTTCCTCCTCTGAAAGGAGGGGATGGCAGTAGTACCAGCTTTCAGGCTGATAGTACTTCTTAAGTAAAATAATCCATGTAAATAATTTAAGACATACAAGCATCAAGGCAGCACTCAGTCTTTATTACTGCTCTAACTATGCAAACATTGTGCCAGACCTGGCATCCAAAGTGATCTAGGCACAACCAATCAAGGAGACTATACTATAGCCATTTTTTTATTCTTCAAGAAAACAGTAGAGAATCTTATGAATATTTTTATTTTAACTGATTTACTATATTGCAGGTCATATACATTTAAATATTTTTTCCTTACAGATAATCTCAAAAAAAAAAAAATAAAACAAATGTGTATTTGGAGATTTAGTTGTATGAGAAATAAACCCATCAACAATTTATGATTATATTCCTTCTTTTAGGTATTGTTACTTTTGCCTAGACAAAGAGCTTTTAGTAAAAAGTTCAAATTAAACTTTTATTTGACTTTTTAAAAAAAGAAATTATACTTGAAGAGGTAGGATTCTTGCTCCCACTTACTTGTTAGTAGAAAGGTGGAAAAGGACAGAGCTGTATTTATTTATCTCAGTATTTATGAGTTAGCAATTTAGGGCACCTAATAGTAATTGGAGTACTCCGAGTAGGATGAACATATAAAGATTGGCAAAGGCCAGAAATTATACTAATGTTTAAACCAGTAATTTGAACTTAAAATGTTTTATCATCACTTGGGCTACAAGTGATTGCCAGTCACAATTGCCTAACACATATTACCATGTATCAAATTTTCACCGAAAAATACACTTCCCTCCATGATTTCCATAACTATAGTTCCTTTTCTTACTTCTATAATGAGATAAAAATGATATTACCTCTTTATAAGATTAAAAAATCTTGTTAAAGCATCTTAATAAAATATGGTAAAATAATAAATTTTAAAATTTGCCTTTTTCTACAAACTTGACAGTAAGTCAGTCTAACTTAAAATTTTTAGTGCCATTTACAGGTAAAGCAAAGTATTAAACAGATAATTACCACCTCTTTCTAAAAGTTTTAAAGTCCTTATGTAAATGTATGAAATCAAAATATGGATTAGCCTATTTTTTTTTTAATGCTGAAACGTATCTGATGGCATCGTCTGAATGTATGAAACATATTTGGGCATGGCACCAGAAAACTTTCAACAAGGTATTCTTCACATCAGACTGACACTTTGACTAATTTTTCGCAGTCTCTCTAGCAAGCTGCTTTTGTATCTGCTTTTAAACATTTTCAGCATTCTGTAGTAGACCATTTGCTTACCTCACATTCTCTCTCTCAGCACTGTCTTACATGTCATTATTTCAGTTACCATCAATTTATTTAAAGCTCCCAAATGTGAATCCCTACACCAAAACAGTCTTCTGAACTCTAGGCTGCTATATCCAAGAGCTGATGTCTCTCCTTGGATCTCTCAGTGGCTTCCCCTTACTGATAAGACCCAAAGTAACCACACTGTTCCCTTTGTTCCTTCTCTTACAAACTTGTTCACTTCTATTCTATGTCTTTTTGTAAATGGCATCAACATCACCACCACAGCCCATGTCAAAAACCTGGGCATCTTCTATTCCCTGATTTCCCACATGAAATCAGTCACCCAAATTCTGTCAGTTCTGCTTCTTCATTGTCTCTTGTATTTCTCTCCTGTCCATTTCCAGTGTCACATTATAATCAAAGCCACTATCATCTCTCACATGTACTACTACATTCATTTTATAATGTGACTCCACATCCACTCTCATCTCTTTTCAGTCCAGCTCCATTTAGGAGCCAGAATGATCCTTGAACACACATATTTGATCATGTCACTTTCCATCTTAAACCCTTCTGTTGCTTTCTGTTGCTTTTATGTGTACTGATTACTTGATTCTTAGCTTCTTTCAATCTGTACTTTAGTGTGTCCAACCTTAAGGTCTCAGCTTAAATAATCAGTTTTGTAGGGAAACCTTTCTATCCTCCTTCCTGTATCTCCTAAGTTAACCCCTGTTGTATGTTCTTACGGCACATTAATTTGTCCTTCGAAGTGGTTTCACAGCTGTAATTATCTGTTTATCTTTCCCTCTGCTTTGAGGGCAACAGCTATGTCTGTCTTACCAGTTATCCCTAGCCATTAACTCTCCTCTTGGCCTATAGGCTATATTCAGAAAAAATTTCAAGTGAAAGAATACATAGGATGAGTTTCCTGCATGCTCATCCCAAGGAGGGAAAGAATGCATTTATAAAAGTCCTAATTCTCCATTTCCATTTGTGTTCTGGTGAAATAGTCCAAAGGCTTATGGTTTTCCCTTTCTTTTACTCTGATAGTCCCATACTTCTTTCCCCTATAGTTTTCACTGTAAAATGTTATTTGCTTTATCTGCCGCTACTATTTGTCCTTGTTATATCCTATCGTTGTCTTGCAAAACTTTGGTCATGAATTTTTCAGATAGCAAAAGAATTCCTTTAATTGGGAGAATGGGGTGGGATTATGGACATTGGGGAGGGTATGTGCTTTGGTGAGTGCTGTGAAGTGTGTAAACCTGGTAATTCACAGACCTGTACCCCTGGGGATAAAAATATATGTTTATAAAAAATAAAAAATTTAAAAAAAAAGAATTCCTTTAATTTATATTTCTTCAAAATCTCTGCTTAGAATAAAGAGCTTTGAGTTCATACAAGATGCACGTTGTATATAATGCTTCCTCTAGTTTACTGTTACTAACAGGTCAGGAAAGGATCGGAGTTAGAGTAATCTGTGTGTAAGGCTAATAAGTTTTATTAGTCATCTGATGCTCTATGCTGGAAAAAACCAGGACAGAGACTCTTGGAATTACAAACTGATGGAACAAAATGTGACTTCTAACATTAAGCTAATGTGTCCTAATTTTTCTTCACACTATACTTGAAATAGGTCATATTCTTTCTAAAGCATAAATACCACTGGTTGAAAATACTATTTATATTATCTTTATTTTAAAAATAAATAAATTATCTTCATTAAACTTACCTTTGTTAAATTTAGAACATAGATAATATATAATATTCATGATTATTTTAATACATTATAAGTATACATTTAATAATATAAATTAATGTACTTGATAGCAGCTTTGCTTTTTATTTGATATATAACTAAATGCCAAAATACATTTAAATAATGATTTTTAGTTTCTCTTTCCCACTTAGTTATTGCCCTGATAAAATTGTTCTGGCTAATGATTTGCTTCTGCCTCTTTTTCATGCTTATATACTTGTTCTCATAATTCACAATGATAGTAGGAAAGTGTGTCCGTATAATAACATTTAATGCTGTTACTTGGAACAGTAAACTAAATTATTTTTAGTAGTATGTGGCAATACCTACACTAAAGATGGATGGAGAGGGGTGCCTGGGTGGCCCAGTGGGTTAAAGCCTCTGCCTTCAGCTCAGGTCATGATCCCCGGGTCCTGGGATTGCCCCGCATCAGACTCTCTGCTCAGCAGGGAGCCTGCTTCCCCCTCTCTCTCTGCCTGCCTCTCTGCCTACTTGTGATCTCTGTCTGTCAGATAAATAAATAAACTCTTAGGAGAAAAAAAAAAAAAGACTGATGAAGAGTTTCTTATCATCAAAATAGAGATAATACCTATATTTTAACTTTTGTGTGTTATATAAAGTACCCAGCACAGCTTCCTTTACTTGGTATATTGCATATATTAAGAATAATGGTAAAGAGACATGTGTGTTGCAGACAAATACTAAATACAAAATATAATCCAGCTATGGTAGAACTCTTTCTCATCATACGGTTTTCCTAAATCTCCTTTTGGGGATGCTTCCACTTTATAATCCTCTCATGATCCCATTATAAGCCCAATATGAAGCATCTTTCTTTAATAGTATCTTCATTCTCTTTTAAATTTTATACTTGGCACACCTAATATGCATAGATTAATTGAAGGCTTGCATATAGGCTAGAAAGTCAATCATCAGAATAGCTCTTTTTTTAAGATTATATTTATTACCTATATTAGTGATTCTCAGATGTTTGGATTTTATAGGCTTTTGTGAAAATCATTATATTACCTTTTTTTAAAAAGATTTTATTTATTTATTTGACAGACAGAGTTCACAAGTAGGCAGAGAGGCAGAGAGAGAGAGGAGGAAACAGGCTCCCTGCTGAGCAGAGAACCGGATGCGGGGATCCCAGCACCCTGGGATCATGACCTGAGCAGATCAGGTCATGATCCCAGGGTGCTGGGATCCCCGCAGAGGCTTAACCCACTGAGCCACCCAGGCGCCCCATTATATTACCTTTTTAAAAATGTCTTCATGACCTTTACCTATCCATGAAAACTTTTTTGAAGCTTTCTGGACCTGTGTTTGGGAGCCACTACACTACACCTTTGTGATTACCTGGTTCAACCAAGAATTTTATCATGAATAGATTAATTATATGATGAGGTAAAAGTCTCTGTTCAATGTAGAGCAAAATCTTGATTATCTGGTGCACTCAAGTGCCACACACTGCATTATACTTAGAAGAAATACCTATTTATGCCTGTAGTTAGGAAAATGCAACTTGCCTTTGATATTCTTCACCAGAAATATTTTTAAGTCCACAAGATGGCAGTATTACCTAAAAAAGTTAATGAAGTTATTGATGTGAAAGATACCTTGGTTTTCCGGTACCAATAAAGGAAACTTTCGATGCACCTGAAAAACTCATGGTCACTGATAAAGTATGGAAGACAGTGTTATTGAAAGCAAGAGAACATCTGAGGAGAAATTTGTTAGTTCAGTAAATGGTTAAGTAAAAATAGTAATCATGCCATGTTACAGGGTATCTTTATACTCTTTTTTCTACTTTCTACTTTAATGAGAAAGAAGTAAACATCAAAAAAGGAATTCCATAACATGCCCTTAGCCTCCACTGTGTTTGTCCATTATCCCATACCATTCATGTTTATAGCATAGAAATTATGAGTTAATTACACAATGTTCATTTATGATGAACCTAGTTACTAAGGCAGCATTAGATTATCTCATTTACTTAGAACGGTAACACATTAGAAAGATTTGCACAAGTTAAAATGAAAATTTGGATTTAAAAGGTTAACCTTCAGTTATTCAGAATACCACCTGTTAAGCTGTATCAGTGAGTTTCGTTATATATCATTTTATGTAGAAATTCTGAAATTCTTTTCATTCATGATCTGGGCTATAAATTGGTATAGCATTCCAGAGACAAAAGGAACTGTGATTCATTACTACTCTTTACCATATTTCTGATAATACATTGTATCTCACTCTAATTGTGTAACAGTAAAAAAGTAGTTCAGTGTTCAGTCCATGTTCACTCTCTCACTATTAATCCAGACACAAGAACAGTTCATTTTGAATGAAGTAGTTACTTTTTTCGATGCTATATTTCAAGGTATAGCGTCACACAACTTAATAAGAAATGTGGATTCTGTTTCTATTGAAGTATAGTTGACATATAATGTTATATTAGTTTCCGGTGCACAACACAGTGATTTGACAATTCTATAAATTACAGTCCTCACCATAATAAGTGAGGTCACCATCTGTCACCATACATTATCACAGTGTTATTGACTATAGTCCTTATGCTGTACTTTTCATCTTCATGAATTTATTTCACAACTATAAGTTTGTGCCTCTTAATCTCCTTCAACTGTTTTCCCCATCCCACCCACCTCATGCCCTCACTCACCCACCCATGTCCTCTCTGGCAACCACTGGTTCTGTTGTATTTAAGAGCCCTTTATTTTTTATTTTTGTCTTTGTTTGTTTCTTTGTTTTGCTTTTTAGATTCCACATATAATTGAGATCATTTGTATTTGTATCTCTCTGTCTGACTTATTTCATTTAGCATATTACCTTCTGCATCCATCCATCACTTGTATCACAAGTGACAAGGTTTCATTCTTTTTATGGCTGAGTAATATTCCATTATATGTATACCGTATCCTTTAAGCAATACTGATTATTACTGATACTTTTGACATTATTGAACCTTAGCAACATTTCTTTGTATCACAGATTACTATGATTTAAGAGCAAATTCAGTATCTTATTTCCCAGCCCTTCTATTCATTTTTGTATTCTTTAGAGGGATCTCATAGCTCTGTATAAGCTATGGTAACAGAAATTAACATGGTACTAACAAATAAAATCCACAGATTCTCAAGCCCTACTTTACCATTAGTTGTACCTTTTATGATAGCTGGTAAGACCTAGAAAATTTATCAGATTTTAGATTATCTGGTTTGATTTTTTTTGAGTAGAGAGAGTATTCTAAATTAATGGGAACATCAGCCCTGTAATGGGAATCTTCTGTGGAATGATATTCTTGCTTAGAGAGAGGGGATTATTTTACCAGGATTGATACTGAGAATGTGGTTTGGCATCTGTTCCACACTCTGAAACTAAGTTCTTTCTTGTATATTAATTAAACTACTTTTGCCCTAGGTTGGTGGGATCAATTTATTCAATGCTATAATAGTTTATTCACTATAATAATTTTTAAAAATATTGTGCTCTTTCATATTAGGCTTTAGTATATTTGTAGAAGCTGATATTGAACTGACAACCATAAATTTTAATTTGCTATGTAGGCTAAAAAGTGAATATTAAGCTGGTATGAATTAACCAAAAGAAAGTTACTTGGAGTAAATAGAAAAGTTGTATTGTCTGAGAATTTTACCATGCCTTTATGCTATATAACTCATATGAGTTTGATTTTTAAGACTGTTCTGAACCTGGGACAAGATTGGTGCTCAAATAATCCAGGTTCTCTTTTATTCATTTCTAAGGAGGTAAGACTATCGGCAAGTAAAACTGACTTGGAATCAGTTTCATTCATATCATGCTCCAAGCTATTCTCTTGTGCAGATGCTATCGTTATTGGCTCTAGTATCTGAGGAGGACAAAGTAATGAAAGAAAGTGACAAGGTCATAGAGGTAGAAAAGGAGAAGCTTGCAAGAGTAGAGAAGTAGGAGGTTATATTAGTCTTAGTTGGTCATGACCCCTTGCTCCCTATCCTTGATGCTGATAGTTCTGTGAAGACAATTCACAGCACAGGGAGACTAAGAACATCATAACTGACTTTTCTCCTGGCTGACTGAAAATCCAGTTGATTAGTTTAAACTCAGAAGGAGGCTGTTCAGCCCTTTTGCCTATAGAAGCTCTACATGTAGGATTTTTTTCAAGGAAGATTAAGTATGGGAAATCAGAGCAATCTACTATATTTCACCAGCCTTAGAATTAGGGCGAGGACTTAGCACCAGAAAAAAATGCAGAGAAAAAGAAAAATATGAGGAAAATACTAAAGGTGAAAAGACATTATTGGAAAAAATAACCTAAATGCAAACTCCAAAAGGAGAAAAAAGTTATCTTTGAAACAACTTTGATATAGTTAATTATGACAGTTTGGATACGTATTCAAAGATAGTATGTTAAGTCAATTTCTGTTTTTAAAATTAGCTTGCTTTACATGAAAAATTAATGCATAAAAGATCTTAGTGGCATGGCAGATTACCTTTGGAAAACAGCTACGTTCTAAAATACTGCATCGTGTTAAATAACAAATATGAAGAATTTTTTTTTCTTTTTATTCTTTTGAAGTACTTAAAACCATAGGATGAAATTCTAAATTTTTTAGAAAATGTGATGTTTAATCCGTAAAATGCATTTAATTTTTCTTAGTAAACATTTTAGTTGGCACTTTCCGCATCTTTGCTTATCATGGGAATATGCGTTTTTCACAACCAAAATAAGACTTCCATAGTTTTTATGTCATTTTAACACTGTTAGGTTATAAGTAAGGTATATTTGGAATGTTTTGTATTTGCTCTGCAGAACTTTTTAAGGTAAACAGATGGAAATTAGGTATATGGTGGAGATTTAGATCATAGTGAAATAAAAAGTCAAAGTGGATAGATTGAATTAGATAAAGGCTTAATATCTTCAAAAAGTGAGTACATTTTCAAAATCCAGATTACGTTAGTCATGTAATGAATAAGCACAAAGATATTCACAGTACTAAGTACCTTTATTTTGCTTGGGAACCTTACTCTGAACATTTGGGAACAAGTAAATTATGATAAAATATCAAAATTGATGAGTTTACTGCAGAGTGTGAACCAGAGTAAATTAGAATTCTGCTCACTTAGTGCCTCAGAGCTTATTCCACCTGACTCATCAAATGAAAAATTCATCAATTAATCCTCTGACAATAACGATATATACACAAAAATCAATCTGGAATTGATTTTTTTGGTCTGAACATGAAAACCAAGCCCTGACTTATACATAATGTGAAATTTCTCTTCATTTCGACTTTATTATTGAGTATAACAGCTGAAGTGTTCATATAATTATTTGTTCTAAGTCAACTACAAAAGTGTGATTGTTTGAGAAAGGGTATATGTGCTATGGAGATGGTCTGAAGCACAATCTGACTGAGCTAATAAAGTTGTCACATGCATGTAAGAATACAGCTGATAGGAATCCCTAGAAGGCAGCCAGTGGAGAGGGATACCAATCACTAAGCTCTGATGGGAGACCACCCAGGACAGTTAACAGTGAGCTGAGTACTGAGGAAGATCAAAGAAAGAGAAGAGTAACATACAATAACTCAGAACTCAGATACCAGTTAAAAAGAACATTGTTAGTCGGGTGATTTCTATGAAGTATATGTGTGTGTGTGTGTGCGCGTGTGTGTTTGCATGTGTGTTTGGCGATTAACTCAGTATAATAACATAAACTGTAAAAAAGTAAATTTTTTCCTTGTGCTAGCCTGTTTTGTCTCATCTACTTTATAGATGGAAATGTTTCAGAATGTATTAAACATTCAAATGATCTTTTTGCTTTAAATCAGTAATTCTCTATAGTTCCCCAAGACTTCCAAAGAAGTGTTCTTTGAAGCTCGTTTCTAGTTAAGTTTTTCTTTCACAAGGTCAGTAGCACAATAAGATATATACAAATATCTCGAGAGAGTAATCCAATCCAAATAATAGTGGGTTGGCTTTTTTTTTTTTTTTTTTTTGGATTAAAGAAACGCTGGTAAAAAATGTATTCAGATATATTACAACAAAGGAAAAGAGTTGGAAGGGTCGGATTTAAATTTACAGTATTTGGAGTCTTTCTACCTTCAAATTAGGTAGTTCCGAAAGCTATTATTATTGCTGCTAGATTCTTAATTTCCATAATGCAAATTTTTTTTGAATCTTACAGACTACATAGGAAACTTTTCTGTATTTCTGCAGAAAACTTAATATTGCTCTAAATGCTGTAAATCAGCACACTGTAACAAAAAGAAATGCGTTCTTTTAATACACAGTAATGTTAAACAAAAACGAGAAAATGCAAGGGAAATGTTAAGCTAGAGAACTCTGTCAGTATTACTTATCTCACATGTAGTAAATTTTGATAACTGTCTTCTGAATGTGGATTCTTGTAGGAAATGAACATTAAACTGTTTTTATGTTTTATAGATGTTAAAAAAAAAAAGCTGAATACATATGATTCAGAAGCTATTAGAATTTTTTCGCCTGTCACAATACCAGTAAGAAAATTGCAATAGAAATGTCTTCTTGAGAGCATAGCATATGAAATAATGTGTTTTCTCCCAGTAGTTTAAAATGTTAACTTGTATTTTAGGTCTCATTCTTTGCATATGCCTTGACAATTATGATTGCTTGATTAAAGAAAGAGCTTTCCTGCTAGTTATATGTTGCAATACCAAAAGCATTATATTTGAGCAGTATTTATTATGTTCTATTTCTGATCAGGTCAGATACGTCTAGAGAAAAACTAAAGTATGATAATACTTTAATATTGTTAAGATCTTTTGTCGTTAAAACATTTGTGGCTTTTTTTGGGTTTGCTTTTTTTAAAAAAACAATCTGGAGAAATGCTTATTTTTAACTAAGTAAATATACCCAATAAAATGCTCTTTATATATTAGTTTAAATTATCTTAATTACTTTAAAAGTAATTTTTCTAAACATTTTTACAGTCATACTGTAAGGAACATATATTATTAAATATTTAAAAAGCATTCATTTATACTTTTATGAGCAGTTAGGCCTTTATGGTCTTTTGTATCAGATTTATTTTTCAAAGCCTTTAAAGGATAACATATTTATATAATTGCCACTCCTGGGAAATACACATTAATACAAAATAGATAATAAAGAATAACTTTTAAATAATAAGCATGTCTATGTCAGTTTAGCTTCTGCTCTGTATGTCTTCTATAAAGTAGTATTTTGTTTTATCATTCAGTTTCATTGGAGATAAATATTTAATAAATGAATGAAATCAGTGATGTATATCTCTAGTTAGAGAATACATGTAACTATTTGCTGAGAGCTATGTTAGTGTAGTTAACAAATATTTGTATTTAAAAGTAAAGAAGTCATGTTTGATAATTCATTTAATTAATACTTGTTCTCTTTATAGCAATTTTTAAACATTAGATTTGAATAGCTTAGAAATAGTAATTTTTTAAACATAGAAAATTATCTTCTGGAAAAATCAAATACCGTTTTTTAAAACTTATAGATAAAAACAATGTTTCGTATATAATTATCTATGATCCAGAGGAAAAAGAATTATATTGGTTTTGTTCTTAGTCCTATATTTTAATTTGAGTAGAGTGGCCTTGTTATATTTTTAATTGTTTATTCTAAAGGGAAAAAAAAAGAAAATATTAGTAGGAAAAAGCAACCGTAAAGGTCTTCAGTTAAGGTCATTTTAGACTTCTGTAAAAAGTGAATTTGTGTGTGTGTGTGTGTGTGCGTGCACGCACACGTGTGTGTGCACGCATGTGTGTTCTACCTCCTATAGTTTTTACTTAAGCAGTCTAGTTTAAAATACTAGACTAGACTATAACTAATTTATGGGCAGCAGGGGGCAGAGGTGGTCATGGGGAAGTAAAAAGATTTGTTTTGTGATTGAGCTCAAGAAGAACTTGGTCTTAGGAAGCATTATTTTTATGTTCTCTAGATATAATACTTTTGCTTAAGGGGCTTCAAGAATGTATAATGTTTTTCATTTTTCAGGATTATCCATTTTTACTTTTGTTAATTCTGATTATTGATGTATAAAAATAATAGATAAATTAATCACACATTTTAATTCAATTTCATTTATTTAATACAGCTATTACTTAAAAGTTAACTTTTCTATATACTCTTTCTTTCATATTATTTATCTTTTAAAATCACAAACTGGTATTCTGCATTGAAGTGGCACTTAGAAAGGAGAAACATACTGGCATGCCCCAATAATATTTTACATGGAAAGTAATTTTCTGTGATACATCATTAAATTATGATTTCTAACAATATTCACTTGTTTTGTTATATAATTAAAGTGTATTTGAAAATTTACAGTTATACTTGTTTGTGCAATTTCTCTAACAGAGTAGCTATCTTTTATTAAAATCTTTCAAAAAGCTTTTGTTTTGTCACTTTCTTAGAAAAAAATTCTCAAATTTCAGTTTGAAATTTAGGACTTGTTTTGCTCATTTAGCAGTATTCTTAAATACAAATTCAGAATTTTTTCACTCATTTTTTTGACACGGTAACTCTTACATTTTAAAAAATGGGAATAATGTTGGCTTTTTAGAAAGATAACCTTATTAAGCTCAAGATGATTCTGTTCACTAGGATGACCCCTCACTCATTAGAAGTCTCCTACTTTTGCTCTAATAATCTTGTCTACCTTAATTTGAGATTAATTTAATATGTCCTTACCTTATTAATGTTCAAAGAAAATAGAATAGTTTTGTTTAGAACAACTTATAAATTTAAATTTACCTTAAAATACTTTATCATTAAATTCTAACAGCATAAAAAAGTAGTAAGGTAAATACATGATAGTGTTATTGAATACTTTTTAGCCAGATACCTCAAAGCAGCATACTCAAAGCAGTATATTTAGAAAAATGGTTTAATTTACTTCAGGGATCAGTAAAGTATAAAATATTTTTATATTATGACTTTATTGTATCAAATGACAAAAAGTTACCAAATATGGTTAATTTTCTTGAAATGATGTTTATATCGTATACCTTTAATGTACCAATATATTTTGTATGTATCATCTAAAATATAATTTGAAGTCATTTACTAATATTTTTATTGTAGTTTTACAGCTATTATTTGGAGAATGACTATAAAAGTAAAATGGACTGAGTTCCCAGTCAAAATATTATCCTTAATCTTCTATTGTCTTACTTAAATTTTCTTTTTCATTGGTTTATATTCATCAGATTGTCTACTCAATACTTGCAATGTGCATAGAGTTCTCCAAGAATCCACATGAGTTGTTTTAAATTTTGGTGCATGTAAATAGGAATAATGGATTTGAACTCTTCTGTTGAATATATGGTGATGGCAAAACTTAATCTTTCTACAATATTGGTAGGATATACACTACTAATAGGATAAATTAATACCTATCCAACTTTTTTGCCTTTTTAAAATTTATCAATTTTGTTGTCTTTCAATAATTTATCCTATTAAAGAAGAAATTTTTAAATGAATATTTTAATTAGATTATAAGTAAGATATTAAAACAATGAAATTAGAGCATGCATTTAAAATTGACCAAGATTCATACTTCTTCCTAAGCATTCTATTTGGAAGAAATCTCATGTCACTAAAAGAAAATACAAGCTGCATCTTTTTTTCCCAACACAATCAGCAGGTTTTAATGTTACTTGTAAGAATGTGAAAAGGGAATTTTTTCTTAAAAACAATTTAACACAATCTCGACTTTTACAGTGACCAGACATGTTCAAACTACAAATAATATTCTGGTGTAAATAACAGTCTGTTTTATCTAGAGAATATTAAGTAATTCATTTACATAGTTTTGAAATTGTGGGAGTCTGAACTTCATTCTTTGTGAACCAAAAATCCTAAATGCCATTGTTGTCGTATTAGATGCCATTGTCTCAGAAAAAATACTGGAGTGTTTTAAGGTGTTATGCTACTAGAGTTGAAATCAAGTCGTATGAGAATTATATTTGGGGATGTTGCTCTGAAAATAAATATTAGCATCTGAAAATAACAATTCTTGAGCATAATTGATTGAAATGATATAAATTTTTTTTTTCATTTATCCTAAAGACTTTTTTTAGGTGTATAGATTTTTTGTTTTTTTTCTGTACTCATGATACGAGTTACAGAATCAAAATTAATCATTCCCTGGAGTATCTCTTATTTAGGCGTGCTTTCACAGCAGGGAGGCTTATAGAGGACCACTCCTTTATTACTCTGACTCTTTGGCTGACTCCCAGAATTGTTGCCACAAAGTTAAGAAGCAGATTCTGTGCATTTGCTATACACAGTAGCATTGCAACCATACTTTGACCTTGGAGTTATACTTAGATTGTGTATGTGCTTATGCGTGCATGTGCCTTTGTGTATTTATATGTAGAAATAGAGAACAAAAGCCCAAAATATGTTGAAACGAAATGTTAGTATTTGCTAACAGTTGACAAGGGCAGCTAGGGAAAATTATCTAGTGTAAGTATTTATAGGGATAGGTGGAGCACTTCATAGGTATCCTCTTACATCCTAAAGATCCATTTTTCCCTAAAAATACCTGGTCTATGCTTAGATTCTTAGTTTACTAAAAACATTTTGTTTCATCAGTTAACAAATTTATTGGAGTCTTATTGGGTTAGCAGGTTAGCAAATTACCCACTCAGTTACTGCATATCTAATATAGATAAATATTAATACAGTGAATATGTGAATAATTTTAAGGTGTTTACATTTTAACTTAATATTAACATATACTAAAAATTTTTTTATGTAATTTTGATAATTTGACCTTCTGTTAGGATAAAAACTAGCATTTTATGGCATTTGACACTTCCCGTCAAATGTTTTCTCTGATTGTTTTGTTTTTATTTGAAACAAAGAAGGCAGCACTTCTCATTATTCCCATTATGCAGTTGTGGAAATTGAGGTTTAGAGCATTTTAAGGAATTTGCCCAAGATATCACAGCTACTAAAAGGCAAGACAAAAATAGAAACCAGATATTCTGAATCTAGATTCAATTCATGCCCTTTCAACCATCTTATAACCTCTTTCTTTATGTTGGTAATTAAAAAAAAAAAAATCATTGGTGGTTTGGCAGTTCAAAATGGGACAAAAAGAAAGATGTGGAAAAATTTTTGTAAAAAGGTAAGTGGAATACTTCATTTTAGTTATGATTTTATAATCTATGCTTTATTGGTTCCAGTAGGAAACATGTATCTAACCAACCTTTAATAGAGAAAATACGAAATGTAAAACAGAAAAGAAAAGACTTGTCATGTCAGCTCATTCCTGTGTTGGCTACATTTTACTATAAACAATATAATAATGAAACATAGTGTTGTAAAAGGCCTTTTTAATGCAAATGACTTAGGTAGCCTCAAGGACTAATGCATTTGACAAAATTCTAGCATTTTAAAAAAGTACTATTTTCTTTTATTCTGAAGTCTGTCAGTAAAACATTATCAGTATACATTATGTATATTTTTAGGGTGCCTGCAAAAGATTTTACTTGAATTCTACAGAAGGTAACCAGTAATTCTTTTGAAATCTACAATGAAGGCATTGAATTTGTTTTACCAGGGTAACCGAAAGAAGTAAAGGTATTAATTTTTAGGTACTGCTAAACCAAGAGATTGAATTTTTTAAAGTAACTTAGTACCAGAGTTTGAGGAAAAATAGATGAGAACCCCTTTTATGCAATCACCTACTAATCTTTGACCCAAGATTATTGGTATAATATGACCTGGTATATTTAGTTCTCGAGGCCTTTCTACCATGCCTCACTCATTCAAGACTTTGACTCTTCCATTGACAAATCTTGTTGGGTGTATAGTAACCACTTGCCTAAATGAGTTTCTTCTTGACGTCTAGAGATTTTTTTTTTTTTTTTGGTAGTTTCAAGTTTTTATTTAAATTCCAGTTAACATACAGTGTAATATTAGCTTCAGGTATAGAATTTAGTGACTCCTCACGTACATACAGCAGAGATTTTGAACTTTATTTTTGGAGTATGCCTAAAACAGGCAACTTTGGGTCCCCCCAGATGGGACTGAGATAAAAGCTAAATTTGGAGAATAGAATAGATTTCATTCTTTACCAGTTAAATATCTTTGTAAATGTCTCTAATGTACAGTGCATTTGTATATGTCTATACTGTACATATTATCCATGTATTTTTTAAGACTTAATCAAGAGTAAAAAGTAAGGTCTTTAGTTACATACAAAGAGACAGAATTTTAAATGTAAGCAGTCTCATTTTCAGTTTTTAAAAATTCATAAATTTTAGACCATTTCTTACTATAGCTGTTTGCTATAGTGTTTACATAGTGTTTGCCACATGACTTAAAGGGAACAACTCTACAACATTACACAAAACTTGAAAATATTGCACAATAAAGATCATTACCTGAGGAAGATAAAACCTTTCCTTAAATCTTTCAGTAGGACTAAAGGAGAGGTGTCTTCCTAATTCAATCAAGTCTTCTTAAGAGATAGCCAGTGTGATCAGCTCATTTTAATTGAAAAATACCAGCCATCCAATAATTTTGGAGTATAGTTATCACTCATATAGTGCCTGATACAGGGGTCTAATCAGCACTATACAAGTTACCATTAGCCATTAGTCCTGAAATGAATCAGATGCTTAGCAACTGCTCTTCCCCTTAGTCTACATAGTAGAGTGCCATAGGCTGGCTTTCACTTGCATATTTTTCCTTCCCTTCTTACAAATACATTTTACTCTGCCATTATGTTAGAACTTTATAAAAAATCTGTTTCAGGGGCGCCTGGGCGGCTCAGTGGGTTAAAGCCTCTGTCTTCGGCTCAGGTCATGATCGCAGGGTCCTAGGATCGAGCCCCACATCGGGCTCTCTGCTCCGTGGGGAGCCTGCTTTCTCCTCTCTCTCTGCCTGCCTCTCTGCCTGCTTATTTATCTTTAAAGATAAATAAAATCTTTTAAAAAAAAATCTGTTTCAACCTCTGCCTCCTAAATTTTCAGCCATTTGATCAGAAAGAGTCATTAAACAGCCAGCCAGGACATAACAACAGCTGATAAAACTAGGCATGAATTATGCCTGAGAAAGGAAGTGGTTGAGTGTTCTTCACTATTTTTTGTGTTCACTTTATTAATCTGAAATCACTGAGTGGACCATATCAAAAGCTATACTGATTTATGGACCAACTCATACCAAGCCATTGCTTTTAAAATCAGCTCTGGGTTTTATAGTGGATAGGACTATATATACACTGATGTAGAGAATTTTCAGTTTAATGGTTGAGAGTTGATTTGTTTATAAATTTTGCTCTTTGAGTCATTTATACTATGTGCTGCAATTAATTCTCCTTCTTTCTGTATAACTTTTAGCAGAAAACCAGTAACTGAAATGTTATTGCCACCATATTTACTGAAAAATAAATGGCAGAGAAATTAGCTAATTTTAGCAGGTTTTTTTTTTGTAAATACATATTATCTGGTTTTCACAGTCATGTTTGAGTATGTGTTTTTCTGTATATGTGACTTTAGTTCTTATAAGTTGTTAAAGCATTTTAAATATATTAAAATACCATGTAAAAGAAAATCTTGAGTACTTTAACAGTTTTAGTGGAAAAGTTTTCTTTTTCTAGTAATTGCACCCCAATTGTATTCCACCCCTAATTGTATATAGTAAAACTACAAGAGGAGTAAGTACAATGTTTAATTCTTTGTGGATTAGTTCATAGAGTAGGAAATTACTCAAATGTCCAGGTATCTTTGCTGGTGTTTAAAGAACAATTTATGCATATGAGAATACTGCTCTGTAACACAATTACTGGGAATTGCTTTGACCATGTATCTGACCATGTTATAATTTATAAGATACTGTTTAAATCAACTGGAATTCTCAACATGTACTCAAAACAGAATTCACTCCTACTAAATGGCCCATAAGAATAATAGGGGCAGGTGTACAACAAAGGTCTTGCTTGGCCAGCACTTGTGTGAGAACAGCCCTTTAAATGTCCTTTTGAAGGCCCTGCGTTTGAGACTGAATATGGTGGAGTGACATCTGCAAGATTGGGCAGGTGGTGAAGCTGATGCTTCTAGCTGCATGCCAAATAATGGCTCTTCTTAATAGCTTGGGTGGACACCAGATTGAGGTGTCTTTGTGGAAATGAAGAAAAGAGTGGCTAATCATACATTTGAAGAGACTTTTACGAGCCACATCTAAAAGAAAAATTATCTTTTTACGAAATGGCATCTGATACTCTTAACTAATCTGCTACTTTCCTGATGCTGCTTTCTTCACCCAACTTTTTCTCAACAGACTTTGCAGAATATATTTAGATTTCAAACTCCTAGCCTTCTATTCTTTTTATGGCCTATGTAGGCTGTCAACAAACCTCTTGTACACAAATTCTGCTCTAATTTGATATGGGAAAGCATGTAACCATGGAAACGTTCTTTGTACCCTATCTCAAGCCCTGGATGCTTTATTTACCCTTTATAGAATAGAACAAATAATCTACATACTTACTATTCACTTTTTTTTTTTTTTTTACTAATTCCCAGCTAAATAGCAAATATATGACTGAAATATTTCTTCACAAAGGTAATATTTTTAATCAGAGAATTGTTACCAGTCTGACTTTATGTGGATTAAAAAGATGGATTACATTTAACATGGCCTTTCTTTTACCAGAGTAATTATGTCTGTGCTTTATAGGAATATTTCGATGATGATTTATTTAGAATGTTTTTTACTTGAATAAAATAGGAATTCCATGAACCAAAAAAAAATTAGAATTATGTTGAACTCCTAATATATGGTATTATGATAGCATATATGTAGCTCTTATATTTAATATCTTGTCTGCTATCTGCCACATTTAAGGTTCAGCAGACTGCCATTCTTCCTCATGAAATAATTTTAGATTAGCTGCTTTTATAAATATGTTTCAGATTGACATAAAAGTTAAAACCTTCTTAACTAATCTTGTTATTTCTCCATATATTTTGTTATTCTAAGTATCATTTAACTTTCATGAATTTTCATCTATTATGTGTCATCCCTATCTTGTTCTTATCATCAGAGATTCTGCTCCCTGAGAACCGTTAAGCAAGTTCAGCTCTTTACAGAAATGTACTTGATTGTATGTTAGAATTACATATCATACTCATCTGCCAACTACTAGTGCAGTGACTGTCTCTTAATTCTTTATATTTTACACATTCATGCTGGAACATGTAACAAACTCAGAAGTTTCTAGTCATGGACAATGCTTTTGAACTTTGAAAGACTATTGGAATTCAAAACTTTTGTGTCTTTTAAAGTTTTTGATGTAGTTTAGAATTTTTATAAGTGAGGGACACCTGGGTTGCTCAGTCAGTTAAGTGTCTGCCTTTGGTTCAGGTCATGATCCCAGGGTCCTGGGATCAACCCCACATCGGGCTCCCTGCTCAGTGGAGAGTCTGCTTCTCCCCTCCTGCCTCTCCCCTGGTTGTGTTCTCTCTCTCTCTCTTTCTCTCTCTCTGACAAATAAATCTTTAAAAAAAAAAATAGAATTTTTATAAGTATTTGTGAATTTGCAATACATCCTTAAAGGAATAGATGGCATCTTAACAACCAGACAAAGAATGACTGTTAGTGACGTTTATTAGCTTTATTATGTCATATACTAATTTTCATGGGGTATCCTTCTGTTCAGCCATATGCTGGTTTTGCTGTCTAAATGCACACCCCTCCACTCTATATAAGCATTCTCAGGTTTCCCTGAAGATGTATATTTTGCCTTATTTCATCTCTAACTTGCAGAGTAATTGTTGCAGTCACCTCCAGTTTACAAAATCTCATCTTTTCTTTTTGACTGTGCACTATTTTTTAAAAAATCATTCTTGATTATTCATATTCAGAACAAAATAAAAGGAACTAATTATGTGTTTTCAGATGTGGTTACAGGTTTCTAAAAGGTCAGCTAGCAGTCATTTTGCCTTTACATCTCACTGAGAAGGTCCTGCTTCTCTTGCATCAGGTTAGAGGAGGAATGGGATGAGAACCAAAGCTATTAAAGCTATAGGTTGAAGATAAAAGCTAACCCAGGGACAATGCCAGAAATTTTGGAATATCAGATAAGCCAGGAGTAGTTCTCAGACCATTTGAGTGCTAATCAGTTTCAGGTCATGTGACTAATCCTTCCATTGCCCTGTGACATTTCATCCTAGAGAAAGAAACCAAAGCCCTAGAATTTCACAGTTAAAACCAACCATTAAAGACATAATTTCATTCCATATACTATTTCTCAATTTATCTTTCCAATTTTTACTGAAGTATTTTAGTCTTATGGTTCGTAAGCTTACATGAATATTGTTCGTACCACATGTACAAAATGCTTAGAGTTATTTCACTCCTAATTTTACCATGAGTTGTGATCGAATCTTTAAGACCACTAGGTACTATTTAATTTATCTTACACAATAGAAGCCTTTAAAGTTTATTAGTTACTTTTTAGTTGTACCTAATTGTATCTAGTTGTACCTAGATAATATCTGAGCAAAATGCTTTGCTCATATAAAAAAGACAGAGTAGCATTTTTTCAAAATAGTACTCTTTGAAAAAGCAATTCTTATGTTTTAACTTTTTTAAAAAAAGTTTTTATTTATTTATTTGAAAGAGTGAGAGAGGGAGAGTGGGAGGGAGAAAGAGACTCCCCACTGAGCAGAGAGCCCAATGAGAGACTCAATCCCAGGACTCCAAGATCATGACCTGAGCTGAAGGCAGATGCTTACGGAACTGAGCGACCCTACAGTGTTCCTTAGGATTTTACTTTGAAGCGCAGTACCATGTTCCACATGTAGTAGCTCTTCAGAAACTAGTTGAGTAATTGATTTATGGATTCCTGGAAAAATTGTTCATATTGATTTGGTTTTTTTTTTTAATCACTAAATATATCATTAACTATCTAGTGTTCATTAAATAATGACATTATGATTTTGTCAATACTTCCATTCTCACTTAAATGTTTTCTTTCCATTAGAGCCAATTAGTATATCAAAACCCTATTTGTTGAATATAGAAAAATGTTTATGCGGTTTTTGCTCTTTTTTTTTTCTCAAGGTAGTTTTGTTGTTTTCAGGTACTCCCTGAGGCAGGCACTAGGAAGGACAAGTTAAGAATTATATCCATGTCATTAAGACTAACATTCTTATTACTGGCAAAATCTGTATGATATTTAACTAACCTTTTTTATTAAACCTAATAATAATAATGTAATTAAGGTATCTGAATCACCCATTGACTTGGGCACACTTCAGTCCATGTAGTCATGGTTCAAATGTAAAACAAGCTATTGTTGTGATCTTTCAAGTAACTTTATAGAGATTTCTTAAGTTGATGGTTGTCCTCTTACCTTTTGTCCCCCAACTCCTCTCTTTCACCTTGTGTCTTATCCTTCAAATACAAAGTAAAAGCAAAGGAATTTGTCTGCCTGTAACAGTAGGCTGCTTTCAAATTCAACCCAGGAAAACAAGGACTAAATAACAAAAATATTTTTGAAGAAGCTTAAACCCTTGCTGCTTTGTTCTTGCATTAATGTGGAGATGGGCTTTATCACCATAACTAAAAAGAAATCTTTCAAAGTTTTCCCTTATTTTAGCTATTTTCTCAAAAGGCTTGGCAAAGAACACCTGTAACACCTCATGTGTGTATATTTGCTCTAAGCCAACATTTTAGCCATGTGAAAGAGTTTGTAAGTAAATATTTGTTGTTTCTGTGTGGGCTATTTTTTAGCTGATATATGCCAAAGTATTTCTAACTTCCCCTGTAAAAGTATATCTGACCCCTAGGGGTGACATATGGTCATTACACAATGAGTGCCAGAAGTGCTGTCTATCTAGTTGTGGTGTAACTGAAAATCATATTTATACCTTGAGAATTTAAAAGCAGGGGAAGATCTCATAATTAAAATCAAGAATCACTTATCATAAGCTAAAAGTAATAAACATTACATAGAATAGCATATTGGTTAATGGTGTGAGCTCTAGAGTCAGAATGTACTCTGAGCCCAGCTCTACCACTTACTTGCTATCTTAATAGCTATAAGCTAAGGATAGCAACAGTATCTCTACCTTGCAGGGTTTTAGGAGCGATTAAATGAGATGATGCATGTAAAGTGCTTAATGTAGTTGTCATATAGCAAGCACTCAATAAGTGTTAGCTGTTATTTATAATTTTTCATTCTTGAGCCATGTATTAGACTTTCTAATAGCTATACAGTTGCTTTCAGCATTTTTTGTGCATGCGTATGTTTGAAATTACTTGAGATACATTCCCATATTCACTCAGAAAGAAGATAACCAAATTGATACCTTTTTCTTAGCCATTTGGTTGATTTAGGGCTTTACTTACTGTACATATGTGACCTGTGGTCATTTTCATTCTGCATAATACTGAGGTGGTGTATCACTCCTCTAAGAGCTTCCATTAAATGAGAATAAGGTAAGTCCCTAAAAGGAGAGAATGAAAGATGAGAATGAAAGGAAATAGGGATAAGAAATACATAAAACGAAAGAAGATGCAGAAAGAAAGGTACATGTGAGGAGCAGGCAAGTATAAATATTGTACCCTGTGCCGTGGGTAGGGAAAACAGTCCTGCTTAACATCTGGCTCTGAGAAGTTTTAAGTAAATAACTCACAGTCAAAAAAAGTTAGGAAGGAAAATCCTTGAAGATTATAAAGGTGTGTAAAAAATAATAAAGGTAGCAAGAAGTATCTGTACAAATATACTCAGATAATAAGAAATCATAATACATCTTATTTTGGACATACTAGTACTCATCTTGTGATGAGAATTAAAAATTATCAGAAGGCAGAGGAGAAGATGAGTATTCATCACTGGGAGACATGAGTTCCACAGCATTATACCCAAATCACTGAAGCTTCCTAACTGCTAGAATGACCCTGGACTTGCAAATTAGCTTTAATCTGTGAATATGGTGCAGCAAAGGATTAGGGAATGGAGGAGACCATTTTCTCTAATCTGAAGTCACAAAGGAGATTCTAAAAATCTCTCATACTCACTGAACCTTTCTTTCTTTCTTTTTTTTTTTTTTTAAGATTTTATTTATTTATTTCACAGAGATCACAACTAGGCAGAGAGGCAGTCAGAGAGAGGGGAGGAAGCAGGCTCCCTGCCGAGCAGACAGCCTGATGCAGGGCTAGATCCCAGGACCCTGGGATCACGACCAGAGACCAGAGCCTAAGGCAGAGGCTTTAACCCACTGAGCATCCAGGCGCCCCTCACTGAACCTTTCTTAGGTCAAAAATATACCTTCTACATTTTGGCTGTGTTGTCTTTTCTTAATGCTATAATTAAGACTTTTGAGTTTCCAGTGGTAGTAAACAAGTCTAAAATGTGGTAGAATTTGCAGGAAAGCAAGTACCTTTGCCCCAAATATTTTTAGCATGAGGATCTGGCAGTGACTCAACAAAGGTACTCTATAGAATTTTAACATGTAATTACCCGTATTTTCCTCTATCCTAATTTTCCATCCTTTGAATGAATTTTCATAATTTTAAACTACATCATTTTAAGTTTAAAATTTTTAGAATATAAGTGCTTTTAACATATGACTATTTGTAGTCTCTTTGGCGTTTTTGCTCATTATTGGGAACATTATTTTTTTTTCTTTATAGGGAAAAAGGTGGAAGTGGGAAAATCAAAAGTATTTTTGTATTTTCTTCTATAGCCTTCCTATAATTTCCATTGTTTTAGTCTATCATATTGAGCTCCAACTTCAGAAAGACCAGAATCTTACCTATACATAATTTAAGGAAGTACATTTTAATACAAAGGAACTTTATTAATAAAGTTTTTGATGTGGGGGATTAGTAGCTTCTTCTTTTGGGGAGGCTCTGGATCACAAAAAGGATAGAAGGACAGTTTGCTTTTATTAAAGACAAGAACTTTTGGTTTGATTGGTTTTGATCCAGAATATTAGGTATTTTTAGAATATCTGGAAAGAAATGAAATTATTTCACCTGAGTTATATTGCTTGATATCTTACACTAAATGATCCTACCATTTATGTGCCAGCTTCTACTCTGCTTTAATGTGTTATGGACTTGATATAAGATGGAAAGGGCTTTGAAGTATGCATACTCTAGAAGACTGAAGAGCTCATGCTCTGACCACTTCTTGAAATTGTATTTAATTAGCATTCTGTAAAATAGAAAAGTTTATGCTTCCTGAGAAGGATGTTAACTTAGCTTTTTCATCATTTACTATGGTGTTCAATTGAAGGGAAAAAGAAAGTGAGTATATATGTTGTAATATTTGCAGAAACCTGCCTTAAGTATTACCTGTTGAGCTCACTTTTTATTTTGCACTAGGAATGCTGAATAGTTAAGATTTTTACATTTGAAGAAAATGTTACAATTTAAACTCATTGAAATACTAGTTAACATAATTTTGTTTCCCTTACTTTTTAAAATGATTCGTCTTATTCTGAAATTATCATGAGTTACTAGACTGTTGCCTGCATGTAACATGGTAATATCTCTTCTGTTTGTCTTGAAAGTAATGACAGAGACAGGGTCAACTTCTTTAGAGTAACTATAATCATGTCTTCTTCAGCCATCTACTTAAGTAAATTTCTTAGTCATAGATTTCTTAGTGAATAGTGTCGGTATTATGGAATAAAGATGTTGAGAAAAATTTTGATTAAATCTATTTTGTGTTTGCTTACTATATTTTGTGATCTATAGGTTTCCGTTCTACTTAGTAACAATTATAGATTTAAAAATCTAGTCTTTATTCAGTACTTATTCAAATTCTAAAATAAACTATCATAGTAAAATTAAGAGTGATTTACATATTTTAATTTTTATTGTTATAATTTAGTGTTAACAGAATGGTTTAATCTTTGCGTCAAATTTTGTGGGAACTAGTGTTTCCTCCATATTTTATAGGGAAAGAAATGTAATCTCTCTACATCTTGGAGATTTATCATAATGTTTTGTTCAGTGATTTCTGTGACCACTAGTTAGATATTCTAGTGAGTGGTGTATGCTCATGATTGCAGTTTTACATAAAAGCACATTATGATATGATATACATATTTAACTTAAAAAATTATTTTTGGTGTACGGATTTTATGCTCTAATGTCTTTGTACGTCTGTTGAAATTTGCGAAGTATGAAGTTTAGTGCAGACATTTAAACAAATGTTACAGAGTACTTGTGGCAGTAAATAATTCTAGTTTAAAATTTGGGCAAATTAAAATACTTCTGGATAACTATCAGGTTAACTGAAGTTTTTACAAAAATCGATAGAGCTCTTCAAATTTCTGTAATGCAGAATGTTCAAGTTCTTTTCAAATGCGTACTGCTTTTCCTTATTTTACCCTTCTATTGATATCCACTTGGAAGACTTAGAAAGCAGAAAACATCTCTTACATATCCATGATCAAAAATGAACGCCTGATGGCCTGAAGGTTGAAATAATTATCTCTGGTGGCCGTGCAGATCTCAATGTCAAAGCTAAGAACCACAGGGCAGCTGAATTAAAGCATGAAAACTGGCATGAGCACAGACAACTGCTTGAGGCTCTTTATTACTGTTTGATACAGCAGCCCTTTGTTGAGAATCTTGTTTTTTTGGTTCGAAAGCAACTGTGTGTGTCTAATCTTGCATTTGCCTTTATCATCAATTCCATTCCTGTGATATTTACAAAACTAAGCAACATCACATGTATTTATCCCGATTTTTGAATTAGTGTTTCTGAAGCTTTCTGCTAATCTGCAGATAGGTGGCACCGTTCATACAGATTGAAAAAGCAGTGCTTTCCCTGTTCACACTATTCCATGCTGTAAATTAACCTGTCACTTTATTATTTGACAAGATCTTCATTTTTATTCATCAGGACTTGGGCCAGGATGGGTGCATTTATGGCCATTTGCTTTGCACGGCTCTCAGCTGAGTTTGTAGGTATTGTAAGTGAGATCCATTATCCCTGTTACAAGTGCACACAATGCAGATGCTGATCTGCGATGATGATGAGAAACCAAAGTCA